>NC_132981.1:3175000-3805000 GCF_047496725.1 Anoplolepis gracilipes
GTGGAGTTTGGCTAGACGCGAGTATAATGAAGAGTGCATTTTTTTCCTCCCTCGAGATACATTAGCAAATAAATATTCGTCGCAAACCCGAGTATTGCGATACTCGCGAGAGATTTTTTTTAAAGGTGCCAAATAATTCCGCTGTCCGGCACGTGAATGTATACGCCCGATAAAAAGTGTAACCGTGATAAAAATTATTACAGCGTGGTCAAACGTTGTTTCTGCGACGCGATCAATTATCGTCAGCTTTTTCACACCGCTAACTGTATTATGTATATGGGCGACATATTGAATTACCAAAAAAATGGTGAAAAATGTACGCCACGTGCGAACGCAGAGCGAGATGGAAAAATTTACGGTGAAATATACGAATAATGTGCACGCGGCACACGCGCAAAATAGTGTGCGTATATACGTATACACATGCGCTCGTTGAATCGCATCCGATACAATTTTTGCAGCTGCGTGCGTTTCACGCGCGCTTTTATCAGTAACTCATCGTCACCATGTTTTACACATGCGTTCGCTAATTGATTCAAATTGACTTGTTTTTTAGTCAACTACAATTTGGCGTCCAACTGCGTAACAGATATACGAAAAATGCAGTATCATCGGCACGCGTACATAGCTTTGTTATTCCAATATATTAATGCTAGAAGGACTCTACAAATCGTCAAATTAACAGATGTAAAATGTTGTTTCTTCGTTAAAATGTCCTCGCCTTTCTTCATGAAAACTTACAATAGATGTAGGCGTAAATTATTTAATATTTTTAATTTAATATCTAATTTTTTTTTATATAGAAATAATAAAAAATAATTTTCCTACATTTTGAATGAAAAGTATTTTGTCCCGAAATATTTGATGCAGATATTTTTTAATTTAGATGTGTATTCAGTTTTTCTTTTTTTTATAAACGTCTACCAACACATTTTTCGTGTAAAAAAAAAGTAATATCTTAGGGGTAAAATCAATTATCAATTAAACTTCGAATGATACATTTAAATGTCAAGTTCTTGTAAGTAGCATGTGTCACGTCGCGCGTCATAAAATATAATGCGTTATGACAAAGGAACGTGTTAAGTATCATAGTTGCATATATCGAGAAAACAATAAGTGTATGTATATGTGTGTGTGTGTGTGTGTGTGTGTGTGTGTGTGTGTGTGTGTGTGTGTGTGTGTGTGTGTGTGTGTGTGTGTGTGTGTTTGTGAAAGAGAGAGAGAGAGAGAGAAAAAGAGAAAATAAAAGAGAATATAATTTAATTATGACTCAATATAATTTAATTTAATTTGACTTAATTTTGTTTCCGTTTTAATGATATTTATAATTTTCTCAAACTGCAACCAAACAAAACTGTTATGATAAATCTTTATGCAACTGACCTATATCAAATTTCATAAAATTGAAGAAACATTCATTTCATAAATCATGCATCTGATTATAAATAAGTCGATAACACGTTGGAAGTAGACACGTGTCTTCGCGGAAGTGTTTGTTTTGCCAGATTTAAATCAAGATTGCGGATCGCACAAATTTCAGTGAATCTTTATACTTTATATCATCGTGTTTCAGGAAAATTACTTCGCTCTAGTTAAACTTTTTTCATCGTAAAAAGAAAAAAAAATCTTTTTCCAGGTACGAAATCTTCCTTTCCATTATCTCTTCCGCTCGACAACAATTCTGCTGCAATTACAAACAATTGCGCGCTGCAAATGCGTATTCCATAATAGCAAAAAAAAGAAGAAAAAAAAATAAAAAAACAAAAACGAAACCATCATTCTTCCTGTCTCGTTCCGAATGAGAAGAAATGATTGCGGTATCCGAACGACCGAGAGGATGAAGTGTCATAAAAGTAGGAAATTTGAAGGCCCTTGCTGATCGGACGGGACCTTGCGAGTGGAAGCAACTAGGAACGGATATTAAGGTCTCGCAGAAAAACAGGTTCACGATCCGGTCGATGAAATTGGAATCCCAACGGTACGGCTCTCTCGTCGAATCTTATCACGATAATATACGCGATCGTACCGGACAGAAGAGCAAAGTAAAGAAGGAACACGACGTAAATATCACGGTAACGAATCAAGAACTGCCGAGCTCTCGTTGGGACGATCGTTGCGTTACCACGACGTTATGATCGACATCGATCTTCCCGAGCACGAGTTTAATCCATCAGATCTCTTCCTCTCTTTCTCTCTCTCGCTCTCTCTCTCTCTCTCTCGTTACGATTTACTTCTTCTACTTATATAAAGGATTGAAGGCCAAATGTGATGTGTTTTAATTTTTAGGTGAAACAGAAAGTACGCGTATATTTTAATTTCCTACGTATGTTTTCCTACGAATGAGACGTCAATTGGTGACTTTTTTCTGTTTATTTACAAATTACGTCCATGGATTTCGAGTGAATTAATTCGCTGACAAAAATGTCGGAATATCGGTAAACCCAGCCGGTGGAACTATCGCGGCCATGTTTCACCCGGCTCCGCCAGGTAAAACAAATGCCCCCACTTAACAAGCGAAAATTTCGCGCCGGGGTTGGCTCTACGCGCGACAATCCCGCCCCCGAAGACGATCTCTTCCGGCGCGCGGAAGATGAAAACTCCCGGACGTTGGCCCGCAAAAATGTCGAGCGCACGTCGCCATTAATTTTCCCCGCCGTCCCCCGGTCCCGTTCTCTCCGCTGCTCCCTTTTCAACCCCGGCATTCTTTCTCTCCTCCTCGCTTTGGGATCCGACTGTCGGCCGTGTTGCTTTAGGTCAGTGCCGTCTCTCGGTTGACGCCGTCTTTCCCCTCGCCTCCTTCTCAAATCCTGCTCCGTGCTTGGTACCTGACGAGAGGCGACCAGGGGGAGAAGGACGGTAGATAGAAAGAAAGGGCCAAGGTAGAGGGAAAGCATGTACGAAGGAGAAAGAGAAAGAGCGAGAAAAGGAGACAGAAAAGGAGGAAGAGAGAGAGAGAGAGAGAGAGAGGGAGAGAGAGAGAGAGAGAGAGACAGCATCTAACGAGCGGTTTAGGAGGGATAAGAAAACCGCCGTCGGTCCTTGGTCCGTGTCCCGGAGAGTTCCATGACTCTTGCATGACTTTTTGGGCCAACCTGCCCTACCGTCTACCTTCTGCTACTTTCCTCTCCCTTGCCTCGCCCTGGCCGCTCTCTGTCGAATCGCGTCTTCTCCTCCCTCCGTCTCTCGTCGCGGTTGCCCTTTCCCCGGTCCATTTCCGACCTGTTCCAGCTTCCACCGAACCGTCCTCGGAGGATCATCCACCTGGCGCCCTCTCTTGTCCGGAGCTCTCCCTCGAGGAGCGAGAGAAGCGAGAGACGCATCCTTCGCTCTCGTTCCCGTCTCCCTTCGTCCTGCCTCGCGCCCTTCTCGCCACCCTGTGACGCGCGCACCGCCGATCGCACGCCCGATTGGGCTCGAGTAATTCGCCAGAGAGCCGAGGGATAACGCGAATAACGGTGAGATAAGCTGCGTATCGTCCAGACATGCTTTTGATCTCTCTCTCTCTCTCTCTCTCTCTCTCTCTCTCTCTCGTTTGTTAAAATTTCACCGGCGCGACAATTCGCGATAAATATGAGATTAGCGATACTAAAAAGTACGCATCTAAAAATTAACAAATAGTTTTTTTTTAAATATTGTTTAATGATTATTTTTTATTTTTATTTTTAATTATCTATACCTACGATAATATCTTTATTTTGTGACATTATTTTATAGAAATACTTTTACAAATTATATATGTATGTATGTATGTATGTATGTATGTATGTATGTATGTATGTATAATATTATTATATGTATATGTGCGCGCCCCATGATATGGATGATAAAATGTTTGAATGGATAAAAACATCGATAGATATTTTTATAATAGTCATATCAACTCTATTTCTTTAGGATCTCGTATAGCGAGGGATATAGTTCCCTCGGGGATTTCGCAGACCTCGGGATTATATACGTGCCTAGAATTTACATTTGGTTATACGATCGCTTCTCGCTGGCCACGCAAAGCAAAGCCGTTTTGTGGGGATTACATTCCTAGAAAAGTCCCGGCGCGATTAAACATATATGAACGCCGGGCGCGAGATAAACGGCGATATTAATCCGCGTTAATGCGATGGGATTTTGGAATGTAACGTATAACAACAAATAAGAGTATTATCGTCCTTTATACAAAAATTTCTTTTTTTTTAACCGTTGACTAATACCTCTCTCTCTCTCTCTCTCTCTCCCTCTCCCTCTTCCTCTCTCTTTCTCTCTCTCTCTCTCTCTCTTTCGCTCCGCTTTACGAGAACAGTAAATTATTGATTATGTGCCAAATACAACGTTGCCTTGCTACTACTTTGTCATAAGTGCATTTTCTGCGAGGTCGTTTAGAGGAAATATGCGGGCATTGGAGACCGTTCCAGTTTCCAGTGGAAACTATCCTTCATCCTAGAAATTTGCATTTCTGCGGTAACTAAAGTACGAAATTAAAAACTAGAAAATATTTTTCTCTTTCCTAGTAAAAAAGAAAAAAAAAAAATTAGAATGAAATGCTGTTCCTTCAAGCTTAATAAATAAAATAATCTCGACATCTCTTGCATCAGTCATCGGGACATGTAAAATAATAACTATCATCCCCTTGTCGCAATAACGCGTGAGAACAAAATGTCACTACGTATATCCAGATTTTTTTTCCGCATCATACGATTTTTCTAATCGCGGTAAAAGTAGAGTCGTCGCTTGCACGGTGTTGTAAAATCTATCGCTTCTTCGTGTCGGACGTGCCGTCTCCTTTTCACAGTTCGCGATATTTAAATATTCAAATACGCGTCACGCGGCGCGACGAGCCGTCTCGAGTTTGATAGGGCTACTTGAAACTAGGGTAAGTTGCAACAGTCATAAATCTTGCGCCTCTCGTGAAACGTAACGCGCTACTATTAATTTTGTATTCTACACTTCTTTCGGCGAGATAATAAACCTTGATATTAACATTTCTTACCACAATGCAACGTAACGTTAATGAAATGATAATGATGCGCAAGTTTATAATATCAATATATGTATAAATGTACGAAAATAGTTCCAATGTAATATAATTAAAAGAAATAAAATAAAAATTAAAGAAACAGAGACTGATTTATCTAGTTATTGCATCAAACAGTTAGCCGTAAATTTCACAGACACGCAAAGAAGAAATATGATCCCTCTAATTACAACTAGCGACTATCTTTCTTTATTACAATTTCAAGCCTCATGATCGATGATAAATCGCAACGATTAGGGGATGACACAGTATGAACCGCTCTTTTTTCTACGTTTTTTAGCGGTTACAACTTTCTGGACGCAGTTCGGTTCCATCGGTAGACGCTTGCTTACCGTGAATCTCGCTTCCATTACACGACGTCGAAACTGCACTAAATTACAGCCTCGAAACCGAAGAGTTGTACCACCGAGTGAATGGATCGAGGCACAAGGGAGGAAAAAAAAAAAAAGAAAAAAGCCCCTTCGCGCCGTCGGCGAAAATGCTCCGGAACCCGAACGTTATCGTCCATCATCGATGATGTGAACGGTCAGAGACTTTGTAGTTGAAAATTGGAATGATTATATTCTTTAGAGTAAAATGCGTTTATGAGACAAAGAGTGTGTTTGGCGGCAGAGAAAGAACTTTTAAATCAAATGTCAAAGTGTTACACGCGGAAATGAAATCAGATTATTTAATAAAATTGCATTATTTTGAATTTATATATCTCTTGTGTTAATTGCTTAATTCAGAAATGAAAATGTTAAAATTATAAACGTCAAATTCTGTATATTTGCCACTTGTGAACAAAATCGATTTCGAGTACGCTTAAAAGCAACGCTAGAAACAAATTTTCGACATTGTTCAACGGATTCCCGTCATTACCCACGAAGTTGCGTCTCGACAACAACAACTATTATCCAACGTTGGTGGTTGAAGGCGTTGATAGTTGCGGTTGATGACTAGAATAGCGCATACTGGTAGCAGCTGTCATTACCCAGAGGCAAGCTTGCTCGTGACTAATCCTGCATGCCGATTCACCGTAACCTAGCCTACGAGAACCTGCCTCTATACATATATACATATACACGATTAACGTACTGGGTTACCCTAGGTTGTCATCCTGCCGCAAGGAAACCAAATCGATAGCGCGCGTGCTACGCGTGAGCGAGCGACCCAGTAACGTGGTATCCGTTTCGTTTTTATTTCTACAATATACAAACAGCCGAAATTTCCTAGATACTCGATAAATACAATTTGTATGAATTTTGTAAAAATGTTGTAAAAATTTTCCAATATTGAAATAACAATCGACTTGCCTCACTGCAATTTGTCAGTCTACTCGAAAAAATGATTGCAAGATTAATATTGTTTAAAAATTCCTGTTTACCTGTATATAAAACAGAAACGTCACATTTAATAAAAAAATTGTTATTTTAATGTGTAAATTAATTGGATTGATGCATTCGATTTTATCGATAGCATTTTATATATTAATCTCAGTTAAATACATTTATCTGTGTATTTTTCAATAAAATGTAAATTCCATGTAAAATTATATTAATTAAGGTGAAACTTAAATAGAATTTTAGTGCGATCGGGATTTAAACATTATCCCTCGTCATGTCAATTACGTTCTGACCGAATGACCGAATGCAAGATAATGTTCGAACGACAAGAGCGAGAGACGCCTAATTTGCATAGTGGCTTTACACACAGCAGGATAGAAAGACTCGCGTCGAGGAACGCTCTTTTTTTGACGACACACACACACACACACACACACACACACACAAACACACGCACACAGATGCATACACGTCACGCTATATTATATGGAAAATTCAACGGACGCTTGCCCACAGAGTTTCGATGTATTTTCTTTTCCCTCATTTATACTCTTAGTAACGTTTCTACTGCGAATCCTTCTCTTATTCCTCCTGCCTCTCCCTTCCCCTCTGCACCCCTCTCCCTGTTGGTTCAGATATTTCCACAGCGTAATGTAATCCGCTTTACCTTGCCTGGGCGCCGCGAGGTTGACATATTTTTTCTCCCTTCGTCGTCTAAAGTACGTGTGCCGTCATACAATGTTCTAAGGAGGAGCCTTTCCCGCTTTTTCTTTTCGCCCGGTAATACCGTCCCGGCGGATGTAACGCAATATTTTCATTGCGCTCTTTGCCCGCGGCCACGGAAATGAATATCGTCTCGTTGCCGATATTAAAGTCAAATCAGCAGGAAAACGTCGGGCTAATATTACCATCCCCAACGAGCCGTTTGATGCAGAAAAAAAGGCCGTAGCGCGATGAACTTTCCACGGATGTCCCTCCTCTGCGCAGAATTTGTTTCAGTTGTCGTTTTTCTATCTCGACATCATGATATGACTCTCAGAGAGAAAATTAGGACGGTTTTACACGAATTATCGTATCACGTTGGAGACTCGGGAATATTTTTTTTGTCGAAAAATTCGACATGTTAAAGAAACTTTGATATTTATTTTTACATTACAATTTATCCCGGATTTGAAAGAATTTCCCCGCGGCCTTTTAATTACAGTACGGTGAATATATATCGCCCAATTATAATCCGTACGAGAGCAGTTTTATTGCGCGTCGAAAAGGCGAAGCCCCTCTTGGACGATCCTTCTTCTCTCGGTGAGAGCCTCGCTGCGTAATTGTGTACCTTACGCTCTTCGATCAACGTCCGGTAACGAGTTGACATACCGCGCAAAAACGCGGATCGATAGCGTGCTCTGTGCATTGCGGCCGCCGTGTGTCCATCCTTTGCGATCGCGTGTGTGTACGTGTCACATGCGCACATGTGATGCGAAATCGTCGACGGGCCTTACCTACACCTACCTACGCTATATGAATAGTCGCAAGAGTCCGAACACGCGACGAAATTTCGCGGAGCGATAAGCTTTCGGCGAAGAGGACACTTAAGCGAAAGGTCATAAGGGAGGGAGGGGGAGGGGGGAGGGGGGAGAGGTGAATTCCCCGAACTATTGAGAATTAATTCTGCATACCATCCTGCGCATAGTTTCCGCCATACAGAATGGAAATTGAATTTAGATATATCTTTCATAAGAGTCTAAAAGTGAAAATGTCATACGATAAAAACTTTGTTAGTAAAACGAATGGATTTTGTCTAAAAGATAAATAAAAGATAAATGAAAAAAAAAAAAAAAAAAAAAAAAATTCTCCGACACATGCGTTCGTTCAATTTTATTATTATTTTAATTAGACATTGCAAAATTTATATTTCTCAAGCAATATCATCAATCGTCGTGCGCACGTTGGAAATGCAATCGTGTCGTGTATTTACATCGAGATTAATTCGCATTACGAAACATTCTGCCGTCGAACTTTAAATACGATATACTATTTACTTTGCCGGCACTTTGCATCACGCCGCCAGCCCGTTGTTTACGTAATAAACATTCTTCTTCGTGATAAAGAGCGCGCTTAGGCGGGCGGAAGAGGTTTCTTTCAGGGCATTTCTTCGGAGAACACGAGGTTTCGAGGTGGGAAGGTACTTTGTCTTTACACCATCGCGCGTGCAGTGTTGGATGCTGAAGATTTTTTTTTTTTATAAATCGCTTTTATAGCCTGCTATCAGGTCGCTGTATAAATAATATCCATTTATCCCCCGCAACGCTTAATATTTACAGCGAGTTTATTTACACTTTTTTTTTCGCTTAAGCACCTATAATGTTACTAATAACCAGACAGAGTATAACCTACTAATTATCCAATATCTTTTAATAATGCTCGTTGGATTAAATATTTCATCGATCATAGTTATATCATATTATTCTCACGAGATAGAAATTTTGTTAAAATCCATTTTTCTTGTAATCCTCGATTTACAGAGAATGTAAATGAATAGCTTTTACAGGCTATCTATATTTATATAATTTTTTATTTATGCATAACGAGTTTGACTTTGTCCGTCAAATCGTGTCACTGAATCGCGACCTTTGGTGCCAGAAAAAGAGTCTCGATCATGAAAGAACAGATGTGATGCAGCCGATAAAAAGCAGTAAATAATGGTAAACAACGCGAACAAGGTTAAAAAATACCTTTCCCGTCATGCGACCAAAAGATGATGCATAATTCCTGCGCACGTAACTTTTGTATCTTTCTTTCATTATCTTATAGCCCGTCGCGTTCACTAAGGTGGAAACTTCTTTTTCAAGAAAAAGAAGGGAAGATGATTGTCGTTCGTTTCCGGATAACGTCTTTTCAACACATCGCGAAATTCAATCACGAGCGTCCCCGTCAAAAAATTCAACGAATAAAATCATATTTTGGAATGTATTTCGGTCTCCGCGACAAGCTATTGAATTCTTTGCATTGTTATTGCCAACGTGAGGAAGTAAATGGAAGTTGCATTTCCAGCTGCATAATTGATGCAGTTTCAGTCTATACGCAGCTTGCGTAAGAATAATTTTAATTCTTGCGGTTTCTACGTTCTAGGAATTTAAGAACTTAGAAGTGTTAAAATCAATGATTGACCTCAGATGTATTTTAAATATTAATAAATATATATAATGGTAATATAATTTATAAATAAAATAATATTTAATATTTTTCAAATTTTTATTCAACTTGAAACTGCAAGTATCCAAGTGCCAGATATCTTATCAATTGTAAATAAAAATATCCACGTTTTAGAACTATAATTAGACAGACACACACACACACACACACATATATATAATACACAAAATATAAATTTAGGAAAGAATCAGTCTTCTAAAAAATGCCAAAATTATTTAGTAGATCACTTCGTGTTTAAAATTTCATCTGATACAAATCTCCCTTTGTTTAATACCCGACAACGATTAATTCGCATTTCCTTCATAATGCGATATAGTCGCACGTGTACGATAATCGATCTCCG
Organism: Anoplolepis gracilipes; assembly: GCF_047496725.1. Classification (NCBI taxonomy): domain Eukaryota; kingdom Metazoa; phylum Arthropoda; class Insecta; order Hymenoptera; family Formicidae; genus Anoplolepis; species Anoplolepis gracilipes. The sequence goes on from NC_132981.1 coordinate 3,184,905, forward strand.
GCAACTACGAAACCGCGCAGAGTAAGGTAACGTTTAACTATGCGCGCTATAAGTTAGTGCCTAGTTTCATACTAAGAAATTCTCTTCTCGCTCGTTGTGTCACTCGCGGCGTGGAAGGTTAAGCTGTTGCACGACGGATTATCGATCCGCGGCGGAAAAAAAAGACCGTTGCAATGCGTCCTATTTTAGGCTACGAGCGAACGAGGTTTCGCGACGCGTTGTTCGGCTTGATTCTCTTTTCGTTGCAATCGACCAGACTTCACTCGTCAATTTTTATGCGGTATTTCAATGGCTAATCAACCGACAAACGCCACTCACGTGACACTTGCACGTGTATGTACGTACAACTTACATGCACACATATTTGAAATAAAAGTACCGGAATAAAGTTGTATATATAAAGAATATACAATAATGAAAAAGCAACACAGTTATTAAATTCTTATTTTCTTATATTATTTATATAAAGCATCGAGGATTATTTTTATTTATATAGTTCCGTAAAGTTAATATGCATCAACTTTTAAATATTTAATTTCTAATCAATTAAATAGATTTTGCATTAACAAAAATTTGTATAAAACTTAAGCATATTCTTACTGCACACATGAGCAAGAATTTTAAATATTTTCATATATATGTGATGTATTATTTTTGGCTTTTAAAAAGATTATTTAATTCATTACATTTTCATGATCTAACGATTTAACTAATTTAACATCTGATCTAATGCTCAAATCTGCATTATTTTAACACTTTTTCCTAAATTTTCAATTAACTTGCCGCAATTTAATTTGTATATAGAATAAAAAATTTCATACATATAGATATGTGTGTGTGTGTCCCTCTCTAGATATAAAAAATAATTTCAAACTCACCAATAGGTGCGCAACAGCGGAGTTGTAGTTTCTGACATTTATCTCTGTAAAATATAAATATAATTATATCAAATTATACACATATATGTATTGTAGATTATAAAATAATTATTAATTTCTCAAAAATAACGAACGCGTGCAAAAATGTTTTATTCATCTATTTAAATACATCTCTAATAGAAGATAATTTTGGAAAAAGCTTTTATTAAATAAACTTTTAGAATTTAATAAATAAAGATTTCATTTTTATATACATACACAAATAATAATCTAGACAATTATAAATCTTAATAATGTTAAAAATATCACACGTACATAATATACACATATACACGCGTGTATGTATGTCTTAAAATATATTAAATAAAAAGATAATTTACATACGTCATATTACATTATTATATTACAAAATTAGTGAATAATACGGAAATCAGTATGTAATCATTGCAGATATAAACGATGAATTTCAATAAATCAATAATGAATAAGTTATATATTATGAATTTTATTTACCTCAACCGTTGCTCCGTCTTTGCCCGATGCCCTCCTTGGCCTCGTCGTCTTTCTCTCAGGTTGTCAGAGTTGCAAAGGTTGTCATTCTCATATGTCGTACTTGCTCGCAATTAATTACGATCGCGCGCGAAATACTGAATACGAACGCACGACACTTTGCACGGCACTCCCGAAAACTAAACAAGATGCGGATCATGTTTGCAGGTCAATAAAAATAGACACGCGACACTTTGCACGGCACTGCTGAACTTAGACGCGTGACAAATTATTCATCTACAACAGAAATTAACATTCAGAAATTAATGCAATTTATTTCATAACTGCGATCGATTATAAACGAATCAATATCCCGTTTTCTTTTCAAAAGAAATATAATTAAAATATATGCTCTACAAGACGAGCATTGGCCAACATAACGCGCCTCTTGTTTTACTTGAAATATTTTTTTCTAATATATTATAAAATAAATTGTATAAAATACATAATGTCAAAATTTTAATGTATCATAAATTAATTATTATTAATAAATTGTCGATACATGACCGATGTTCATGTTATTTGGATCCAATCATTCGATCCAATAAACGACGAATCGTGTAGTATAATGCGTTTCCAATCTGATAACAGTAGGCAAATTACATGTAAATTAGCGAAGAAACGTGAGAATTTATTCGAATGTGGTTACTAATTGTTTGTAGAAAGCGATCGCATTCGACACGTCGTGATACTTGTCACGCTCTCGCAATCATATTTCGAGAGATAATACGACGACACACGAAACGGCTCACAACGTGCCTACTTGCTGGAGCCTCGGTGCGCGAATGACGACAAGGCCGTGGAATGTCAACGACAGCGCGGCGAAATTTGGCAATGTTTTCCCCCACTCTGTCACGTAGCTATACTCAGGAATGTTGTTATTCTTATATATCCTTACGAACAGAACTGAAGGTTATCAGTGCGCGATTCGTAAGTAGACAATTCATACTTATAATAGTAACTATTTCACGCAATTTATACACTTTATTGAAACCGAAGAGACTGGAAATAGAAATTCTTATCATTTTATTGTAATCTTTACGAGCAATATATAAGTGTTTCTTTAATAATTTCTTAATAATGTTTCTTTAATAATATTTGAATATCATTTTCAAGTTTCCGTCATTGTCGGAATATCTCGAGTACATGACGGATCAATTTCAGTCGAGTGGCGACGTCGCGATGCGCTTTAATTAGTCAATATAGTCGTTATATTAATCCCGTATTTTAATATTTATCAATCGTGTTGCTTTATAAATAATTAATTTATTTTTACAATATATAAATAAATATATATATATATATATATATATATATATATATATATATATATATATACATTTCATCGTATATATAAAATATCGTTTCTAAAATTTAGAATTATTTAGATTATTTATATTATACAGGGGAAGATACTTGCGTTATAAATATTTGTGAAAAAATTTTATTTGACATTCATAAGCGAAATTTTTTTAAATTGAATATATGCACAGACGATGCTGTTATGGTAAAAATAAACCAATATTAAAAGTGCAATCTCTATTTTAGTTTCTTTATCTAACAAATATAAAATTACACAATGTAATATAATATACAAAAAATAAGATAATGACAAATATATCTTTATACAAAATCGAAAATGAGTGAAAATAATAGACAAAATATATACAAATATATAGGTACTCTACTAAATAAATTCTCGTCTCTTTCTTTGATAAATAAAATTATATAACAAATATAATATTTTATAACACCAAAGTGGCCCGTAAAAAAGATTGTCAGAAATCTCGAAGCATACATATCGCGCTAATCTTTCTTATTACTTTTGCATATCTGAATACGCGCATGAATTAATTTAATCTAATATATCATGGCTATATTAAATTTATTATACAAAAATAAACTCATAATGTCAACTTTGTCAACATTAATTGAGCAGTTAGAAAGAGAGAAAGAGAAAGAGAAAGAGAGAGAGAGAGAGAGAGAGAGAGTGACCGTATTTTTGTGTAATATTAGAATAATAACAGACCGATCTTTTGATATTAACTCGGAGAGGAGAATAAAGCGACGTTATACAAGGAGAGTGTGGCATGCGAAACGACTCGCATAACATCATCATCCCGCACGCACACCCATGCCGCATGCCTCGACAAAACTTTCGCCGCGAAATCTCGCGTTTCTCTCTCTTTCTCCGCTTCCCTCTCTCTCTCTGTTTCGCTCACTTCGCTTGCCGTCGCGATCCCCTTTCGAAAGGGGCCGATGTGAACGTTCGACAGCCTGATGCGACCTACCCCAAAATCGCCCGTTAGGCCCGCACGAACGGGCGCCAGGCGCGCAATTTCGGACGAAACTTTCGCTGGTACCACATCCGGCCCGAACCTTCCTTACGAGGTACGATGTTGCGTGGGGCCGCCCCTGGCATAATAATTGTCCGACGCGTAATACGGTACAGTCCCGACAGCCATGCCGGGGCTCTCTCGGCGAAAATCGAACTCTCTCAAGAAAGCGTTAAATTTCAGACGACGGGAATTTTACAACGGGGTCGGGTTTACACAATTTCTGATCCGATTCTCTGATTGAGATATAATTAAATTAAATTTTATTATAAAACACCCCCGCCCCACTAAAAATCTATTTGCATTCGTATATAAATGCCTCAAGTCATTGAAACTCAAATGTTAAATGTAAAATTGAAAGTCTGAAATGTGTATACTTAACAATAGCTCTTTGTATACATATCAGATACATTTCTAATTCAACACGAGGAAATAACTAGTGGAAACTCGTGGAAATTAGTCTCAATTGCGCTCGAATTAATAAGGAACATCATAAATCAAAAACATAATTAAATTGCAAAAATTAAACGATAATATGTTTTTCATTAAAAAGCGAAAAAAGCAATAAAAAGAGAAAAATTTATGAATGTGCAAAAAGAGAGAAATTTTTAAATAAACAGATTAAAATAAATAAAATCATGTCAAAGTCTGTTATAAAATATTATTTTTATGTTTCTTATTATTTAATTTATTTAAAAAAAAAATAATGAATGCGTACGTAATTTTTTTCTAAAATTTACATATCCGTTCCTTTTTTCCTTATTTATTTTTCGCGCTTTCATATTTATAGTAATATAGATACTAAATTATTTTAATTAAATGTGAAATGCAAAATGTAAATATATTATCAATACGTTCAATTTTCAATATCACAGCAACCATTGATGATATGGAAAAATATGTAATGTAGAAAACAGTCTTTTTTTTTACTAGTGGAATTTAGAATATTTTATACATCGATGCTTTTAATTATAAAGTGGCATAACGTAAATATAAATCCGTGTTTCGATATATTGACATAAAAGGATTCACTTGATATTGGTAAAACTTCTTGTAAGTTAATATTGACATAATTTGGCTTAATGCAAAACCTAGACGCCGCGTAACAGTTAGTATTTGCTTTTCTTCCATATATATAATTACTATTCTGCTGGTTGGCTATATCACTTCTCCGTGAAAAAAAATATCGACAGTATCGATGGAAGAATAGCGTGTAAGCTCTCCGTTATTATACAAACAGATATGGGAAATATTTTAAACGTATACTTGAGTTTAATATTTATTTAAATCCCCGTCCGTTTTGCGTGATATGGTGATTTGCTCGTATTAATTTGCAGCGAGTGGAAATAAAAATCGTCATGACTAATCGTGGAAAATTGACTCGCGTATAGATATATCTGAAAATTTGTCGGTTTCTGCCAATTCTCAGATGAATGTCAACATATTTTTTAAATAATAAGCAAATTTTAATTTTCAAGTACTTTTAAAAAATGAGATAACATTTCAGAATTTCTCCAGAAGCATTGGAAAAATATCTTGAAAATATTTCAGGTACAAAAAAATATATAAATAAAATATCGAAGACAAAAATGCATAAAAATTTTCGAGAAACAAATAGTTATAAATTTACAGCATAAGTTTAGACTTTTAGCATAGAAGAAGCCCTAAGAGCATTATGTAGGGACTACTTGCGTAGGTTTCTTTCCATAAGTTGAAGTTAATTGAGACTTAAGTGATTCTCCGGGAATCAGTTAAACCACCGTTAACGTTAACCGACGCTGATGAGAACAATCCTTATCGGTGAATGCGTCGCTGCTTGTTAATGAATAACCGTGAATGTTTCAGTTTACATTCTCGAGCAGAATCATCGCGTGCGGAGCTTGTGAGTAATCGAGAATCGAGACGCAGTATGTGCGTTCGTGCGTGGGATCGTTAGATAATACACGGCGATTTCACGCCGATGTTATCGCAACATTTTTACGACGCGATACGGTAATTCGTTACGGTATCACGTTTACGCTACTGATAATTATCATTAACGTTATTTTATACGTAATACTCTCGCACCCGTAATATTCTCCGAAGAAGAGAAATAGAAAGAAAGGAAGTTGATTCATTATATTTTGCGATCTTTTGACACTTTGCGATAAAACGTTCACTTGAAAGATTTCATTCAATTCTAAGATCGCGACGAGTAACAAAGTTTCCTTATAAATAAAGTAAAATATCTTACGAATTTTCATAAAAAAGAAAATTAATTATATCACCATAGAAAATTTGTTTTATCTGCAACTTATAGATATATCTTGCTGTTGCTGTCGAAATTTAATTTATCAAAAATTATCCTGTCATTTTTTTTAATAAAAATTTCTGATAAAGCTGATAAACCGGTATTGCTCTTATATAATTAGTTAGCGATGGACTGATGGTCGAAATCAGATACTTTCCGGCATGGGCAATTTCATTCGCAGCGTGCATTTTTAGCTTGCACGCATGTACGCAAGGTCATTGACGCGGTACACTTTTATCGTTAAGTATGGTCGGCGATGAGTGGTTTGCACGCAGTTGAATCTCTCGTTGTTGCTTCCTTTTTTTTTTCATTCCTCTGCACGTATATTTTATATTGGTATTGAAACCAACTATAACCGAAATAATTCTCCTCGGGACATATTCGAGACCCCAATATGTATGTCGAATTTTAAAAGTCATAATAAAATATATAAATAATTATTGTGTAATTATTATTATAATTGTAAGTAAAAAATTCTCTCAAGTATGTCAAATACAAACAATTGTGCAAAGATCAATCACATTTTTGTTAATTATTTGTCATTAAAACATATCGTTAAAAGCGCATCTTTTTATTATTTAAATATTTTATTGGATGATTACGCTGTCGAATAAATTGATATTGATGGTATAGGGCTTAGAAAAAATTAATTGCAATTCATCGAAAAATCTTTCATTAAAATTTTAATGCAACTAAATTAGAGAATATTTTGATGAAGCCATGGTAGTGATTTACTATTAAAGGTTGGAAAATTTTTTTTTTATTAAAAAATGAGTTTGATAAAAAAATCGAAGAAAATCGCACATGTGTATTAATGCATCATACGTAAGAAGGAAATTGATCGAACAAAGCGCATTTCTGGAGACTCGTAGAATCGCCAGATGCTCGCCATCACTTATCTTTGTTCGTTTTTTAATTGATCGCATAGCGATGATCGAGATGCTATCGGTGCAAAATGGGTTTGCCAATCGCGGTGCCCGCTCTCGAGTGGCGACGATGTTCACTCATATTCGGTGAGTGACCTGCAGCCGCTGGTCTCGACGACCAGCAGCACCAAACATTTATATGCCTACTGTCCAGCCTGAAAATATCGTCTCCGAAGTGCACACAAGGAACCCTGACCCTCCTCACAACAATGTTCGATGTCTACGTCTGCGCCATCGCATTAAACTTTTATTAACTATGTACTTTCTTAACTGTATATGTATGGCTAACACAGAGTTATGATCCTACATAATAACGTGCATGTATAGATCGTACATAGATTGCCTAAATTATTACTTTGTTTTAGCAAAATTATACGGCAGAATTAACTTCAAAATTGCTTTAAAAATTGAGGAATTGTTACTTAATATTGAAATTAATATGAATTAATATCAAAGTTATGTAAAATTTTATTATAAAATATATGAAATTAATTTCCTTTATATATATATATACACACACACAAATAGGTAACACAATCTATTCTTCAGATAATTTAAATGTCAATTTTCTCTATATATTACAAAGATATCAAATATTAAAAAATTAAAAAACTGCAATTGCTAACGTTTTTCATATTTTGTTGAAAAAGCATAAGATTTGTCAAGAAATTCAAGTTGGATGAATCCTTCATGTAACGAGTTTGAAATTTATTTTTGCGGCAGAAATACACGCGCTACACAAACGCCACTAAATTTAAGATACTAATTCGATACGGTGAATTATAACGATGGCCTTCGGCGTTCGGCTTCATTCGATAATGTACTATGGTTTACATGATTGCATCGATCCGTAAAAAGCATCACGTAAATCAGTTTCTCCGAATATGTATTTTATCTCGGTCTTGCTTCTATATGAAAATCTTCGTGTGGAAAATTGTGACATATCTTCTAACGTAGGTCAAATATTTTTACATAACGACAGTGATGCTTTGTATAAAAATTTCACCCGACATTGTATAATGGCCGTTTTATTAAATTGTATAAGTGAGATACATAAATATACAAATAATATTTTTAAGTTGCGTAAAATAAAACGAGTAAAAAATAACCCCCCCCCCCCCGTCGCTTTATTACTTCAAAATTCCCGTTTCATTGAGAACTTTGACAATTTTACGAATATAAGCACAATATAATTCGAAAAAAATTTCATGTAACAAATTTCTGTGAATTCTTCTGGATTGGATTAAATCGTTCATTTTTTTTTATTTCTTTTTCAGCAAGAGATCGCGATAAAATTTTGTTATGTCGCGACGACGCGCCAGACGCATCGCGTGAAGTATCACGATGAATTAATCGAGTGCACCGGTTAGAAAAACGGGCGCACCTGCTGTTTCACGTATATACGTGTACATCATATGATTCCGATCGGCGTGATTAACGGCCGACGAGAAAGCGGTCGACCTCGATGTCCCTCGTGTCCGTTGGTCGCGTGGAAAACTTATAATTTGGCAATATATGAGCACGTCGGTGACGAGAGAAACGCGCGCGTGCGAAGTCTCGTACGTAAAACAGGAAGAGACGAATGTATCACTCGCGGAGCTGATAACCGTGAACGTTTCGTGCGCATACGTGTACGTGTGTGTGTGTGTGTGTGTGTGTGTGTACGCGCACGTACGTGCACGCCTATGCTGAATTATGCAGCCTGCATATTTTCCGGTCTGTTTGGTGGGTCTCAAAGCCTAACCGGTAACCCGGCAGCCTACGCACACGAACGCGCACACATATAAATGCAGTGGGTAACTCGTCTGCAGGAGCGTCGCAGAACGCGCGAAAATTTTTCAATTTCACAGCAGGCTGCCCCTGCAAGAGAGAGAGAGAGAGAGAGAGAGAGCACCCCGTGAAAGAAGAACCACCTCCCTCGAGCGCGGGGACGATTTCAAACCGAGAATAGAATAATGATGGCGTCGCAAAGAGAGATTCGCGGAAACTCTTTGCGACAGGCAGCTATCTCCGCGCTGAGTTTTATTAGCTCTCCCTATACGCGTCAATCGAAATAGAATGTCTCTCACGACATTTCTTTCAGTAATAGATCAGCAAGAAGCGCGTAATTATATGTTGTAAGTGATTAATCATTTGCAACAGCGAGAAATTTTATTTATTGAACACGCGAGAGATCATAAACAAGAAATGAAAAAAATATAAAACTTCAATCGCGCCGTTTGCATAAACAGATGTGCGACGTCAATCGCACGAAATGTCACCATTATATGGGACCACATGTTGCATACTAATTGATCCTTCGTTAGAATCTTGAAACTCGGATTTTCAATGAGACTGCTATTAACTTGCGTCGCGCTCAGTGAGAGAGACCTTATCGTTTATTATAAATCATAATTCAATTTGCCGCAAATGATCATGATATGTGACAGCGCCGAGATGTCGTCGGCGTTTTATTGTAACGCACGTAATTCGCCGATTGATCGATCGACGATGATTTAATGAACGCCGGCGAACCGGCGGACCGTTGTGTTGAATCGGACGATGCGTAATTTCCGCGCGGCCGGTTTATAAATCCTGATTAATTATTTGTCACTGAACGCGCGGTAGTAGATACACGAGTACTTCGAAAATTCAATAATTCGGCGGCGCGGTTTATAGCCCATTATTCTCTGCGAAATTAATATCTACCGTTCGGGTCGATTATTATTTCGACATTGAAGGCACTGCTGCTTTGATTATATAATCTAAAGCCAGGAAAAAGCAACATCTATCAACATCGGAAACCGATCTACAAGGGAGTAAGTACATTGTACGATGCAAATTTTAACCGCGACTCGGTCTCCCCCCTCCTCCCCCCCACCCCCCATATCGACGTGTACACAGAAATCCCGCTTCGCGTCTCTGCCTTCCGCCTGCCTATTGTCATTCAAAGAGCCACTATCAAAAATCTGACAATCCATGAGAGACCACTAAGCCATGAGAGGCCGAATAGAAACGCATGACTTGCATCTCCGTCACAGAAAGGTTGCGCTGCGCTTTTTACGTCTCATAATTTTATAGAAAACCTGTCAAATTACGGGATGCCCCGTTAGTTCGCAAACACACGTATAGGCGCGCACATAATCCTGCTATGAATCTACATAATAACCGACAACAGCACACGTATATTTTCTATCACGCAATCGATTTGTTTTCGCATCTCCGCCATTCGCCAGGCGCGTTATGCTTATTTGCTCGCCATTATCGATCATTTGCCAAGCGCTTGAAACTTTAACCCTCTTGTGAAAGACTCGTGAAATTCCATGAACACCTGTGTTATTTTTAGTAGGCTACAATATTTGTCATATTTTTAAGATTCGTCGCGTATAGACGTAATCGTTTTATAAAATTTTTCGCGTGAAATTTTTAATCCAATTTATTCAAGATTTGTAATCTAATCTATATATATATAAGAGAGGATTAATGTTTTATTCATCGAATCAAGACAAAACGATTGAATTTATTTAACTTTTTTCTACCATCTATTTTGCTTCAGTCGATCACTTGACATGATTTTTCACGCAACGACAGGCTCACCTTTTATTTGTAATCAATAATCATCGTAATCACTTTCTACATCTCCAAGTGGCAATTTTGATTCTACTATGAGGTAACGTTGCGCGAAAACCCTTGACAAAGCTTTTCTCTAGTCATCTGCGATAATTTCTTTTACCTGCTGAATCGACAAACACGACTTGTAAAAAGAAACAAGTGACTTTTATAAAAACAATTGATAAAAAACAACCTTGATAACCAACGACAAATCAAACAACGTGTATTGGAAAAGCACGTCGAAGAATTGTGCCTTACTATTAAGTCTATAAGTCTGCCAATGTTGATTGCAGAATGATTGCAAGTAAGATACAACGAGTCTCACTATCATTTTAGATCTAGTTGAAATCATGATCACCATGATAATTAGCCATACGCGCATAACGGCAGGAAACAAATATCAAAACGTGCAACAGGTAGCTTCGCTAAATAACATTCATTACTTTTGGTGAAACGGAGAAAATATGGAAAAAAAAAACAAATAGAGAGAAATTATACTCTAGCTCCAACAAATCTATAAAAAAATGTTCGAAATGTTGTCAAAGTAATTATGCGCAAACATTGCACATTATATTTTTCTTCATTATTATTCCACAGCTTTAATAAAAATGCATGAATTTAAAAAGACTGAATCAAATTAAATGTCTTATTACTTTCTCCTTCCGTCTCTATTCAGAGCAAGTATCGAATTTTCTTCCTCGAGCTTTTTCGTAACTCCTTCTCCTCATCGACCTCGACGTTCGTTTCCCCGAGTCTTGTACATTTTTAGAAATTCAGGTTGCGTTAAATTGCCAGGCACGAATTGTGCCGACCGCGTGTCGCGCTCTGATTCGACGGCGGTCACGTGTACGTGGCACGCGAACCCTGATCGCATGGCACGCATATGTCAACCAAAGATGGTAAGCATGGGAGAAAGATTTGGCAACAATAGAATCTATTTTCATCGATAATTGAATACTAAAATTGTATTATTTAAGAACGACGTTTATTTTTGACCTTGCTCTTTCGAACAATTTGCTTGCAAGCTTGAAAAAAAAATGAAGAAAACCGCTTTTGCTTTTAACAGATATGACTTTACGGAAAACAAAGTATATTTAAATTTTGAAAAATACGGATATTCTTAAAACTAGAACTGTACTGTAAAGATAAATGGTCATTGTCCTCGCGATAAATAATTTGCAATCTTCGTAATAACATACTCTATACGACGTATCGATCGCACGTATCCGTATCTGATAACAAATTCCCGCGAGATTTCTAAATGTACGCGAGCAACGAGAAAGCGAATAGTATCTAAAATGATACGGAGTAGCGCTATTATAAGAAATAATTGTTCGATAGCGATTAAAAGTTCGAAGTGCGGGAGAAATGCTATTTGAAAAAAAGGAAAACCTAACCTAGGTCACATCTCATGGGACCACTTTGTGATTACCGCCGTGACAAATTACAGAAACAGTGTACTGACACACACACACATACACACACACACACACACATGGTTGAACCGCAATATAACGTGATATACAAATTATCCAACTTTGTAGCCGCCATTGTAATTCGAGGGGTATGAAGTTACGTTCGCGAGTCTGGTATACATTACTTGATTACATGAGGGGACGATTACAAACTAGCTCGTTTTGTTTTTTTTTTTTTCTCCACAGCACAAGGTCGTCAAAAAATTCGATTACGTGTAGCAACTGTTTCACTATCATCACATTGAAAACAAATCTTCTTTGGAATTTAATTAATCAAAATACTTAACACGTGAGGATTTTATAAATATTTATTTATTATACTATAAATTAAAAAAAATATATATTATATATATATATATTATATATTACGCTAACATGTAGATGATATTTCTATCAGAATTTTGTAATATATTAATGTAGACAACGTGAATTTAGCAGAGATAAATCGATCGTGCGTTCATAAATTACAGGCCATTCATCAAACAAAAATAATAAATTATCGTATTAACAACATCAGGACGTCAACAAAATAATAGAAAACACATTATTCGGGAGAATGGGCTTTGACCGATGATCTTGTGAGCGAGGAATAATATGTAATTATTATTGCCGCACATTACACGTAATACCCAACCGCATAATTTCCCCAAACATTGCGAATATTCTCTGCGACAAGTTACGCAAAAATGTTATTTTAGCCTCTCTGTTTGTAGCGTTTAATCTTTCTTTTTACCCTCATCAGTAAAACCGCGCAATTAGTCCAATTTTGTGGAGGGTATGCACGTACTGGTTTTAAAATAAAATACTACGTTTTCTGCGAATTTTCTACAGCAAGTTTCTTTTCCAGTTCTATCCCTCTCTCGATACCAATAACGTTAATTGCTAGAGCTCTATTCCGAGAAATCTAAATCTTTAAACGGCTTCAGCAGTGAATATCAATCAACATTACCAATTCTCTCTCAATTGAAGGAAAAATATCAAGGGACATTTTCCAATTTTCAATGACATATTTCGATAATTATAGAACCAGCATTTGGAGAGTAAAATTGTAATTATAATTAAAAGATCGCGCAATTATATTAAAAGAGGTCTATCTAAAGATTTCAACTTGGTAAACTTTAACAAATAGCTAATGCATGTAGTTTTGTTATTTACACATTTTTGCATTTCTCATTTTCAGGATGTCATTATTTATGTAAATTTCATTTTATTCCTTTCAAAATCGTCTGACTGATATAAATTTTATTATCACATTTTGTCATATAATTTTCGTATTTATAACAATTATTATACATACGTATATATTTTTTTAATTCTCTAAATTATCATATGTATGTGTAATTATGCATAATTTATTGTTTGCAGCTGTATGGAAGAACTATACGTATAAGATAATTTTCTTGCAACGTAATCGCAGGAGAAAAACATTGTTGGAGAATTCTTTGCCTTTGTATATTACCTAACATACACCAAAAGAAAGACACATTTCATAAAATAATTAATATAAAAAGAGAGCGAAAAGCTTCACCACCATGATATCGAAGGGAACGTGAAAAAGCAACAGTTTATCGTTCCTTTATTTTTTTCCTTAGGGTAATTCCGCAAGCTATCGGATCGTAAGAATTCGTCGAAACGCGGCTTCTATTGCGCAATAAATTTTTCCTGAAAGAAAAATTGTCGTAGGTCTTCTTCCGCTTTCTTCAATCGTACTTGGTAATAATTACGAAGCAATTAGGCATTGCGACGTAACAATAAATATTTCATTACAGCGACTTTCGAAGCTGGTATACGGTACACGGTAGCTCCTTCATTTTCCTTTTTTTTTTTTTTTTTTTCTATTCGACGGAGAACGTCATTTCGACGTCGTTGTACGTTATAGGAGCGCGTTTACATTAAATCGATAGTTCCTTAGCGGTGACGAAAATTGCGGATACGTTGGCTGCTGCAGCCACGAAAAGCGGACGTCTGAGGCGTCAGAATTTAATTACGGAAATGGAAGCGGCTTATAACTGTCGTCCTACTACCACTATCACCGACGCGGAGTTTTCCCGCAAAGCATGGTTCCGCTCGCTCGCGCGCACGCAAAATGTTGTGAAAGCAAACGCGTTTCGCTTATACCCAGTGGAAGACACCGAGAGAAGAGATGCGATACGACAATGGTCACGTCGATCAACCTGCGAATGCAGATTATACGCTGTTTCTGAGGATCTTGAAGCTCTCGATAGTCGTGTAAATAGAAATGTGAGGGAGATAGAGAGATAGATAGTGAGAGAGAGAGAGAGAGAGAGAGAGAGAGAGAGAGAGAGAGAGAGAGAGAGAGAGAGAGAGAGAGAGAGAGAGAGAGGGAGAAAGGGAGAGAGAAAGAGAAATAAAACTATTGCTACATTCAACAGTGCGATATTCAATTTACTCATCATATCGCCATTCCTCTCTTTCTTTCAATCAATATTCAATTATAATAGGAAAAAAATATCAAAAATGAAAGATAATAAGTTTCGTAAAGCTAAAAAAATAAGCGACTATATTTTTTTATACGTATAGAAAGAAACTCTCTGTTGCAAGAAAAAGATACATGTTATTTTGCGAAATAAATGATCCTAAAAAGAATCCGAAAAACGATAATTAATCTTCACATTTATTTATTCGTTTTAACAAGCCATCTCTCTTTCGATTCTACGAATTTGCAGCAGCCAGTCTACGTTATACATAAATTACGAAGCACGATATAAATTATGCAGCGTGCTGAAAGAAACTCATCAGAAAGGCCGTTAACTGAGAAATGAAATGCTGAATAAGTAACGACTGGCTAAGCGACGCGGCATTATTAATATCAACATATTCTTTTTAATTAGCAATTAAAACGACTTTTCGGTCAATATATTCTGATCATTATTAAAATCACACAAAAACGGTGTACTATATTCCGAGTGCATTGTATACTAAAAAAATTTCACAGACTACATGCAAAATTGCAACGAGAAACATGCATACACTTTTTTCTCTAATTTCTAATTAACGATTGATTAGCGGATCCTTTATCTTTACATTGCTTTTACAATCTTGTGGATTTTCATATTTGTTTCATTTCATCTCACTGACATGCATTCAAAAAGCTTGTTTTATAAAACAGCGATTAATACTTGATACTTTGTGGAATACTAAAATATTTGAGGATAATTATAAAGCGACGAATAGCAAGCTGACAAGAAAGCTGCTACAAAAAATATATTATATTTTAGGTACAGAATAGTCAAAGTCTGTCATTTAAATGAATAATATTATTTCATTTCATTCTAAATAAGGAAAATGCAAAGAAATTCTGGTGAGTTGATTTTTAATAGATTTAATCATTTATTGTGCTTTATAAAAATTCATACTCGAACGACATCATAATTTCTTTCTTGTAAGTTATATTAGGCGATCTAATTTACTTGATATGACAACTATAAAAATATTCCATCAAATTTTGCCATTTATCGGGATTTAAATATATTAACAGTAGAATTATCATCTTTGCATCGCGGATTTTGTGATTTAAGTTTGATCGACAGCTTGCCATTCTACAAAATGATTACTTGCCACAAATAATTCCAGATAAGTCGAACCGAATCTGAATCATGTTCTCGATAAGCGTATCAATTGCAACTACATATCATATAGTTTTTGCCGATGTTTCACGTCAATCTGTAAGCATTATACGTCACTAACGAAAAACAGGTTTAGTTTTTATAGATAGAGAGTTGTCACGCTGTGATTCTTTGCATCATGCGACGCAAGCAACCTTGTGTCTGCAAAACAGGATTGCGTTGAAAAGAGCGTATTTCAGTACAAAATAAGAGAATATTTCGAAGGTTTTTCCAGTTTGACAAATGTTCGATTTTCAACACGAGCAGAGAATAAAAAAAAAAGAAAAAAAAATGAGACACTATCGAATCGTGCGAAACAGTTAAGAAAAATATCTATGGATGAAGATGTCTAACGCACACAGATCGATAACACGCGTTGCATTCCGATTGTGGTAAAAAACCATGCGCGAGAAATTATTATCACACCGGTATAACCAGATTTAAAGTTTGCGCAACACGTGTGTTTCCGAGGTAGGCGACGCAAGAGAAAAACGGATGGAGAAGAGAGAGAAACAGAAAGAGAACTTGCGATGAATATCGTCATGTTCAACGGTTTCAAATTGTTTGGATGGAATTCAATGTTCATCACTTAATCGATGCTTGTCTTGATTGACATCGATCGATCGATCATTACCAGCTGCATCTTAGTCATAGTAAGTGGTGTCTACTAAGCATCCAATTAAATTCATCTAATTTAGATAAAGAAAAATTATGTGACTTTTTATCATGCAATTAACGATTATATAACAATTCAGGATTATTATGTCAAGATAATAAAAAAGAATAGTAATTGTTGGTAAAATATTAAATATTATCAATTACAAGTAAGGTAACATAACAACAATAGTTATTTAAAAAATATAATTAATAAATGTTTGTTTAAAAAGCAATGAAAATTGATTTGATTTGATGTTAGAAATTATTTCTTCAACTATAAATAACATCGTTATTTTTTTTTCTTTTAAAATCAACAAAGTAACACAACGTATAAAAGAAAAGTATTAACATTTAAGATCAACATTCTTCTAGACACAACTTTTCTTACCTTTCAAAGAACCTCGATGTGTCAATCGGAAAATGAAAACAGATTCAAGATCTGCCGACAAATTATACGTCGAGCTTTCCTTTTCGCTCAATCAGTATCAATGTCACCCTTATTTGCTCTTTCGCATTCAGAGGATCATAGAACTACGGAAACCAATGCGTGTACCCAAGTTCCCTCTTTCTCCCTCGCTTTCTTCGTACTCTTAACACTGCCGAACCTCTTCTTCCCTACTTGTAGTAAGGTAGCAAGCGATCAAATAAAAGCCTGTATTTTCCCCGATATTGAACCTTAAGCTAAGCCTAACCTGCCTCAACCTCCGCCTACCGCAACGTGCCCTGATGTAGAGCAAAGGGGAGAGCAGAAAGAGAGAAGGGTAAGGGGGACAGACGGAGGGGCGCAGGACGCGGGGATGGGCACGCGCGGGGAGAGAGAGGGCATCAGGTAGGGGGAAGCCACCCCAACTGCGGTCGTTGACCCCACGCACACTCCCAGTCCGGCCCGAACCCACCCCTCAGGGCCGACGACACTGGTGCCGTCTCACGGAAAAGTATTGCACTCGCATCGCGCAACCCCCTTTCAGAGAACTTCCCTCTCTCTTTTTCTATCCCTTTCTCGCCGTCGAAACCTTTCGTTCCTCATCCCTTTCCGCACTTATATCCTCTCTATCGCTCGTCCGCCCGCGCTTTCCTCCCTTTCCCTCTCTTTCTCGCGCCGTTTCTCTCACGCTTTCTCTGTCTTACCGCCACGCGCTACGCTCTCTCTCTCTCTCTCTCTCTCTCTCTCTCTCTTTCTCTCCGTTCGTCTTTCCACCGGGACACCCCGGGCCTCCGAGGTATTCCACGGTAACGACTAAGCGGGGAAAAAAATTTTAGGTGTCGTCGAGCGGAGTTCATTTTGTTACTCGTCCTTTATTGCCGTGAGCGATTTGTCGAGTTGTTTGCAATACTTCTCGGAAGCTGTCGGTTAGAGGAAACGAGTATTCTTGCGAAAGTGTAATTGACCGCCGATTTCCGTCTTGAAGAACACCAGTCCGCGACACCGGTCAATGTCGATTTAGAAAAAAAAAAAAAAAAAAAGACGATTTAAAAAGAGCTTATTAAACGCGTAAGATAAAATCTATCTTTCAAAAATAAAAAGAAATCTAAGGGCAAATGTAATATAACGCACGCACTTTCCTACACAACTTATTTAGAAAAAAAATACGCCAAGTGTAATATATCTATTGTCTTAACATTTCCAAAATTTTCCGCTTAATGATAAGATATGTTTGTATATGTGTGATAAAACAAGAAGTAATAAACTGTCGAACAACATTTGATATATTGAAACGTCTCATTCTGGCAGCAATTGAAAGCGACGATTTATTTGTTCGCGAGTAATTTTCGTACTTTTGTATCTCGACGCACGGATCTACGTAATGCGCTGACGAATAGACAAAGATTGACGTCACGTAAAAGTATTGTACACTCGTTGCAACCCTTTTCAATACGCGGTCTCCCCCCTTCTCACCACGGTCCTTCCCATTTCCTTCCTTCTCTCATGCGTGTTCTGGGATCCCGCGATACCCTCTTGTGGGTCTGTCATGTGCTGACAATTTGTGTACACACATAGTCAAGAGCATAAAAAGTCTGACCGAAATAAAAATAAAAAAAAAGAAACGTTGAATCATAAGGTAAAATACATAAATGAGATATTGATTACTGTAAATAATTAATTTTTATAATTATATTCTATTTCTCATTAGAAACGTTTTGTTATATAACGTATATGGTATAGTAGATATAATCGAGTTTACGATAGACATTAATATTACACCGAGCAACGTACATAGGTATCGATCTAAGATAACGTGGGACTTTATCGTTTACCGTATTCAAAACTATCGTATCGTAAAAAACTGTTATGCTATATACTTTCCGCTGCGAAAAATGCAAGAGGTTCAGAGTATCGCGAAGTACAGATTTCACACGCATTAAGCCGCTCATCTTTGCGAAAAATCACACAAAACCGATCGGCAATAATGCGTCGGGAAAATTCTGAGGAAAACTTTTACTGTCTCTCTCTTAGCGCCATGGCCGATTTGTTATCCAGCCGCGCGGATGCGTATGCATGCCTTTACTTCCGGGTTAGGGTCCTATAGGATGTTGCTCAACGACCTGTATCGGCACACCTTTTTTTCTCGTCGGCATCGAGCGCCAACGAGAGACGTTCTTTTTCTTCGTCGACAATCAAGAACCTATCCGCAGCGGGGGATGTTATGCGTATGTCATTCGCCAAATAAAAAAAAATATACATAATATTTTTATCTCACAATTTTTCATATTTTTTTCTAGTCAATTATAATTAATTACCAAGAAAGAATAAACTTAACTCTCCTTAAAACACAATTTTTTGCAAAAAAAAAAAAATCCTTAGTTTCTCTACGTTTTCTTTTTATTTTATAAAACATGTATGATATTATATAAATCTAATAATATTTAATTTCTGGATATCTAGTAATATAATCACAGAGTCATGTCAAGCTCTTAAAAAGACGGCATATTTTTTTCCCTCCCTTTTTTATCTATTCTACATCTTTTTCATATATTATAAAAAGACCGTGTTATTACGTTCGAATAATTAAATAGCTATTCTATCGAAGCACTGCCGTGACAGGTATAACGCTGCGTAGAAAGTGTAATAAACTTTACTAATTTACGATTTCGTCAATAATCCAGCACATAACGGCGGCCATCAGTTGTTCGAAATTTCAACAACTTCCGCGCAAATTCGTTGAAATAACACGCGGTAGGTTTACAGCGCGACCCATCTACGTACTCTAATCACATTTCGCTGTAGTTTCGGGGATCGCCTCACCGGCCAGCGCGAACGTAATTGTTATTTTGCCATCGCGCAATGTAAATGTCGCCAAAGCGTAGTTTGTTTTACGATAACGCATCGGTATGATGTCGCACAAAGCAAGTGTAAACGAGGAGAGCACTTTTCCAGTAATGATTCGAACAACGATCATTGCGGTAGCGTCGCTTCGTTTGGCTAATGCCGAATAGCATCACTCCTCGCAATTATGGTATATTTTGCGCGATAATAGATTAGCACTATATGCGTTTTTTTTTTTTTTTTTTTTTTTTTACAATTTCACCCAAAAACTAAACAGTCTAAATTGTACCATCTGTTTTGTTTTACGTAGTGGATTCTTTTATGAAATGAAAATAATTTTCAACTGTCGATTTAAATTTTATCCACGTTAAAAATTTGTTTTTATTTAACGATATATTTTAATATTAGGATAATGGTTTTTTTTTTAATGTATCAACCCTTTGTAACGTATTATGTCATTTATCCTTAAACGCATGCACAATGACGTTTTATCAAGCTTATTTTAAAAAATTTAGTGTTGCAATTTTTATCGTGTAAATTGCGAAACGATAAATTGTGATTTTTAATCTACGAAACAAAGAGAGAAAAAGAATCGTTGAATGGATCATAAAAACACTGTGGTATTGTTTATTTTTTTTTCCACACATCATAGCACGGTCCTGTCACGAGTGCGTGCCTTTTTTCGGACGAGCCTCGACAGCTGTAATCCAGAACAGATGAAAGAGTTGCATTATTTTCGGGCGAACACGCCGGGCTGCTAAAATCTCTCTCCATCTCTCGAATACCAGCGCGGCAATTTTTCTACTCGTGATAAAGTGTAAATAAATGTTTTGTTAAATCCGCGGCGCGGGAGCACAATATATTTTTATTTGTCGAATGATGTTATTTCTCGTAAAAGTGCAACAACAAAAATAAAACAAGATACGTACAAGATTGATTAAAAGGGAATAGTTTCATGGTATAAAATTGAAAATTATCACTTCACCCTTGTTACTAACTTCTATTTGATGTTTTCTATTATATAAACTAGACACTTTATTCGTTTTTCGTAGAAAGATATAAATTTAAATAACGTTTCCTTTTTCTGGAGTTGTGCGTTTACAAATATTATTTACTTTATAGAAATATTAACACTTTTACACTATCACTCTCAAGAGCCTTTTTAATTAAAATAAGCCTACATTATACTCTTTTATAGAGATTAGAGAAATTTAATTTAAAAAACAAATTATTTTTATAAATTATTAATCTTCAAAAATAAATTAAAACTAATTGCTCAATCAATAATTGTACCTACAAATATAACATCTGGGATACAATAATAAATATATATATATATTACTAACTAAACAAAGACCATTAATTCCACTTTAACTTTTGTAACTAAATTTCTTTGTTGATATAGAGCATGCATAATAGATAGATATGTATGCAAATAAAGATATGATACGATAACAGAAATTTCACATATGTTTTCCAGACGAAATTCTTTTCTTTTTATTCCCACTCGTTTTCGAGTGCACGATTGGAGTGAACTTGTGTGTCTCATGAAGGGAGACGACCCACCCTAAATTTGCGTGTTCGAGCGGTTCGCAGACTGCTCCCTTCCTAAAAGTTTCAACCCTCGGAGAATAGCCCGTACTGACCTACCCCTACTACGTGATTTATGTACGAGCATCGTGCGTAGACTCAAGGGCGACGAGACCCCTCTTTCCTTCTTCCTAGCCCTTTCGAGACACACCGGGCGCACGAGTACTTGTCTCGAAGGAAGGGCTAAAAAATTTCTCCCGCGATTGTGTCTTCTTCTCATATTTTAACAATATGACAAAATGTTTAAGTATAAGAGAGAAGCAGATACATAATAAAATAAAATTAATTTTCTAATTATGATAATTTCCCGCACATTAATATTACATTTTATTTCCTATAATTAATATATTTACTTTAATTATTTATAAATATTAGCTAATATTTTATGAAACAGTGAAAAAAAAAAAAAAACAAAAAACTAACGAAAAAAGAGAGAAAATTAAACTATATAAAAATATATCTTGTATTTTAGCTGCTTCTACTTGTAAAATTTTATTCGAAACGGAGCTGGAAATTCAGAGATGTTTCCAAATTAATTCAGCCACGAGTTAATCGCATGGCCTACGACAAAGCTTGAATTGAAATCCGCGAATACCGCAATCTCTCTCCCCCCCCTCTCTCTTTCTCTTTCGGTGGTACACCGCATTGTTTTTCATCTCAGTTTGCCGTAATGACCACTTTGTGTTTCGATCGGCATCCGAAAAGGCACGTTTACGCACGTATCCTGGTATGGACTTTTACCTTAATATGATATTAGAATGGCTCTACGCGTATCATCCTTGATTCGCTGAAAATACCTGCTCTTATTTCGCGATGCGTAACCTTCTATCTATCCCCTTCTCCCTTCACGTTTGCCCCTTCGTCGACCCAACCCCTCACGCGCTTTTATTTGCGCCACTGAATTACGAGCGGCCTGCAAAATTGCTTTTCGTACGTAAAAGAAAACCGTTGCTCGCCGCTCCTCGCGGTCGATACGACTCGCGAAAGAGTGTTGTATGAGAGATGTGTGCGTCGACTTGTGCGTGCAGGGAATCGGCTTTGTAAACGATAACAGCTCGCGAAAAGAGAAAAGAAAAAAGGCTTAGCATAGCTTCTGCGAATGTGGTCCGCTCGCTAGTAAAAAAACCATGGCGCCTTTAATTTCTTTTTCGTGGAAAGTGCCGTTCGATAGATGAGAGGTTTTCGTGGGCGGCAAGTCTAGAACCGTCGCTTGGGAGAAACGCGAATAACATCGATAGCACTCTCTTGAAACTATCTCGCAAATAATTATCCTAAAATGCTATTAGATTTCTCGAAAAGATGCTATAATATATATTTTATATTTAATTTTT
The DNA here is from genome assembly GCF_047496725.1 of Anoplolepis gracilipes. Lineage (NCBI taxonomy): Eukaryota > Metazoa > Arthropoda > Insecta > Hymenoptera > Formicidae > Anoplolepis > Anoplolepis gracilipes. The sequence goes on from NC_132981.1 coordinate 3,207,419, forward strand.
TATTCAATATACATATATTTTTAATTTTTTATTTGTTATAGCATTATATGCAAATCATATCGTATTATTATTACAGAATACGTCATATGTGCGTGCGTGTGTGTATATATATATATATATATCTTTGACATAGAATAACTCTCTTTTTATTTGTGATAAATACTAAATATTTGTATTTAGAAACTAAAGCAGCTTTAAACATATCAAAATATAGTTTAATGCCGTATTTTCTAAATTTTGAAATTTTCACATTAAATATTTCAATAATCAAATCAAAAATTATTTATAAAAGTAAAGTCCACCTGAAATTAACTGAAGAGTAAAAAAAATATCATTATCTAGTTATAATTTGAAATTTAATTTAGAAAAACTGCTCGCAAATCCTTCATATTTTTCAAAAGAAATATATATTATATATATTTTTCAAAGAAATATTTCTCTATTTTATTTACTTTTTAACGAAATAATATATGTATATAGGTTTACTTAAAAGATTCACTTTTTAGCAATCGCAGGGAGAGTTATACGTGTATCAGCCCTATATCAGTGTAATTGCAATGGTGAACGCATTTATTTGTAACACACGCAAGAAATGATTAGGCCCGTCGGAGCCAAACTCTTTGACAACAGTAGTTTATTATTGAACATGTAATCGCAGTGCTAGAGAATCGTCGCAACTTTGTTTTTAACTTCCCTCGCGGGGAGCTCTTTAGGTTTCCTACGGAGGGATCGTACCTAAGTACTTGTTGCTTTCGAACCGTACGGAATCGTGATTCTCTCGGCTGCATGCGCGGTTTGCGCTCTAGATAGATGCATGACGGATAAATGTAAAATATAATTCATTGTGAGAAAAATTATACGTCGTGTATTGTTTTTAAGAAATTTTTCAAAATGGTCATCAAGAAAAAAAATCTAAATGAAAATATTAATTTGGAAATTATATTCCAATCTCTCTTTTCTAAAGCATTCAGAAATTTATTTTTTTTCTTTTAATATTTCGCGAGTAATTCAAATAATGCGTAGAGTTGACACAACAAGGCTATGTTTTCCACAGAGAGAGTGTCTGCAGACACTCTCTCTCTCTCTCTCTCTCTATATATATATATATATATATATATATATGTATATATATATATATGTATATATATATATGTATATATATATATGTATATATATATATATACAGAATTGTATATGCTGTATATGCTCGTACACGTACGGACGTTAAAAAAATATCGCCATCATGCTTGGAGGCATCGTGGACTCGCATATCGTCCGATCAGAAATTTCGCAAACATTTCGATTTCCGCTCAATTGTCGCTAGCTCGCGCGTCTTACGCGCTACTCGCTTGTGTTTAATCAATCCGTATGAAACGCGGACGTATTTCCTTCGATAAATATTCGAATACAAACTTTCCCTATTTTTCCATCTCGTGTGCCCATGTCCTCAAACTCTCCATCCTCGCCCATGGATGCGCTTGAAACGTCACGTTCACAGACAATGCGATCCGTCCGGCATCACATCTCCATCAGAAAATTGATCAAATCCCTTCCGTCGTGCCTCGTCACGAATCTACCGGAGCCTTAACGAGCTACGTACACCGGAAGCGGACTGCACCGACCACTAACACCTTCTTACCCAATCTCTCGCGAGCGCCTCCCCCAACTTCCAGCTACTTTTCTCCCTCGCGACAAGAAAATTGGCAAAGGTGGCGGTAGCGGTCCTTGCGGAGAATTCATCCCTTAAGAAAATACAGGCAATAACCTCCAGATCCTCATCGCAGGCAGGAGGCTGGGAGGCTGTGATGGCATGAGAAGAGAGGGTGAGTGCGACGACGGAGGGATGGCATAGTGCTGGAAAGACGTTGCTGCGTAGCGAGAGGTAACAGGGAGGACGGAGGGGGAGCGTCGAACGAAGGAGAACGAGGCAGCCGCCGTTGCCGCCGCCGCTGCCGCCGCCGCCGCCGCCGCGGAGGTGGAGGAAAAGGTGAAGGTGGAGAACTCGGTGGGGGGTGGTGGGTTAAAGGTAGCGGGCCAGAGCCTCACTTTATTTTTATGCAGTTATTGATCTCCGTAGAACCCGACACCCGCCGCGTACCCAGCCTTCCTCACCCCGTGCCGCCCTCTTCGCTCCTACTTGTCCAACCCCCCGTCGCCCCTCGAGCGCCCTTCGGCCAACTCGACCTCCTGCCACCGCGCCTCTTGCCGCCTTGTGCCGGAGAGCTACCCTCTGCCCCTTTCGCGGCAAGGTGGCGGCGGGTAACTAGCTTATCAAAAAATGGGCGTTGCCGCCGCTCACTGTCCTGTTCTGCCTCTTTCTCTGGCGCTCTCGTGCACATCATCTCGTTCCCTTCGTCTTGCTCCCTTTCTCCATTCCTCTCTCCTCTCCTCTCCTTTCCTTTTCGTCTTGCTCTCTTTCTCCATTCCTCTCTCCTTTCCTTTCCATCTTCTTCGTCACTCTTTTTCTTTCGTTTTCTTCCTCTATCATTCTCGCTCCACGCTTTTTCTCGCGATGTTGCTCCTTCTCGAGCTTTCTTTCCGTTTCTGTTTCTTTCTATTTTTGTCCATCTTCGCTCTCTCTTCCGCTCTCTCGCTTCCGTTCGCCAACTCTTCTCCGCGATCTTCTCTTTCTTCGTTCCGCTGGAAAAGCATCAGTCGCTCTCTCGCTTGTGGCTACTCGCGGGTCCATCGATCCTCTCTCTTTACACGGCTATCTCTATAGCGTCTTCCATTGTGGCTCGCACACCTGCCCTGTCGCGGGGTAGCCCTCATTGGCGTGTCGACGGCGGAGGGCGCGGGATTGAGAACGGAGGACAGGGGAACGAGGGCGCCTTCAGTCAGTTCGGTGGGGTGAGGCAACTCGCTCGTGGTGAGAGAAGGGTGAGAGAACGAAATAAGATATCGGTGGAAGGAGAGGGATCGTGGAGGAGGATGAGCAGCAGGGCCGGCAGGTGGAAGAGGAAGGATGAGGCAGCAGGAGAGCATCGAGTACGAGGAGGGGCGGGGGGGGGGGGGGAGAGATGAGACGAAGGCGAGAAAGAGAACGAAAGCGAGAACGAGACCGAAACCGAGACCAAGAGAAAGAGAGAGAAAGCGTACGGAGGTATCCCATCCTTGCCCGGCCACCCACGCCAACTACCCCACTTCCCATTTTCTTCCAGGGTGTGTCCCATGCTTCTTCGATTTAGGGTAGGTTCGGGGCCAACCGAACCACCCTCGGTCTCTCCACCTCGCAGCTCTGGCCGCTACACTTCCTCCGCATCCCCTCACGCTTCGCCCCCATACCGCCCTTGTTCCGGCGACTCGCACTATCTTGCCTACGCGGAACTGGCCAGGTGGCGGCGTATGGTGGTTGTGTGTACACGTACGACGCGCGTGCACGTGCACGCTTACACACGCCTGGCCCGATCGATGTCTACACCCCATACACCCTCTCCTCAAATACCGCCCCTTCGTCTTCTCTCTTCCTCCGGCTTTTCCGCCCCGTACCCCCATCCCTTTGGTCCTTAATTACGCGCGCGGGACGCTACACTCTTTTCTTTCTCTTAGCGCGGCGCGGCAGCTTCAGCAGAACCGAACGGACCTCTCTTCCTCTTTTTCTTTATCTCTTTCTTTTACAGACGCGCTCGATCTCGAAATGCGAGCCCGATCCTTAGATTGCATCGCCCGGCTAAGGATGATCCGGCTTGATCCCTCGGCACAGGCCGTATTCCGCCAAGACGCTGCTGAACGACACGTTCGATTTCATCTAATGCAACCGATCTTTTTCTCCCATCTCGTGTTCAAGTGTAGTTGCGTATATTAATCCTTTTACGTTTGGACTATTTATCAGAAATAGTGTACACGGAATATACGGAACGTCTCAGGTATAATTAACTTCAATTATTACAACGTTTTCAAAAAAAGTGGAAAGTAGAAAAATGTTTATTAATAATTTGTGATAAATAAAGATATGTATATAAATAATTATAAAGAATATTATGTAATAAGTAATGTATACAAATACAATATACAAAATACGAACCGTTCTGTTTCGTATTTTTGTTATAATTCAATCAAGAATATTTATGTCTTTTATTAAATTGTAATAACTTCGAACACTCCGCCCCCTTCCTATATATGACATAGTCCACAAAAAAATTATACCTTTACATTTGAAGTACAATTAATTATATACGAACACAGACAAACTTGTCAATATATCGTAAACGTGACAAAATACATCATAAAGAATGTAGGCGATATATGTAACGAGTGTAATGTAATAACAGTCCCTTTACAAAAGTGAAATTTACACCGAAATGGCAGATCATTGTATTCCACGTGCATATATTATTGATATTTCTATCAGATATCTATATGTAGAGAAGTTTTTTTTATTATAATGTATATTCTATGGGAATTCGTTTAACGATCACATTTATAATCGCGATTATCGGTTTAAAATAATTTAAACTGTTATTATCGTACAAGAATATTATTATTGGAAGAAAAACTTTTAAAGAATGTGGTTTAAATTGTGCATTTTCAAAATTATATGTAATCGATAGTAATGCAACGCAATACTATTACGTAAAAGTGTGTTATGTATCTTCCAACCGAATGGTGTATTCTGTTTTACTTCCAAATGCGGATCTATTTTTGCAGCATTATATAAGGGGAGGAGATGTAGTACCTTCCGGAAATTCTAAATATATCAGTACGGTGCACACGATTATGAAGAAGTAATTTTCGATGGATAAAATTTTGCAGACTTAGAGAGCTAGGGTAATTACTTACTAGGGTAATTGACTATAAAATAATGTACGTTTTGCCTTCTCTTTACCGATACATATATTCCTTAGTTCTTATCCAACATAATTAGTATTTGCTAATTAACAAAATTCTATGTGATGCGGCATGATATATAATTCAATTTTTCCAACAAAAACATTGATTGTTTTGATATATAAAAGAAAGATTTATATTTCATCGACTTCTCTTCGTCATTTCTAAAGTCCACTTCGCATAATTAACGACCCTCGAATCGCTCACATAAAGCGGCAAAGGCCGTTCGAGCGTAAACTACACAATCAATTAATCACCGATTAGTACCATTTATCCCGAGATCACGATTGTTATCGCTTCGTTGGTTCGAAAGTATTGTCTTCCGAAGAGAGAAAAAAAAAAGGAAAATAGAGTGAGAGAGAAAAAGAAAGAGAGAGGAAAAAAAATGAGAGGGGAAGGAAGCGGTCGCCTCGTCGTCGCTGCTGCTGCGCCTCGTGCTTTCCACCCCCGAGCTACGTCGGGGATAGGGTCAATGCCCGATCACGTGGCAAAAAGGGCGAAAAACGTTTCTTCGTGAGTAACGGCGGGACGAGGGGACGCGAGGGGACGGCGGAGGCAAAAGCAGGCAGAAGTTCGAGAAGCGGAGGAGCCGAAAACGTGATAGCGTCGCCCGGGCCGCGTAGCAACAGGCATCTGTTGCAATAGAGAGAAGACTCGATAGATACCCGTCTACTTGCGTCTACCATTTCTGTATGCGTGTGCAGCACACAACGTCATCCACGTGCGCGCGTACATACGTACATCTCCGAGAAAAGAGAATCAACCGCGCCTGCTGGAATCGCTTCTACATTCGAAGGAAATACGATCGTCGTGCGTGTGTGCATGTACGGACGCAATATGCGTATCGAACGCACGTACTATTCCGGAAGACGCATATATGTGTATTCGCGAACGCGAATTTCGCGGAAAAATCCCCCTATGAAAATAATGAAATAAGTTTCATTTAATTAACTCTTTTTCTGACAACTTTGATATTAAATCATTTATCTTTGGAGTTCTGTGTAAGATACAGCGAATTTTTTAAATTGTTAATAATGTTTAATTGTATATAAATGTATTTAAAAAATTTTTTTTAAATTAATTGCTTATTAACGAAAGGTACCTTCAATCCATATTAAAATTTTAATCATTGGGTAACAAAATTATTTTAGATAAATGATAAAATAATTATTAAAGCAACAAATTCAATGATAATAATTTATATACTTATTTATTATTATTATACTATTACTGCGTATAATAAATTCAACTCTCTAAATTTTATTTGGACAATTTTTTCTGAATTATTTGGTATATTCTAAGATTTGTAGTATATGTAAGACACAGGTTTACACCCGTCATCAGAGCTGACATCGGGATATATATATATGTGTGAATCAATGCAATGTCTGTAGATATATCCGGTGAGGGAAATATGCCGCGTGCAGGAAAATCGCGTCGTCGACCGAATCGCTCGCCGGAAAATAGGCATGAACGGCACGAAAAACGTGGCAGGCCATGCGTGGAGAATTGTCGGAGTGCTGGGAATGATAGAAACGCAGAGAAGAAAAGAGAGCGAAGAGGAAGCGAGAGAAACGAAAGTAGTACGATGCATAATCCGAGACGTGTGTCCTCGCTCAAGAAGCAAATCGACAAGCGAACGCGATTAATTAAAGGCGATAACAGACGTTCTCTTGATTACATACACGGTACGTATAGTGTATTTCATCTTGGATGTACGTAACAACACAGCTTGCAAAAAATATGTTAAAATATTCTTATAAAATCTCACGTAGAGAGAAAGAGTTAAAAAAAGAAGTTTGACATCATCGATACAGAATGATGATCGATGAAAACGTTTGAATTATTCGACGAATTGGAAATTTAAATAATTAACAATATAACATTAAAATATGTTGAATTTTTAGATAGTCAATAAATAACCGAGAAAAACATGCCGAATTTAGCATCTATCAAAACATCGTCTATATAGTTGAGATCAAAATCAACGCAGCAACGTTGAACTCAAAACGGACGCGTAATTAATATTGTTAAAGCGTTCCTACACAAATTCATGCAGCAATTAAGTTTCACGAAGAGTCGGGATATAGACGTGAAACTCGGTTTGCAATGATAATCTTTCGGTTCGCAGTAGAAAAAGCCTGCGGCACAATGCGCTAGCAGTACAGTCGAACAGGTGGCAGTTCTATATTTTACCTTTACTTCGCTGCGGCTGTGACTCCTCCCGGCTCCTCTACTTTCGCCTCCGCTTCGATCCTACTCTGCTCTCTGCCGAAAATAGCGACCGTGAACTTGCCTGGCTCGCTTGAATGAAGAGACATCCGCTCCATCCTTGTGCGTTCCAACGTGGAAATTGCGATTTTAATAGACCCAACTGTAATAAAAATGTTCATTAAGATTATAACACAGAAATGTATTATTACATAATAATAATTTATTATTATATAAACAATATATATTAACAAATAAATCGTGAAATTATATGTATTTTTGAATGTAATTTTTTTCGCGTAGACATATCTTTTTTGTAGAATTTTACGTCTTATTTTTCGTCTCTGTTGTTTTTAATACTATCGAAAGCGTCAAAACATTTAATAAAATTTTAAGAATTTTTATGTATATATAATTAACAGTATAACATATGAAAATATGTTGAATTTTTAGAGAGTCAACAAATAACCAAGAAAAATATCAAAACAAATTTACCATCTATCGAAACATTGTCTATACAGTTGGAATCAAAATCAACGCAGCAACGTTAAAATTCAAAACAGACGCATAATAAATTAAGGGTGTCTACTCAAATCTTGTAAAAAATTCCCTGATTTTCCAAGTATTTTTGTTCAAAATTCCAAGTAAAAAGAATATTTTTAAGACTTTTTAATACAACTTTCTCTAAAATAAATTTTTTTATTACATACATTTTCTAATGATTTTCATTCATACGAAGGAAAAACACGGAGTCTCTTAGGTTTCATTGCTAGATTTATAAATGTATGTATTTATAAAAAAAGTGAATAACTTTTATAAGAGAATTTTACATTTATATAAAATTTTCATTCTTTATCATTAAAAGTTACAAAGAGTATGTACTTCATATTCAATATTATGTTAAGACATTAAATATAAAATATATACAGGGTATCCGGTAATTGGTGAAAACCTTGCTAATGGCAGATTCATGAGATCATTTGGAAACGATTTTTTCTCAGCGAAAATGTCGAGGCATCAATAATTTCCGAGTTATAAGCGGTTGAAAAAAAGGCGCTTTTCGCAAACTAAACTTTTTAAAGTTAAAAAATTACCGAAACTACATTCTTCAGTTAATTTCAGATAGAGTTTTTACTGTAATAGAATTTTAATTTAAGATTTAATTACAAAGATATATATAATGATAAAATTGGAAACTTGCAAAAAATAATAATGTCTCTTGATATTTTCGTTGAGAAAAAATCGACTCCAAATAATCTCAAGAATTTGCCATTAACATGTTTTTCACTAATTACCGGACACCCTATATATAAAATCGTCAACAAACAAAGCAAGACGCAGTAAACTTGACATCTCAATTTGTCTCTATTTTTTTGTTTAATAGTCAAAACTATTTGTTTAATTTTATCAAGAACTCTAGAAAAATACTTTATTAAAAATTAAGCTTAAAATTCTCAACAATTAAAGAGTTTCCATGAAGTGAAACGCCAGTTTCACACACATGGCTGACTGTTTACAAGATGACAAACAAAATGATCAAAAACTGAATTTTCGAAAAAATTCCCTGAATTCCAATAAAATTCCGTGAGATTTCTCTGATTTTTCCAGATACAAAAGAAATCTCTGAATATTTCCGGTTTTTCATGTTTTTTCAAAATAGACACCCTGTTCCAGTAGACATCCTGTTATATATATATATATATATATATATATATTTAATAGTAGTGTTATATATATATATATATATATATTATATAGACTTTTATGCTTCTTCCATAGAGTCTTCCAAAAATAGTGATCGTGAACTTACCTGACTCCTTTAAATGGAGAGATATCCGCTATGTGTGCATTCCAACGGAAATTGCGATTTTAATAGACCCAACTGTAACAAATATAACATTTATTAAGATTATTATAGTACGGAAACCTATATGGAGAACGTGTTAACAAATAAATCGCAAAATGTATTTTTGGATGTATCTTTTTCAAGAAGACGTATCTTTTTCGTAAAATTTTATCATTCCTGTGTGAGGTGCTGCTTTTAATGCTATTAAAAGCGTTGAATTTAATAAAATTTTAAGAGCTTTCGTGTACGTAGAGTTCTACGGTTCTTTCATAATTTTTCCATAATTCTTCCATAATTTCTCAATCAAGAAAGCATTATTTACTTTTCGCGACCAGCTCTTCAACTACTACGCACAAATGGCGCGATTTAATTGCCCGATCAATTTATCGGAATTAGAATTAGCGGTCCCGACAGTGCGTGTCGTCGTTCTCGTTCGCAGCAATTGTGACAAAAACGATCGGGAGATTTGGCAGGCAGCAAAAAGTTTTGGAAGCATCGATGACAAATGTCGGAAGCCACTTCGGCGCTATCGCACCTTGTTCCGTGACTGCGGCGAGATATCGCTACGCTACAATTTCTGACGATTCAAAAATGTCCAATAAATGCGACGTAACGTGGCGAGCGACCGCGTACGAAATGGGAAAAGTTTCGCATTGTTTACACCGCCCGTTGCAAGGGCGACGCGCAAATTCCGCGAAATCCGGCACCGCTCGATGTTGCGTTATACACGCGCGTGCACACATATACGCACGCACACACACACACGGGCCGCGACACACCGCGGCGTTATCATAACCTAGTGACGCCAAATATTGATTTTGACACGTACACGTGACGAGGCGTCGGACACTGGCGCGCTGTAAATGCGTACGTACATGTGTATAATGCGCGTGATGTGCACCGTACGTATGTGCATACATTATATACATACGCGAGTCTCCGATAGTACAGTATATGTATGCATTCGGCAGCTCGAGAACCAATGCACGTCGAATTTAGCCACTCACACACGCACCTACGCACGTTGATCCATCTCACGAGCTCTTGAGCTGCCACTTGCCATATATATACATATATATATATATATATATATATATATATATATATATATGCATATACATATACCTGTAAAAGGAAACGGTATTACACTAATAATACATCGGGAGAAAGGGCTGAATTTTCGGTCTCCTTGTATTTGTACCACAATACACGAGATTTAACAAACCGATAAACTTTACTGAGAGTAGTGGCACTTTGAGATAATATCTGTTTGGTCCATCTATTCGACAAATAGGTGTATTATTTAGAGAAGACATTACGCGATATTTGCAAATTAATATTACGCTCACAATTTCGTTCGAGTGTTAAATCCCATGCATATAGTGATAATATGATATCTCTCTCGTTATAATGTCTAATGTCAATATTAAATAAATGGCGATAAATACCAATGCAAAAGCGCAACTGTCTCCTCTCTCTTTCTCTCTCTCTGTCTTTCTCTTTTCTCTCCTTTTCTCTGTATGCCTGTCTCTTTTCCTTTTTACATAATATTCTGAAAAAGACAGCGTTATTTTAACAGGTTGTCTTAAATCGAATATTTAAGTTTCTCGACAGGTATTATGCGTAGCGTAATTCGATAGCCGAGCATATTTGTTTTAAATTTGTAACAAACAGACCGAACAACGAATAACGCTATGCGTGGCAAGAATGCCGCCGAAAAGGTTAAACTCAAATGCGCATCACTTACGAAGAAGTCGTTGACGCTTGCATTTCGGGTCGATGTTTTCACAGCCGGTTAGTATACAGTTGCATGCGCCGCGTAAAAGGAGGTCATGGTACAACCAAATAGCAATAATAATACAAGAACTATAAGTCCCACACACCGCACATCCGACACTTTAAAAACTTGAAATTCAAATGGACGGTTGTGCGAGCATATGTACATGCTGGCGACATCTAGCGGTGAAAACAGAGAATGACGTGTCACTATAAAAGGTGATATAATGTCGGTAGCATAATATAGTACGAGAAACGAAAAAATCAAGAATTTATATAAATATTTGCTAATTAATTACTTTCAAAGCTAAAATGACTAATGCTATTTACCCAAAATGTTTTTAATGATTTAATCACAATCTTGTCATATCAACAGTTAGATAGAGAGAAACAGATAAAATATACCCTCCTCCCATTGCAAAATAAAGTATAATTATTTTTCTTTTTCTCTTTCTTCTTTTCTTTACACAACACGTTATCAGAAAGATAGCGTTTCTTGATAAAACGAGCATTCGTCGTCTAACGTTACTATATATAAGTATGTTATTCTACGGTTAATAAAACAAATATATGCTTGAAAAGACACCATATCAAAAAGATTAAATTCAAATGTGCATCACTTACAAAAAAATCGTTGACAAGTCAATGTTTTTATAGCCGATTATAGTTACATGTAAAGAGAGATCGTAATACAATAAAATAGCAATCATTAGATGTAAGGAACTATCCACAGAGTCTCTGCGTCTTTTTCTGCATCAACCGTTTCCAATATTTTAACTTATATAAATGCATACTAACGCCATCTGGCGTCAGTATCTTAAAACAGACATTATCTAAAGATCAGAATATGCAATTATAAATTTCTACAATATCGACTGTTGGTAATATGTCGTTGGTAACAGAACTTTGAAGATAAAAAATTGATACAAAAGTGTATTTCACTATAATTATACCTGCAAAGTTAAAATGACTAAAATATTAGTTATGTGAACAATACTTTTACTGATATAATTTACAATTTACATGAAGAAAATTATATAAAGAAAATAAATAAAAATCTTACCATGCATATTTTTCATATCAAAGTTAAAAATGACTTTATGATTATTATGTATTTTAAAAGATTCTTTTCATTGCATTATTATTGTACCAAACAATATTGACTTTTGATTTAAAAACTATGTAATAATTATCGTCATGATATAATATATATATATATATATCATTTATACATACAGAGAATATGTCAGAACTTGACTAATAAAAGTATAATCAATAAAGAACAGAATTGTTTTTACCTATTAAAGATGATCACGATTATGCGCAACCATTTCTGCAAGATATAGGACGACTTTTTAATATTTACATTCTAGTTCGAAATACGTGGAATGAAAGTAGATGTCGTACGATGAAATCACGTATTGAGAAATACGTTGCTCCTGCATTATATACATACGTGTACGTATATATTATATTTTTCTTTTAAAGATGCACATCAAACATTACGAGAGATACGATAATTCAATAAAAATATTAACAATTAAATGAGCAAACCATGCGAAACATTCAGTCGCAAGGGACAGCTTTATTTTTACGTCGACAACATCGTCACCTTCGTGTACATTTTTTCCGTTTTTTTTTTTTTTTTTTTACTTCAATGATATCTCTTGGAACATACAGACATACTGATTGTCATATGACGCGACTATATAGGCGCTCGACGCTACGAAACTCGGAGTATGCTTACCGCTCGTACGTACAGTCGGCAGCAAAAAGTTTGCGGGGCTCGTGTCGGAAAGTCGTGTATCGAGCTGTTAAATCGCAATATTGCGCCAGGGGCGTCATGAGAAAATTGTAGAGAAAAAAAAGTTGACCCGATTCGGTGTATATAGTATCCGTATTCAAGCCCGCAATGTGAAGTTATCGCACGCCGAAAGTGATTTTTCCGGAAGCGCCGTCGTGGAGCGACGCGCGCAGACTGTACTGTGGACGCCACCGGCAGCCACGAGCGGCCGCTTGACGTACAGACAGGCTGAAAACTAGACCGCGTCGACCGTGCGCGAGGACGGAATTGACACACTCGGATCGCCGAATTACGCGTGGGGCGTCATGAGAAACTTGTAGAGTGTAAAAAACTAACACGATTTGGTGTATATATTATTCGTTTTTGCGCCTTCGTTTCCGACTTATTCGTGATTAAAGGTGCGTTCGGCGCGCGCGTATCAGAGCACTCGCAGCAGAGACTGTATCAACGGACGCTACGGGAGTTCACAGCCGGCATAGGCTCAGTTGGCAGCAGCACGCACAGCGAGAAGCATCAACCATGGCCGATATCTCGAAGGACGAGCTACGCAAGGAGATCACCGGTAAGTGGTGATATCGCGCGATGTAGGCGATTCCGGCGCCGGATTATCGCGGAATCGGGCTTCTTTCTAACGTATGCGCGCGTTACGCGTGACCGCGACCACGGGAATACGGGCGAAATCGGGGTCTTTGCTCTTGCGACGTGACGTCTTTAGCGCGCACGTATGTGCCCGAGTGGCGTGCCCCACGCCGGCCATTACAACCGCGTATTAGCCGTATTTTGCCACCTACGTATCGAAGTAACGGAGTAATCGACTGTCTAAACGGCCCGTGCAATTCGCGGAGGATTTTCGGAGCAGTCACTTCGGTGCCCAGGCGAAAAGTCGGATTTTTCGTCGTTCGCTATAAAAAGATAGCTTTCTCGCCCCGTCCTCGACGGTCGTCCGTGTATGACGCGTCTCTCGAATGTGTGTGTGTGTATATATATGTGTGTATATATATATGTGTGTATGTGTGTGTGTATGTATGTATGTATGTATGTATATGTGTATGTGTGTGTGTGGTGGCGCGCGCCTATCTCGCATTCGTGTCTCATATTGCCTCCTCTTTCTCTCTCTCTCTCTCTATATCTATCTATCTCTCTCTCTCTCTCTCTCTTTCCGTCTCGTCTTTTCCATATCTCTTACTCGGTCTCGCGAGTATTTCACGACACCACATCACGGATTTTTTTTCATCGTAGCATATAAATAATAAAAAAAAAAAGTGCGTATGCTCTCCTACGCGTATTCTCCCTCGTGAAAAATATACGCTCTTCGTCGATCGGAACGAAGCGCGCGCGCGTTACCCTTTTCCCTCCTTTGCGCGCCTCTCGCGTATCGCCGATTGGATAGTCATTGGTTATAACCGCCACCGCACACACGCATACGCTCATACGTACGTACGTGTGTACGTACACGCAACGCCGTGGCCGTTACCGTACTCCTCTGCTCCGAGATATTTGTCAGTTTGCTAGCTTTTCCCGCCGCGTTGTAAAGCGTTGCCTCTCGCCATTACAACCGAACGACTCGCCCGTCGCAAATTACACAGCGAGCAGTTAACGATTGTAACGAAAACGCAACGCGCGCGCGCGCGCGCACGCTACTACTGCCGCGCGCGTATTTTTTCGTAGAGATTTTCGGCGTGAATCGACCGAACGCGCGCGCGCGCGACCTGCGTTCCCTCCGTTTCTCGCTGCCTTATCTCTCATTCGCCTTCTCTCTCTCTCTCTCTCTTCCCCCCTCTCTCTCTCTCTCTCTCTTTGTCTTTCTCTTTCGTTCTCGCTCTTCCCTACTTCCATCTTCTCGCGGTTTTCGATCTTTTCCAGAATCAATGCGCCGACCGATCGACCGCGTCACGCGGAGAAAAATCCCTCCACGTCCCGTTCCGCGCGTCGCATCGTCATCCTGTCGCATACTTCCAGATATCTTTCGGTTAGTCCGTCGCCGCCGCTCCGATCGGCGGTGACCGGCACCGCGCGCACGACGGCCGCCATTTGCGTTCGATATTTACTAGATCCCCCGACGCGGGAAACCTTACTCACTATATCCCAGATCTTACCCATACGCGTGAGACGCGCGGAATGAATGGCGATTCATCCATTTTTTTTTTTTTTTTTTTTTTTTTTAATGCAGATTTGTTAGAAAAAAAATTAATTTATGTATATTTATATTTTGTCATATTTTCTCTCTCTTATTTTCCTTTACACTGTGTCTTTTGAATAATTATAGAAATTATGAATAAAATTTCTGTAGGAAAACTACTCTGACAACGAATCCGTATTTCACTTTAATATTATTAATTCAAACAAGAATTATGCAATGTATGACATTACGTCTGATATTAGTGTTAAAAACTTTGCAGATTTTTTTAGAATTTTTTCTTGATAAACATTTTAGAAAAAGTAAAATACATTGATACACATATACTGATATATTTATTAATTTATTGTTTAGCTATCCTCAAGGATGCTGATCTTACTACAATGTCTGCTAAAAAAGTGAGGCAACAAATCGAAGAGAAACTTGATGTTGACTTATTAGAAAGGTAAGTAACGAATAAAAAATGTGATTACGAAAATGTAAATGTTTTTATGTCATTAAAAGTCAATTTATGTTACATTATACAATATGAAAAATTAACATGTATTTATATGTATATAGAATAACAGACATAGAACAGAGACATAAGAGTGGTAGCAATTTTAATTTTTAATCAAGTTACATAATAGGATCGAAGACACTATCACATATGAAATGTATTCATTCACAGTAGAATTTTAAAGGCACATAAAGACTACTTTCTCTTATCAACCCAAGTCACTATATTCTTTCTTGTTTTTATCTTTATATATATATATGAATATACATGATTAACATAATAGTGTGTATGTGAGAACTTATAATAGAATATATCACATATTCTGTTGTATTCTCAATATAAATTAATTTAAATTGTAAATTGTACATTATTAAAATAATCTAGTGTAAAATTTACTATATAATATTTTATCTTCTTAATATTTTAAAATAATATCCCAGGTAGCACTGTTCGTTTTATAAACGTTTATAAAACGAACATGTGTTACTTGGGATTTATACTGAGATATATATTTTTTTCAAGGAAAGAATTTTTTTTTATTAAATTTATAGTTAATAATTTGTCATGTGCATGATAAAGTTTAATAAAATTATATTACTATGACAGTTTAACTTTTAATGTAGCAAGCATTTAATTAAACATATATATTATCATTGGAAATGAATAAAAAACTAAAAGCGGACATATAATAGGCACTTGTGCACTCTAAAATAGTGCAGAAGAGAGTCTCTCACTGTCCAAGAAAAAAAGAGGATTTCTGAGTGGAACTGAAATAAATAGATATACGTTACCACCTCGTTCCTCCTCTGACATGCATATTTTAGTTTACAAATTATTCCTATTAAATATTAAATGTTGATGTATTAAATATTGACACACACACACACACACATATATATATATATATATATATATATATATTATATATATATTTATATTTATAAATTGTGTTTTTATAGGAAAAAAGAGGTTGACGATTTAGTCATGGAATGTCTTCAAGAAAAACAAGATGGAGGAAAGAAAAAGAAAAAGGCTGCTAGCGAAGAATCTGAAGATGGTGAGGAGGAAGAGGAAGAAGGATCCGAAGAGGAGGAAGAAGAAGAAGAAAAGAAACCAGCCAAACGAAATCCTGCTAAAAAGGCTCCTAACAAACGTAAGAAGGGTTCTTCAGATGATGAAGAAAGCGCTAGTGATGATGATGCTAGTGACGAAGAATATAGCCCAAAGAAACCTAAAGTTACACCCAAAAAAAGTAAACTACTTTTGTTATATATATTATTTAATTATATTAAATTTTATATTTTGCATCAAGATTCGATTAAAACATGTCATCTATTTTTTAGGTAAGCCTGGAAAGAAGGGAAAGAAGAAGGGAAGCGATAGCGACAGTGATGAGGACTGGGGTAAAAATAAAAAGGCTCCAGGAAGTACAGCAAAGAAGGGTGGTGGCGGTGGTAAAGGCAAGGGTGGTGGTTATACACGCGCTATCACGCTATCTCCAGAACTCGCCGCGGTCGTTGGCGCAGAACAAATGGCTCGACATGAAGTCGTGAAGAAAGTATGGAGTATCATTAAAGAAAGGAATCTTTATGTAAGTATCATCGTTTGTAATCAATTATTTTAGATAAGATTTTTTAAATATTTATTACGATATTTTTTATTTACCAATTTGATCATACATTAGAAGTCATTCATATATATATATATATATAAAATGACTTCTAATGTATGATCAAATTGGTAAATATAATATTTTTTATTCACCAATTTGATCATACATTAGAAGTCATTATTTATATATATTTATATATATATTTATATATATAAAATGACTTCTAATGTATGATCAAATTGGTGAATAAAAAATATTGTAATATATATATATATATTCTTTATTGAATGTGTTAGATATTTACAAAAGAATCATATATTGCATATATGTAATAAAATAATTGGGATTTTTACAGGATCCTAAGAATAAACAATTCGCAATTTGCGATGAGGAATTAATGAAGGTAATCGGAGTAAAGCGCTTCAGAACTTTTGGTATGATGAAATACCTCAAAAATCACTTTGTAGATTAAATCATATTTCAATCCCGATCTCCGACAAGTTATATACATATATAACATATTCCAAGGTGCGTCTCGTGCACCTCTCCATCTTTCTCACGACACATATATATATACATATATATATACATGAAACACAAACGTATTTCTTGCGACTTAAGACTTTAGACCATGTTTACACCATTCCGACGTATTCTCTGTCGCCCATCGTAATCATTTTGTCCCAATTGTTTATTACAATACTTGACATATTTTGATCTTATAGACATCATAGATATGACTTCCAACAAATGTTAAAAATAACGTTTTGATAATGTCTAACAAGTATAATTGCTGTTTTCCGATAACTCTATCTAACGTTGGGACAATTATTATTATGGACGTTCAGATGATTTCGAAATGTGAATGACATTACAGTGGCCAATAGTCAATAAGCTGGTTTTAAGTCATCTAATTCAAAATAAATGTTATATCATTTGTATGATCGTGATTAATAACAATATCTTACTCCAAACGCGGTAACACGACGCACCATTATAACAATGACATTTAAATGAACTAGAAAAGTAAACATTTAAATTTGAAAGTAATTTGTTTGAAAAATTATATTTTATTTTAACTGACACATTTATTACATTGGTGGCACTGTTGCTTTCAATATATTTGAGATATGAAATAGAGAAAAATTTCTTTTCCTATCTTTTTTGTATTTTATTGATCATCTTCTTAATTGTCCTTAAATATGAACAATCTTGCATGATATTTTTTTTTTGGTCCTTTTGTTTTACCCTTTTAAAGAAAATGCTTCTTGGAAATATTGGATGTAACAGAATGACAGATTTCATCTTCAAAACTGGAAAAAAGTGTGGATGCTTAAAAGAAATGCGGAAAAATAAAGAGAGAAGCTATGCGGAAAATCATCCTGTACCTCTTCTGTATAATAGCTACATTACACACATGAAAATGTAAGCAAAGTTTAATTGTATTATCGTGTAATTACTAATTATTGTCGTAATATAGGTTTCTTGGTGTAAAAATTGAAAATCTAACATTTAAGATCTAATGGTAAAACAATATATTCATTGAAAAGTATGATATAAGCACATTAAAGTCACAGTGCGCGCAGTGGTCACTGGCGCAATGTTAAAATGTAGGAAATAAAATAGGCTCACGAGAGCGAGGTGCGGAATCTTAACCGCATACGTCTGTTTTGAGCTTCGACGTGTGTAAAATTCGTGTATTTTGAATATAAATTAAAGAAATGCTGGCCTAAGTCATGAGAAAAGCCACACGAATGAAATCCTACAGTTTGCGATAACGAAAGCATACATACGCGAGAAAAATGATGAATATGTGCGCACGGAATGATAAATTATAATGCTAATATTGTGTTTCCTAAAAAGAAAAAAAATGGTTTAAGCTGTAATGTTCCGTGAAATGTATTTGGAAGTATCATTAAAAAGAGTATTGCTTTCATTTTTTTTTTAAATTGCGTCTTGCGTGTAATTTATTTCAATTATTTCCTAGCATTCCTCTGAACATAGTTCAATACATATCCTTTAATTAATTATATATATATTTTATATATATATATAATTAATATTATAATTATTTTATATATATATACATTATATATATATATATATATATATATATATAAAATATATATAAATTGTTTACTATAAATATAAAGTTTTAAATAAATGTAATCGCATGTGTGTATAATTGATTATTTACGATACTGTAAATATGTGATTTTATTAAAATATATTTTTAATATTTATATTTTTTGTTCTATGATTAATGCGTGTCACATGCAAGTCATTCATTGAAACATTTATTTATATGTATACAACATTATATATAATTACCTAAGAAATTGACTTAAATTTTATAAGTGTTCCAGCTCCTCTTCTAAAAACGATACAACATGTTGATTGTCATCCCGCCTGCCTCGCAAACCAAATATGAATGTTTTGAGATTCTTTGTGTTTGTATAGTTATCTCTTCTGGTTTGAACTTCCTTATCCTGAGGTGGAGTCGCTTGTACGTAAACACCATATCGAAAGTGCGAGTTGAATGTCTGGGTACTACGAGTAACGCATCGACTTATGTTTGCCTGAGAAATTATCATGTGTGAAATCAAACATTTTTCATCTACAGAAATGAGAGAAAACACAAAGCAAGGTATATGTTTACATACTTTGTACATAATGTGCACACATATACATATATATGTATAAAATATATTACATATACATTATACAAAAGTAATTTATCAAAATATTAAAAATTATATATAAATTAATTTAAATATGGATATTATTAAAATTATTATTGTTATAGCGCGCAGAATGTATGTTTAGAACACACAATAATATATATCATTAATCAAATATTTTCTCATAACGCGAATATTGACTCACCAAGCGCAAGGCTCTTCGTTTCAACTCCCAAACATTGGAAGTATAGTTTTTATCAATGTAAGGCGGAAGTATGTGAACGTCTGTTTGAATCTTTTGATTATGACGAACTTTCAACTGCAATCCTTTCTCCGTCAATCTTGTGAAAAATCAATATTTTTTATCTCACAATCAGATAAAAACACGACAAATTGCGATTATATAATCATCGACTCACTCTTCTTGACTTTGCATAGCTTCAATTTCTTCATGCAATTGAAATAGATGGATATATTCCGGATGATTGCGTACAAAACTGAGCGCTTCGTAAACATACCTATTAACAGTCAGCGCTGAAAAATTACGAATTATTTTTATTTACAGAGAAAGATACCTGTCAGGATTTTCTCCAAATTTAACAGCTGCTTCGGGCGATTGAAAAGCGTAAAATTTTCCTCGCCACTTTGCCACACCGTTGTTTGGATTTCCTGGTATTAAAGCTCCTTTGGTTGTGGCGAATGTCCATGCACAAAATCCTAGAAACTGATATATATTCTTTAATTAATTACTTAAAAATTGTACAATTTTGTCGGAGTAAATCTTTTTATATATACAAATTCATTTTTTTTTTAAATCTTATAAAATCATACACATTATATAAATACTATTCTATTGTAGTTACCTCTAAATTAATCTTCTCGAAATCCTTCGTGACGTTTGGGTAATATATTAAACATTCTCCACACTCCGCTGCAAAAAAAAAATGTTTATACTGTCAAAATAAAATTGACGGATAAATACATCCATCATAATGTAGAGATTTATCCTAATTTAAAGAACTATAATAACATATATAATAATTTAATTTATTATTTTTAAATATAATAAATTAAATTATATATATAATTATTATATATATAATTTTTAAATATATTTTAAATATCTGTCACGATTTTTGATAAATTCCAGATAGATGAGAAAAATCTTTACTTATTAAATTGCCCATAGAACGTTCTAATCTTTCAGCATCACTCAGAATATCCACATCTTGAGCTATATCGTCCAGCTTTGTTTGGTTGTGGACATTTACAGTCTATAAGAAATATATTATTCTGAATATATATTTCAAAAACTATATAACAAAATGTTTGAATCAATATCAAAGATCAATTGTACATTAATACCTTATTATTACTTAAATTTTGTAGTTCCCAGAGGAAATTGTTAATGCTGCTCAAAATGATCACCTCATCTTGTAAACCCATCCATATATCCGCTAGATCAATAAATTGTGGCTAATAGGTAAATTATATATTATTAATCAAAATTTGATTAATTTGATTATATTTATATAATTGATTCAGCAAACATTTTATTCCAATGAACACAGATTTAATTATTTTAGTCTTTTTTTGCATTTCAGAGAAACATATTTCATCACATAAAAATTCTGCTAATAGAAAAAAAATTTCTGTGACTGAGAAAATTTCATGTGGGACAATTATAACGTTTATATGAAAACAGTTTTTATCGAAACTGTTAAAAACGAAATTGGAAAGATTCTGTGTTTCAATTCTTGGAAATATTAAATGTTGGAATGTTAAAAAATAATTAATCTGTGCGCGTACAATCTATTTTTTTTAGGTGACAATAGCAGTCGTATTTACGTAAACTTGAGCAGTAGGAATAGCCGTTCTGTATCGAACAGTGTCGTGCAGTTTAAAAAGTCGTGTCTGAAGACGGTCCATCAGAGTTTTCACTGCACTCTCGCTGCGTTCTACGTCGCTCAACAGCTTTCTACAACAGACCATACTTCAAAATTACGTCAATCGCATATTGAACATTACGTGATTTCTTTCGAAAGGCACCGAATGTAGATTTCTTGCTGACGACTAGCCGTTAACATTTCAATGGCCCACTCGATCTGTTTTTCCAGATTGGACGTCGAAGCGTTGATTAACATACGCGTAGTCGCGTTTTCTACGACAGCTGTAAATTTGTATACCTTGGCCATTAGTGGCTCTAATAGCTCAAGGACAGAATTGCGAGTTTTCGTTAAAGCCTCTTGTAGAATGCTGGGCACTGAAAGCAGTTATCATTATAATACGTTCGCAGTAAGAACGTGTGTATATCTTTTCTTGTTTACTCAATATTGTTTGGGTTTAATGTTATCAATGCGCTTACGATCATCGATTCCCTCGCCGCCACGTTGACAATCTCTGTTAAATAACCGGATTCCAGCGACTATGCACATCAACTCCATTAACTGTTCCTCTTTCTCTCGTTTTGGCAGAGTCACATAATGAGCCAGTTCGGAAGCCTGGAAGACGCTTTGCAACACCACCGAAACTTCTCTAATATAGAATACATTTTGTGATAGTATTAGCCACACTATTTTTTTTCATTAAAGGTTTTATGAGGATTTAAGTATAATATTAAGAATTTAATTAATTATTCTTAAATAAAATATCTGTCACATTTTTGATAAATGTAAATTTTCCAGCCTAGATATTTCTAAATATTTTTATATATTTCTAGCCATAGATAAGAATTATCTTTACTTTTATTCATGGCAACGTAATGACGTTACAATTAAGACACAACATATTTTTCTATAATTAAGAAAATGAAAAGCTGAATATATCATGGATTTTATTTAATTTTGTTCAACTTAAATTTTTATTTATTAATTTTATTTAAATTATAAATATGTGTGTATTATTATTATTTTGTGATTTAAATACCTTAAAATAGAAGGAACCGTAGGGCTTCCGAGACCGCTTAGCAACGTTATCACCGCCAATATTTTCTGATAAAATTTTTCTGTATCCTTTCCACTTTCCAATTTAGTAGTCTCGCAAATTTCGGCAACCAGAGGTCCAGTCTTTTGATGTAGTCGTAATCGATGCTTTTTGACAGTTTCGTCTGGGAAAAATATGAAACCATATAATATAATAATTTATAAAATAAAAATGTAAAAAAATAACGAATCAAAAATCTTTTTACCTCTATCATGATAATGCTTGACAAAGTACAACTGATTTTTCAAAGTTATCAGACTGGGTTTGTTTTGGTCACATAGCCTCTCCACTATCGCTTGGGTTACCCCTGCATTGCTCTCTTCATCATTTTCTTTTATTCGATATATTGGATTTAATTGATAAAGGGAAAGCTAGAATTATTTTCGGAAATAATAATTGTAATTATTGTTCATACGCTGCTTCGACAAAGTGCGTTCAATAATATGTCTTTGATTATTAAATTACCAAAAATGAGGCCAAATCCTTAGTTATTGGTATTTCTTTCACTTTACATGCATTTACGATTCTTTTCGTCAATTCTTTTCGCACATTTTCCATCGTAGCAAACAGATAACACTCCTCTTTCAGCTGATTTAGAAAGTCTCACTTGCTATAGTTGTGGATTCAAACAAAACCATCCATCCATAAAGTTTGATCGATACTTGCGTCGGAATCATTTATTGTCGCTGTGTTTGAAGATTCCTTTTAATCTTTTTAAATATTATTATATAGAACTGAAGAAATTATTGCTCATTGCATAAATAACTTTATAAGCATTAATATGAAACATACATAACTGCATAACAATAAAAAATAATCTTGTATCGATTAATATATTTCTTACCTATTTCACACATCAAAATATATATATAAATAAAATATTTTCAATGCAAACACAACATGATTAATATGATTATATTATTATTTTTAATTTATACATTAAAATATGTATATACAAATATAAATTTTATCCAGCACGTATTTAATAAATATATCTATTATACTTATTTTACATATAAAAAAAATTGTATATATACCGAGCGCACAAACTTTGTCGATAAGCCCAATTTTTTTTCAAATATATTTATATTTTATATTTAATAATATATTTCTATTTCATATTTAATAATATATAGCTTCATTAAGAAAGTAAAAATATTTTTTCAGGTAATGGAAAATCGTAATCGCTAAAAATCGAATATCTCAAAATGTTACTTTGAGTGCGTGAGTTTTGAAAATTTTAAAAAAATTGTAAATCACATTGTCGACCGACCAAATTATTGCGCGCGTTTTTAAATTCAAGCGCGCCCGCGCTCGTGCGCGCTCGGCCAGTTCCGCGGCGGCTCGTCTCGCCGACATGCCGTCGACGGTAGAGGGGGTCGCAGCTGACTTCAGAAGTGTCGCAACGTTCGGCGCGAGCGGTGGCAGTCGGGCTGGGTGGTCGGTAACGAGAGTGTGGTGTGTGCACGCGCGAGTCGACAGACGTGATACAGCCAACGTGTGAGGAAGGCGTGCGTGAGGATCGTGTTGTCATGGCGTTCGCGTGAGTCCGCGGCCAACGCAACGGCGTTTAGCACCCAGCCGAGCCAGCCAGTCCACCGTGTCCGAGTCTCAGGAACATGGCGCGCGATTCCCGACGCGTTGTCGTCACCGTCGTCGGCGGCGGCGGCGACGGCGGCAGTGGCAGCGGTGCGACGGTGCGGTGTAAACTGGTGCTGATCTTTCTCGTGTTGGTGCTGGCGATCGTCGTTCCTGCCGCGTACGCCGACAGTCAAGGTGAGTCACGTCTCGAATTTTCTCATTGCACACGCTACACGCGTGTTCTATTATGTACGCGGGTGTCATTAATTTTTTGTTTTTCGGCGATATGTCTGTGTTGTATACATACATGTGACATACGTATCGTACAGTGGTACCAGTGCTCGAACACTCGTTTGTTTTATTTAATTGTCTGTCATCTTGTTTGATTCGCGCAATTTTTAATATCGGAATGAATAGTTAACGAATATTACGTGCGATGTGAAGTTAGACGTCACGCAGAAAATAATCTCGCGCTTGTGTCTTTCAATGTACTATTTCAAGGTTGTTCGACTTATTTCTATGTTTACTCGTTTAAAAGATGTGTTTTCCACGTTTATTATATATGCGTGTTTTTCTCTCTCTCTCTCTCAGTGTCAGATTAAAATTGATATTTATTTCAATACTAATTTCAACATATAATTCTTTAAAAAGTGTGAAGTGAAATATGACACCCGCGTGCTTTGCGTCAAATTCACGCAGCACAACTATGTGATTTTTTTTTAAGGGGGGGGGGGGCACAGTCATACAACTTTCAAGTCTGATGATTTCTCTTTTACCTGCGGTTTATATTTCTGATTACATTGATTGTGAAATTTTAATCTCCTTTTCAATAATCATATCTGCTCAGATAAGAAATTATTTTCTCTATATTTTGTTATAAATAATTTTATCTTTGTTTATATTTTCGACATTTCAAATACGTAATATATATTTAAGAATTATGTTTACATCCGAATAATAATTCACGAAAATAATTTAAACACATTTATAATTTTAACAAATTCAATCCATTATCTTATTTTTAAAAAATTATTTAAAAAACAAATTTTTTGTGCAATTGATTAATGATAGCAGAATTGATGCGCGGCTCTCATATCACACATTCTCATATGATCGATGAATCGTTCGACCATATTTTGTTCCTGCCACACAACATTTATTGCATTTTCATGGTCATGCTACGTAACTGACGTCATTGCATGTGATTTTGTTTGCAATACATGTATCTGTCGTTTGAGCGAAATGATCCGCGTTGTTTGTTTCTTCAGGGAATTCTATAACCATGGACAGAATTTTTCTTTGTTCATTATAATATTGTCGCGATGTTATTTCAAGAGCATATCTCAAGGTCTGCAAGTTGCATTTGAATTAATAATGAACTGGTTGCTGTATAATACATGTTTTATGTTTCATGTATCAAATACGTTTTACGTATACACAGTTTATATATTAAAAAATTGCTGAGTACTATTTTTTGCAAGATATGAATTATATAAGAGTTTAATCTATTTAATCTATTTAAAAATTTAAACATTTTCGTAAGTGTTTTATATTGCTGTGTAGTAGACGTTATATAATTTTAAAATTTGTAATACGTAAAATCTCTACCACTTAATATCATTTCAAAATTTAAATTACTTTTTTCGTATATATCCTTTAATTATGTTAATACCGATAGAAAAATGAGAACTGCGTTTCATGATTTTATAATGTGCGAATGTTCTAATAAAGAATAATTTTTAGTATCGCATATCGTTAGTAATTGTGGATACTGTGCCCATTTTGTGCAAACATTAGCAATGCACATTAACGTTCGAAAGATATGCAGAGTCTATTTTATTTTAAATATCGAAAATCGATAAATAAATACGATTACTTATCGGGAATATTGTATAATGTAAAGCTACCGATAAGAATTACGTATTTAATTTAATGGGGACGTATTGATCTTGCATTAAGATTACATGTAAACTTTTAGTTCGCTTTACGTCATAATATTTAATTCTTTCCATTATTTTATACGATTTTCTAAACTATTTGGTCACTATTCTTGACACATTTTTCAAGGCGATGCACATTATATGACAGAAGATTGAACATCAAGGAAACAGTAGACCGTAAAATTATTTGATTCTAATATTGCTTGTAAAATAGCATTTCCTTGTAAGCTTCACTGTGAAAATTACAGCGTGACAGTCACGCTGCGTTTACACGCTAAGAAAAAAATGTAATCACGTGAATCACGAGTTTCTTTGTATCGACGACATTTCTGAGATGTAAGTAAGCGCGATTATGTATATTGTGCCACGCGTGTATCACGGTGACTTATTCGTTGTAAATAAGATGCAACCGTTATATAGCTCATTTTTATTAAAATATGCAACTCTTAATGATTAGCATATAAGAGCTTACGGATTATCACAATAAAGTAGGAAAAATTTTGCAATGCAAGTAAGGATCGCGTCTGAAAGATTTACGCACAAACCTTAATTCATCTGCTCGTGCGCGAAAGAGTAAATTCATTATATTGATAATCGAGCGAGACCATTCTGATAAGATCCCATTATTTTTCTAATTTGGAACCGCGAACCATTCAGGAAAAGCAATGGAGCATCCGTATCTCTCGCAATTAACGTTTAAATTAAATTTTAATCCGAGAATATTTCTTCCCGATAACGAAGGTTATTAAATGATGAATCGTCGCGATCGGTTCCGCTGCAGTTCTCTCGGTGCGAGTATAAATAATCGCCCTCGCGTATAAAAAGGAGGTCCCCTGCGAGAATGGAAGTATCCTGACAAAGGGCGCCGTGGAATTTATGTCCATTGTTGGACTCTCGGGGGAGAAAATCGCCAGTTCGTCAATGCAGTCGATAAGAATTTATGGGTGTATGTTGAATGTAAATGCGATGGCGGCCGTACGAACAATTTATGGGGATTTACATTACGATTTATTTATTCTTTCCGATCACGTGAAACGAACGCGCACGTTAGACCTCCAAAAATGCTCGGATTTAAGGGCTGCCTCGATCGCGCGTAATCTCTCCACATATTTCTTTTTACTTTTAAACTATCGGTCGGAAAATACCTCGCACAAAAATAAGAACTGTTTCATACATTATATATATGATATTAAACAAAAAAAAAAAAAAAAAAAAAAAAAAAAAAAATTGTTGAGGAAGACAAAATTGTGACGACCCGATATAATTATATCATGAACATGTATGTATTATTGGCATAAATCTTCGAGATAGTTGAATCTAACCGAGCTTTCGTTGAAGGGCGCGTTGCGTTCACAGCTGCGTGAAAAAGCCGCCAGCTGCAAATGAGTAATGTCAGAATGCTCGCGATATGCAACGTGGTGGGAAAGTGGTTAATCGCACTCGCGGTGAAGATGAAATAGATATGTACAATCTTTATACGTCCACGAGAGATGCATACATCTGCGCATTCTCCTCGTGCTAAACTTCTCGATACGACGACGTATATTACTCCTCCAAATCGTAAATCCGATTTTATATTCTCTCCGTTACAAATCATTTCTGACAAGCGATCGGCAAATTCTCATGGAGGGGGCGCGCACATAAACTTTAATTTAGAGTCGTTAACGATTTTTATTATTCTTTTGCAAAGCGATTCTATTTTTGGGCTGATGTGAAAGGATCCGATGGATGTAAGCACTCTCACAAATTGGTCTTATAAAATATACTGTGAAATATTACAACACTGCGCATTGGCTTTATTTATACTACTGGCGTTGCGAACTGGCGACCAAGTCTCGCTAGCGCTCGTTATTTTCTCGTCCTTCTTGGAATGCTCGACAGGCCGTGAAGGTGCCGACAAAAAGACCTTGATGCTGCCGGTACTTCGGCGTATTGAGAGCTGCGTATTTTATTTTATTTTATTTCATCTAACCAACTCTCTTTTTTACCATTGGATTTCTTGGTGTACTCTCAAGTCTTTCAGTCGAATCCCTACGTGTTATATATTTTTTTCAATTTTATTTATACTTTGTATATAAAATGTTATAAATGAAAACTTTATCGAATTATAAAGGACGATGAATAAAATAGACCGATTCTGTCTAAGAAGTGTAACGTAAGTTATGTTTTCTTATATTTTTTAAGCTGTTGAATACGATCATTAGTTTTATTTATTTTAGTTCACAGGAAAATGGTTAAAATTTGTCTTAAAGAGGTCGAAAATAGTTATTTTGATCTCTTTAAAATTTGGACAATTTTTCTTTAGATAAATAAAACTGAAATCATATTTAGCAGTTTAAAAATAAAAAAGTGTATAACTTATGTTACATTTTGTAGGCAGAAATAGATCTATTTTACCTATCGTCCTTCCTGCAATCTCGTATATTTCTATCATATGTATTTCAACAGAAATACATATATCTGATAATAATGAATTAAATAGATTTAGCAAAGGATACAATTACATATATCTTAAAATTCTCTTATATTTGATTTCGCGCGGTTTCAAATATAGTCTCTCAGGATATGGTACTTAGAAAAGGAATCCATCCGTGACGAGTTTGAAACGATCTGCATTTCCGGTCCCGACGATGAAAAAACGAATCATCATCAGTTGAGTCACCATCGTCGAGCCGTTGTGTACTCAAAGCGAATGGATCGCTGTTAATCGATGATTAACGCGACCCTCTCGACGATGTCGATCTAGTCGAGAGTACTTCTTCGGGTCGGCATGTTATTCATTAAGCAATCGCTCGTAGAATGACGAGTGTCGTCCAACGAAGGAGATCGATTCACGGCGACTGCTTATTTCTCATTCCGCGCGAGTGCAAAACCAATGACAAATTGCACATTGCCTCTTCGCGAAGATGTTCCGTCTTGTGAAGAAAATGTAACAGTGTGTCTAATGCTATCGTAATTTATGTACAATCGACATCATGCCATAAATTACACTTATTATACATGAATTATCTTTCTGCTTGCATGAGTCTTTGGTGACGAATTTTAGGATGAAATAGTAATTTTAACAAAATATTACATCTTGTTTATTTTTTCAATTTACATGCATAAAAACAAAATGTAAAACATAGTATAAAACTAGATGTTTGTTACATTTTTAAAAAATGATTGTTTATGGCTAAAGAGTTGAAATGTATATAAAGTCCGTTTATATAGTAAAATAAATTGTAATCGAAATATAAAATACTTCAAACATTTTCGCAATGTATAAACATATACGCGTGTAAGAGAACGTCAATTGTACATTTTTCGTAAATTTTAGTCGTTGTTTGCTTTTATTTATTATTATTATAATATATTTCGAATTTTCATATTAAAAATTGATTTGATATTTTGCTTTAACCGATTCGAGAACATAACAACATTAAAATGCAAAACGTGTTTCGCGTTAAAATTTAACAATATATTTTTCCGAATTTCTGCAAATGCATTTATGAATATGTCAGTTTAATCTAAAATCGATAAAACGTGACTCTGTAAAAGAATTTTATGATAGCACTAATCAAATGATTTATTTGTAGAGAAAAAGTAATAAATACTGCAGTTTTCAAGAGTAATTTAAATGGAAGCGGACTATATTTTTTTCTGTATATTCTCTTTCACACACATAATCTTGATAAATCCATAATTCTCATATATATATTTTTTAAACGTAATGCAATTGAATAAATCTTTATAATAAAACCTGCTTATACATATGGTTTGCGAAAAAAATACCGTATTATGAAAAATTTCGAATATATAACCCAGATCAAATGTGGCACCTTTTCGAAAATCTCTTATAAAAATATATCTATCCGTGAGCGTGCGTGTCGTGCGAGCGAAAAGAAATTAATTATCACTCACGTGTGATTTTATCGAGTGGAAGCAATCGCGAATCGGCGTATTAATATTTTCTCGCACATCGTACTCGTTTGACGAGGAGATAAAAGAAGAGCAGAAGAGGTTTTCCGGTCTCGCGCGGACGTGCGGCCCCTGGGAGAAATTGATCGGAAAATTCACACAATGTTGAACGGATCGCACCGGGTGAAGCACCTCGTTACTCGTTATACGGAAAAATCGAAAATCTCGTTCGTGTTCGATGCCGTGCGATCGATTATAGTCCCTACGGTAGCTACTCGCCTATAGCTATTATATTCACGAGCAAGTAGTCGGTACTGCGAGTCGTTATTCGCCTGAAGCA
Source organism: Anoplolepis gracilipes (assembly GCF_047496725.1). NCBI lineage: Eukaryota > Metazoa > Arthropoda > Insecta > Hymenoptera > Formicidae > Anoplolepis > Anoplolepis gracilipes. The sequence continues at coordinate 3,237,555 of NC_132981.1, forward strand.
TCGAAGTCCCGCTCGTTAAATTCTCAACATCGTTCCATTTACCCACTTTGCAATAAAATCGACGACGTATTAGTCGCCGGTAACAATGTCAGCCTCGTCTATAAAAGCTTTATCGTAAATGCATTCGTTTCTCTCTGTTCTTTGCGCAAGCGAGCGAGCGAGCGAGCGAGTGACTCGAATTACGAGTTTCACGCGCGATTTTTACCTTTGTTCATTAAACGATGCGACCTGGTTTAGCGACCTCTCTTCGCATCAGCTTATACTCACCGTCATTATTTCGCAATTGTATTAGCTTTATATCCCGCTTTAATGACTCACGTGCAGAAGAAAACGACACGACTATTACACGCTGCAGCCGCATGTAGGATTAAAAGTTTATGAGAGGAACGCTAAAAAAAAGCATTTTCGCTTCGTCGCTGCTACTCGAAATTCGCTGATGTACTATTTATCCTCCATTATTGTCGCCTCTTCTGGGTAGACCTGTATTTACCGGAACTATAAGCGTACAAATCGCACGACCAGCTAACTGTAAAGCGCGCAGCGTTAACGGACCTCCCGTTACATCGTTCGAAAAACATTCGTGATACTCTTACATGTAAGAGTAATAGTTGAAATACAAGTTGCTTTTTTATTATGCTGTAAATATAGATGACATGTAAATGCGTTAGTTTTCGAATATTGAAGTAGAGTAATAAATTATTTCCTATTTAAATATGTTATTTAATGATTATTAAGTAATCATTAAGCGAGTTATTATTTTTATGTTTACGTTTCGTACTTAAAAATAATTTTGTTGCTGGACTAATTGCATTCCATATGTTCGAGTTTGTGTTGCTCAGCCGGATCGCTTGGAGAAAACGGCTGTGAAAGCAATTTGATGCGTCATCCATATAATGTGCCTGAGTCATTAGCCAAAAATTGAAGCTTGTTCAAAAATCCTGTTTTGACGACGCGCTCATTAGACGCATAAACAATATCATTAATAATCGATTCATTGATGTATATATATAATTTTGATGGCAATTAAGCGACCGTAAATACGCCAAATTTGTGGCTTGTACATTCTGGATGTGCTATAGGATGCTTTCGTAGAGAGATGGCGGTGATGGAGTAATAACAATTTACATGTGCGAGGCTCTCGTAGGTAGGAACTCATTAGTATTTTCGATTTACGGCTGATCGTATAAATAATTTGTTCGATACCTTGCTCAGCGCGATAAGCGGAAATAAATTGCGCTCCCTGATGACCTAACGCGGTGCACATTACGTCTCATGAATATAACATTTCATTTTTGATTATCGGTGCCCGATAATCATCGTGTCTGAATTTGCGATCATCCACGAAAAGCCGTATTTTGACAAAAATGACATATAGATTTATACATGAGGAAATTATTATTATCATAATGGTTTAATTAACTTCCAACTAAAACAAATACAATATCACATTTCAAAATTATTTAACATGCATAAAAATATCATATTAATAACTTGGTGATAAAATATCAGCTTAAATTAATATTAATATTTTATTCCTTATCGGTTTATTGAACACACGAAATATGGTATTATATATACAAAGTTAATTGACAGGAAATACCGACCGGATCTAATATAACTGTAGGTTTTTGCTGCTGATAATACATTCTATTTAATATTCAGAACGTTACCGTGATCTCGTAGATTCATTTCCGGTTTCCGAAACGTCTGAATTGTTCTATGATTATGGTGATCTGGCGAATGCGATGTAATTTCGATGAATATTATTATCTCGATTAAATTAATGCACAGATGACAGGTTATTGGTCCGATTCCGTTTGATGCCCGAAATGCTTCCGTTTGTAATTATCGTAATTGTATTTACAAGTTATATAGATGAACTTTATTATGAAATATTGAAATCAGATTCAAATTGTTTCCTATCGTGCGATTATATAATATCATTTTTATTTTACAAAATATTTTATCTTGTAAATTATTGTGATTTGACATGAAGTTTAAATCTCATTCAACATTTGCTAATTCCGATCGTGTATACATTGAGCAGAATAATATAATAACATAAAATATTAAAATAAACATTAAAATAAAATACTACTTTAAAAATATATTAATGTTAAATATATTTAACAATTCTTTCTGGAAAATTTGTCTTAAAGTCAAATTTTAAAGTTCTGTTGACAGACGTCTAATTTTTTCAAAATTCTGTATATTTAAAAAATACATACAACTACGTTAATTTACAATTAAAGGTGTTACTTAAATGTATCGTATTTTACACGTCGTTAAATATTTGTTTTCGAGACAATTTTTTATTTGCTTTTTACTCGACAAACTAAAAAAGAAATGTCAAAAAAATTGATTGGGATAAAAAATAATAATAATAATTGAAATATTGTTATAATCAGGAGACTTATTGAGGAGACTTGCTTTGTTTAGACTTTATTTTGTGGAATTTGCAAAGAAAATTCACCACTTTTGCTCCGTTCTGTCGCTCGATTGAACGTGTTCACTCTGGCGAAAATACAGCTGCCGAGAAAGGCAATGAAACCTCGCCCGCGCGCAGCTTTACCTCTCTCTTCTTTATTGTGTCTACGTCAAAACGCTCCATCGAGCTACCGGGTGTGTCCGGAAGGACAGAAAGGACCCTTTCGACGAGAAAAAGCTATCGACCGATAGAACGTTCTGACGAAGAAAAATATAGACACGGTGTGCTTGTCTGACGAAATTTGATCGTTTGTACTTGATACAGAAGTAGATGTTGCATACTTGATACACAGTCGATGTGCTATGAGACTTTGAAGAACGAACAATCGATTATAATTTTAAAAATTACACTGAATATTATATTTCAGAATCTTCTGAGAGAATTGAAGAAATCTCGAGCGTGAAGAAAAAGTAATTTAATTGCTCCGAATAAAAATGCGAAAATATATTTTGAAATTTCTTACTTAACGCTAATTTTTTTTAAAGACAGAAAAAGAAAGATACTAAAATCTAGGCGAGAGAAAAGAGAGAAAGATAGAGATGCCATTGCGAAAGAAAACATCCAGTAATTACAGTTTCGCTCTATATCTTTCAATATAAAAATTTCTCAGATGCACTTTACGTAATAAGGATCTAATTGCAGCATTATTTTTGCTTTTCTCCATTTCTCTCATCTCTCCCACAAGTTTGTTCCTCATTAGCAGTCGAGATATTTTAACGATCAAGTAATAAGACAATCTGCCGAGGCCGCGATGGAAGAATATTTTCTTAAAGCACCTAGTCCGAGAAAAGAAAATTAAAACTTCTCGGGGAGATCTATCACCTCGGTAGCAGCACCAGAAAGTGTCCATTGTCCATTGTCAAACTAATGGCTTAATCGACTGGTAATGGAGAAGAGCACCGCTACCGTCTCCACCCATGAACGGCCAACAAAGAATTTCTTGCTGCGGGCGGGCCCGGGTGGCGCGACGATGCGTCGCGTTCCGCAGCAAGAAGGCTCACGCACTTTTGCGATGGACAATGATGCGGTGCATCTGCGGACGTGTAACGCACGTCTCGGGAGACGCACAGGAGCGCGTTAGGTACGTCGCACCTGAGGCGTTTCGCATAAAATTGCAAAATAGCGCATCGCTGGAGAGAGAGAGAGAGAGAGAGAGAGAGAGAGAGAGAGAGAGAGAGAGAGAGAGAGAGAGAGAGAAAGAAAGATAACCGCCAGCTGCATCATATGGGAAATCGCGTCATTTCAAACGTTATCCTTCGCGTTCGCCGCGAGGTAAAAATTCAAATCGCGAAGTGATTCATCATTCGACGAATTTATTTTTCAAACAGTTTTTTTTTATTATTTGTCAAAACTGGAAAAACACACACATACGCATGGGTACGTTGACACACAATATATATTTCTCTCAATTTATTTAAATTTAAATATAATTGAGAGGATTAATAAAGGCCAGTATTAAAGCATCAATATTAAATAATGTTACAAACGATGTATTTTAATATCAATTAATGTTTGTAATATTATTTAATAACCTTGAACCTTCACCCTAGTTTTTATCAATTAAATTCGAAAATAACAAGCGTAATTTTACATTTATTTTACATTTATCTCATTCCATTATACCACGTTACCGAATTAAGAAAGGAGGAGACGGGATAATCGATAGCGCTTTTTAGAACGATCGTAGGAAATCTCAATTACGCGACGTGGATTTAAGCACAGGCGGGTAGAGAATACGTCGTTCGGACTTGAGCGCTGCTCGAAAGCGTTAAGCTCAATGAGAATGATCGATGATGGCGAAGAGGAGGCTCGTGCCATGCGTAGGCAGAAGCGATATATATGGCGTGGTGTAGGCGAACCGTGCCAGCCGGCACGTCATCCGCGTCGTCTGCAGATTGATTCAAATAGAGGATACGGCATGCTTGAGTTTTGATATCGATATTCTGAAGCTTGTATCTTTCGAAAATATTTTGCTATATATTTGAATGTACAGAGGAAGACTATTGCAATAATAAAATAATGCAGAATTTATGCGAATAATTGAAAAACATGTATGGAATATTTTAAAAGTATTTCCTATCAGCGATTATTAATGATTTTATTTTATAATATTATATTGAATATTTTTTATCTCTCTCTCTTTTAGTTTTTTTTTTAAATTTTTTGTGTGTGTAAATGTAAACTTAATACTTAATAATAAAAATAAAATATGTAAATACTGTTTTTTGATATTTAGTTTTGTTACTGTTTCATCAGATTTCAAAACTGATTTGACGTTGATAATTTTATATTAAAATAAATAGGGGAAAAATTTGATTGAAAGTAATTTGAGAAAACTACAAGGGTTTTCAAGGTTTCTGATTCTAAACTTTTTGTTAGACGTTTTGGTTAGACTTTATTGACAAAGACCCCGTGTAAACAAAATTAATTATTATATGGCTCAGGCGCTTTATACATTAGTATCGCTAATGAAACTCTCGAGCTTCGAACTTTGCAACGATGTAAAATCAGATTGGGACGCTATATTAATGGACGTAGTAACTTATGTTACTGAGTTATAATGCTAATTATTAATGTGGATCTGAAGTTAGGATTTCAAGAGTGAAAGCAAATATGTTATAAAACGATGTTATTCTGAATTTTTTAATATTCTATTTTCTATTTAGTCAAAAAACATGTATCTAAAAGACGGAATATGAACTAAATATATTTTGAGTTCGAAAAATTATAAGGATGTTTATCATTAAATTATGCAAATTTTGTACCGGGTCTTACGATAACACAGGCTTCGTATATAACTAATGATAGGGTTTCGACCTTGGATGTATTCTCTACGGACGGCCAATCCTAGATTTGCAACGTGGGTGTTTCCGTTGCTGCGCGAAGTCTGGCCTGCATCAGAAGACAGTGTGCATAAATTAAGAAATTCAATTCGCTCTTGGTAATATAGGAGAATACTGCATCTTACGTAATAATTGAATATCATATTTGATGTGCGGTGATAGCGGCATTTGTCGAGAAAAAAATCTATAGAAATTTCTCGCTTTAAACGAATATTAATACAAAAAAAACATGATAAATATTACATTATTATTTATTGAAAACAAATTTCGAATTGTATATATAAATATGTTGTATTAGGTACAAATATTCGAATTGAAAAAGCACTTAGTCTAAAAAGAAATCAAGGAAACCCGAGTTCTTATAAAAATAAGTATACAAGAATATTTTCTGTAATGCCAAGAGCTCAACTTGTGTTTGTTGTCCAATCTGTTTCTTCCGCCCTCTCTGAGATCCTTTTGTGGGTTCGTTTTATTTTTCTTGGATATACTTCTGTGTCTTTTTCTTGCTTGCGTTAGGTCCCCGAGTACGCACCTCGAGATAATCCTCCTCGTGTTCCTTGCTGGTTCTACAACGTTTACTCCGGTACCCGTTCCCTGCCCGCCGACAGATGCTGGCAGTCCGTTTCGAAAATACGAATCTTCCGCTTCCACCCGCACCCTCCTGCTCGAGCTATATCCGTAACGGGTTTTAACCGTCTGTCGAGAGCGAACACTTTTTATCTAAGATCCTTTTTACTTCAAGTCCGTAAACCGCGTCCGTGAGATTCGCGCGAAAGAGTATCTTTGTTAAGCGTGATGGTATGTATAAGGTAACGATGTGTTGCGGGGGCAAATCGACGGAGTTGTTCGCCTCGTGAATAAATTGACATGTCAAAACTTTTGCGCTTTGACCACGCATTCGTCGATTTCAACGTTTTGTAAAATTAATATTAATATGACATAAATATCATGTGTTGTATATGTTTTCCCGTAGCATTCCATTTTTAATATTTTTTTTTAATTTTTATTTATTGAATCCTTTTTCTATTTTTATTTTATAACGATTACCACAAGCATGTTTAATTAGATCTGACGATAACGCAGATGATTGAAGAGTATATAATCTCTTAAAATAATTTATTAGAGTACTTGGCATTCACGAAGACACGTCCGATGAAATATGTAGGATTCCATACGTGCGACGATTACAGAAAGCTGTTCAGAATCGGGCGCGTGTGCTCTTACCTCCGACCCATTTTCATGGCCAGGAAGGTCAACTTGAGTACGCAGAGCGCGGTTGAATGGGTGAATTTATACCGCGTATTCGACATCGGGAACCCTTTCCCCTTTTCGTATGACGTCCATTGTACGTCCGACTTTTATTGGAGGACACCACTTCTAACCTGGGGTCCGTCTCTCTCTCTCTCTCTCTCTCTCTCTCTCTCTCTCTCTCTCTCTCTCTCTCTCTCTCTCTCGCGTTTCTAACTGCACGCCAAATGGCGAGAAAAAGTATGATGGAAACGAATAGCAAAAATATGTACCGCCTTCTCCTTTGACATTCAATTCTTGAATATCGGTCATTGCACATTGTAATGCGTAATACAATGATAAATGCATATGCTTTGTTGTAAGAAAACATTATTAGGTGCTCTATATTATATATTGAGAGCTACGTATTACGTAGGGTTGTCAAATTAATAAATTGCTAAAAGAGAAGTACCGTTAAATGTAAATGCATTAAATTTGAGACTCGTGTCGTTTCCCCTCGTGATGAACGTCCTTTATATATGTCCAACTTTCGTTGAAGCATTCATTTCCGCTCGTATCGTCTTTCACATTTCTAAACGTAGCAGGAATTGTGTGACGCGTGCCAACGTCTGCCATATGTTCACGAGTAATAATTCTACTCTTCCTTTAACCGATCGAAAATATTCTGGCGCCGAAAATAAGTTTTCCTCCCGACTATAATTATACGTTTTAGTGTTGGCAGAATTTAAGGAGGAACTACGTCAAAAGTTAAGAAATCTAATATATTTTTATGAATTTGATATTGCGTGTATCTTTAGTTTTTTAAAGTGTAAAATTAATAATTAATTTGTGAATTAAAGATTTGATCTAGTAGAATATAATTTAATCTCAAAATCATAAATAATATCATATTATCGAACTAACATTTTTATAGCGATTATACCATAAAAAATTTACAGGGACTATACACAAAAATTCATGAAAATATAAATTTTAATTCTACAAGGCAAATTTTTACTTTGACATACAAATTAATTATGAATTTTATATCTTAAAAGACTAAAAGAGTGTCTTTGATCAGTGTCAGACACATGAATCTTGATATTAGAAATATTAACTCTTTTGACATAGTGCAGTTACTCCTTAGACAGAATTGATGAGGAAATTAATTTTATAAAATTTATCAAAGTAGAGTGGATAATTCGTTAAATTTATAAGAAGTACACTTGACATATACCTACTTTAATTCGTCAAAATTTTGTCGCCAATTCAAAGTTTACGTATGCGTTGTTATGATGCAATCATGGATAAATATAATTAGTATCTTGTGGCGTAGTAATTTAAGATTTCGACGACATATGTGTTTCGTATTTCTCATGTCCAATTGCTTCTTGATGGGCGTTACGGCATAGGGATTCTCGTTTTGACCCGAGTCATCTGGAGTCAATGTCGTCGCTTGGCGCGTCGTGTGTGCTTTTTCAATGACTCAAAGCATGCGCTAGTTGACACCAAGCATCACCGCGAGTGATGCAGTTACTGTCAACCAATGCGATGCATCTTCTTCCGGCGATGTTCAGCGGCGTAATTACGCGGTGCAAATTACGTAAAACGATGATTAGTCATGAACGCAAAGACTCGTGGCGGATAAATAAGCCAATCAAGACATATAATTGATTGGTATTGTACGGTCATTTTCAGACATTGCATTGTGAAAGCGGCTATTATATTGCAACATTCTCATTACAAAATTAAAGGGTATATATATATATATATGTGGTGTATATAGGTGTATAAAACTCACAATTTTTAACCTGTTTCGTTAACCGATTTAAGGAGATTAATTTATTACTCATTATTTTTACCAAGTATTTATTCAAACATTTAATCATTAATTCCATTTTTAATCTTTAATTCAATTTTGAAATGAAAAGGTGTTTTATTCGAAGTTGCAACGTATGAAATTCTTTGATTGCATTATGAAAAATGTGACAGTGGCTTTACATGTATTATAATTTTAATCGAGATTAAAATATCAAATTATAAAACTCCTAACGGAAATCTGATTTTCAATTTATTTGTGTGAACAAGTGTGCGTATCAGATATTCTTGGTTAAAATAAATATTCTTCAATCGTAAAAAAATTATAGCATCTTGACGTTGCTAGACAGTGAATCACGTATAGTCGAGAAAATATTTCTTCTCGACGTTAGTCAGACGTGACGCAGAAGAGAAACACTTCTCCTTCATGTTTCACATGATGTGGGGCAAAAAAAGTTTAAATTTAATTAATTTTATGACTTTTGTTTTCTTTATATATAATATATATTACATTGCTTTTTTGTTTCTTTTGCGTGTTCACTTCAGATCAAGGCGAGCCATACTTTTCATCTATATTTTTATCATGATCTGCTAATATCTATAATGTTATTTAATACTAAAATTAATTGTTTTAACTTGCAATATTAGATTTTTGTATTATTTTGTCGCAATTCATCGCGGAAATAAAAAAAGGTGGATCAATATTGCAGATAAATTGTTCAAACAAAATGTTTTGCAACTTTTTTATCGCTGTTTTTTTTCGGTAAAAAAAATACGATATCGAAAACTCGAAGGATTTTACGCGAGAATAAATTCGAATCTTTCTGGAGTTTTCGCAATTCTCTGTCATGATTTGTTTCCGAGCCCGGTTTTGCTCGCGAGAGAAATTTTCACCGGATTCCATTTCGGATACTCGCGGCCGCTCGTCTATCGAAAACAAGTGCGCCGACAGGTAGATTTTACGGGAAACGATAAAGTGCGAAATGAAGATAGAGCCTGCCTCGTGTCGGACAGAAAACAGAGAGAGAGTTTCTCGAAAAATCTCGCTGATGTTTGAAAACTATGAGTCGTAATATTCGTGGCGGTTGTGTGGGCATCATAAAATACAACAAGAAACTCTTGGCGCGTTCTATTACGAGAGGGAAGCGAAACTCGCACGTAAAGATCCGATTGGAGTCTCTCAATATGATGCTTTCTTGCTCTGCTGCATCGACGACGAGTTGACGATGCTATAGTGACCGAGATATTTGGCAAGGATGATCGCGGTTCATCCTCCATAACAATCGCGAACGCGCTAGACCGATCATTGTATTTCCTTTTTATTCCGACGATTCGAATGTTTCCCGAGAGCGAAAAGAATTTTTATTGCCGTTGCAGTTGTCTTGCATACTTGATGCAGCAAGAATTGATCGTAATGTTTGATATTTTTAATTTTTATTTTAATTTTAATTTTTTTCTATATTTCAAATAATTAACATAGATCTTTTTTTGTACTCATATACAAAAGAAGATATAAAATTCTGTTATTTGTTTGAAAATTATCGATAATTGCTTATAAATTCGACACTTGGAATGCAATTTAAAAACTCGTGTCAAAAAAGATAAAATGCACATGATAAAAATAAATGTTCTACATTTTTACGACATTAGTCCTTCTAATATGTATAATGTTTGTTTTACTCGTCAAAGAGTATGAAAAATTGGCCGGGAATAATAGAATAATTGAGAGAACACCGATCGATCTCGTAATCTGCGAGCGCTCTCGATTCGCCGAGCATGGAAAGTCCGACATTAACGTCGCGTAGCGGATGCAATTTAACGGTAACGCTGCGATTTGCATAATCGGCCGACATCGGCAGCATCCCACGGTGATCCAATTCGACGACAATCGTTACTGACAAAGAAAGTACTTTTGTAAACTTTTCCTTTACGATCGTACGAGACCTCGGAAAAATCGCGAACACGAGTAAAACCGGACGAACCACTGTTCGTTTCTATCGACGTTGATAAAGTTTGGAGAAGTTGATAATTTGATCTACAAAATATTTCTATCTCTGGAAAAAAATTGCTATCCTCAATTTTATATATTGACAGATTCGTCGACATATTTAGTTTTTTTTTTTAGAGAGAAAATATTATATCGTTACAAGTTTTTAATATTCAAGTTTAATTTATCTTAATATTTAAATATCAAATTATAATTATATAAGGATGCAAAACCTACTTGCATTTAAATCAATTTTGTAATGCAGTTCTATCATTTAATTGCATTTTCAGATCATTTATTCGAGCTATAACAATTTTTAGGAACTAAACTATTGTTTTTAAACACAAATTGAGAACATTATCTTGGATATATCGAAAATTAACTCGATTGACGATGAATGGAGAAGCAACCTTATCAACCATAGATCTACGATTCCTCTGTAATTGCGATCATTTAATTAAATCTGGCGTTTAGGATACGAGACAGGACGTTTAATGTTATCGTAATTTGCTGCCGGGAAATTTGCGACGATCGTATAGGACGAAGAGATCAGATCCGTCTGGTTTATACGCAGCTCGAGCATGGTTGCACCGGAGTTACATCTCGACGTAACCTAATCGCGATCCCGATCTATGTTTAGAGTCGTGTTTTAACGCAGAACCGTACGATTGAGAACCGTCGGCAACAGAGTCTGGCGTCTTCGACGAGAGAGAGAGATTCGGATCTATTCCCGGCTTTAACAATGGCCCAACAGTTTTAACGTGACTCCGTCACACGATTCGGCTGTCAGAAAAAGTGCCTGGCTATGCTCGAATACATTCTCCACGCAAGAAATATCCATTCGACATCCAACGTTTGCTGAAATTATTGCAGTAATATTATAACGAGGGGTTGGTCACTGAGGTAATTTTTGTACAAGGGCTAGGTAATTCAGCGGCGATCCCAGCAAAATTTTGGGTAATCCAAAGTTATTTTTGGTAAATCTAAATAATCTTTAGCGTTAAAATAATTTAAAGTAAAATTTCTTTCTCAAAATTTATTTTTAATTTGAGATATCATTAGGTAATCTTAAGTAATCCGAGGTATAATTTAAGGGTAATCCGTATCAAAGGGTAATTTTTGTACATTATAACTGTTAGTGACCAACCCCTCGTATTATAATCAAAAAGCATAAGATCCGCTTATATTGAAAATGTACGACTATAGCTGTGGAAACCTTTTAACTTACGACGAGATGAAAAACTAATAAAATTCTCCTAGTTTCATGTAAAGATTTCAAATGAAATTTTAAGCAATAATGAGCCTATGAATTAATACTTGCAGTCTCCTGATACTCGAGTTCGTAGTATCGAGCGCGTTCGCTCGTTCCAGTTCTTATCTACGTCCATATGCGTTTCCTGTGATAAGTGGTCAGTGCTAGTTTGCTCGTATGTCGGAAACTAGCGCTGCGAATCGTACACGTGTAAGAATAGTAAGTGGAGCATTGAGCGTGGTCGCGAGGTCGATGCATGGCAAATGATTTTATTATTAACCTTTAACTGTTTTCGCGGCGACAAACAGATTCCGCGTCTGTTCCGACATATAATCTTGTCGCCTCAATCTTCGTGATAAAAGCGTCATGATGGAACATTATCATTTTTCCAGAGTATTATTATTCTCTCTACATTTCTACTATTACATTAAATAATATGTAAAGTCTACGCAATTTTTTATATGAAAATGCAGAATTTAAATAACAGAGTATTCTAAAAGTGACACATGAATATTTTTATTATATATTAAATCTGTAAATTATAGTATTAAAAAGTAACAGACTTTAATAATCATAATAATTATTATTATTGTCATGATAAATAATTACAATAATTATTATTATAATATAATAGCCAAAGCTTCGCAATAAAAATTTGACTCCAAATTATTTTTATTACTTTAAGTACGCAATTAAATAATTTATACATATTTAAATTTTAATGTAACATAATACATCCGATGCATAACATAAAATATATATCGTTAATACTAATGTAATTCGAAAATGTACAACGTCGCGGTAACATAACAAACATCATGTAATTTTCTTTAGAGAGGAGAGAGAGAGAAACGCTAATTAATACTGACTAACAAACTTTCGCATTCGCCTCTCATCCGGCTTTTCTTCAAGTTTTACCTCAGGTTTACGCAAAGTTTTTCAATAAGCCCAAGCCCCCCAAGCCCAGGTCCGCCGCTCACCCCAAGAGAGTTCGTTGTCGTTCCATTTTCTCGGTTTCGAACTTTTACTCTCGTGGAGTAACTCTGCGACGGTTCCTAGTAGTAAGGTTCGTCACCTAAAAATGGATTCGAGGGGCTCTACCGTTAAATCTCGAGCATGAGGGGGAGGAACGAATGTCTCGAAATCCGTTGTCTGGATAATCAAATGTAGATGCTATCTCATCCTCCCCTTCTTCCTTCCTATTTTCGCGAAAACTTTGCGAATTCGCCGGGATTCGTCGCAAGTTTTTCGATAAATTCTTTTGTCCTAAATCCGCCATCATCCCCTCGACAAGAACAAAAGCTCCAATCGTTATTTCGTCGAGAATGCTTTTAAGTCGTCCTTTAAGGGTGTCTGTGAAGTTAGCACGACATTTTATTAATTTTTAAAAAATAATGGCAATTCCAGTAGCACTTTTCATAGGTCTATAGTTCCTGGTAAACATTAAAAAAAGTTCCGCATTTTTAATATCAAAAATATCGAAAATAAAAAATGACGTGCTAACTTCACAGACACCCTTTAAGGCGGGTGTGTTAGGGCAGAACGCCGAGGGCAGAAATATTTACGATGATCTTTCATGACGACGCGCGCATCTTAATTCTTTTTTTTAAAGCACACCGTTGCATAATGCAGTACAACGTGAAAGCTATACGGTGTAATTAAAGTTCTTGCGCATTACAAGCTTTTCACATTAGTTTGTACAGTGCGCGTGTTATGACGGAGCATGTAGCATTCTAAGTGGTTTCACTCTGCAAATGCTTTGTAATTTTATGTATTATATACGAAGCAAATAAAATAGAGAAATAAAGTGGAGAATCATAAGTGGATAATAAAAATAAAAAATAAAATTTATATATCCTATTTATATATATTATTCTTTTAAATATTATAGATCATTTTTGGAATATTAATATTTTTTTAATATGTGTTTTCCATTTTTAAAACTGCGAAGGATGAAATTTTTTTGACCTGTTTTGAATATTTATATGAAAATCAAGCTATTTACTTTGTTTTATTACCCTTGTACAGACAATATTTTAAGCAGATAATATTTTCGACTTATTTATGGACGCATTATTTTAAATTGTTCTCGACCATCGATCGTGTTGTCGCATAAAAGTTCTCGGTTTATGCTGCAACCTACGTGTCTAAAGGACGATTCTTTTTCATGTGCGTTTTCTTTATCCGAATGTTATTTTCCCGAAAGAAGATCCCTTCATTTATTCGTACGACAGTCGGTCGCCGAAAAGAAGTGAATCGTGAGAGAAATTACTATCAACTCCGAAAATGCGAAACACGAACGTCTCGGAAATCCGACTTATCGTTGCGGTTGGACGAATGTGCAGCTTTTTTTCTTTTTTCCTCTCTGAAGCACCGGTTGTTAACCCACATAGAAATTATTGTTACTCACTTGCCGTTGGAATCATTCCAAGTCGGGCGACTGCTGGTCCTTCTGACGCTGTTCATGACGAGCTTTTGAATTTGGTCAGTCCTTTTCGACCGGTTGAAAATTCTTTTACCTGCGTCCGCCGGAAATTGAACTTGGCACAAAATACCTGCGTTCTTTCCTACAGATGTTCTCAATTTACTACGAAGGAAATTACTTTTAGACTAAAACTACTAATATAACTATTAATAATAATTATTATTATTATCGTTTTTAATAGTAATTATTATTATAGTGATAATCATCTTTTCAATTCAGTGTGAGAATTGCATGTGTCAAAACCTGCTTTTAAAGCCATTTTCGACTTTAGAAATTTGATTAGAATAAGCACACGCTATGTCGGCTGTATGTGTATTTTGCGGGTAAACAACTTGTAATCTTTATTTGGATTTTTTTCTTTCTTGTCACCAAGAAGGAACTGATGAAGGGCGATTTGGAGGTGTAGACGTAACGCTGAGCAGCTGTGCAAATTGCCTCGTTTCTCTGAAACTCTGACGTCGGTTGGTCGACGAGAAACGAGTGTAAATCCATTCCTCTTTCTTGACAAGATAGTAAAGCTTTTTTACAAGCGCTTGTTGCTTATTCGTATACGCGGTCAGCGAAAATTCGAGGATTTCCTTCTCTCGTTTTTCAATCTATGCGCTATCGTGTGTCTTCGACGGCTTGTCAATTGATTGTCGATTTTCTATCACAAATAAATAATTGAGGTCGCAATTGGGATTAATTATTTTATCGAACAAAAGTTTGCTCGATTGATCTTGAACATCGTGATAGATTATAATTTAATGCATCTGTAATGAACTGTAATAAGATTAAGTAAAATAGATTCTCTTTTTGATCGTCGTGCTAGCTTAACGTTTGATTTATCGTTCTAGATACGTCGTAACAGAGGCAATAACTCTTATCCATACGCAGTCTGCAAACGTATTTGCCATTATGTATCGCCAAACTGATATATTGCAATAACTTTGTAGGTATTGTTGTCGAACATAGCCATGTATGTGTATCTGTTCTAGTGATTTATCATAATTCCCTAAAGATAAAACAATAACATATACAACTCATGGTCTTGCTAGAAAAATTTGTTTTGCATTTGTGTTTGTGTAACTATATATATAATCAAAAATACTACTCCAAAGTTTTCTCTTTAATTTGAAACAGAAAAAGAGAAGTAATTTAAGTAAAAAATTAACTGAAAAAATTTTAAAAAATATCTTTGTAATTTACGTTTACATTCATGTACAAATTTTTTCTTTATAACAGATGGTGATGTTTCAAATAATTTATTATTAATCGGCATATATTGACACAATGCAACGTAGTAATCTTAAATCATTGTTGCTTCTTGATTAATTATTATCGTTTTCTGCAATGCCGTGAATTGTCATAGAAATTATAGAAAAAGTGATAAAGTTTAAAAAACGTGCGACCCTCGAATAAGGTTTCTTCACATGCTATGTAGGAGGGTTCTATTCCCGTTGCAGCAACGATAACCCTTATCCGTGAGACAGTTCCCATGCACTGTCACTGAATTGCACGTGCATAATCGCCTACGAGGAGGCGTTAAGTGACCGGCCGGCGATCTGTCATCGTTATAATGCATATCGGTGGTAATATATACTTTGCGATGAAAACGAGATTTACGATGATAAATCATCGGGTCACTAAACCGTTAACGAGTGATTTTCGGTTCTCTTATCGGCGCGCTGATTTTGGCACAGGTCGGTTTACCACCGTCACAGACGGCCCGCTTATCTTCGCGGTCACACTTGAACGTACACAAACCCGAACTTGCGAGCTTCGCAACACGATTCTGCTTTCGGCAGCGCATTTACTTTGCATTCGTTTATTCATAGTTTCAAAAGAGCCGAAAAGGGTTCGATTATAAAGTGTGTATACTTTGAACTTTCTGAAAACCGAAATGATGCTCGCTTAAATATAGTCGTTATCATTAAAAAATAGTGAATAGTTACTAATGGTCTTTAATCAACTATGAATGTAGTACTGCAAATAATTTGTTGAAATCTCACTGAAAGAATCAGTTAGTAGTAACAACTCTCTGTTTCCATTAGTGATATTTTAAAATTCGTTCTCTTTCTCTCTCTCTCTCTCATATATATATATACAGATTGTGCGGTAATTCGTAAAAAATCTTTCGTGTACAGATAGAGTGGATCAAACTGAGCAAAAAAAGTTCTGCATCGTTTTGCGATTTTCGGAATAATTGTGGAGAAATTAATAAAAAATATCGACCAATTTGTGTGAGTATTAGCACGTGGCGAGAAAAGCCAGCTGTCACGTGGTTGCTAGTCGCACGCATAGTAACCGTGTAACAGTGAGCTGTCTCTTCTCGCTGTGCTCCTAGTGACCACGTGACAACGGGCTGTCTTTTCGCATAGCGTTAATATATTGGCGCGAATTGATCGATATTTTTTAATTAATTTCTCAATAAATATTGCAAAAATCGCAAAATGGTAAAGGACTTTTTTGCTCAATTTGATCCGCTCTATCTGTACACGAAAGATTTTTTACGAATTACCGGACACCCCGTATACAATATAAATAAGATATAACTCTTCTAAAGTTTTTTTCTATTTATTTTGTATTTTTTGCAACACACACATATCTAGAATGAAACATGAATAAATAATATTCAAATTCAGAATTATATGTAGATTTTATGACACTTAAAATGAAATAAAAATTTAAAGAAATAAAGTCTTGCTAAAAAATTCAGATACTTTTTAACGAAATATAATGTTATAAATTTATCTCATATACGTATAATAGATATATTTATAGATATATATGATAAATTTTTGATAATAGATTCGTTAAAAAAATATCTGAATTTTTTATCGAGTTCATTTCTTGTAAATTTTTATTACATTTTAAAAGTATAACCTTATATAATTCTGAATTTAATATAAAAATCTCATGTAACTTTCAATTTGAATATTATTTACGTATTTCATTCTAGATATGTCTGTATCAGCTTCTGCTAAAAAATAACAATTTAAAATAAATAAATAACAAAAGCTTTAGAAGCTACATCTCTCTCTTGCAAATATATACAATTATTACTAATTTTTTAATGAAATCTTTTTCTCTATTATAATTCGTTATCTAAATTGTGAAATTTTTAATGCAATTTTTTTCGAGTTTGATTTACATTGTAATCTTTTCTAACTCCGTCTCGGAGTCCGGATGATTTCATTTCACCTTCGATATTCTCCTGGTCGCTACAATCTCGTCGAATTACGCAAAAAGAAACTTTCTATTCTCTCTCGGGCTAACGATAGGCGTCTGTAATTCCCAAGGTCCAATCCCTTGGGCTTCAGCTTAGTAATCATTTACCCAGGCGACATACTCTCGTGTCTGATTCGCAATTGTAATTTTCACTTATAATCCCGTCAGATCCGGGTTCTTTTATTTTCCACGGCGCTCGGCGACGGATTATATATTATTCACGGGCTTATGCTCGTGTAACCACAACTCTCATGTATTTGTTACATTTTCTCTCTGTCACGTAGACTTGCGTGTTCCACGGCGGTACAACGAAATTATCTTTGGCAGACAGGGCGGTGCGCCCTGTGTGTCGGCGGCGCGTTAGACTCGCTGAACTACTCATTCGTTTATACCGCAAAGCAAAGTTCGCTACACTCTCGGCGGCGTCTCGTTATCCGTTCGTTGTCTCCTTTCGGCGCCGCAATTTCGCAATGTCACGTGATTTCGTGCGAGATTGATCGTTCCCTTCGACTTCTTGCGGCGCGTCTCGCACGCGAAATCGCAGTCTTTCCGCGAATATTTTCGCGGAGTAACAGCTCCCATGATAAGCCACCCTGATTGATGTGCGTATAAAGTATACTGCGCGTGCGTGTGCATATAAAATAAATTTATAAATATCTTTGATATTTTCATTCTTAAATACACACATATATATTGTATATATATATATATATATATATATATATATATATATATATATATGTGTGTGTGTGTATTTATATATATTGTGTGTGTGTGTGTGTGTGCAAGGGAAAATATTCTCAAATTTAAATATTAATTTTTGGAAATACTAAAGAACAATTATGCAATAACTTTTGCATAATTAATGCATTGAAATACGTATATACGAATGACAGTTTCTTTACGATCAAAGATATAATGCCGTTTTGATATTCAGATTTTCTTTTCTTTCTTAAAATAAATGTCTTTATAACTTAAGGAAGATCAGCTATGTCGAACATTAATTCAATCATTTCTAATATATTTTGAGATTCATGAATTTGATATTGCGCAAAAAACTCTTTTTTAGTCTTTTAAAATATTCATAATTCATAATTCATAATTTGAATTAAAATAACGATTTGTAGAATATAATTTAATCTCAAAATTATCAATATTATCGAACTAACTTTTTTATAATGACTGTAGCACGAAAATTTTATACCGACTGTACGCAAAAATTCATGAAAATAAAAAAACATTTTAATTTCAAGCAAATTTTTATTTTAACTCATAAATTGAGTATGAATTTTATATTTTAGATTAAAAGTGCTTTGTCGAATTTATGAATTTTAAAGTAATTATTAGCTCTTACTCCGTATTGTTATTTTTGGCACCTTCTAACTGTACAGGTGGGTCAGCGTATTTTCGATAAGTTTATTAATATATAAAAATGTTTTAAAAAATCTGGAACAATGTATATACCTTCTTTGAACATTCTAAATAAGGACTAAAATAATAAATTTGAAAAATAATTTACTTAAATATATTATTTTATGATTATTTGTTTTCGAGAAATTGACGTTGTTAGAAAAATCACAGACAAAAATGATCCATCGGTACGGAATAAGGGTTAAGATGCATTAACTTTTGACAGCTGATGTGTGATATATTGTAGTTTCTCCTTAAAACTAGAGAAAGAAGAAACTTTTCGCTTGATATCGTGTTTTAGCAATGTGTTTTCATGTGCTACTTCAAAGAGGCGCGATAGTGTATTCATCGAACGATTTAGTGCCTTTGAGATTTGTCACGCATATCTGCGCGGCTCCCAAATTGCTATCTCTTTACCAAGCTGCTTCGTATCCGGTTTGCGTCCTCTCTATGCCTTCAATTGAAGAGTATATCGAAGTCAATTTCTTCATTTCCCTAGCTTTTCGAGCCGAGCCCCGAGCAATCCGCTCAGTCGGTTGAAATAACACGGGCGCTGCATAAGGTACGAAAACAGGTCCCGAGAGAGTAACTCTCCTCTCTCGTCTCTCTCGTCTCTCCTTCCCAAAACAACTTCAATCTATCTTGCATCCTCGTTCCCGCTTTAATAAGATTTAATAACGAAAAAATATATGAACTAAAAACTGATTTCGCTGAATTTTTAAGATCTCATCCGCACGGCGAATACATATGTAGTTTTATTTATGGCAGCGCGATAAATGTGTGCATTTCGCTATAAATCTGTCGCGTCGCGATTCCGAGCATCGATCAATCTCCATCAAACTCGCCGCGATGTGACCCGTGCGATATTAGAAACGTCGGGTAAAATTCAAGGTTCTTTAAATTCGAGAATTTTTAATAGTCGAATATTAACGAATAAAATTGTTACACTAATATATTATTATGAATAAAATGATTATTAAAATATTATAAAACTGCGAGGAATATATTCCATGTGCAAAATTCTCGCTAACCTTCCAAGAAATGCAGTACAAATTTGTGGAAACAAATTTGCGAGACGCTTGAAGCAATTCCCTCGACTGCTTTCTGCTTTCTTGACTTAATGCTGATTACTCGGCACTCACTATGCTGCGCTCCCTACTTCGAGTTAAGTGCCATTCGTTTCTTCCTCTATTCTCTCTATCTCTCTCATGGATGTTTATTTTCCAATGTCAAAGTAGATCTCGATTCGGCAACTTTATCAAGCGTTCAGTTGCGTCGCGCTAGCGTGGATATTTTCGATTTATCGCTCTGTCAATATTTTATCACCCAGACTTATATACCGGAAGAGAACAGAAGATACATTTAACTCGCACTCTTTTTTCACAATGAATTATTTTTGTCGTTAAATTTTATTACGATAGAAAATAAATTTTCAAAAACACGTTTGATACCATGATTTGTCCACGGTTAACGGAGTACCTTTAACGAGATTCGATTACACGTGTCAGCGCGAAAACAAAGGCGAGAATTGTCAAATAAAAATATGTCGAAGCGCGCGCTACGAATATTTTATAATTTAATGGCGCGGTTAAATTACAAAATTAAAAAGATTCTACAGTTGGCACTTGAGCAGCATAATCCATTTTCACGCGCCAGGATCTATACTCGATTTCGAATTTTGGCAGCCGCGTGCGTTTTTACGGTGACGACGCCGACGTTCTTAATGAAATACGGCTGAATGAAAGCAATATATAATACTATGCCAGACGGAGATGCTTGATTTAGCGAACGTCAGTCGCTCGTGTTTCGGTTAGGCTAGACGATGATGACTCACGTCAAGTTCGTTGCCTTCGCCGACGGTTTATCGACTTTTCATCGTCAAGCCGCACAGCTGGCGCGGTTTGTTGTTCCAATAAAATTGCACTGACAATGTCGTACGTTCTCCATGCAAGGAACACCTCTGGAGTTGCCATTATGTAGAAAGTAATCACATTTCCTCCCTTTGAAAGGACTTACGTCCGAGATGTCGGTGCCAACGCTGATGTAAGACTATCGTAATAAAATTTACGACGCACAAGAACTTAATCCTTTTGAGTTGTAAGTTATATTATGTAAAACTGGGATTCTAAAAGATTAGATAAGTTGATTATACCATTTTACATTATTTGTATTATAATCTACTTTCGCAATGCTTTCCAAACACAATTTTGTATTCCATATTTTAGGATATTAGCGAGAATTTTTGATAATCTACAAGAATATTAAGATTCTAGTATTCTAATAATATTCTGTAATAAAATTTTATAATAATTTTATAATGGTTATTTAATTTCATATTAATGCTCAGCTATAAAAATACTCGGATTGAAAATCTCACAAATCTTTTATTCGACGTTTCTAATATCGTACGTGTCATATATCACAGTCAGATTGATAAAGATTGATCGAGAGTCACTGCACGACTTTTTTGTCGAATTTCTGATTGCTCTCCGATATCATATAGTTAACTCGAGCAGAAACATATTTTTATAAGCTTTTGATTAAGAACTTTGATTGAGAAACTTTCTCACTAGTAAAAGTTTAATCATTTCGATCACAAGGTAGCGAACGTATCGCTTAAATTTCCGTGAATAGTCTATGCTATTGACTCATTTATTTCACTTCACTACATGTGATATTAAGCGCGTAATAGAATGTACAATGGGTGCATTTTCGATAGATAAGGCAATTACAGGTCTGCGTATCGAAGAGGGATTATTCGCTTAATACGGCGTATCGTGTACGATGATCGAACCGTTCGTCGAACATTTTGTCGACAGTGATGTCAATGGTGATGTCTGGTGGAAGTAGAAAGGTTTCCTAAGTATCATACAACTGATGTTTTACGACAGAGATTATGTTTCTCAAATTACTACGGTTGAACCGGACTCGACCGTCCGGGTCGTGACCACTACTTGTTATGAGGGATTTTAAAGTTTTCCTATAATTTTTTACAGGAGAAAAAGAAGGTTCTCTTCGAGACCAATATTCTGACAGATTTGTGATGGAATGTCAAAAAAGATAAAAATGTTCTTTATCTTTCTACTCTGTTCTTCTTCTATTTCTAATCTAATTGATATTGAATTGATTATGAATTATAAAAGCAAAAGTTATATTTTCAAATTTTTTTCGAGATTTAATTTAAATGCAATTTTATGACAGCAAATAAAAGTGTTTGTGTGTATGAGAGATTTTTTTAAATAGTGTCAGAAACTTTAGAAAATATAGATTTCACTAGAGAATATTTTCAAAAAATATTTTGAAAATGAATTTTGTTTTTAACCCTTGTATATATTATTGATTTATCTATTATAGGTCGCACGATAAACTACTTTAATATTACCTTGCAAATTTTCTTGAAAAAAAAAAAAAAAATTGAGAAAGTTTAACTTTCTTTTTTAAATTGACATTTCAGAACTTTTAAATTATTAAAAAAATAAAGAATAAAAAGAGATGACTCAAGCTACAACTGAGATCTCATTTCAAATAAAACTTTTTATATTACATTTTATATTGAGTTACGCAATTGCATACACACGTACATATCTATATCTCTGTTATATCTCTCTTCTTAATATGCACTTACTTTGCCATGAGAGATATTAATGTTGAAATGGAAGGTAAAATGCTCGCTTATGATCATCGAGCAATCGCTTCTATGGCATACGGATGTAATATCAAAATTCGGATCATTTGCTCGGTTACACGGGATATTCGTAGAGCTGCTGCACGTCCGGCCCGATGGCGATAAAGCCGTAATTCGACGACAATGCGGCGCGCATAAGGCCGCAATGCAACGGCGACATTTCCGTTTAACAGCAACCGTGCTGCTGTCTCTCGCACGACTGCATTGTGCAGCATAAGCTTCTAACAATGGTCCCTAAACTAGCGACTTGCGGGACGACCGACGATCGCTGAACGTGTCCCGATGACTGACAGTCATCTTCGTGGGCGTCATGGAAGAGAACCACACGTTCGAGGATCATACGGGATAAATTATTTATAAGGTAGCGGTGGTCAATCAATTTCAGGAAAAGAGGAAACGACCGGCTTTCACGAGATCTGAAGAAACCCTCGTCGAAAGATTGATCCATTCTGGGTGGATGATAACACGTCTCATATTATATCGTATAGGGAAATAAGAGAGAGAGATGGCACACGCTCCGAAGGAAATAGAAAAGGAGATGGCGATTCTTATCATCGACTAGCAGAGATGTTTTATGCAATACCGAGATTTGATTCTCGAAACGGTTGATTTACTGGGTTTATTATCTAGTGTTTTACGCTATATAATAAACGTAAAAATGATTAAGATTATTCAAAAAAATTATTTATCCATGGAATAATATTCAATTTATCTATTGCCTTTACGTTTTATTTAAAAATTCTACAAATTATTAAAAAATTTGTCAATTCTAAAGGTCTACAAATTATACTGCGAGACATGGAGATCAGAGGAGATATAATAATATATCCATGCAAGGTAATTTGCGATCAAACACCCTCGTATGTAATACTAGGAGTTATGCGTCCCAAGAAATTATGTTCATTACAAGATATATGAGACAGTATTCATTCTCATTCTCGTATGTCCTTGCGGGGGACGGTAACCTAGAAATACGAATAACGTCTTATTATCATGCAAATAACGCCTATTTTTTTGTAGCATGACTTATGAGATAATAATTATCTCGTGCGCGAGGCGGTATTCTGGAACGTTTGCGTTTATTTTAATTAATACTGTTGTAAGTTGCCACATCTTCTCTCGCACGCCTTCGCGTCATTACGTTTGATTAAAAAATCCTAGCAAGGGGGACAGAAGATATAACATGTAAATTTTATATTGCGTAAGCTAATGTTATACACATTAGTTTGATGTACAGAGAGGGAAGAATGTAACGTTATCAAGAATATTCTTAGTCTGTGTAATAATCTATCTGTGTGAAAATTATCAGAAATGTGCACATTAAAAAGCTGTTACTCATTTTTCAGAATAATAGCTTTGGTTTTATTAATTATATTTTTATTTCAGTTATAATTACCTCTTAATTAATAAATTTAAGTATATTAAAATAAAAATTAATTTCAATTATATTTTTTATTTGAATTATAGTTACCTCTTAATACAAATTTAAGTATATTAAAATAAAAAATATTTAAAAATTGTACAATTATTTTGAATTAAAATTATGTAAATATAATTAAAAGCTCTTAAAAAAATGATATACATGTATGAAATATATAACTTGTGAAAGAGTGAGTTATTCATAACAGTAATAATTAGTTGTTTACTAGGGAAAGTAAAACCGTCAGGGCCGTCAAATCTTTTTATCGTTCTTATAATATAGAGCCGCTACCTCTCCTATAAACCCACTATGGCTATACATACACCGCTCTCGAAATGCGGAGGCGAATCTTGACGGTCCTCACGTAGACTCGATAGTCCTTTTAACCTCGAGACTCAAGTACGATATCGATATCAATCGATCGCAAAGTTCGAGTTTCGTATCACGTACCGATGCATATCAGACCTCTGCTACATACATACATACATACATCATGTATATCAGTGCCTCTCCATTTTCGTGCAATCACCAAAGGAGACATTCTATTCTTTATACATTTTGCTTTTCATTTCTCCATTATTTAATTCAAGAGATATCATTTTAATTTTAATTTTAGCGATTTTAACAGCAAATATATAAACAAAATTTATGGAAAATTAAATCTGCGTTCAGCAACTTTGCATTTATTATCATAGTTTGATGTGCTAATTCTAATATGTTTAGTTTTTATTGTGCTATTTTTAGCCGATTAAATATTAATTAAATCTAAATTTTATAGTTATTTTATTTGAGAAACCATTCGAGTTTTAAAAATATCATAAAGTCAAAATAAACATTTGACATAGGCGGTTCCGGAAAATGTGATTGAGAGCCGCTGCACCGCAATACGTACATTCGACTTTTATATGTACATGTACATACGACATAGCGTATAAGAGTGTAAATATAGGACAAATTCCAGGCGTCAGCGCGTCCTCTTTCGACAGGATTCCGTTTTGGAATTGTCATTCATTTTCGCGAATTGTCCGGAACGTATTCTCGAATCGTGACACGTGACGAAAGGAACTGCTTATATTACTGCACGTGTTACGGTCCTTGATCATGAGATATCGGTCATTACCTGTCCATAATCCCGCATTTCGAAGATAGATTACAGACGCATCCGGATGGCAGCAGCAAATTATCTGATGATTTGACTTTGATGATCAATCATGATTTGATCCGCGAGAGATCGCGCTCGATTTATTCGGCCGATGTTTAATTTTACAAATTGCAATAGAATAAATATTATATGTATATATGTAGTTAAATAATGATTTGTAAAATAAACATTTCACATTTGTTTTTTTTTGCGTTATTTATTGAATTCGTAATCGGTTTACTTTTTTATCGAAGTATTCATATAAAAACGCGGATGCACAGGAACATCACTAACGGAATTCGTATACGAACCGAGTAAAGTTTATTTAAATCTGAAAATTGAATATATACGCATTACCAGAAGCTACGATTTTCCTCTCGTTGATGCGTAATATTTGCAGAGTGCATCGTAAATTACGATCATTAATATAACAGATTCGGTACATTCACGTATATTCTCTAAATAGCGTAATGTAAAATTTTATTATCAATTTTATAGCATTACTTGGTCTTTGATAATGATCTCTATCATATATACATTATAATCGAAAGGGAGAAATATAAAAATGTCAAATTTCTTGATATAATTATGATGTAAAAGAGTCTAATGATTTTATCACGTTTTTCATGTGATAACATATTTTTTTTTTTACACGGGAAACGATGAACTCGTGTGTTACATAATATATTTTGCACGCTCTCGAAGAAAAAAAAAATTTTTAATAAAAATCTCGGTACGCGTTTATTTTACTTTTGTTACGTTTCTAAAGCTTGCTCGTGAAACGTCAGATCGATCTCTCATAGTATGAAGCGCAATAACAGTTGCAATGTGTGCGACGCTACAACATAGTCGGATGTAACGCGACGTTCTTAAACTTCTACACGCTGTTCCGCCGCAAAATGGATTACGCGATCGCGATGTTACCTCGTGCGGAATCTCCTACGATGCAGGAACACTCTGGGAATAAAAGGACGTTGTACATACGTGCAATTAGGCAAAATTATTGCGCCAAAAGGCAAAGAGAATGCGCTCGTTTCCCTCCGGGAATTTGCAGTGTGCTCTGCGAACAAAAGAAATCATCTGCTAATTTCATTAATTCTCTATAACGCGAACAGTAATTTCCGTTCGCGAAATACACAAGATTTATATAGTAGAATATATTATATATGGAATTATCACTGTGTATAATGAATACAAATTTCCATTACGTTTAACGCAATGACCGTATAAACTTCCCGAATTACATATATAAAATTAAAATAAAATTAAAAAAATATTATTCATTTTATGTTAGTTTTTATTTTGGGAGAAATTCTTTTAATAATCTAACAAGCCGCGTGACACTTTATAGAGGAATAATTTAATATAATATCTTCTCGATAGTTGGAACTTACTCGCCAGAGTACATAAACGAATACGGAAGCTGCTTTTACGACTTTGGATATTTCAGACGTAACTGAATATTAAGTTAAATCGAAGTTTTCGAAAGTACACATTTTCCCCGTTATCGTTAAGGGCGGCGGTAACTTGAGTTTATGGCAGTAAAGATCAATACTAGTGACTCAGAGAGGAATTCCCTCAAGCAGGCTTTCTCGTAAATCGATCGAGTCGCATTCGTTCTTCTCGTCAAATGTATTTGTCGTAAGTTGTATCGAATATGTAAGAGCACTTCCGATTTCTTATTCGAATCCCTTATTGTTAGTGAATTCTTATTCAAGTGTCGCAGCGCTTAAGTAATACTTGAAAGAGAAATATTTAAAGATAGGTATATAATGTTCATTAGGAACATTATATAATTCTATTATCCGATATCTTTATTAATTATCATTTATTTCATCTCCTATTTTCATTTAATACTATTAAAACACAGTGTAGCCACTCTGTTTTAAATATAAGAAGAAACTGGACGAATATAATTTAATCTCTTAAAATTGTAAATATTGAACTAATTATTTTTACAGTGGCTGTATAGAAAAATTTATGAAAATAAAAATTTTAATTCTGCGAGGAAAATCTTTAACTTACAAATTAATTATTAATTTTATATTTAAAAAAAAACTAAAAGTGTCTTGCGCCAAATGTCAAATGCAGGAGCCTCGAAATGTATCGAGATTATTAACCTTTTAATGTAGCTGATCCAGTTCCCCTAATAGTTTAAGTACCAAAAAAGATTTTCAAGAGGAACAAAGAGAGAAAACCCGGCGTGAGAGTGTTCCAAAGTAACGTAAAATCAGAGCTGAAAATAAGCGCGCGAGTTGAATGATTTATTACGCACACTAAGATCAACCGAGATACCGTACTTCGGTTCTGAACTCTCCAGTATACATTAATGCGGCAGCAGTTAAACGGGTCTCATTAAATACTTGAATCGCTCTACACCGTTCCGGGAATCGCCCGAGGAATTAATATGATGCATTGTGTGAACTATTTCCGTGCACGTCTAAATATTACGAAATATAGTCGGTGTGTCGTAATACGTGATTTATCGCGTATCTCTCTACGAGAAAAGCTAAGACTAAAGCCTAATAATTTTATGGATAAAAGAAGCTTTATTTTGTGCATTTATTACCATCATTATCTGTAATGTTTATTGGTAATGATTATTGCCGTAGATAATGGATAGACAGCAAATACAGTAGGTGCAGAACTCTATATCGCACTGCACATGTAACTAAAAGCTGTAATAAATAATAAACGATGAAGATGAAGAATAGGGGTATATATGTTAAATTGATCTCTTTTTCTTCGAATATTAAAAGTGCATTTTGCGTATCTGTTAAAACAAATGAAGGAATAAGAAAAAAAAAGGAAAAGCAGAATATTTAAGGTATAATTTTATTCGTTTTAATGCAACTTTATACTTAATAATTTAATATTTTACTTAGAGTTAAATTAATTCCGCCACATTTTATTCCGCAGTACATTTACATTTCGGGGATGGTTTCTTTTTCTAAAACATTTATCACTCCTTATCGCTCCTAAGATAATGACTGGATTTGAGCCAGCATCTTTTTCGAGTTTTTTTTTTTTTTTTTTTTTTTTTTTTTTCGTGAGGGTGATCTCGTTAGGATCTCGGGCTCGAAGGGCTCGAATGAGTCACGTGATGGTCAGGTTTCCTCGGTAACTTTCTGCAGATCGATACCTACGGCAATTCGGACCCCAAATTACCGGAATAGAGGCGCCCAACGGGCGACCTCGACTTTCCACGAAGTGTAACGCACTCCGCGCACGCATCGCCGCACGAGCGCGCGCTCGATTGTGTGCACGCGCGTGCGTGAGCATGCCGGTACGTATATACACACCCGTGTATTTTATATCGGGCGTGTGTCATCGCCCCTGCAGCCAACGCAGAGCGCTACTACGCGTTCTGAACACATGCGGTCATTATTTTCCCTTCGCCCTTCGATAGCGAGATGCGTACACAGATATCTTTCTGCTTTATCTCTTTAAAAATGTCGGAAATTAAGTCATTTAACTATTTACGGAATTCTCATTTAAGGACGTCTAGGATTATTTTAGAAAAGTATTTACTTGTCAACAGAAAGAGAGAGAGGGGGGAGGAATGTATATATAGATATTTTTCTGCTTTATCTCTCTTACAGTGTCAGATTCAGTCAATTAATTATTTACAGAATTCTTATTTAAGGACGTCTAAAATTATTTTAGAAAAATATTTACTCGTTAGCAGAGAGAGAGAGAGAGAGAGAGAGAGAGACAGAGATGAATAATTATAAACGAAAAATATCTTTCAAAAGATATCTATCAAATTAGAGATATTATCGGTACATTCGGTATTGGTTTAAAAAATAGTACAAATGTTCTAAAACGATCTGCATATTTGTTCTTGGACGATAAAAACGCGGTAATTGATGTAAAATCCGTTTCCCAATAATAATATCACACGATTGCATTTAGCAAAGTTCTGTTTTTTTATTTGAAAATATTTATTATACACATATATGTTCATTTTTTTATATAATTTTTTTATATTATTATTTTGCGTACACATGAAGCATTAATTTGAGATAAGATTAATCTCTACGTGAATAACTGATAAGTTCGATTCGAAAGTAATGATTTTCAAGAATGTCAATTAATCGGAGACTCGCGTGAAGATCTTGGAACGGGGGCGAAATGCTCGGGGAAATTCGCGAAGCGTTTAACTGCATTCTTCATTTACTCGAAGGCATGCAGAGGCGGTCAAGAATGGACGCGGCGAACACCCAAAATAAACGGAGCACATTAACGTTAGAACTAGAGACCACGCCCGTTACTTCGTCGAGTAAATCCCGTTTAAGCGGTCAACAATCTTACGATTGAAATATGGACTTTAGATCGTTTGATAAAACTAGCGTTAATTATTTTTCCTAAATTGCAATCAACGTGATATTTTTGTGATTTATATGAGAAATAAGTTATTTTTACAGCTGTTTTACAAGTTTTAGATGCCTCAGTCTCGGTGTAAAATATTGCAATTAATCTCAATTTTTTCTAGAAGTAATAAATCAGCTTTTAAATTGTTTTGTCGTGTACGTGGAATTTATAGTTAGAAATGTAAGTCTGTCAGAAATTTTTAATATATACACTCCTTAACAAAAATCTGAGCACATCCTGTATTTTCGTCTGAGTAAAAAATTAGACAATGAATAATAAGCTTCCAAAATGATTTTATTAACTTGAAGAAATATAAATTTAAAGATTTATTTATTTGGAAAGTACAGCTTTTGTCTTCCTGAATAACAATTTTAGTCTGTTTTTATCAAAATGACTACTTTACCTTTATCACCTTGTAAACCAGAAAATTGCCTTAGAAAGCAATACTGAAAATATTTGGCGCGAAAAGAGAGACCTTAAATGAAGCACTGAAAATAACAAGAGTAAAAAGTCTTCTAATTTTTCGTTATTTACATACTTTCCTTTGTTAGTTTATGACCCAAACTATGTTTTATTCATTGTTGCAATTAAAATAATCTAATGAAACATATCGACGAAATTTATTTCTTCCTGATGTAACACAATTTTCGAGGGGTGTGCTCAGACTTTTGTCAAGGGTTGTACAGTAAACTCTTTTTTTTTTTTTTTTTTTTTTTATTCATTTTTCCTATTTTTAAGTTTCAATGCTGTCGCACGCTGAGAAATATTAATTCATGCCATCCGGAATCGTATCATCTCTTTTTTTTTTGTCGCGGTTGGCAAATAGCGGATGATAAAATCGTCTCGCGTATCCCTCCGGACGAAAATGATTGTCGGACGATTCAAATGAGAACGGAATAAAAATGTTCCCCATCTACACTATCGTCTCTGTAAAAAGGATATCGTCTGGTTTCCTGTTATCGAAAAACCATCGTTCGACGCTCGATATCTGGTGAGCTACCGAAGAAGAGAATCTCTCTCGCGGCATCATCCTCCCTTACGTTTTCATCCCGCAATCGTTAACGGAATTCCATCGAAGATGCGCCGATCCGTTTTCTCGAGTGTCACGGCGATTTACTAACCGCTAGGCGATCTCGTTTCCAATTAACGTGTAATTGAAAAGTTTCTCGCGCCCATAGTTGTGAACGCGCATTCACGATTTTTTTTTTCGCAAGAAAAAAAATATGAATTTGCCGGGATTGACTCCTTGAAAATGTATTTCACGTTCGCAATCAATGTTCGTCAGGCTATTCTCCGTGGAATTTCTTCGTCATATTTTATCACGTTTATTTTTGAATTCCTTTTAGTTACGCTCGCGTGGTCCTCAATCGATTAAAATTTCAAAAAATATTCACTCTTGGATTTATTGAATATTGAACGCGTTACGAAAAGCGGTTACGAGTAAGTTCATCTAGTTTTTGATCAAAAATATAATTATGCGCGATTTTTACCAATTCTTTTATTTTAGATTAACATATAAATTAACGTGTGAATTAACGTGCACGATATCCTGTATGAGAATATCATATGATCGCTATTCAGTTGAGAAAGTATATATATATTGTCATTTATGTCTAATGTATTTTTATCATTTTGATTTCTACGTTAATGCATCATTTTCGACACTTCAATTAATAATTCGTCGCTGTCGGTGGCAAGAACTCTTGCTCGCATCCCGGCGGTAATTGTCATGTAATCACATTTGTAATTAATTTAAAACTCAGCATATCTCCTGCATAGTTGAATATTCGCCTATGAATACCTAGCAGATTTTTTCCGAAAGAATGAGAAATTAAGCATTCATTTCCGATATCGATATCGCTCTCTTTAATTACATTCTCTGACTTTCAGTTATGCATCTATATTTTTTAATTATCAGTCGAACTAATAGGCGTGGCAAATAATTTTTTTGCTCACGTTATCGACAAATTGCTATTTTGATTGATGAGAATTAAAAATTAATTATTAATTTTTTGTCTATTTAAGGCATGGTTGTTAAATTACTGATTGTGAGTTTTGAATTTCTCTAAAATTATAAAGAATACAAAAAGTCGTAGAGTTATTAATCTATCGAAATAAAATATAATACAAAATATAAAATATTACACAAATATTTATGTAATTTCTAATTTAATTTTTTATTTTTAATAATTCATTTTTATTATTTTTTTGTATTTTCTCGGTATTTTTTTGTATTAGAACTTTGTATAAAAGAGGATCAAATGTGTAATACAACACTATACATGCCGACTTTGAATTCATTGAGGGATCGGAAGTATATGACACCTCAAGACCAAACACAGACACTGATGAGATATACTGTCTGATTTAGATAACATTCCGTAGATAATCTCGTAGATCAAAACAAAAAAGACAGAAAGAAAGTTAGAGATATGAGGCAATCTATGTTTTTTCTTTGACGAAGATCGCTCTCGTTTTATTACGGACGAACTAAAAATCGAAAAATGCGATAGACATGATACGTAAAGTGCTCTTCACATTCGCGAACGATGTATTCGTGTATCATTCAGTTTCGGCATGTATTAATCGGTAAACCGGATATGAATTCCTCCTTCCTAAGCGAGCGCATGTGGTTGGGATTAGCGCATTTACATTATATGTACACACAAAAGCTTCCGATAATGAATAACATGAACTACACGCAGCTTTGTTAACAAAATAAACATGAATCATCCTTCTCTCTCTCTCTCTCTCATTAGTTTTGTCGTAATCAGTTTTACATATCCATTGAATGAAATATCAACATTGATCGAATAAATATAAGCATGTAATTATTGATTAAATAATCGATTTTAGTGGTCAGTAATGTGTATGTTAACACATGTTAAAAAATGATAATAAAATGTCAATAAAAAAACTTCACAATTGTATAATAAATAATAATAAATATAAGAGTAATAATAATAATAATAATAATAATATGAAAATAATAAAAAAATTAATAAATTTATTTAAAGTGTTTATTTATTAATTTATTTTAATTATTTATTTATTTATGTAGAGTGTTTATTCATTTATTTATTTAGAGCTTAAATTAAATAATACGGGACTGATTTTTTTCTTCAGAATTTTCTGACATTTATTACTTTGTCAGATAAGATTTACCTAGTAGGATTATTTACTGCTGAACTGAAAAAAGAGCGAATAATTGAAATCGCGAGCGTAGATGCGCTTTTTGTTGTGCACGTTATGGCGATGCTCTTCGCATTGGACGTCTCGACGCGGACCGACGACGGCGGCGGGGAATTCTTATTACTTCATTCGTCTCATTAGAGAGTCTGCACTCGTTGATGCGCACCAGTGGACAGAAACGAGAATTAATAGAAGAACCAGAGAGAAAGGAACGAGAAACGAGAGAGAGGAGGAAATGGAGAGGCACGTGTTATTTGCAGAATAAAAAAAAAACATCGAGACGCCTGTACCATTTCAGAAATATCGATGCACAACGATGTATTCAGAAATTTCCAGGAATGTTCCATCATGCTTTTTAAATGGAAATACACTTCATTGTCGATCACCGTTTTATAGAAATCTAAAGTTACATCGAATATGCGTAGAATAAATTTATAATTTACACGCAACAAAACAAGTTTTCAATACAACACTTGGGCTTCCATTTATTATAACCTGTAGTCGATAATAACTTTATTTTAATTTTTCCTTATATATATATATATATATATATATATATGTAGCGATTTCTGCTTTTCATTAAAATTCCATCTTTGGTATTCTCAGCGGCAGTTTAATTATTTTTCTTCTTATAGGATTTTCTCAAATTTTTGAATTAATCATAATTAAATCTGTACCTAATTAAAGCTGAACTAGAAATTTCAAACTGTTCTTCAAATTTTTCTCCAACTTGACACGCTGTCCAAAGCGTCCAAATCATCCTCATCTTTATGTATGAGAAAGAATCAGGGTTTAAAGAAAACTTTAGAGAGATCTTCAATCAAGTGATTTGTTTTTTGTCATTCAATCAATCGTCTTATCGTTTTCCAAGCGTAAATTCTCGAATTACGTTTGAAATACAACTGTTCTGCGTTCTCATGCATTTCGGCTCGACGAACCGGATGAAAGGGGGAAAAAGAATAAAAGGAAAAAAAAAAAGAAATACAAGGTCTTGCAAAGACCATGCATCACAAAAATAAAGTGTGGGGGAGACAAGCCTCTCGATGTTTTTTACGCGGGAGAGGATGCGATTTCTTGACCTGATGAGGACAAGTCGCGGCTGGGCTGGCGTGTCAAAATGAGGGGAAATAAATATCCCTCTTCGCTATCCTGTCGACGATAAGAGGATAGAAATAGCGAGGGTGTGTCCTGCTGAAACGAAATTTCCTCGCTTTCGGTTTTGTGATGCAGTCACAAACCGATTCTCTTTTCCTCTTGACTGGCTGGACTATCAGATTTGCAAGAGAAAGAGGCATATATATTTGAGAGAAAAAAACTGCATAAAGTAAAAAATAATTGAATATATATTAAATATATGTTAAATATATTCAGTGTATAAATAGCGTGTTGTAAATTAATAGCATATCGACAGATGAAAAATTGATATATTTTCGTTGCAAAAATTTTGTTTTTAATTTAATTTGAGAATTAATTATCAAGACATTTTAATGTCGAATTTTAAAAAGAAACAAATCTCTCTCGAAATTTGTTCTCAGAAAAAAGTGATTTAAAATTCGTCGAATAATATTAAAATGAAGATCAGCGTTTCTAGGTTATCGTGCATATGAATGAAGAATTGCTGGAGATATAAAAGCAATCGGTAGCAGAACGACCTTAAAAAGATTTTATCGCATTTTCTTGGAGGAGTTGGCGAAAATATAGAGCGGATCGTTCGCGCGCGAAGAAAAGTTCGCGGAAAACTCCGACCAAAGATAAAAAGTTAACACAAGATAGGAGCGGAGACGACTTGAAACAATAGCTGTGAAGAAATTCTTCAGGACAGAATTCTCTTTTTATCGCAAGTGCAGCTCTACGTTGGAGAGAAGATATATAATGCTCTTGTTAATAATAATTATCAAAGTCCAGCTGTATCGTTTGACCTTGCTTTGATACGATTGTTCAATAGCATTGTGCGATCACGTCACTGTGCATTGACTCTCGTATAATAGACCTTGATCGAGGGATTATTACTCGATGATAGTGCGAAGCGAAACGTCTTTGTGGTGGAATAGCTGGATGCTACACGTTGATAATTTTGAGATAAAGCACGCTTTTTTTCTGTAGAGAAAGAGCTGAGATTAAATATTGCAAAATCGTTTATTTTTTGCCATAATAGTTGTAATAATGCTCATTTATTCTAGACAGTAAAATATTATTATTATATAATATTATATATAATATTAATATTATTATTATATTGTAACTAATAATATTCATAATAATTTTAAATGATTATAAACAGATTATTTAAATAATATTTTTTCTCATATTTAAGAAAATTAAAAAAAAATTGACAGTAACATTAGATGTCAGTTCTAACGAATAGAAAATGCAAGTAGTATCGTATGAAAGGAGAACGAAATGGTAACTGGAGAACAAGCAAGTTTCGCTGATGGTAATTCAAGAAAGCATCACTTAACGCCTATTCACAGTAATTAACCTCAGCTGGGATAACGAACTCGAAACTACCTTCCCTCATCTAATTCGAGGTATTTAAAGCAGATAAAATGTATTTTTTAATTTTAGATATTTTTTGGCGATTTTATACATTTGGATAAAATTTGTAATATTATGCTAAACTAAATAATACATATGAACTTTTAGAAAATTTTCTGGAAAATTCTATTGTCACTAGAAAAATCAGAGATTTATATATAACCACGAGTAAATAAAAAATATTAATCCTATATACGTTTTAATAGAAATTCCATTATGTACGGAATAATGTCAGGAATCGTGGAAATGTAACAATTTTAGAAATACAATGGTCGTCACTCCCTTCCATGCATCGTTTTGGCATGCAATTCTGTTTCGCAGTGACAGTCAATTCTTTTGAATATACGGTGTGTCACAGTGTACTGTGTTTTCTTGAATTTATAGAACAAACAGTCGCGTACGCGTTGCATGAAATGAACTCTCTTGGTGCGGTCGTAAATGATTCCTATTGAGCTTGTAGTCTTTTTATGTACACGCAAGGGATAGAATGTAATTCCATCTCGCGAAAAGCGATGAATGTTGAATTAAATGGAAGGGAGGTGTTCAATGGAAACATGCTAGGTTACTCAGCGACATTGTACTTTAGATATCTTAACGCCATCGCGTTAATTGAATCTTCATATCGTCATCTCATGATAATTCCAGAGCGAGAAAGAGAGAGAGAGAGAGAGAGAGAGAAAACTTGTGTAATAAAATATACGTGAACATACATATATGCAGTTTCTCCCCTTCTTTCTTCTTTTTCCACTTTTTCTGTAAAATTTTGTTGCTTCCTAAAGTTCTACAACATAGTTTGAAAGTGTGTAAAAAATTTTCGAGTTAAAACTTGAAAGAGTTTATTTGCACAGGCGTGAATATTAACGTAGTGAACTTGTGTTGCGAGCTTCGGATAAAGTTTGTAAAGCTTGTTTCAACGATAATTCATGAATATAATTCATCAATCACAATGAAAACCTGCTAACAATTTTTGCAACATCGAATACTTTTAATATCCAAGAGATCGTTAATATAAAATGTTGCAATTTCCTTTCAGGAAAATCAGTTGACGCATACGCGCGTATCTTTACGCCATCGCGAAAGGATTAATGGTACTGTTTCCACAACAGTCTGTAAAAATTATTCCGCAAACACGTCTTGCTTCGCGAGATATATATATATATATATATAGGGAATCTTGGTGCAAACGCGCTCATTGTTTCGCAGAGACGTTGGCGAGAATTTGTTCGCGAGTACACAACGACACTTAAGCGCAGCGATAAGACAAGTGATATGACAGGTAGACAAGCGATCCTTTAGCCACTCCGTGCCGTTGTGCAAGCAATTCCAAGTGTCGGCAGGGGTATATCTTGCACGAGTGCAATTATAGCGCGCGACTGTGTCTCGAGCGAGCGAACAATTTTCTACAACTCGGCGCGACGAAACGAGTGCCGTTCCAGGAGTGCCCTCGTAATCGTAAAGTCTGTTCATTGGTGCTCTTATACGGTTTTATGTACGGATATTCACTGGAGGGTGAAATTACATATACGCTCGAAAGCAGGAGGTGAGCGATTATTGGCCGGGCCGATTCGATATTAGGTAAATGCGGTAAATGGCCCTAGTGCGGACGAGATTGGATGACCGGTAATATTCTCAGTATTTATCGATTGTATTTCTACCGCTTCTCTCTTGGAAGGATCGCCGAGAGAAATTCAACTCGGTCAAATATTGTTTTAACATACAATATCGAGAATCTGTTTGAAGAAGAAAATCGCATGACATACATACACACACAAACACAAGGAACTTCAAACATTTCGATTTTATTTTTGCAGCTCGTAAAATTTATTACGTAAATATATATATAATAAATTTCACAATATTTATTAAGTAAATATCATACGTTAGTATTATCCTGTTACGGTTGCCAGATTGTTACAGAATAAGTAAAAAGTAGATGTATCGCGTGAGGTTTAATGCAAGCGGTAAGTCAATTTTACGCTTGTGCAGCTCCTTGTTATGCTTGAGTGAATATTAATCCGTTAAATGCGGCGAAATCGTCTCAGAAACGCAAATGAATACGCAAAACGTGACGATATATCTGATCGAGATATCCGATTGGCGAAGCCAATTCGTCGCTAAACCTTGCAAATGCCGTCAACGCGATAAGCCGCTTTTGGATTGATGCCAACCCTATTAAATGTACGAATAAAGTTAGTCTAGTGAAAGAACGAAGAAAAGATTTTAGCCTGATGAATAGTCAATCATCAGTCGATACAAAGAGATCGCTGTTACATGGAAA
The DNA here is from genome assembly GCF_047496725.1 of Anoplolepis gracilipes. Taxonomy (NCBI): domain Eukaryota; kingdom Metazoa; phylum Arthropoda; class Insecta; order Hymenoptera; family Formicidae; genus Anoplolepis; species Anoplolepis gracilipes. The sequence goes on from NC_132981.1 coordinate 3,274,900, forward strand.
ATAGTAGCACCGCGTCACTTTGTCACTTGATGTTGGTGCAGAAATTTTTCATGTTTAACAAGCGAATTTCAAAAACGACGTTGGATATTTTATGAAATTGAATGTCCGTTCAAGCTCTGTTGAAAATCTATCACTCGTTTTATACCTGTGAATGAAGGACTCCGCCATTTGACGCATAATCGATAACTGCGATTTGCGACATTATGCTAATCAACAATGATATTCGCTCTTGTCTCTGTGTGAGTGAAGCTAGGTAAGAGAATTGCGACATCCGTTGTGAGTCATGTGTGCGGGAGAAGACCCTCCTGATGAGTAGAGGCTATAATTATGAACTTTAATTGGCTAACGAGAGCAACTGAGATCGACAAAGTAGCACAGACACGGGAGTCTGATTGGCCTATTCACTAAACTCGGTTGCGTTCATTCACGTTATGATTAATCTGAAAACACTAATGTTTATATATCACGTTTATTCGCGGTCACTTTGTTGTAATTGATTCCACACTCGAAAATTAATTTTCGAAATTCTAATGGATTGGATTAGGTTTCAAAATCAATTTCAAAAATATTTGGAAAGTCTATAATATTATATAAATTATATATTTATTATTTTTCAATTATATCATGCTTTCTGGAATCTTGTAGTAAGTTCTTGATATGTTGACTTGAATTTTTTTCATGTTACTATATGATAAGTGCCTATTTTAACGAGACGGAAGAACTTTCTTTACTTTCACGTCCTCCTCTATGAGATATTTCTCTATTGTTCAGCATACATTCTTCTCTTAGATTGCATAGAATGCATATTGCGCCTGACACGCAAATTTGTATTCGTGCTATTTTATTTACATCGCTTCCTGTTGAAAGCTTTGCAACCTTAAACAGAATTTTCGCAGAAAATAATTGTATACTTCTAAATGTCAGAATAGAAATATCTGGAAGTTTAAATTAAATAGGTCGAAAAAAAGGGGATCAAGACATACATATTATAAATTTCATCTCGTTGGAAAAATAAAGTCGTTACTCTTTGCAAAAAGTTCACATCGCTGATGTCTTACTTATTGAAAAAAATACACACATCGTTACACGTTGATGTAGCGTACGTTGTGTAAAACGAAAGAAATGAGACAGCGTCGAGAGAGTTACGTGCCATGAATGTCGACCGTCGCAAAATACGGAACACGCGATTATGGCGCCGACGATGTTATTCGCCCCAACAGGAGTCGTGTAAAATTTTTTTACAAGATTTGCGCGCGACTATAGTCGCCGAGGACACGTGTGAAATCGGGATGCGAGTCATGGGAACACACGAAATACAGATCCGCCTTCGCATATGCACCGATCTGACGCACCGAATTAACCGCGTCCTAATTGACCGTCGCTAATTCACCTCCTGCGCATCAGCCGTCATCTGCCAACATCTTTACACGGTCGCATATGACAGCGTCTCTCGAACCTTCCGCTCGCGCGGTTGCGTCAATTGGTGAATCATAAAATAGCGCTTCCGCTGTGATTTCATTCAATTGGAGTCGCGAAATGTAAAATGATTCTTGTTTTGCCCAATTTGCGCGAGATAACAGACTGCTCTTTGAAAAAACTTGGAAAACCTAGGATTTTCAATATATTTTTTAAGAAACTTTTTTTTTTTTTTTTTTTTTTTTTTTTATCAGACAGTTTTCAATGGAATTTTATTGGAATTCGGAATATTTGTATTTTAAATTCTTTCTTTGATTAATTTTTTCTTCATATTTCAAGCAGCAATAAAAAAGTGAAAATGTTATAGAGTTAAAAATATTTATCTTACGAAATTTAATTTTTTTAGTATTTACGTTTTTAAAATTGAAATTTAAATGGCTCTTTAATTTTTGGGCATATAAGTAAAAAGCATTAGAAAACTTATACAATAAAAAAAACTTATTTTAAAAAATTACGTTTGAAAATTTTCTAATTTTACTTTAATAAAAATATCTAAAAAATCAAGGAATTCTCAAAAAAATTTCTCACAGAATTTGAGTAGACATCATGAATAATACAAAGTTTTTTTTATATATTATATTAATGCTATCAAAATAACTTTTGTACATGTAATAATAAATGAAGAGATAATATAGCAACTTTGAGCAAACAATTTTCCGAAAAAGAAATTTTAAGATTAAATATCTGATTTATGTAATATCAAGAGAAAAATTTGTGCTGGTAAACATTTTGATTATATTGATACTAATTTATATCACCAGTAATGAAAATTATACAATGATTTATTTATGCGACCAAACTGGCAAATCAAATTTATTATTAAAAGGTTGACATAATAAATTTTTGATTTGCCAGTTTGATCGCATAAATAAATCATTGTATAATTTTGATTATAGATTAAAGATTCATAGTAAAAGTATATAATGGATAAAGGAGATATATGTATTATAGAATCGAAGTAATCGAAAATAGAAACAATAAGAAATTCAGTCAGCTATTAAAAATATGAAAAGTACGAATACAGGTATAAGAAATGAAAAATGTGAAACCCTTATCGTCTTTGCATTTTCAGTATACTGTTCTCGAGTTCCTGCGATAGGTTTATACTCGATATACTCGAAGTGGAAAGTGGGCTACACAAGTCATATCGGCAAGAAATTTATATCGAAGATATTTTACATATCGTGACAAAGGGAAGGCAAACAACATTTGCATTCAATTTCATATTTAATTGATAAAAATGATTTTTTATTCGAAGTTGGATGATAACTTTTAAAACTCTCATTCTTTGAATCTGGTCGAGTTTTCAACTCCTTTTCCGGGTCAACGACACACGCACGTTTAACGATGTAGTTACTTGATTAACGACGCGGACAGATTCGTATTCGAGCATTCGCATCTCTGTGTATAAGCTTTACTACGACAGACCAGATGGTAGAGTCTAGTTGGCTGTGCTATCTACGCTATATAGAGGACGACCCGCGCCGTAAATCAGGATTATCTTGCGACCTCGGCCGAGATATGGAAAACGGCTGAAACAAATGTCCGTGCCCTTTCTCCAGAATATAATTTCCATTCACCCGTATTTCGGAATTCGCATAATCTTGCAATCATCCTGATGCTCTCAGAATCGAGCAATCTTTCAACACTTTCTATGCAATTTTTCACCGTACATTTATACGTCTGTTTAACATAGTATTGCGGCTGAAATATTCGTATAAATGTAATCTGAAGAAAGAATTCTTGGAGATTCTTGGACAATAAGATTGATAAAGTGTAGGCAAAAAATGGAACGCACGTAATTAATCCTTTTTGTCTTGTTTTCCTTTTAGAATCAGATAAATGTGTAACAACATTTATAGAATCAGGCAGTAAGTATAATAACAATCTTGGCAACGCTCGTAGCATGTTTGTCGATGAAATTACGGTAAATGATATCAAAAATTATCGTGATAAATTTATCAATAAACAGAGAAACGAGGATCGATGCTGGTTCGAGAAATGCAGGTAGGATGATTCATGCGAGCAATCGCGACCGAGTCGTCAGGATTCTCGCGCGATACACGAGATGTGCTCTATAACCGGCTTCGATTTCCCGCCCCTGTGTGTATCGTACACACAGCCGCTTGTCCGACAGGAAATTAATGACAAATCGACCCTGCCCACAGCGTAACGAGCGTTACCCGATAGGCTTAAATCCATCGTGACGTAATTGCGAGATAGCCGGAGATACATAGTTCAATTACATCGGCGCGAGAGAGAATTATCATTCCGGCTCCCGTTGTTCCGTTTGCATACTCGTGGCAATTGTCAAGAGAGCAGCGCGGAAGTGAAGGCAACGAGACTCGGTTCCTACGAGCCTGTCATGAATATGGCATCAGCGACGTTATTTCATAATATACGGAACGTCGAGCAGAGAAATCCGAAAGCGTATAAAATTCTCCGCGCAGGATAATAACGGTGACGAAGACAGGCTGGAGAGTGTAATGATGTTCATAGTAGTACACTGACAACTCTATTATTATCTTAGGATTTTCGTAATGTACGGATTGTAATGCACACATCTTTTGAATCGCAATGATTGCAATTTTACACGTGTCTACTCTTTGGAAAAATATGGAAAATCTAGAATTTCCAGAGATTTCTTTTATGTAATTTTAATGAGATTCAAGGATGTTTTTCTAAAAATTCTCTGATAATTTTGCTTTGATATTATAAACAGCAAGCCGAGCAAATTATGCATTTAAAATATATTATAAATATATACATCTATTTTTCTTTATATATTCAACGTTTTAGTAAAATATTGAATATGTAATATATATTCTTTGTCATTTTTAATGACAAAAAATGAAAATTTTATGCAACTGAAAAATATTTATCTTATGAAAGTTATTTTTTGCAAAATGCAAGCGGTATCGAATTCTCGGAAAAAAGCTGAGGAGTCTGTAAAGTTGATGACAAAAAGAGATTTTGTGTTTTCTCGATAAATTCAAACAAACACACGAACGGAATTTTATCCGCAGTTTAATACAAACCTCATTAGCACGCGTTCGCGCCGACGATTTGCACAAAACCGCATGTGCAATCCAGTCATCATATCACAGTATTAGTCGAAATTATTCAAATATTAAATATCCGTTGTTTGTGTGCGCGCGCGCGCGCGAGAGAGAGAGAGAGAGAGAGAGAGAGAGAGAGAGAGAGAGAGAGAGAGGAACGTGACGATGGTCGGAGTTTATTTGAATTTAATCACAGGACAAAGTACCCGTATTAATCGGGATATACCTCTATCTATCCGCATAGCTACGAGGTGTAGCAAGAGACAGGGGAATTTAATATCCGGACGAGTAACATCCGTGTGCGGCACCGGATAACCGGGTGGCCGAATTGTCCGAGCAAATTTGCGTGTCCGTCGCCGCGGAAACTCGCGGAAAATGTGCAACGCCGGGCGTGCCGGAAGCCGCGATTTTGCAGCGACAGCTCGGTTCACGTGCGTCACTTTGCGTTGAACGCGAGAAAAAATTTCGCTCGAAAACGTGCGTGAGTTTTTCTTTTTCTTCCTCTCACGTGTCACGTTACGGTGAGCAGGTACTTGTGGCGAGCGAAGCGTGATTTGACAGATGCTATCAAACGCATGTCAAACTCGGTCGATCGGAATGACGTATTGCTATATCGATGCTCGCTGTATATGTTGTATTACAGTTCATCCGATCGCGTGCGTTTAAATATTTTTATGGTAAATATTTATTGTAGAATTTTTATACTTATTTGAATCTTATAGTAGTTATTTATTTCACTACTTGTCGAGTTTTTCAAGACCTTGATGCGATTCTTGAGATATGCGTATTATAGGTATATCTGTTGTATTTCTGAAAAATATTTTTTTTAATCGTGACGTTTCTTAATTCCCTTAAATCATTTTGCATCGAAGCGTATTTCGAATTTTGTTCAATGAAAAGATAATATTTTTATTTATTAACTTTACTTTTTATTTTTATTAAATTTACATTTTTCTACGATATAGTTCTCTGTTACGGTTGTTATGAATTTTATTGTCAATATTGAATCTATATTTGCTTTTATGATATAAATGCATGTTAATTTAAAAAAAAAAAAAAAACACCAAATTTGACTAATAAAATTTTTAATACATATTTGACTCGTTTTTAAAGTTCACAATGACGAAACAAACATCCTCTTATTTTACGAGTAGAGATAAAAACGTTAGTATCCGGAGGCCTGGATAAGAGTTAGAGGTTATTCGCTTCTCGAAACATGGAAGCGGCGAAAAAAAAGTTTAGTCGCTGCACAAGATGTTTCTCTCTCGCGGCCATTCACGTCTTTCTTTGCACTCTTTCGTATATTCGCGAGAGCGAGATTTTTTATGTTTCTTCTTTTTCTTTTAACCTCCAATGACGTCAATCTCGCTTTCATAAACGTCGTCGCACATGTGCGAGCGCTTCGCGCGACACGTGGACTCGCGGACTTGCATCGTTCGCGTCTGTCGTTACGCTTTAAAGAGTCAATCAAAATTCCACGCTGACCCACTTCGTAGCTGACCGACGACTCCGTCTTCGACATGACGATGATGCTGCCTATGATAATCGTGAATCCCGAACGCGATCACGATCCGACACGCCGTCGCAGGAAACTATTATCGCGTTTACGCGTCGGCCTGTCATTCAAATTGCATGTGAAACCACGTGAATAAGAGATTCGATGTTTGCGCACGTAGTTGGATCTGATCCGGAAAGAATCTAGATCTGGCTGTCAACTTTGAAAACATCTTGAAATAGGAGGAGACATACATCTTGCAATTTTTTTTGCTTTTTTTGAAAAATAATTAAAATATATAACAATAACAGTGTGTGATTAATCGTTCCCTTTTTTTCCTCTGAAAACGTTAAAAATTTTTCATGGAAACAAGCGCTAAATCAGCAATATAGTCACCGGCCAAATATTGAAATGGATGACTCAACAAATCATGATCCGAAAAATTTTATTTCGCGACACGTCGACAGTTCATTCAATAGATATTGTATCGATAATCGATAAAATACTTTGGAACACTTTTAAAAACTGGGATCTTTTTCTCTCTCTCTCTCGATCAAATTTGATAGTCCATATATCGGGGATTCATCATCGAGGAATAATAGCGTCGATATTGAATATAAATTTACGTGCGTCCGGTTTGCCGATGCCTATATCGATCTTGCCTATCCGACTCAATTTAATTGAAATTCAGATTTGCATGATGCTAGCGAGAAACAGAGGAAACGTTAAGTAATAATTTCAATCCGTTTACCACCTACACGGGAAGAATTAGCGCGCTTAATGTGCAGTTGACAGAATGACGAATCGCGCCAGCCAATCCCTTTTCTCGCCTACATGTGCAATACGGTTACGATGGCGATGCTTCAAATGCAGCAGTATATAAAAGCAGTAAATCAATAAATATAGAGCTATATAAATTATTAATTACTAATAAATACTACTGTTTAATTATCTGAAGTGTTAATTAAACTACATATTAACAATAATATTAAAGCAGCAATCACATAGAAGTTGATGAAATAAATTTTAATTACATTTTAACAACTGAATATAGAATGACTAAAGCTAATGACTCTCTAAATTTAATTAATGATCAATCCTTTTAAGAGTGTCATAAATAAAATATTACAGATTCTAGTATTATTTAAATAATCTCATCATATAATCGTACATCTGATCCAGGTTTGTTTTAATTGCATTTGTATTAATTGAATCTTTTATCATGATATATTTATCATAATTTTTATATAATATAATCTTGCTCCCTATTTTCAAAAACAAACCGACTGTACAAATTTACATTTATTTTACGAGTTTTTCGAAATATCCCTATTCTTCTTCGAATCTCGAATTTTCGGATTCAAAGCTCGCTTCTTCCTGTGCGGATAAATGCAAATGATCGGAATCGCTTTCGAAGCATCAACTTTATTCGTTCGAATCGAAAAATAAATTCCTACGCTACTGGATGGGTCGATAGTTTCGGTGTTCCCAGAAACAGGAACGGGGTCGCGCAGTTAGTCGAATTTGGGAAAACCGAGGCCTGACCGCGGAGCTACTGAATTTATCCCGTTGCAGCCCCGTAACCGGTGTCAAGGACTTTCGTCGATATAACACAAATCTGGCTAAAGTGTCAGCAAGAGATGGCGTTTGTGTAAACGAACAGTAGCAGTTTCCTGCGGCGCAGCTGCGAACGTCGACGAGCCAAGAGCGGTTTCATTGCTCGATCCCTACGCTCGATTACGCGCAGTTCGGAAAATGGTCTATTTGCGAAAAGAGCTTCGGAATTTTTTTTTGGGAATACTGATACGCGCTCGATTACCATTGAAAAATTTCACGTTTTTTGAGGGCTTATTGAAAGAAGCGTTTGAAAAAAGATAACATTTTATTTAATTTTTGTTGTTTACTTTCATTGATAATATACGAGAATAAAGTAAATCCCTACAGTTATGAATTTTAATGTTTGTTTAATAAACTACAAATAATAGTTTTATTATTATTTATATTACGTTCAATATATTTTATATATTTGGAGTATATTTCGAGTCTGTGATGAAGTCAAAACAATTTTCTTTTTGCTGGAAAAAGAAATAATTATTTTTGCTCGCGGTATACGTGCAAAATTTCACGATAGTGAAAAGTTCGCTTATCAATAATGGAGGATATAAGTTTAATGGACGTTAAAACGCTTCATCAGCAGCTGAATAATAGCGGTCATTCAGCAAATTTTAACACGACCATTCAGCAATTCGTTAAATATATTGCGCACTACATATTTTTTTCTATGCAAGAGCTCTTTTCGGTTGCTTAACTTCTATATAATATATAAAAGACAGAAAATAGTAATGTCTAGTGTTCGAAAAAAAGTGTAAGAGCTGGTAGCTTCGATCGATACACCAACGTTCACCAACTATATTCATTAATGTGGAAGCTTCGTAAAAAGCTTTGTAAAATTCCGTATTACGATGTAAACTCTCTTACGTGCATCCTTTTTTCAACAACGCTTGTCGCTTGTTAACACTTGAATGATTCTGTAAGAGCCACTTGACTTATAAGTTAGATACTAAAGTTAGTACAAAGTACAGGCGCAAAGTACTTTTAACACTAAAGGTATGAAAATACAAAATTGTTTTTATATTAAGGAAAAACTAATTTTTAAAAGTATAAAAATTATATAGCATTTCTAAATTTCAAATTTATTGTATGTATATGTTTATATGTATATATGCATATGTAGGTACATTTATACATATATTTACATATTTATATTTAAGTTCTATCTTTATTTTCAAAATATTGTTTTTCATAATTTAAACGGTTCTGGGGCAAGGAAATTGCCTCAGGACAGACTTAAGACACCCAGTTCACGCAGTGTTTCACTTTATCTTGCGAGACTGAAGATTAAAGTTTGTATTTTATTATGTACTTTACAAGTCTAATATAAGTTCAACATTGGTTTAATTAATTGTTATAGGTCCGTCCCCAGACTTTAGTAGACACATCCTGGTGAGACCACGAATGTATCACGGCAGGACAAAGAGACAGATTTCATCGAAAGAGAACGTGAGTATGATTGAACGTTTAATTTTTTAATAAATTAGAAGTTTAAAAATTCCATGAAATATTAGTTCTCGAACTGTATCTTCGAGATTCTAAGACGTCACTTATTGTTAGATTTTCTTTGATCACATTATGAAAAAACGCTATACTCGTGGCTTTTACAGATCAGATCTTTATCTCTCTTTTTTATCGTGTAATACATGATTCATATATCAAAATGAATTGTAATAGCGGTTTCTGCAAAGATATTATTCATAATTCTTTTATAAAAATTTTAGAGCACGACGAATCTTTCTTGTCGACAATGTTCTCTCTTTTCTTTGCACGACTATTAAATTAATTTATTTTTTAATTAATACATTAAAATTAAAATAAATTATCTTGCAGAAACTTTTTAATCGATTTTATTCGTTAATGCGTTTACTTAAAATAGTTAATGACTTAATACATATTATCTTCACTTTATTATCACATAACTGTAAGAGAGAAATTATTTTACTTGTATGAATGTCAATTATATCAATTATTCCGGAGACTTGAAGATGTTTAACGCCCACGTCCGTGACTTTCTCTCGGCATAGTATATTGTTCGCTATCAGCGGTCGCCAAATGCCTTTTTTCCGCGAATTTTCGTACGACGTTCGCCATTTGCTCGAGCGTATTACGATGCGAAACATGTATCGGCGCCGGGTACAACAATTTCAATGCAAATGTTCTGGCGTGCAGCGAATACAAGGGAATACCTGCCACGAGGATCTATTTTATATAGGTAGAATGGCGCTACAACTAGACAAGGAGAGAAAGAGAAAAGTTCATTTGTTGATTATCATTGCTGGTGAATACAATAGAAAAAATCTGTAGGGGAAGATATGTAATCATTGCTTTTAGGCACTGTATGTTGTGATTGAGTTCTGAAAAATGATGTCCGAACAATAGAAAAATTTTTCTTTTTCGATATCGAAGAAAGAATTTCTAAAAATAGTATAACGTTTATATACAACATTTTTTCAAAAGCATAGAAAAAATATATTCTTAGATATATTATATTATTTTTCGAATAACAAAAAATTATCAATGATTAACATTTATTGTAAAGAGAAATATGTTTTAAGTTTTATATACAGATTCATGATATTGAAGATAGTGTTAAAAAAATATGCTCATTAATATTATTTTTTAATTGTTTTAAATTCCAAATTCAAATAAAACATTTTCTAGATTTTTTTAGATTAATTTTAAGGACGCAGTTAGAAATATAATCGAAATGAATCTTATGTGAATAGACAAAATAAGAATACTTTTTTAATCGACGTAATAATTTTTCCGTTTGCTAGAAAAATAGACAATATATCGAAAATAATATAAAGTAATGTTTCATTTCTATGAAAGCAATTCCAAATGCAGCACAACATTTCTGAACTTTTTTCTATTTTTTTCTTTTCTTCCGGAGCAACGTATCACGTAATAGAAAGATGGCAAGAGAAATGCACATTTATAGGAATAACAACAGAATTTATATGTCGGATGTATAAACATATTCCGGTGTCATATCTTTTGAATTCGTTGTTTGGCGAGTACTACAGTGGATCTGCACTTTGCAAGAGTACATGTAACATACAGACACACATATACACACGCTAAAAATATCCACAATAAAAAAATACTTTTTACTTACGATTTAAACTTGTGAATTCATAATACGATATTACAATTTATTTATTTGTGTGAGAATTCTTATATTAAGAAAAGAAATTTTTAACCTTTATTAGAAAAAAGAAGAAGAAAGGGAAAAAGAACGTTCAAAAAGATATATTTTTTTAAATAATTACCTTTAAATTGTTAAAATGTGCAATACATATAAAGAAAATAAGTATATAATATTTAATAATATTAGGATAAAATCTAATATTTTTATTCTGACATTCTAATACAATTTGCTGAAAAGTAAATACGTGAATTTACTTTTCAGCAAATTGTATTAGAACGAGAACTCTCCGACTGTGCGATATTTATTTTCAAAACTATCTTTAAATATTTTATATCGCAGTATCTTTAAATATCTTAACATCACACACCACACTGGTCGCTCGCATATCGCGCTTCTTTATTATATTATCGATAAACCAGGACATGCCTACCTAGATTTTTTGCAGGATTGGACGTGCTTAGAAACATGCCAATAAAGTAATTTTATCAAACGATATCGCTCTGTTTCGTGAACGGCACAACGATAAATATAACGATAAAAAGTGACGGTGGTGGAATATCACGTGTAGTAGCTTGCGTTTTAGTGTGGTTATATTCTTCCGAGACATTCTCGCGTCTTCCAATATCGTGAACAATTCGTTTTATTGGCCTCCATCCAGCGTAGTCGTTGACCGCGTCGCGGGTGCATAATGCACGCCGCGAATGCATGCTGGCGTAATCGCGACAAAATATATATATATATATAGCGCAGGAATTTTAGGGCAAAAGTTTAAGAAAATAAATCAAGCACAAAAAACGTTTTGAATGAAGAATCGATTAAGAAAATAAAAATTATGCTATACGAGCATTATATTTAAAAAACATGGTAAAAAATTTAATCTTGAATTTCAATCTTCCTCATTTTAATCTGAAAAATTTTAAAGATATAGGTTTAAACATCGCAAACCATTGCAGTGTTAGATATAAATTTAAAGTAGAAAGCATATTTCAGGAAAAATAATGTCTATATAACATTCGGACTAATAATAAAGAATCTAGGGTATGTAACGTGTGGTGTCAAGTTTCCCACTCTGTTCAGTCCCTTTTTTAAATTGTAAAATTCCTGCCAAACCAACATTGCGAATCCTAGAATCGTGAAACAAACTTGCGAACACCGCAATCCGAAATACTGCGACAATACAGAGATACACATATATGCCTTTACATGTGCGTTAGTTTAGACAGAGGGACTCGACACTAGTATCTTCTTCAATGTTGCTAAATGTATACAGTTCACACCGTTTGACATGCGAGCCTGCAGGACCATGTGCAAGTTTACTATAATAATTGCGGTTGTTCGACCGAATAAGATTGCGGATTTTAGCGTGCGACAACAGACTGTGATTTAGCCGCTATATAGTAATACAGAAATTGTGATTCGTGTGCACGATTTATTTTTGAATAAACGGAGTGACTTCTTGATTGATGTTGAGTTGAACAGAATACAAACCGATCGATCGATGTATTAATTAAATTAATAAAAAGAAAAATCCTATATTAATATATACGTATTTGCATTTAGTCCATTGAATTTTGCAAATAGATGAACACGCTGTAGCTTGTTGACATATATCAATAATTAAATGTTTTAGAGAGAACTTTTTAGCTTATAATAAACATGTAATTTTATTAATATTCAATGTGACTGATTTTATTATTGAATAATGTTATTAAAATATTTACATGAATTTTTTTTGACACGATAAATTTTTATATATAATAGGATACAACTATTTAAAAAATGTAAATCTTTTAAAGCAATGTGGATATTTTTAATTATATACATATATGTGCCTGTATTAGATTGCTTTCAAATATTGATTATTCGTGTATCAATTACTATCTCTGTTAGACTGTTGGTAGCTTTCTCAAATTGGAATTATGGGTCATGCCAATGGCCAATATCGAGCAAGCTGTACAATTTAGTCTTGGATGAAATGAGCAATTGACCCCATTTCTTGTTATCACATGCGCTAGCAGACAATATCAATCTGTTTGATCGAAGTATAGTGACTATGATTTTCTGTTGCCATCATGTTGAATAACACGTGTCCGATTGCTGTTTGCATTTCTTTGTTCGCATCTTTCATGTGCATATCACGTGATTGATTTCGAAATATGATCTGTGTATCTGTCTTGAAAAATGAAAAGGCAAAATTTCGATTTCAGTACAAAAGATAATAGTATTTTGTTTGTAGTAACACTAATTTCGTCCTAATTAAAACTATCAAAAACACATTTTGAAGAAATCATTATCACTTAAAATTAAAAAAAAATTATTAATATTTTGTTTTAAAATCATTTGTAATTGTTTGTACTTAAATTCTTTTTTAGATGATGATATGAAGATACAAACAAAATTATAAACTTTCTGTATTAAAAATTTAATTTATTAAAAATACAATGCCAAGTTCATATACCTAAGTCTTTTGCATTCGAGCTTCTTTTACTGAAACAGAATTATTTAAGCATAGAAAACTGTGAAAACTTTATGCAAGGTCAGAGAAATCTAATAATCAGGAAATAGAGAAGGATAGAGGAGACGGAAAACTGTGAACACCTTGAAACTCTCATCATGACGGATAGAAATCAAAGAAGCAACTGTTTGGTTAACCATTTTCATTCCCGTTTTAATATTATAAGATTCATCATTAAATCTTTTTATAAATTTCTACAGATAAATATATATTTTTTAAATGATAACAAAATTGAATAATTATTTTTTTTGCAAGTACAATTATTATTTTTTTTAATATTTATTTTTATTTGCTCTTCTTGAAATGTCATAATAATGGTGATCTCGAAGTAATTAATTTGTAATTATCTCGATAATTAATTTAAATAAGATTGAGAAGATTAATAATTATTTTTATGTATTCTTGAGTAACGTTCAATTTTGCATTGAGATAAAATCGAAATAAGCTGTAATCCTCTATTTTAATCTAACGTGATAACACTATATTGAAGTCCGGAAATGATAATAATTAAGCGATTGAACCTAATGGAAGCTAAACGTTATTGTTCCATAAATTTTTGATAGAGCTTTGCGTTAATATTAGATTAAGAAGGAATTTTATAGATTAATCTATGTGAAAAGTTAATACGTTTCAAAATTCATGAATTTGACATTGTGCAAAACAAACTCTTTTAGCCTTTTAAATTATAAAATTAATAATTTATGAGTTAAAGTAAAGGTTTGCCCTGTCGAATTAAAATTTTCATTTTCATGAATTTTTGTATACAGTCACTATAAAATTTTCATGGTACAGTCATACATAAAAAAGCGTTCCGTTCGAGATACATATAAAATAAGATTTATGACTTTGAGATTCAATTATATTTCACAGACACAAATATTTATTTTTACTCACAAATAAATAATTAATTTTATATTTTAAAGGACTAAAAGTACCTTTTGTGATATCAAATTTGATTTGAAGTCAAATGAATCTCGATTAGATTTATTAACTTTTGACGTAGCTGATCCGTGCAATTCCTCCTTAAACCACTCTGCGAGATATTCCGGATGGATAAGAGATACTACGAAAAGAGTAGATTTCACTTTATGTGCAGCCGAAGCTTTACGTCGAATTTCCGCGTTCAAAGTGTGTACTTACAAAAAAGAAGATAAGTACTTTAGCGAATCGATGAGATAATGTGATTGATATTATTAGTGTATCGATATATTTTCTGTCATCGTATAAAGCAATAAAGCAGTTGAATGGTTAAATTGATTGAATTGACTAAACGTACAATATGTAAATTAATTGATTGATGTCAATGAAAGAATATTTATTCTGATGTAGAGAAGACATTTCTATTCTCCGAAAAGTTTCTGAAGAGAGCGAAATTTTAATATAACATTATCTTGTACTTATTAGATCAGATCTCACGTAATTACTAGATTATACGTACGTCATTAGCTACGTGAAACGCGGTCGACTATTCTTCCGTGAATATAAAGTTCGCTGTAATGATTATAAAATTAATCTTTAATTACTTTAACATATTCTTGTGGAGTAGCGCGTTCATGCGATCTTTCAAAGGTTCTTTAATGTAAAAAAGAGAGTAACAACTTTTCAATTTCCCGACAATTTTGCAAGACCTTTTACAAGATATGTAACATAAAAATTCTTTCATAATTGTTTAACTTTTCGTAACGTTAATATAATTTCAAAGACATAATTTCGAGACATCGTTAATATGCTTATAGACTCTGACATCGATATTCATTCAAATTCTGTAATTTGCAAGATATACACACAGACACACGTTCAAAGTAATTTCAAATTCCGTTCATTAGCATATACCAAATTATCCTTGTAATTAGAATCTCTTATATTGTTTATTCTCACTTAAATTATATTACGTGTCTGAAAGTATATTTTCTAGCCTTAACCGTTCCTTTTGATTGCCTTACAAGCTTTTGACTCGATAACAAATGAACGAATTTTTTTTAATTAATTAAAAATTCGAGCTAATATCGTTCCACTGAAACAGAATTGTATCAGTCGGAGTGCATAATGTAAATTTCCACGTTATGTTGCGGTAATCATACGGACGACAAGTTCTTTGTTCGCATCTGCCGGTGGCGGCAAACTGCGGAAACGAGACTTCCTCTGTTCACAAGCTCGGCGGTTGGTCTAGGATGATTAAAGATTTCTTTCATTCCACAAAGTAACTACGACGAACCTCTATAAGTGATATTGCATGTGCCAGCCGCTTGCAAAGGCATAGTGCGATAGAGCAGGACCAGAAAATGCAGAGAAAATACGAAGCTGTAAACTGCACTGAAATAATTTCAACGTGTATGTTAAGAAAATTGTCTGCCTGCTTTTTCTCGTAAATTCGAGCTTAACAGTTGCTCGCTGGGTTTTAACGTTTAATCAGCCGAGGCTGCTGGGTGCTGTATTGCAAAAATATATGGCACAGATCTAACATCATTATTTGAATAATATATAAAATATCAAGAATACAAAAAAAACATGTTTAATTTATATAAATAAAAAAATAATAATAAATAAATAAAGAATAAACCATTAATAAATAAATAACAAATGAATATATTTCAAAAATTGTAAAAAGAAATTTAGTGAAATATGTACCAATGGGTTTAAATACAAAATATTTTGCATGACATTTCTCGTTAAACACGCAAATTCCAAAATCACATAAAATAAACAATCTCTCTCTTTCTCCCTCTAAATATTTTATTATATTCATATGAAGGTATTTTGTTATTCAGGCAGAAAATCATCATGAAATAAATTATGATATACGTTGCAATTCTCTTTTTGCGATATAAATAACTTGTATAAGCGTTCCATTTATTATGCATTCTCAGTGTATGTTGAAATGCCGCTAATAGAGAGGAGGAAAAGCTTGTACAAAGAAAACACAGATTCACCGCAACCTTGGCATGGTCGTGAGAATGAATACGCGCATTTGCTCGTGTCGTGCGTATGCAACACGCGTGCGGAACGTGCGATTTTCTGATCGTCGTTGTCAGAAATCGTGGAAATTCCAGTCGCGCAAAGTTAAAAGTAGCGTACGCGACACGTGGCTTCCATATAACATGTAATATTAGAAACGTATTTAGAAAAATTACTCGATAAAAATTAATCGCGGGCCCCTCATAATTATCGAGTGATTAGATAAATTTGGGAGAAATTTGATTTCGGGGAAAAAAAATATCGCTTTAATGCGAGAGGAGAAAAGTTTTTCTTAATGACAGCTTAATAGACGTTTCAACTTTTCGAAAGCGAGGAAGCCGACGAACCGTCCACATTTTACGCCAATGTCACTTGTCAGATTCGTATCAATTAATTCCATTCGCTTTCAGTCAATGCAGCCGCGCATACCGTGACATACGGTGCCACACGTGAATACACGCTCTCTTTCCGGTCGTTGCAGTTATAGATTTCGATTTTTTGCGCTATCTATTCTCCGTGATTTTCTAATTACGTGAAAAATGTTTTTCAACGTGGTAAGATCACTAGAATAAGATTTCAGCTGTGAAAAACTTAGCTGTGATATAAACAGACATCTTATTTATACGTGATATTGTTGTTAGAGGAATGGAAATGTGAAGATGAAAGGATTTCTTGTTTCTAGACATTTACGAATTTTGATACATAAATTCGCTCCATTATAAATCTTTTATACAATAAATGATTAACAATTTTTAGCTTTTTATTTAGCGTGTAATAAAAATATATTTCTTTATTGTTCTTTAGAAATAACGAACAAAAAATATCAATTTTAGCAAATGTCACCGAAATACATTTGACACATTGATGTCGTGTAACCAATTTATTTATAATTAACAGCTTGGCTTGTCGTGGAAACGTGTAACAAATAATCACGTTTGCATAAATGATACGCGACCGTATCAATACACATATATACCCGTAGCACATAAACACGGACAAATGACCCTCGTTACGATTCAACAAATTGAAACAGAAATTCTTTTTGCGGTCAAGTGTTAAAAAAAAATCGCGATCCGTAACCAGGCAATTACCGAAGGTAACGCATCGAGCACGATGATTTATATTCCACGACACGACCGTACGAATAACCGCGCCGCAATTAAAATCACAAAAACTACGCGCCATTAACGCATTTAAATCGTTGTACAGGTGTGAATTTCCGTTCTCTATTGCATTCCTTGAAAGTGCGCGAATTGAGGCGAGTGTTTCGTCTAAATGCGACCGCGACAAAGCTTGCTGGGATTCATCAAGACCTATTCAATGATCCTTAAAACGATACGTGATATATGTATGTGGAATTCTCCCTTTCATGTGCTCCTTTTTTCACACATGTCGGCTTTTAGTTTTACTTGTATCGCGTGGATTAAAAATCATTAGTTATATTTGAACAGCATTGTAGATACTTAATTCATCGAAGGTAGGATTTAATCCATCAAAGAAATAAATTTTTAATTTACTTATTTTTATACCTTTTGTTGCAGAATAATAGAAAATATGCTTATAAATATTTTTTAGTCAAATTTGATAGAAAATATGCATATAAATATTTTTTTAGTCAAATTTTGCGAGTATCTCAAGAAAATAATTAATATTAATATATGAATTTTTTATAATATTTTCAATATATGTAAAATACAACGTGTTTATAGAGAAAAGTATGACCATTTTGATTTTATTTTAATAATTTTTCAAATATTGATTGTGACTAGTCGAAAATGTATTCGAGACACACTCTATACATATTTAAAGAACAACCATATAAACTTAATTTGACAACTGCAGAGAGAATTGAAATTTTTCTAAAACTATATTTAAATATGAAAGCTGTAGTAATTGCCGTTGAATGTCGAACACAAATTACTCTCGAAGGCGATTAATCAAAATGTTCTATGGGTGAATCGTGCTGTGCATTTCTATTCGTACGAACGTTCCTCTCAATTTGTCTTTCTTGGCGACAGACATTTCCGTGGCCCTTCTAGAATTTTTCTCAAAAACATCGCCGTCGCCCCCAAGTTTTTTTTTCCTTGAAATTTCCGAGGGACGACCCACGCACAATCGGCGACAACGTAGGAAAAACTACGGAAGCGGAAACTGTGGAAACATGGGTAAGAAGGGTAGTTTACGGATATTCACAATGAATGGAACGTAAGGGTCACGTCGGCTGAGTTTTACGGTGGCTAAAGGAAAACTTTTCTTTTTCTTTCTTTCTGTTTTACTGAGCTTTTTCCGTTTTTTATTTCTCGTTTTCTCCGATGTTACGTTCCTTTTTCCATTGGATTAACTCGATTCTGCTGACAGGATTAAAAGGACAACATAGTGCGTGACGATTTTTTTCCCGTCGACATGCGAATGACAGCAGCCCCATCGGAAAAGTTGAAACGATTACCGGTTGTTTAATCCAACAATCGGGTAATGCAGTTTGTTGAATTTACTGGACAAGTTGTTTGAGATGCGCCAACAGAGCGAAAAGCAAAAAGTGCCCGCGAACTTTCGCGTTTACTTTGGCAACACCTTTTTGCTCTGTGTTTTAATCACTTCCAATCCAATGACGTTGTATGACTGCATTTATATAATTTTATGTATCGCGTTATAAAGAATGTTTCAAATTTAACAAACTAACTATTTATTCATAAATTTTGAATTTTTTTTATCTATTTAGAGTCGGTTTGGAATTTCTGTCTGAGAAAATTGACAGTTCTCGCGCGAATGTCAAAAAGAGAAAATTAATTATACACAAGAAACAATTATTTCCGCCAAGAAAAAATTAACTGAATAAAATGGAAATTTGGAAGTTTGGAAGACTTTCTCTCTCTCTCTCTCTCTCTCTCTCTCTCTCTCTCTCTTAGTTCGAGACCTATATATCAAATAACCGTGACCTAGCGATATATATGTATTTGTTTCCCGATATCAACGGAAGACGGATGCGGGTCGTGCCACTGTAAGAGCTAGCAACGATACGATATCAAAAACGGTTTCTGCGGTGGCCACGAGCCAAGTATAGATTGCTAACTGTCACTGGACAATGATATACACCACGTTGAAAGGATTTCAAAGGAACGTATACCATCGACCCATACACAGCGTTATACCAGTATCGTTGGACGGCTTTCTAAGAAATATAGTTACTGCACCATTTGTCTTCCGATATAGTATAAGATACTTTGCAGATATTACATTGAAGATTCTCTTCAATTTGGTTAATGCGTTTCTTTCTGGAAATCAATTGTTAACGCACGTATAAATATAATAATTTAGAAACTTTATAATGTCGAATTTTGTTGAATTAAAAGTTATACTTCATTTAATATAGATTCTAATTTTACATAATGCATATTTGTATATGTGTGTTTGAAATAATAACAATTAAATTATTTTTATTTTAAAAGTTTAATGAGATCTCGGCGTTATTTAAAGCGCGTTACCGAGTTAGCTATTATATATTTTAATTTACACCTATATCATTACACAATATTTTACGGAAAATTTCATACCATTTTTTTTTATTTTTAATGTAACTCTTCTATTATAAAGTAAAATTTTATTATGAAACCAACTTTCTATTATTACTAAAAAACATATTTAAAATATTAAACTGAATTATATTTAAAATGATTAAAAATAATAATTTTTTATCTGCAGTTGTTTGTAATAATAATTTGTTTGTATAATGATATAAAAAAAATTATTACACATTATTTAAAGATTCTGAATCAAGTTATATACATCAGCGATTTTTTCATCTGAAAATCGAGTGACATTTTTTCAAAATATTATATTCTTTTATGATTTTAACTACTTTTGAACAAGAAATTATTGTTATTACAAACAGCTACAAACAAAAAAATACTATTATTTTCAATAATTAAAATAAATTCAATTCAGTATTCACTAATATTGTTTTAAAAATGTAGTTTATTTATAATAGAAAATTTATTTCATAATAAAATTTTATATTAATTTTATATAAATTAAAAATGTATTATTTTCATAGAAGACTTCTTGTTAGTTTGTTAAAAATAGGATGTTGAGTTCATAAAGGTTGTATTAGACGGCATTGCACTCGCAGTC
This sequence comes from Anoplolepis gracilipes, assembly GCF_047496725.1. Lineage (NCBI taxonomy): Eukaryota > Metazoa > Arthropoda > Insecta > Hymenoptera > Formicidae > Anoplolepis > Anoplolepis gracilipes. The sequence goes on from NC_132981.1 coordinate 3,295,293, forward strand.
GAAGAGCAAGGAAGTTAATCAATAATTCATGTTAGCGCAGTACCTTCGTTCGATTTATCCATTCCAGCATGGAAGTGCGGTTCAATTTTGCAGCGCTACGTTACACGAGTAATTACTGCCACAATTTCAATTGGACGCGGCACTTAAAGTAATTAAGAGTCGAGGTTCCATCACACTGTTCCGTCTTTGCACGCGCAGGACGAAAGATGGTTAGTTAGAAGCTTTCTTTGTATTCTTCTTGTGGCGTCGACGTAAATTGTAAGAAGGACGTGAAACGTAGCCCAAGGGATTACATGTGATCTCGTGTAAGCTTTTAAAACGTCAGTTGCAACGACTGCCTTGATTAACTAATCCTGGCTGGCTCCTGACATTTTTCTATTCTCCTTTTTTAATCACAATCTTTATAAATCGTAGCTAAAGGGCATTGAATTAATTTCCTTTCAGGAGAGTATTCTTGATTTACTTGTGTGTATTAGTGATGCATTTTATTTTTATTTAAAAAAATCGAAATCCGGATTAAAGTAAAACGAAATATGCTAATATTATATTTAAAACTCGATTGCTTCTCTAATTTTATTCGCTGATTTATATTAATTCGGATGTTTACTCTTTTTTATTACAGTCTATAAAAGATTTCTTTCCAATTCAAAATCGATTAACTAAATAAATAAACAAGTAATTTAAAACCTCGATATTTTTATTGAGAAAAAGCGACTTCAAACAATTTCGTTAAATATAAATTTCTCAAAAAAAATTAATCAGGAAAACAATCGTTACAATTTAATTTGTTTAATAATAGTAATAACTCACAGTGGTTTTTTTTTTCGAGTAGATGGATTAATTTGGAACTGACTTTTAATCAAGTTTTTTGAAGTCGCTTTTTCTCGACAAAAATATCAATATTTTGAAATATGTAATACCACCGATAAAGATGGTAAATTTAATTTCTGATAAAAATACGCGGCTAAAAATTCATCCAGATTGTCCTCTCAGGATTAACGGCCTACCACCGAGCGGACTGTTAACCGTTGTTACCGTCGGTGTCATCGCAATATCCGGCTTAACGCAGATAACACAGCATCCACCGCTCGCGGGAAAAGAGTATCTGGGCTGGGACGTACCCCCCATGAATTAAACATCCGTGCCGCTGGCGCAAACGAGATTCGCAAATTCATTTCGCACTCGGCACGCGTATACTCGGAAGGGATGACGCTGTACGCGCCTGATTTTCTGGGAGAGCTTATGAATTTCGAACCGGAATTGTAATCTAATAATGTTAACTGTTTTACGCGATTTCAAATGATATGACAGTGGGCAAAGTGAATTAATCGTACCGAAAACGATAAATGCAATGCACAGTCAACTGTTCTATCAATATAATTAACATTACTTTGATAATCAAGGATTGAATTCATTCTGTCATGGTTAATAATAGAAGCGTAGAAATCAAGTAGAGAAATTTATCATGAAAATGATAATTTCTATTTCGAGTTACTACGTTATCTTGTCATTCATGATTAGTCATAAAATTACCATTATTGTATTTTTTTTCAAAATTTAAAAATAAAATTTAAATGTCAGATACATAGTATTTTTTGCTAATAGATACGTTACTTTTATAACTTTTTTTATAAATATACAAATTATATTTGAATTAATTGTTCGTAAGAAAATTCCGCTATTCACTGTTTAATATTGGCTCGAAAATTCGACGTGATTTTCCTGTTTATTGTTCAGATAATTTTCCCGGGTTGTTGGATACTCAGTCACTCGGTTTCATGGCCAAAGAAAGTGAGCATCCGAGTATAAAATTAATTGCAGTTCGATACAACACTCTCAGAAATTTAATTTTAAAGAGAGAAATTTTCTTTTCTCAAGTTTAAGCATAGTTCTATCGCTATTAATGCAACAGGTGCGCGATCGAGCTCTCTAGTGTGACAAGAAAGAATCGGCTATATTATTCGACCATTCGAGCTTCGACAAATTGCTTTTTGCAGACAAGAAATATATGTGAAAAACACGCATACAGAGTGTTTGTCCATAAATGTCCGAGCAAATATCTCGCGACTGGTTAAAGTTACAAACAAATTTAATAAGAAAAATTTGCACGGCTTTGAATCTGCTACAAAGTGCGTGTAATTAAATAATTCTTTTTATTCGTGACCTTTTTAAGTTATGAAAGTCATCTTTATTTTTTTTTTAAATGAGCTATACAGTTCTCTATCAGTTTTAGAAATAATTCCGTCGCGTCGTATAAAACACCGAAAATAGTACTTGAAGATACGGGGGGGGGGGGGGGTCAACCTTACATTTCTCTCACAACTTTAAGATGGTATAATTTTTGTGTTATCAACTTTAGAACTTTAATAATTTATTAAGGCTAATTAAAACTCTTTGGGGGGGGGGGCACCAGAACACACACTCTCTACAAAACAATCAATTTCCGACAAAAATTTTCATCCCTACAAGACTGAATATTCGTTTAATCGAAAATGAAAAAAACGACGAAATATAAATTAAAATTTTAATTTTTGTTTGTAATTAATTACAATAATTTTTATATTTTTACATGATAAATTATAAAAATTACTTCTCGCTTTTATAATCGTTATTTTTTTTTTTTTTTTTTTTTTTAATTTCCCAATGCATTGTCATAAATTTGGTATTTATAATATATGTCCTTTGATGATGCATTATAGTTTTGTATTTTTATAACGGTGTGTAAAAAAAAAATAAGAAAAATGCACTGGGTGGACAGAAACTTTAAATTGCGATTTTGTTTATTTTTCAGGACATCGAGCACGCGGACGTGCTGACGGTGGGTTTCACTGTGGACGGTGTTGAGCGTGTTCTCGACCTTTGGCTGAACACCGATTTAATTCCGGTCGGCTATCAGCAACGCTACCAACATCGCGGCACGTACAAAGTGCACACCCCGTCGAAAGTTGTAAGTACACTTGGGTACTCCCACAGTATTCACGCCGTGGCGTGTTAACCGCCTTTCCGCAAACAACGTCGGTTAATCGATATCGAACGCGAGTGTAATTTTATCGGATACAAAGAGGACCGAGAGAAAGCATCCAAGATTCATTCCACTTGAAGCCGACATTCGTTCGTCACGTTCGGCCATTCTCGTGCAATTCGCAACGCATTGAATGGCCACATAAAGAACGGCATTATCGCTTTTTTATAGCTTGATACGCGATATAAAATTTACGATCGTATACACGGTCGTTTATTCCGTTAAAAGAGAATAATTGATACATGTAATTTTTCGCGCGTTGGTTCGACGCATTTCGCATACATTTGGAGATTAAATAATTATTTTATTATCGTTTCATGTCACGTACATCTCGTTACTTTTAAGGTGTTATATTGTAGAGCGCGACAAGACGTAATGTTAAACGTTATGTTGCTGAGCTAAGCACAAATCAGCTGTTTAAAACTGTGCGCTACATTACTACGACGTAAGAAAAGAGACTTGGTCTCTATTGAGCTCTTGCTCATTATAATTTTTCTCATTCCTTATTTACATCTTCTTTTATTATCTCTTAGATAGAAGAGTTAATAGTTTCGATTTTACGATGATTCTAGAAGTCGACTATAGAAACATCGATTTTACGATGTAAGGAAGGTCGCTCCATACGATTTAATTTTAATTTAACAGAACCTTTGTACCGTATTAACTTGCTGCGGGGGATATTTCACATTACTATCGGCAATTTAATTGACCAACTGGAAAACTTCAGACGTTTTTCATTTATAATCGGATCGATACAAGTATGTCAGGTAGAAAAAAAATGGTGTTATCATAATAAAAACTAATTTCTGTTCGAAGCGAAAGAGAAATCATCATTTCTATTTCAGAGAACTCGAATCTATATCTGGGAAAGTTTATTTGATTCCACGCTCGACTTGAATTTCCGGTCCCACGAAAATTAAAAATCTCTCCACGGGTGTCCGCCTCTCTCGTCGTTCATATCTGTCTGTCGTCATCGCCGGATAGACTTGGTAGATATAGGTATAGGTATACCAGGCAGGTGTAACGACCGAAATCGATCGGAGTGACTCACTCTACATGTTTAATACAACGTCTCGTTGCAAACACACGCAAATGTATAGCGATGTGTTCAACGGATGACGGGTCGCGTTATAAAACTGTGCGCGAGCGATGGTCGGTAGTGTTTCCGCTTTATAATTCAAGCACCGGTGGGAGAAAGGCAGGATGAACGAGAAAAAAAAGGAAAAAGCATCCCAGAATACGTTGAATTGCGACATGTCTACAGAGTGAGTCGCGCAAAGCGCGAGAATCATCCTGGGAAAACTCGAAAATTGTTCACGTTAATCGTCCAATTCCGCTGTCTATCATAACGTTTTTTTTTTTTTTCTTTTTTTTATAGTTGACTAGCTATAGCAGATGGAATTAAGCAGGAGAGATTAAAATGAAAAAACGGAAAATTAGATGTAAATATATTCGGCATTATATTATTCGACATGTATGTACAATATATATTAATCGAAAAACCGGTTATGCTAATTTAAATTTTACTCGCTGAATCAGCGGCTACAAAATTTCCCCGTATTTGGAAATTTATGATAGAAGTTCCGAATGTTATTCGATTAATTACAAGTTTTGGCCGAAATCGCATGATGATTATATCACCTAAGTGAAAGCAGAAACTTTTACATGATCACTATAATAAAATATCGATACGTTTTTAAAGCTGAAAGTATTTCTGCGCGAGCTTGATACTGTAATTATATCACTACTTAATTATAATTGACGAGTAAAATACACTCTAGATCGAAGCATTTCTCAGTAAACTTAGAGCAAAATCATAGAATTAATATTATTATAACATATTTTTTCCAATAATACAAATAAAGTTAATGATATAATCAACATACAAGAAAATTGTAGAATAAATTAAAGTAACGATGAAAAAGTCAATACTATTGAATATTAGTGTACATACATACTATACATACTATAGAATATTTATGTTAAATATATAAATATAGTATCAGAGTGTCGAAAAATTCAATGTATTAGCATTATTATCAAAGTTTGAATTTATTCTAATTGTAAGATGACGAGCTGAATGAATATGATTTTTCATTTTTTAAATATTTTTAATTAAAAAAAAATAATAATATTATTTATTTAATTATTAACAATAAAGACTAGCTTCTTTCTATTTAATTGCGGTTTTTTGTTCGGCTACATGTAATCGGACGATGATGGACAAGAAAAAGTCATCCGAAATGTGGGACACAAGTCATGCGTGAAACTGGTCGTCGCCAACTGTTGGAGTTCGCTGGCACCTCGACATCGTATTTACTGTTTTGCACAATTGTATTTAATTAATTGACGGTTCCGGCTCTGTATCCCATCGTTTTCCGTTCCACCTCCCGTTCTTTGTGGTTATAAATACAATTTCTTCGCGTGGCTAAACTAATTTTAAGCACGTTAAAAGAGAAAATAGAAATAGGTGGAATGTAAAATAGAAATATGCGATAGACGCGACAATTACTCCCATCAAAGGGGAAACGATAGAGTCTATTATTACCGAGGGTACGGGGGGTCCACCTTTTTATTCTCTCAACGTGTGCGGTTCTGAAATTTACCGTCCTGGTAATAAGGACGCGGCTGTTACGAAATGTATTTTTCTTTCGCTCAGCGCTCTCTCGTGATATAAATCTACATAATCTCCAATGCGGCGCGCACGCGATATTACATTTAATAGAAGCGAGGATAAGCTTATACCATAGGCGAATACAAAATTTCATATTCCGCCGACACGCCTCGTAACGCGCTTTCCATGGAGCACGTTACGCTCTCGCGAAATTTTTCTCTTATCCGACAATGAATCAAGCTGTATGCTTTTATCCGTCCCTTATATATCAAGCGGGTCCCGGTTATTATCCTTGAACGCATATAGGTGAGGGATGACTATGGATGTTTTATGTCTTATGTGAATTAAACGCTCACGAGCTTACTGTAAATCAGTCACGTGTGCGCAAAGAATGGAAAACGATACATATTTAAAACGAAGGATACGATCGTTTCATTCTTGCTTAAAAAAATACATAAAACATATATTTGATACGTGCCTTTTTTTTTTTTTTTTTTTTTTATTATTATTGAAGACTTGCTAGTAGTTGTAATTTATGCAGTGGATCTTTGAAATGTTTAAGTACGCGATACAAACTAAATCCTTGGATGCAAATAAATTCCTAGCTCCTCTCGCGTATTTGAATCCTTGCAATTTCTTCGATTTCGTCGTTTAATATTGAAATTTCCAGAATACTGATCTTTTGCTCTGATGATAAAACTAAAAAGTTTATTGCTGCTGAGAAATCAATTTTTAATCAAATATCATTGAGATTGGAGCTTCGCGATGAAAGAGTCTTTACTGCATTTTCATGACAACGAATGACGTACGCGCGAGGTGCTGGCAATAAATAAGCGTCACGCTTGCATTAAACAATCATACAAAAATTTAATATCAACACGTTTTTCCTTTTAATTCAATCCCGTGTACACTTTCCTACGCGGCGATCGAATAATGGACCGTGGATCGATGGCTCTCGTAACGGGGAGAGCGTTTCAGAGACGATCCCGATACTCACCCTCTGCGAGATCGTGCTTCTTTGTCGGAGCAACTTCTTTCGGGAAAGTAACATGCTTGCTCTCCGAAGTAAACGGCTCTCCTCCCTCATTCCTCGCGGCGGAAAAAGGAACGTGAAAAATCACCGGGGTTCGCCAACGGCGTGCGCACGTTTCAGAATCTGGGACAACTATATTTGTACTGCGAGCCGATGTACGATTTCGATGTACATCCGCGAAACCGAGATAAGCCTGCAAACTATAACTTTGCAGACTCGAGCACGAACGCCTCGATTTCTTGATACATTATCGTGACTCACACACATCATGAATCGGTCTAATGAACGTTAAATGACATAATTAGATGACGTTAAATGGCAGAATTAGATAGATCCAAATCAAATTTAATACGCAAATACATATGTATTATATATATTTATTTATTTATCTTTATATTCATTTATTTATTTATAGGAAAAATTAAAGCATAAGTTTAATTAAAAGTTTATCTTTGTGGAAGATTGTATATTTATTTTTCACTTGCGGCGATCAAGTTACACGAGATCACATTTCAGTCATACATTCCGAATTGTAGCAAGGAAAATTATATATATATATATATATATATGCACAAAGTAAAAACTACTGTAAATTATGCGATAAAACCGATAGAGAAATTTCACTCAAATGTCGATAAAATTAAAAGAAAATTGAAAAAAAATCTCTTAAAACTAATGTGTATTTTAGCGAATGATATTCACGAGTTGCGTGAATCTTGCAGGAACTCTGTCATTACCAAGGTAGTGTTCGAGATGTTCCCGATTCATGGGTGGCGTTATCCACTTGTAAAGGATTGCGTGGTGTCATCTTCGATGGTGAGAATCTTCACTACATCCATTCGGAAGACGAGAGCTTGGATTCTCCACATTACCTTTACAAGCATAGCGATCTCATTGCCAATAAAACTTGTGGTGAGTATATCTTGCGCGAATCAATCATTTATATAATCGTATTATTACATATAAATGTTTCTTTAAAAAAAAAAAAAAAAAAAAAAAATCATACCCTTAATTAATAGAAATATAGCGGAAAAGCTAAAGATTGTGTTTGAAGAAAATTGATATTATTAGCGTGTCAATGTCACTATTTCTCCTGTCGACTTAATTATTATTGCAAGCAATTATTATTCGTTTCTTTAACAGCGTCATCCCCAAAAGTCGAGATAATTATTACTTTGAAGAGACACGTGTCGCATCTTACGAAGCTAACGACGTTAATAATTAAGATCTCCGAGTTTCATGAGTAATAAAGTTGACTCACGCAACTTGACACTCACAAATCATTCGTTCCGAGATCGCATCTGTTGAGAAACTTGGGCAAAGCGATTTCTATGGATTTCTTTAACAGTATTCACGCGAGCTTTGACTTTGAGAAACGCAATCTTTAATAGCGAACGCTTCTCGCGGGTTCTCGTCCTCCCTCAGTGACGATGCCCTCGCTCCTTCTTTGAGCTTGGGCTCAAAGACCCGTCTCGGAAAGACTGGTCTCTCCTTAACGGTCTTAACGAATGTGAGAGCAAGGCCTCGGAGGCTCTTTGTCCACGGTTCTACCGGGAATCTCGCTACCAACGATCGTGTCTCTATGTAAAGTCTGACGTTTTTCCTCGGTTACAGGTTACGAAGGCACGTTGCCGCACCACGTTGTCCCTCGCGATCGTCGCGAGATCGAAAGAATGTCCAGGGTATGTATGTGTACAGAGAACGGAAAAAAAATTTCACACAAACTCTTTTCCCTTTCTTCCTCCTCAAGCAAATTACACGACTTCAAAGAACGTGGTTGCAGAAGATTTTTTTATGCTCGGTGATTTGCGTGCATTTCGTATGCTTTTCTGCTCTATCGTTCTTTCTTTCTTTTTGTTGGAAGACTTGTAAACAATTGAAAGCACCTGTAAATAGGGTAAACTCGGGTAAGATGGCCGTAGTTTTTTAAAATGCAAAAAACATACTTTTATTTTTTAATAGTGTTTGACATATTATCTTCACTGAAGCTTAAATTACGTAATGTTATTGAAATTAAAAGAAAAATATTTAATAGAAATTTTATATTATCAAAATAGTACAACATAATATTTATAACAAATAGTAAAAACGAAAATAAAAATGATAGGTCATATAACAATTATATAACAATTATATATCTTTATAATATGTCTAACGTCGATTACGATAGCTTAACTGTAATTTATTCGACGTTACAATAGTTTTTAGTGGACAAATGAAAAACTTTGCAGGTAGTCAAAAGTAAAAATATGATATCAGATTCACAATATTATTATTTCAAACAATGCACATAAACTACTGTAAATATCGATTATCTTTGATAATGACTAAAAAAGCACTATGTAGCGATTATTGAAAAAATTACAGCCTATGGCCATCTTTTCCGTATGACCATCATACCCTAGTTTACCCTATTACCCTCTTGTGTTGTATTTGCCAAAATTTAGATAAAATTGAATTTTTTAATAATTAATGAATTATTTAAACAATTATGGATGATAAAAGATGCTTGAGAAATCAAAGTACATCGTCTTGCAATAAATTATTAACTCTAACGAATAAAATTGATAATTAAGTTAATGATAAAAAATTAATAAATTTTACAATCAACATCACGTAGCTGACTTTTTTTTTTTCATAGCACAAAAGAGCGACTGAAATTATTCGGGGACCCTACAACGCGAATAGGCAGTCACGTTATGTGGAGCTAGTACTTGTAATCGACAAGAAGGAATATATGGCGCTCGACGAAAACCTGGATAAAGTACATCAGCACTGTAAGGACATCGCCAACATTATCAACGCTGTAAGTAACATCATTGTCATCATTTAAACTGCACGTATAATTCAGTTCGACCTCAAGTCGAATGAGAACGAGCTAAAGCGCGCGGCGCTAGTTCACCAACTCCATTATCCAATTAGACGCTTTGAACATTTGCGGTTTCCTTTTCCTAAAATTCGCTGGAACGTACTTATAACCATCAGGTTTAATAATTTCGTTCCATGAATTTTACTTGATCTAGGTTAATTGGCTGTTAAATACATAATTATGTTCACATGAATATTCAAATCTTCTTTTCTTCAAAAAATAGAAACATCAGGTGCCAGAGTTTTAATAAATCTTGTTAATTATTTTCGAAAATTGATTTAACATTGTTAAAAATTGTTAAATGTATTTTTAACACTAAATTTCTTTTTATGTTACAAGTTATACTACTAAAATAAAACTCGTTTAACATTACGAAAAAATTAGATTGTGTTAGTATTCTCCAAGTTTAAATATTTTTCATTTCACTTTCTTTTTAATGTATCACCAACCAATGACGATGATGGAGCTTTCTTTGGATCTCTAATATATCGACAACCAAGAGAAAGCGCGACACACTATATATATAGATGCTCTCTGACGCAGCGAGACAAAGAGATTAATTAGCGCGTTACTCAACCGTATCACGATACTGCGAAATCTCTATACAAAATACAAGGGTATCTCGATGTGTTTGCAGCTGTATATGCCATTGAACGTGTTCATCGCTCTGGTCGGCGTGCAAGTATGGTCCGAGTCGGACGAGATAAATCTATCATCGAATGGCGACACCACTCTATCCAATTTCCTGCGTTACCGCAGGGAGAAGCTGATTAAGGATATACCCAACGATAATGCCCAGCTGTTGACGTGAGTGTTACTTACTCGCAGTGCGAGACGCGTAGATTAGCTGTAACGTAAAACAATAATGAGTCTGATATTTTTGTTTCTCGACAACAGGCGAATCACTTTTGAAGGCGGGGTGGTCGGCAAGGCTCTTAAGGGACCAATATGTACCTTCGAGTTCTCCGGCGGCGTTTCTATGGATCATTCAAACGTCGTTGGTTTAGTAGCTGCCACTGTTGCTCACGAGATGGGCCATAATTTTGGCATGGAACACGACGGACCGGATTGTGGCTGCCCTGAAGAGAAGTGCGTCACAGCTTTACCTTTTTCTAATAATATTGTACTTGTGAATTGTCAATTCACTCCTCCAAGTTCAGCTTTAATAATTATTCTGTCATTTCAGGTGTATAATGGCACCGTCTAGTGGCTCGTCCGGACCAACGCATTGGTCCACATGCTCGTTGGAACACTTGGCTATAGCCTTTGAGCACGGCATGGATTATTGTTTGAGGAACAAACCGCAGAAGCTCTTCGATAGCCCTATATGTGGCAACGGATTCGTCGAATCGGGCGAGCAGTGTGACTGTGGCCTCAAGGAGAACTGCGACAATCCCTGCTGCAACGTAACCACCTGCATGCTGCACAGTAACGCGAGTTGCGCCACTGGCGAGTGCTGTGACCTGAAGACCTGCAGGCCGAAGACCGCGGGCACGGAGTGCCGAAGCGCCGAACACGAGTGTGATCTACCGGAATATTGCACGGGTCAAAGCGAATATTGCCCGGCGGACGTATTTAAGATGGACGGTGAAACCTGTAACGTAGGCAAAGCTTTCTGTTATCAGGGCTCGTGCAGGACGCATGACGATCAGTGTAAACTCTTGTGGGGTCCAACCGGTTGGTCCTCCGACACGCAATGTTACGATATGAACAATCGGGGGACAAAGAATGGTAATTGCGGCTATAATCGCGTCGACTCGAATTTCATCAAGTGCACCAATCAGTAAGTTGGAATATTATACCATATGTAAGAATGATAGCGTGAGAGAAGATTTGGATTTTGATGTATCGGATCTGTTATAGAAATGTTCTCTGCGGCATGCTACACTGTAAGCATTTGAATGAACGGTTAGAATTTGGCATGGAATCGGTGGCAACCTTAGCCCATTCCTTCATCAATAACGGCGGAAAGATAATACCATGTCGTAACGCTTTGGTCGATCTCGGATTGAGCGAGGTCGATCCTGGACTCGCACCGGACGGCGCTAAGTGTGCACCTGGAAAGGTAAAATATTTCCAACGATGAAAGTTTGTTTTTTTTTTTTTTTTTTAGTATGAAGTAGACCAAAAAAATATTGTAATTAAATAACTTGTATTAATTATAATTCATTTATGTATAGATGTGCGTGAATCAAAAATGTATGTCAGTAGCGGATTTGAGAGCATCCGTGTCCGGCAGCAAAGCCTGCCCGAGCAATTGTAACGGTAACGGAGTGTGTAACAGTCTTGGTCATTGTCATTGTAACCGGGGCTTTCGACCACCTGACTGCCTTCATCCCGGAATCGGAGGCTCCGAAGATAGCGGTCCAACTGAAGATCCAAACGGTGAATATCTTACCTACTTATACTTATCTTATTAATTTCGAGATATAGAATAAGAAATAAAAAATACGTTTGTTTAGAATTCTAAATAATTTTAGCGGAAAAATAGCGCTTGATAATTAAGAAAAGGCGTTTTAGTTTGATATATTTTTATAGATTTTCGACTGGGTATGACTGTATGATATGCATTTCATGTACTTTCAGCACGGAACGATTTCATAATCGCGCTCTACGTTGTCTTCTTGGGAGTGACGCCCACCATAGCTCTACTGCTGCTCGGAGTTTGGTACGTCAGGAATTCCCAGCATTGGAAGAAGGACGTGATGTCTACGTACGTATTTAGTTTCGACCGTTTTAAAGAGAAACGCAAACCGCATGCTAATAAGTCACTCAGTGTACCTACGTCAAAGACACATTACACTGCCGGTAGTAAATTTCTCAGGATGGTCTCCGCCTATTTCACGCCGAAGCGAAAGAATACCACTCGTAGCGCGAACAAAATATTTACAGTCAGTGATAACGCCGCACTTAAAGAGTCGCTACAGATAACTAAGACTGATTTGATATCCACCACCAATCCGGACGCTATTAAGTGTAGCAATAATATCGAGTATAGAAAGTCATTGTTATTCGGCAACGTAAAGCCAGACGTTAGCGCAAAGTCCAAAACGCAGGATAACGTTGCGATTGTTTCGATGCCTGCCGTTGAAATTCAGTCAAAGAGACCTGCTCCGCTTAGATCGGAATTAGGCCTCAAGATATCGGAGTGTATTCAACAAATTCAAAGAAAATCGCCTAAAAATGTTAAAGGACTTACACTCAATACCGAATTCAAATTCGAGCACTTGAATGAAAGTCCAGCCAGTACGTCTGACGTTACTCCAAAGACAGACGTATTATTTAATAATTCGAAGACGCCTGCTCCATTTTACAATAAAAAACCACCGCCCCCACCGGCACCTGCTCAAAGTTTAAAACCAAAGATCTGAGCGATTTCTAATCTGTTTGTACGAATCTAATCACACGTAGATATTTAGCGTGAAAATTCACGTATTATTAGAAAAATTTATTGATTTACTGTTTACATAATGCATTATGATATATGAATCTCGAATCGGTTTTATAATCTATAGTAATGGAATTTATATTTATATTCTGATAGATCGGGAAAGAATAATTCCAATTAAAAATCAACATTATTTGCTCAAAAGTCGAATTAAAAAAAATTCAAAGATTTTATCAATATAAAAGCGTGATAATAATTTTAAAAGAAAGTCAGAATCAATTATTAATCAAGTATAATAAGTATTCTTTAAATAAATATGAAATAGATTGTTATAATTTAAAAATTATTTTATTTAATATAGTGCAAATATCATAGCATTCTTGTGTGAGTTATGATTTTTGCATTATAACATGGGGGACTCGAAAATGGTGATGGTATATAGAAACAATATTTGGACTGTTGTCAGAACACGCTAAAATAATTCCTACTGTGATTCCAACTGCTGATAGTCGTAATAATACATATGTTCTCCAATATATTGTTTTATATATATATATATATATATATATATATATATATATATATATGTATATGTAATCAAAATTTTATATATAATATTTTTACACAAATTAGATGAAAAATGAAATTAATAGCTAAGAATAAATGTAAATATAACATAAATCGTATTACGTTTATCTCGCGCGTCTATCGTGATTAAATCTGTTTATTTAAAACAGATTCTTTGATGTAATAAGCGTAATGAGATATAGTAATAATTGCAGGCATAATAATTGATGTGTATACTTCCTATTTAGCATTTTGAATTGAATACATTTTTGGTGCAATATGCATTGTTTGTGTGATTGCAAACTTAAAATGTTTAAGAATATTATTAGATGAACAGCGTTTTGTTCTCACTGACTGATCATGTACTTGAAGAAAAAAAACAAATTTGCTATCTAATTTATGTATCTATTTACAAAAGGCTTTATTTTATTAATTGCATATTAAATATATATAAAATATATAAAAACTAAATATCTAAATATCTAAAAACTTTAAAATATACATCAATATATTTTACAATATTAACATACATCTGTAACATAAATTTCATGTGAGACAATTATTTATCTTTTTCCTATTCTGGTTTACACAGTTTTCAAACTATTAATTTGTTAATGCTACATTATAATTAATGTTAAATGAGGCATTCAATTTCGCAGAACAAAATACTGTTCTCTTATTGAAAACCAACAAATTTTTATATAAGAATTATAAAAGTAATATTTTTACATAGACATATTGCGTCATAAAGGCGGAGAAAAGAGCTTATGTAACATGTAGAGCATGTGCAGAAAATCATGTTATATGAGCATGAGCATGAATAAAAATTCTTCTCTTACTGGCTTTGCATTTTACAAAAAAATTGACAATTATATAAATCAGAAGCTAAATTTGGAGGACGTTTAAAAAAAATCAATTTTCTTCATTATTTCTCATTAATTATTACTTAAGAAGTACTTAATTTTTTTATTTCTTTACTCATTTCTTGGATATAGAAAATAAATATTCAACGAATGTTACTCATGTTTAGATAAATAAAATGTACAATTATTATTATTATTATTAATAAATGTAGTATCGATATACAGTGTTTTCAGTCTTCCTCGATGATTTCCTTTTCCAACTGCTTGCTCTACTAACATCTTAATCTATAACTAACTTTTCCCAGCAAATGTTTCTTGTCTGTGCATGTGTTTGGATTTATGGTGAATAGTTATGCATTTGAGAAAAATAGTTATTTTTCACACGATGCTGAAATGCATGTGTTGGATAAAGTATATGTAGTATGTGATAAAAAATTTAAAATTTATACATTACATCTTGTACTATTTTAATTGATATATTATTTTTATATTTTAATATTTTAATAAACACACATTTTTTTGCTTTATATTATTGAGAATCTACACAAGAAAAACATGTGTGTTTTACATTCTAATTTATGCTACATAGCAAAGATTCTCAGAGATTAATCTAACTACAAACACAATGCGTTTTCATTAGCCACGTATTAAGTATCACATAATTGCGCTTACAAAAATTCCTCAATTCCTTCGCTTATAATTCTGCTTCAAATTTCAGGACCGAGCGCCACAATGGATCGCTAATCAAAACAAACGATCGTTCGGGCCCCATATCTCGTAACATTGAGACGATCGATTCTAGCCTGAGTCAGGATCCGGCGTGCGTGAGTTTGCTGCCTAAGACAGAGGCCGACGAGCGCTACACCAACAATATGTTCGGTCAGTTCAAAGGCTTTACGATCACGCCGATTCATTCGAATCAATCCAAACTGGCCGAGCCCACGAAACCGGCCCCATCCCCGCCGCCAGGGTGGATGCCTACCGTAGCGATAAAGACGAATGTAATTAAGTCGAGCTTGCAAAAGTGCAATGTGCCACAAAAAAGTAGTCTATTGAGTTCTAACGTCAACGATGCGACCGCTCCAATGTTGCCACCATTGAATCCAGGATCTACGGCGCGACCGTTAATCAGCAGTCCCGTATTGGCGGCCACAACTTGCACATCCGTCGAACTGGTAGCTGGCAAGATACCCACCAGACCTGCTCCGGACGTACCCACACGTCCAGCCCCGGCACCGCCAACCACCGCTCCTTCAAAGCCGCAGAGACCCAACAGTACGCCCTTGACGAACGTGATATTGCCTGAACCGGAGAAGAAGCCGGATAGAGGTAGCACGCTCAACCGAATCGCATCGATGTTGCGTCCTGGCTCCGGCATCATGAGAAGCAACTCCCAGAGGGATGAAAGGAACACGAATTCTCTACCGAGAAGCCAGCATCACAAGGCCAACAAGGTCATCGACAAGGAGATCCTGAGAAACTTGGAGATTTCCAATCCGATACCACAGAAGGAGATCGAGATCGCCGCACCAGTCATCCCGGTAATATCAGCAGCCGAGATTGAGAAGAAAAATGTGGTCCTGCGCGCTCAGTCAATGAGAGACAGCAAAATTACGTCAAGACCTCTTATCCATACATTCGGTTCGATGCGTCAGACGACACCCGTCAAGAGGCCCACCAGTATTCCCGCCAGTACAAGGCCTACGTCGCCACCGCCAGGCCCACCGAATATCGCGCAGACGGAAAAGTCCGTCGAGAGCGCGATAAAGATTCCAGGACTGCCCGGTTACCAAAATCCGCCCGTGAAGCCGTTGGAGAACGTTTACGACGATTGTATGAACTTGATCGCGGAATCTTCATTGTCAGAGATCAGGGAGGAATCGCCTACGAATGACAATATCTACGCGGTAATAGAGGAATCTGTACCGGAGAAGAACAGGAAGAACACGGAATTGGAGGCAACAATACCGACCGATAACGAATACAAACTACCGAAACGCATTGACACGACGTCCACCGGTGGTACGAACAGTCTGGAGTCGATGGGTTTGCTGTCAGAAATTGTATCAGAAATTTCGAATCGCAATTTCGACTCTATATATTCCACCTCGACATTAACTAGGAAGAAGAGGGAGAATAATAAGGAGAATGAATCGAAAAATGTGGAAAATACAGGCTCTGACAGTTCCTTAGGTAGTTATATGAATTCGAGCCATTACAAGACTCCCGGAAGCGTTTACTCGAACTCGACTTCCGGCAAGTTTAATTCCTCGAGCTCTACCACCAGCTCGGGTTATCTTCATCCATCCGTGATAAATGTACCGCAAGTGGACAAGAAAGAGGCGGATAAAAATATTTCGGACGCGAATGAAAACTTGAAATCCAGCGAGAAAAGCAAGCTAGATACTCTCATGTCTAATAATCCTAACATAAACGACGAACTATCCAAAGAACTCGGTATGAAGCCGCCTGAGAATCCTGTAGGGTTTAAACCGTTCGCTTCGACAAAGACTAGACCGTCTCATTTGATACATATCAAGAAGGACGACCAAGCTGAGAGTAAGGTTCCGGTTAAACCGCCTTTGAACAGGACTAAAACGCCACCGAACATTGCGAAGAGTCCGACTTCCAGAGAAACGACCGAGTCGAGCGTGAAACTCACGAGACAAAGTTCAGATAATACATTAAAGTCATTGAAATCTTCGAAAGCGTCCGAGGCGAGTTCGATAAATTCGACGAAGCAGCGTTCGGACGCGAGGCAAACGCAACTGAACGCGACCAAGTCGAGTAGCGATTTAGATAAAGAGGAATCGCGTACAACCGTATCTGTCAAAAATGTGCCTTGTAGTCCTAAGGATAATCCGAGCAAGTTCAATAGCCCGGATTTGGTCTCGAGCTGCGCGAACTCGAATCAAGGCGGTACAAAGTCACCAGACGTTGTGGGCAGCAATCCCAAGTTCAGTCTCCCGTTGAAGACATCCGCTCACAAGACACCTACACTTCCAAGAAGTAGTGGGCAAAAGACGCCTACGACGCCGTTGAAACCTGTAAACATTACGTCCAAAATGACTAATCTCTCATCGGAAAGGAAGAAGTCTCCGACCGGCAACACAAGCATAGCTAAATCATTATCGCCATCTGTCAAGGATTCGAATAATGTCAAGAGTGCGACGTCGCATTTGACGTCCAAGGCATCCACTAAAACGGAAACAATCAAAAGCGAGGATGGAGGAGCGAGAACGAATCCGCTGCAAAGGGCGGCGGGCGGTAAATCCAACGTGGCGTCGCTTCAGCAAAAGTTCGAGGCTAACAAGAACAATTCTGGTGTCACGAGAACTATATCGAGTGCGAATAATAAAAAGCCGGTGCCGGCGCGACCAAAGTGACAGAAGTGGACGGTGGCAACGTAAAAAGGAAAAGAAACAAATAATCAGCATGAAAAAGAGAAGCGAAGGAAATCTATACTTGAAACATTCTAGTCTGTCATTGATTCATTCTCGTTGGAGAAGATATACGTAAACAAGTATACATGTTTACGCTGATATAAACATACACGAGTAATATAAACATAGATACGTGCACACATACACACGAGGACGATACACATATATCTTTAAAACTTCTTAATTAAGAATTCTTAAACGGAAGTTGAAAGAAATAGTACAAGGATCGCGAATCTTTCCCTTTAAGATTTATGAAAAAAACGCTAATTTTACGAACAAATGTTATATTTCTTGTCAGGATATTGTAAAATTGCGGTCGCAAGTGGCCGTTAACGTAAGAGAGACATAGTATTGAAAATTGTAAATAGCATTCACTTAAAAATTGTCAAATATTTTTTGTAGAAACTACCCACACATTGCCGACGTTCAAGCGTACCTACACATGTAAGCCAATAATTACCGTATATATATAATATTTATCTTAAGCGTTTTATAAGAAGCGATATTACGAAGTAAGCAACATTATTTTCGAAACCTTCGCTTGAAACTGGAGCAGGGCGTGTTACAAAATTAATTGATCTCTGTGATATATGTATATGTATAAAGGAATATTGCACAGAAATACACTGTACGTCACTTTGTTACGACTAGCAGGCTATAGATGCGACCAAAATTATTTTATATCATACTACACAAATTGTGAGATCTATACGAAGGCTCCGTTATATGTGTGAGAGATAGTCGGTCGAATCGAGGCAAGGTAGATAGGAATGAGGGAGAGGGGAGAGGCAAAAAGGGAGATCTTTAAAATTTCATATAACTTATTCTTGTATTCATTTTTATTAATTCGCTAAAAATTGATCAATTATTAAAATCGAGAATTTATGTCTTTGACCGATACATAAATATATATATATATATATCTCGAAAGTCACACGCATCGTTAAGTTAAAAGCTATCAAAAATCGCAGTCATATCTGACAGACGTAAATTCTGTTAATATAGAAAGCCTCTTTCCAAAGATTAAAATATAACGAAATCTAGAATATATATATGTATATATACAGACACAAAATTGTACCTTCGAGATCCTGTGGGAGTCAAAATTGAAATGCCATTAGTTAAGAAAATCTAGATGTTAAAAGTTTCGATAGTAACATAACACTGCGAATCGAATAAGGTTGATGAGTTCTTTCGACAGTAAATTAAACTAGAATCATTGAATATTTGTCTCGATCGTCCAGAGTATCACGCCTTTATTTTTTCATCATTCTCCGCGTAAATGAATTAGCGACAAAGACTTGCTTCGTCTAAGGCCGCTCTCGATGCAAAGACTAAAACTATTTATTTGACTGATTCATGTAAATATTGTTTATGTAAGATAAGCACATAGGAAGAAAGAGAGAGAGAGAGAGAGAGAGAGAGCTAAGTTTTATACAATGTACCTTTGGACTGGATAAGTTAAGTTGTAAGTTACCCTTAACGCATTAATCGTGCGATTGTGAGAGACAGCTTCGATTTCTTGAAAATATTTAAGAAAATATGTAGATTTTATTATATTAAGAGCGTAAAACTGTGGAAAGGTTTTATTGAACTAAACCGGCTATATATATATGTGCAATTACTCGTCCTTTTTGTTCTTTTGTATGAAAAAAAATCCAGAGGATATCTTTTCATTCATAGTATTCAGTTTATAATAGTTCCTACATGTGAATGACATGAGAAATCACATATAGAATTTCGCCAAAATTCAATAAAGCTTTTTTACTCACGTACTATGCATTGCTTTTTCCGCTTGTTTTCTCTATGCGTGACGTCGTATGTATGTGTTGCTTCATTATGAGACAATCAAGCATTTATTTTGCATACATGTCCGAGAAGGAGGTTTAGCTCAACCACCTGCTTGTTAATTAATATTTAAATAAATGCTACTATTTTAGTAAGAGTACTCTAAAAAAATGAGAAAAAAAGAATTAAACGTCACACTAAACTGCAACGTATTTGTAATTATAATTACGACTGTATAATAAAAATTATCCGACAAATTGGCTTAAATACAACGATCGTTCAATCAGGCAATAAAGCTTACGATGTCATACGATGAAGTTGCAAGATTTCATCTTACACATTAAATAAATAACAACAAGCATCATTGCAATACATATTGTACATTCAGTACCAAAGATAAGTAGCATCCCATCTATGACACTGCTGAGATAAGTACTACAATAATTAATTACGCGTGCGCGCGATAAAGTGTACATTACCTTAAAACCTTAACGATGTTACACACACAATAAAGTCTTTATTCCAACTAAATATTTTTCTGAACTATCTTTTGTATTTCAGTATTTTGCGGAAGAATTAATTTGAGCCAGCATCGATCGAAAAAAGAATAATTTTTAAAATTTTGCACACACACGTGCAATATATATATAAATCCAAAATTTAATGATTACAAATTTTTAAAATCCTTATTGTTATAGCTGATACAAAACCTATATTGATCGTGAGATATTTATAAATTTTTTGATTAATTTAAACTCAATTTTTTTTTTTTTTTTTTTAATTAAAAACTAACTTTTGTAACTTTTAAATATTATAAAATTATATAAATATACTCTATTTTCATATGCAAAATTCAGCAAGTAATACAAACAAATACATAAAGGAGAATAATATATAACAAATAAAGATAAGATTAAATTTAATATACATGTATATATTATAAATTATTACATATATAAACAGCTATTATATAAAAAGAATATAAAGCAAAAAAGAAGATTTAATTGATGTTCTTTTGGAACTGTCTTTTTTAATCGCATATTTTTTTTCAAAAAAGAAATATAATTACGAAATTAATATCGCTCTCGATACTTAATATTTTTCCAATACGAGCGAAGAGGCAAAAAGATTGAAAAAAATGGAGAACAAAAGGAATGAGAAGAATAGAACGTGCGGAGATATATGTTGTACTTAAGGACACTATATATGAAAAGAAAGAAAAATATTTAAAAAATTAAAGAAAAAAAAAAGCGAGTTTTCTCGAGAGCGCGATCTAACAATAAGATCGATCATGCGCGAGCAACGGTAGACAATTCGACGCGCACAGTGCGCATGCGCGCAACGCTTGTGCGTTGACTCTTGACGCGGTTTTGTCGATGGTCACTTTCGTCAAAATTAATTTGACAATTTCTCGCGATCGCAACACGATTGACAGATCTCGCGTCGCTCGCTCCCGGATGAATATTGGAGCACGCTTATCATTTATCTAATAGGACGGCAAAAATATCCGGCTCGTCATACCGTGTATGTATCACCAGGTATCACTGAAAAAGAAATAGCTTCTCCGGAAGAAAAGGAAATATGTATCACTGTGATACCGAGAATTGCCAAAGCAACGCCAACTGCTGTTATATTAATATTAAAATTCCAAATCGTGGAACCGATTGTAAATCAATCATAGAGAGTCGCTATTTCTCTCCCCATGTCTCACACACACATACACACACACACACTCTCTCTCTCTCTCTTTATCGCTCGCTCGTTCTATTTCTCTCTAATAAGTTAAATTTCTCTCTATTAGTTTAAAAAAATTCCATATACATGATTAAACGAAAACAATCGAAGAAGTATTCGGGGAAATTTTAAAGATATATTTTGTCTATAAATTTAACTAACCTACAAATGATTTTCTGCCATGCGATATACTTTTCATTCTGATTCATTTGCTCCAATTTAAGTTTACATTAGTTACATAAAGTAAAGCAGAATCAACTGAAAAACAAATTTGATCGCCCTTTAACCGAAATTTTCTAAATTATAGGAGACCCTATATTGTACTCGTTGATATGGTGAAGATGGAATATGTACCACGACACCAGCTTGCAGCTATAAATAAAATGAACCTAATGAATCAAAACACTTTACCCGACGTGAGTTATGTGTATATTGTGTAAACAGAAAAGTAAATGAATAGAAATAAGTATATTATATTCTATCAAATGTTATTGTTTATGCCAAAGCAATGAACTACTTTCTGTGTTACACAATTTTTGCAAAATGTGATTTTATTTACAGATATTTTATTCGGATGCAGTAAAACAATTATTAAATCTACCAGACAATTTTACAATGTCTCTGAATGAGTTTGACAAGGTTATACTTGACAATAAGAAAAATGGCATGTGTGCAACAACGATGAACAATATGAAATCACCTGCGATATCAATAGTTCCGGTGAATATATCAGATGAAGAAGAAGAAGACGATGCTAATCTTTTACCTTCGAAAATAGTGGATAAGAAATCAGAAATTGCTCTACTGCCTGTTAGAAAGAAATTATGTGGCCACTATGAACCATGCGAGAACATTGTTTGCGATGTTACGGTACAACAGTACGTGGATAATGATAGAGTGTCACCTGTGTTAGCGGTAAACATAGAAGAGGAAGAAATAAATGCGCCAGTCGAAAAACACTGCAAAAACAAATATTGCGATGCGTTGAGTATCGATCATAATCGTTGTCGTCGGGGGTCAATAAAATTATACAAATGCGATAAATTTCACGTGTGCGACATCTGTGGAATAACGTTGAAAGGATGGAAATCTCGGATATGTCATAGGAATTGCACAAGAAAGGATGAATACAGGCACAACAATGTAGATAGAGCGCATTTGCTAAAGGAGAGGATGCGCGAACGTGAATTGCAAATTTTAGAAAACGCGAAAATGAAGAGGAATGATTACTCGGATCCCGAAAAAGCGATGGAAACTTTGCGAAAGAATGAGGAGATAATAATCATTCCAAAAACAACACCTAGACAACCACCGATCATCACCATAACTTCAGTGCTCACCCCTCAATCAATTGGCACAATTGGCACTAATATATCTAATACTCAACCTATCAAAATTAATTCACAAGGAAATAACTTCGCGAATATCTGTGGAAGTGTGCCCTTTACAATTTCGTCGCAAAACACATCGCGTCCGACAGAAAGCAAAACGCAACCGATAAATCAAGTTGAGTTTCCAAACCTGCAACAAAAGCTGTACGTGACGCCTACTTCAACTCCTACTTCTGTTCCTGCTTCTGTCGCTACTTCTGCTTCAGTTTCATCTTCGCAGAATCAATACGTTCGCCTCACAACTTGTTCACCTCAAACTACCACTGTTCAATCTTTGACGATAAACAGTTGGGTCGTATCACCGTCACATGTTTTAACGACCACACCGATTCAGGCTAAATCGTTCCTTACACCAATACGCGTGGTGCCTATAACTAACTTGATAACTGCGCCGTCATTGCTCCATCGAACACAGGGTATCCCCAAATTCTGCATCATGGCGGAAAATGTAGTAACGCCGGTGACTATATCAAATCCACCTCTTCAGCCTGCTGCTGTAGTTACCACTAAGGTTACTACCACTGTTGCTACCACAGTTAATGCTGTTACCACTAATACTGCTACAACTACTGTTACTACTTCGAACACTACTACGGTAACGCAACAAAAGGACGCTGTGAAAGTTCCAATACAACAATATTCGATACAAAAGTTGCACAAAGGACAAAAGATCTTAAAGAGAAAAAAAACTTTTGTCTGCGAATACTGCTCGAAACATTTCAGCACCGACTGGTATTTTAAAATGCACGTCGCGAAGCACAAAGGCGTGAAGCTCTTCTTCTGCAATCTCTGTGACGAATCTTTTAGCAATAAGTACGATATGAAGAAACACATGACTAAACAACATAACGGTCAAAAGGAGATGTTTACGACGCAACGGTTGGCGGAATTTACTTGTGATAAATGTGACTATGTTTGCAAATCATTCGCTTTCTTCAAAAACCATGTTAAAACGCACATGACATTGAATTCTGATAAAGGAGACATCAAATTGAAGAAACAGAAATTAAAACCCTCTAAAGAAAAAATAAATGACACAACATTAGTAAGTGATTCAAACGAAAAGGATATGAAGGAAATAAATTGTCAAGATACATCCAGTAATCTGCAAGAGAATAAAGTTGTTTCTGTTGATATAAAGACAGAAAATAATGTCAAGATTTGTCAAAGTGTAACTGTCAAAAACGAGAGCAACATAGACTTATCGACGAGTAATGAAAACAATAGTGCAAAGATGAATGGATTTACATTTGTTTCCATAGAAGAAAGTCTCAATCCCAAGAATTACAAGCAAGAATCTATTATTATGTCGTGATAAAAAAGAGTATGCAATATATTTTACTTATAAGAAATACAAACTAGACAATATTCTTTCAAGTATGGTTTATTACAAAGAGCTTGAAAGAATGAAAATACAGGATATTTCGCAGAGTTTAATTGATACATTTCTAGAATGTGTTCTGTAAAATGACTTCTGGAAATTATTCGGTTAAATCCTTGGATATTCTTTATATGTGGAAAAGAGTGAACAAGGAAGTATCCTATCGACAACCAAAAAGCACTAAATTTAAACGTTAATATGTGTTTGGACAACACATGCAAGGTATACTTATATTAAAATTAGTTTATAATATTGTACTCTTTGATGTAAGAGTACTGACTGTGCCCTTCAAGATAGTTGTGTAGCTTAATGTAGAATCGCGATGTGAATCTCTTTCAATGTAAAGGATTCTTGTTTTTACGCAGTCGCACTTTATTTAAATCGTATAAATAAAAGCCGCGATGAATAAAAACTGCCTATTTTTCGACGTAGAGAATGTTGAAAAGAGAGCAATGTTTCAAATTTTATTTATTTACACATGATAATTTAAAATAATTATTTTAGTAAATTTTTTATATTTCGATTGTTAAGACTATTAGGTAACGTTTGCGCTAGTTATTTTTTTTCTTATACATTCCTACAACCAATGCAAGTATATGTCACTGATTTTATACACATATATAAAATAACAGTAGTTTATTTTTTTTGTTGCTTTAAATGTTAAAATATAAAAAGATTTTATTATTTTCAAATTCTTGAAACGATATTTTATTTTACGATTGCAAATAATAGGTTTTTTTAGAATAGCGAAAAAATACAGAATCTAAGAAACAATTACCACGTCATATTTGAGACACATTATATACGATTAAATCGTACTTGTATAATGCAAAATTTTGATTTCTCTTAGAATTTTTTTTTTTACAAATCTAGAGTTGTTTAATTCTGTACAATTATTGCATGATACAAAAATGCAAGTTGTACAATTTGCTGACAATTTTAAAGCACCTAATTATTATTATTAATTATTGAATTGATATATAGTATTATTTTATACATAAATTTTAATAAAAATAAAATATAAAATATAAATGAGTGCGAATGCACGTCGCCACTATATTAAAAATTGACACTTTGTTGATACATATATCCGTACACAATGTAATGTTTACATACAAAATATTTAGGTTTGAGATAGAAGTATAAAATTGGCTTTAATTTCGAATATTTTAATTATCACTAAAATATAGAGAGTAAAAATTATATTCTACTACACATTATGTAAAAATCCGTCATCTCATTTTTAATTAATTGACATAAACTCATAGATGTCAAATTAATAAAAAATAGCAATTTGAAGATTAAATTTGACTTCTTTTCATTAATTTAGTTGGCATGACATGAGTTACATAATACAATAAAATGTAATACAAATATATCTTTTTGTATTGCATTTTATTTCTCATTCAAAGAGGCGTATAAAGTAAAAATACATAAGCTACGTTTTTATTTATTTATAATGTGATATAGAATTATTTCATTGTTTTTTCCTTTAAACTCAGACATAACTATTAAATGTATCAAAATATAAAGTGACACTCTTACTTTCTAAAATTTATTATTATGCGTACTTTATATGTTTAATAAATTTTTTATTCTCTAATACACAGTTGATATTATAAAAGCATTAGAGAGAACAATATAAATATATGAAACAATGGAATATTCTTAAAAGTAAAAATGCAATTTAAGTTAATGTATTGTGCAATATATTGTGCATATATTGTGAAATAATCACTATTAAATATTCATGTTGATGTGTCACATCTACAATTCAGTCTGCTCTATCCTGTTGCTAGAATGTACAATAGAGAGAGAAAGAGAAAGAAAGATAATGTCAAAATATTTTATTACATGCGATGTGTCACATCTACAATTTGTTGAGGATAAATAATGTTCCTGAATATGAAAGATGAAATGTTGAGTGCCTTGTAGACTTGAAATATTTCTTCTAATATAGTCATATTTATTTTTTATAGACTTATAGGTGACTTGTCTCTGCAGAAATAAAATCTATATAAACATGTTCTACACTTTCTATATATTTCTCCGGCTAATAAACGTTCAAGCTGTGAATATAAATCTTACTTGATATATGTCTTTCTATTGTTAGGTAGGTGTCAAGTTAGTAGATGTAGAATTTATATGTATCTTGCACATAGAACACACATGTTTATAAAGACTATGCTTTGTAATATTGGATCTAAGATTGCAAAATGAAGTATGTCATGCAACAAAATTGTTACATTGCTCTAATACATTAGTACTGTCAATAATATATTGTTTGATGCTTTGTATATTGGAGATATTCATCTTATTCATTATCAGCGTTTTCATAATCTGTTTTGTATTATTGCGATACAAAAGTATAAAGCTTGTAATAAAAATATAAAAAAACTAATATGTCGAAGCTGTGAAATAATAAACCAAATATTAATAATCACCTAAAATAAACCAATAATTATCATATAAGCAAATAAATTAGTTGATGATTTATATTTATATTACATATACTCTCTATTACTTTATTTTATAAGATCTGAGAGTTTTAATAAAATAAGTTTATTTATTTGATTTCTATTTACTTGAGAATATAATATAGCTTTAATGCTAATTTTTTATGCTTTTTTTTATCTCGATATTTATAATAAAATTTTGTTAGTTAACAATATATTTCTATTTTATATTCATATTTCTATATAAATCATATATCTTTTATAGTGATTTACAGATGAACAGAAATTTTAATCTAAATTATTTGTTACAGAATAAAATAAATTCTAGATATCTAATATTTCTTTAAAAATTTGATTATTTATTTGGAAACGTACATGTTAGAAATATAGAAAAATTATAATTATAAAAAATATTAAAATTATTTGTCATACGAATCATATTCGATCTAAAGCTTCTAACATTATAACGCTGTTGCCACGAATTACCTAGAAAAATATACAATTTATCTTAATAAAATCTTTCGGTAATTCTAAATAATATTTCTCTAATAATATTAAACTTGTAGAATATCAAACTTTTGAATCTATTTTCTATAAAATCATATGATATAACTTACCACCATCCCAATATTGTTCTTGGTACCATCTTTACATTCCTCTATACTTTCATCTATAACCATATTCATGAATGGATCAAAACCTCTCAGTATGCCAATAACATGTCGACCTCCATTTAATTTTACTGCAAGATATTTCAAATAAAATTAGAATAAAAAGCAAAATATATTTGTTAATATAAAGATGCACTTATATATTGCTTTTTTACATATAAAATATAAATGTGTCTTAAGAATTATATAAGAAAACAGATAAAACTATAAAAAGTTTTTCTTCAATTTCAACTATATAATTATAAATGCGTGCAAATTTCCAAAAGACGTCATGGAAGCAAGCCTCAGCTTTGCACAATTTTTTTCAAAAAAATATTTTATATTAAGTATTATATATATATTTCATAGCAATTTTTAAATGATATAATTTCCTGCACAAGTAGAGAATTACAGAAGTATGTAACTTTCAATGAGGCATCTAATCATATAATCTAACCTAATCTTTTTCTTAAGCATGTAATATAAGTGTGTAATTTGAATTTTATTAGCCTGCTTTCTTTTCCGACACTTACGAGATAGTCTTTTATCCATATATCTGAAAAAAATACAAAATTTTCATTAATAAATAATGCGTAAAATGTCATCTACTCTGATGATGATTAAACAATAATGATGAAAACTAAATAATAGTAAAACATTGCATTAAATTGTGAAAAATTACATACTTTTTCAATTCGGGCGGATGTGCCTTGCTCATTTTAGTGATTTACAGTTTCCTTAACAAATTACTTACACGCACGTTTGTGTAAATTTATACTGCCGGTTAGAACCTTTGAACACCGGCAGCAGACAGAACCTGAGAACGGTCATCCCGGCGTTTTTCGTGAGACGCTTTCTACATGTCATGCAGCAGCGCCATTGCATCCACTGTTAGGAATTGGAAACACTTAGCCAAATCCATTTTCTGTACTGTCGGTCAAACTTCTCATTTGGTTTATGTCCTTGCTACATCCACTTTTCGACAATGATGATAAACTTATCGTTTGGTTCAAGTCCGTGCTATATCCATAAATTATAGATAAGAAATTTCATATATATGAATTAATTAATATATTTTATTAGTTATTGCGTAATTGCGTGCAATATTTTTATATACTACGAATAACATTATATGTTATTATTGAAACATTTTTTATGTAGCCATATATAAGCAATCGCGTGATGAACAATTGCTTGTATACGTACATGTATAAATACCCACCACCACCAATTAATACAACATAAAATGCATATTTTCAAGAGATCTACTATTAACTTTAGTTTAAAACTTTTTTTGAAATTTCCAGTATTTAATAAAACAAACCCAAGAAACTTCAATCTTTAACGATTTTTTATGGTTATCATGAAAATGAAATTTGCGGTAATTTTCGGTATTATTTTTATAATCAGGGCATCAAAATACGTAAGTATATGTGATGACAGCAAAATCAGAGGTTTCACCTTTTCGGAACTTTATTCAAGCTCTTTATGATTTATATTTTCTCACAAATCGTTAACACTATTGACATAATAATTTTTATTAAAATATTTGTCCATTATAATAAATGAAATAAGAAAATAGAATCGTCGTACAGTTTGTACATAACAACTCATGAAATTACTTTTTAGTTAAAAGTATTTTACGCGTTATATTTCGTAATCGCGTTTCAAAGGTACAAGCTTTAAAACGCATTAAATGTATCTAATAATAATATCATTTTAGTTAAGAAATTTTACATGCATTTTAGAATCACTTTGATGTATATATTTTAACGCGTCAAATTTCTTCCCCGCGGGAAGAACGATACCTTCTTTGCGAAATATGTTCTCCTAATAACTCAGAAGCGAATTTTCGAGTATTTTAAAATACATTACTGCTCGTGAAGCAGATTGCCGATATTTATTAAAATATTTTATTAATGAAAATTCATATTTTAATCGAATAAATTAAATAGAATAAGCTATAATACAAACAGGCTCATCTAATAAAAAATTTTTTTATAATAAACAAATATTAAAATATTAATAAATTGTATTTAATAAATTAGTTTTTAGTGATAGAATAAAGTGATAGAATATTTGGTTTTTTTTCTTGTTCTCTCTTTTACTTTCTCTGCTAAAAAAAAAACAAACATACGTAATATATAAGAATAATAAAAAAATTGTTACGATGAAAAAGAGAATATTTATTTAATATAATATGACAAATTTCTAAAATTACAGAGAGTTATACATATTTAGTAAATGTAATAAGTACAGGCAGTAAATTTGTACATATTTTTCATTATTAATTTATATATAATTATCATACGTCTATAAATATATGTGTGTATCTATAATATAAATTTCTATCATTTTTACAAATAATTGTTCACATCATTGATATAATTTTCAACGAATATAATAAAGAAATCGTTAAACAGTTATACGGCAAATGTTATAAGATTGCTTTCGTTAAAGTATTTTACACATTTCGTAATCGCGTTTCATGTATTTTAAATATATCGCATTAAATCGAATAATAATATCATTTTAGTTAAGGAATTTTACATGTATTTTAGAATCATTTGATTGTACATATTTCAACGCGTTAAATTATATCACGTAGTACTTATAGTACGTATTTGTTATTGTCTGGCGCGAGGAGAAAGAGAGAGAGAGAGAATGAGCATACTCGACCTTGTCTTTGACGTCACGCATTCCATAGTAAGAGAGGGGAGCCCGGCGCGTACGGAGTACGTGACTAGCGACAGTCATGAGTCATTCATTCTTACTCCGGCGGGCGTAGTGTGCGCACGTGTTTTTACTCCGATGTCGGCGCCGGCGCCGGCACGTGCGCCTCGCGTTCGGTCACCTCGAGGTCGAGCGCGCTGTACACGTTTCTCGCGACGATAATATACGTAATAATATTACGATAAATCTTAACGTGTTAAAGTACGTTTAAAATGACTCCGAAATAAAATAATAACATTCGACCTTGCTGACATATACCGTGCTATTGTGTTTGACATTCGTCTCAGCTCTCGGCTCTCGGTTCTCGGCTTCATCGCGATCGCGGTCGTGTTTTCGTTGATATTTCCTGATTTCGATCACGAAATTATGTTGTCGGGGATCGTATTTGATGCCGACTAACTGGAATTCTCTCAGCGTTGCTTTCCAGTGAAAAACGATTGATTGAGGAAGATGTTGCCAAATGGATGTCGATTATCGGCGTTTAATTTGCATTTTTTCAATCGTCATTTCTTACTGGGCAATAACGTTTACACGCCTCAGTATCGCGGCTGAGGCGAATGCCGGCCGCGTAAGACGTATGTTCAGTATAGAAAGATACATGAACGCGCGGTTAATATTGAGCTAACGCTCGATAATCGGTTGTTGAGAGCACGGTCTCTGTCGAAATGGGATTTTCGATCGTTTCGAAATTCGGGAGTGCCGTCAAAGTATCGCGCGTAAAAGTGCGGAAGTGCCGTTCAAACTATCGCGCGTTTTTACTTTCGTACGGTTTAAAATATTGCGCGATTTTATTTCTGTGCCGTTTCAGCAAATTAAAAAAACTATATCGCGCGTATAAAACAATAGTTCCTGACGTCCCTTACAATCTGAGAGGAGGAGGAGGCCTAGGAGAGGCATCCTGCATCGGCGGAGCAACCTTAGGGTAAATATAATTTTTATATTATTTATTGTAGATTAATTATTATAAATCACGTATATGATTTAATTCAGTTTATTTAGTTGATTGATTTCAACAAGAGAAACTCAGAGATAAAGACTTTTACATAAATCTTATAAAAGTCTATTTATTTAAAAAATAGTTCTTTTTTTTAATTATATAATTATTCGATATTTATATATTTGCTTATTATTGTACGCATTGAATATAAAATTTGATGAGTACATAATAATAATTGATGAGTATATATAATAATAAATTCTTGAATATTAATTATTTTAAGCGCTGCTATAATTTATATTTTATATTTGTATGTTACAGACAACGTATAGATTCAATATCAACAACTCCGCTGTTGCACATCAGTGTCGGTGAGTGATAAAAAGTTTTTATTATATTTTAAAGCAACGGATTTGTATAAAGATTTGTAGATGTAGATTAATAGACTTGTAGATAAAGATGTAGATTGTAGATAAATTCGTTGCTTTAACCCTCGGATGGCGGAATGCATGCATGCCGTACTCTGGGTCAATTTTAAATTATAAAAAAATTCCTTTTTGTACGTATTCCAAGAGAAAATTTTATATTACATTTTTCATTTACTTTTGTTTTTAACTTTTGTTAAAATAGATATACCATTTGTTAAATATTAAAATTGAAAGAAAAAGAAAAATATTTAAAAAAATAAAAATATATGATTTATTCCAGTTTTATGCAAGACATACATGAAATATTTATTTTAATTATATATATTAGATTTTTATAAAACAATTTTAAAGATACAAATGTTTAATGACCCGCCGACAGAGGGATTGATATGCATGCTAATATATTTTACATACACCGAAAAAATTATATTCTCAGCTTAAGAATATTTCATTTAACTTTATAATATATTTCTTTAAAATAAACATTAAGAAGATCTTCTTACAATTAGTTTAAGAGAGAAATCTTCTAAAGAGTACTTTCAGATATTCTTAACAGATAAGAATATATATACTGAATAGAATATTTTCTTATCATTATATTATTTAATATTTGAGATTATGAATCCCAATAACAAAAAAAAGCAATTTTACAAATGGACATTTGCTATTTATTAAAATTTTGACAAGTTAAATATATATAATATATTAATATGTACAATAGTTTTAATTTCATTATAAATAAGGTGTTTTAAAATATATCACGTAAAAAATTATTCTTATTTATTAAGAATATCTATTAAGAAGGCTTATAAAGTCTACATTTAGAGTACAATTTTTTCGGTATATACATAATTATATTTGTTACATATCTTTTGCAACTTTCGACGACTAATGATACGCACTTACAAAACGATTGTATTATAATATCATACGATCCTAAATGAATATAAGTCGTCTCATTTGCCGGTGATAATTATTACGGCAGTAGAAGAAGTTATTTTTCTTCCTCAATTCTTGGCTCGTAGAAATCGAGTTAAAATAACTATAGCCAGGAGCAACAAAGGTAGGTCCAACTGGCTGGAAAAATATAATACGTGGTCAAAATGATAAACTGGCGAAAAGGCGTAAATAATATACATGATCGTGATTTCCTAAAACTGTGAATTCCCACTTAGAATCCCCAAATCACTTTATCATGTATTTTTGCTAGTGTAACCAGTAAGTAGAGTGAGGTCTACTTGGTCTGCTATGGCTATTAGGATATTGGAAAAGAAAATAAAATTTAATAAAATTAAATCTAAAGCTATAAAATTAAAGCTCTAAAATTAAATTTAAATTTAAGGGAAAAAATTTAAAATAATGTAATATTTTTTCAGAGAAATAAAAAAAAATCATTAAATATAGATTATATATAAATCATAAAATATAATATACAAAAAAAAGAAAAAGAAAACAATTATAAAAAAGATTATTGGATAAAAATTAAATTTATTGATTGATTTCTCAGCTAATTAGTCAGCAGACATCGGATCCACATTTGTAAGAATAATCAATTGCTCGTTAAATAGTTTTATAGAGACATATATTATCAACTTTCTCTGGCAAGCTTATAAGTCTTTAACATTATAGTTTTTTTAAAATTACTATTTCTTTATCGAATGATATTCTTTTTATATCACTAGAAAACCACAAGCGCGCGCTATTTATTGTACATATATATAAGTTTATATATCATCAATTGAGTCATTTAATTCATCTATTTGTCGCTTTGAATTTACAATTTTAAGAGCAGGACGATTGATATATTAATTTCGGAAAAAGAAACTTTATTAATCACTGTTAATTAATGCCGATTATGCAATTGACATATTCTCGTACGCGATTAGTAATATGTGTCTTTTAATATCTTCGAAAGTTCAGTTTTTATTAATAAAATATTTTACATAAATATGAGCAATGTACTTTAAGAGCGGTAATGTATTTTAAAACGCTCGAAAATTCGCTTCTGAATGAATAGGAAAACATATTTCGCAAAGAAGGTATCGCTAAAATCCGCGGGAAGAACGATACCTTCTTTGCGGATTATGTTTTCCTATTCATTCAGAAGCGAATTTTCGAGCGTTTTAAAATACATTACCGCTCGTGAAGTACATTGTCGATATTTATATAACATCTTTTATTAATAAAAATCGAACTTTCGAGAAGATTAGAAGACACATATTATTAATCGCGTACGAGTATGTCAATTGCATAATCGGCAATAATTAACAATAATTAATAAAGTTTCTTTTCCCGAAATTAATATATCAATCGTCCTGCTCTTAAAATTGTAAATTCAAAGCGACAAATAGATGAATTAAATGAGTAAACTGATGAATAGAAATACAATAATTAAATAAAATAAAATTATATTATAATTATGTATTCATATATTATATAAGAGTCTCTTGCAACAATGATCTCGGTTAATTAATTTTGATAAGTAATTTTCCTTTTCTTTTCAAATCATGATTAGTTGTTACAGAAAGTGTCTCGCATCAACTTTTTTATTAATAATACAAGAAATTATAAGATTAAATATTATAAAATAAATTGCTTGTTTCTAAAAAAGAAAGAGAGAGAGAGAGAGAGAGAAAGAGATTAAGAGAGAATCTAATTCATCGTTGTGTTTTCTCAATTTTTATTGTTATATTTATAATTGTTAAGGCTAAATATGTATATAAGAAACATATCTCTACATTTGTTTAAATATGAAACATATAATCCAACATATTATATTCTTTTAGTAACTATATATATATATATATATAAATACATATTAATAATTTTATTTTATTTAATTATTATAATATTATTCATCAGTTTAACACGTTTAATACATCTATTAAGTTTATTTTAACAACAGAATATGTTTGACACTAATTTCGGGAAAAAGGAAAACTTTATTAATTGCTGCTACTTAACGCCAATTAAGCAGTTGGCATACTTGTGCGCGATTATTAATATGTGTCATTTAACATTCTCGAAAGTTCATCTTTCTGATTTTTATTAATAAAACAATATGTATAAAGATCGGTAATGCTGTCCACGATCAGTTATACGTCTTATTGAAAACATAATTTTAAAGTTATCGTAACTTTCGCGATACAATAAAAATTATTTGAATTATGATGTGTATCATTTTAATCAAATTTCTACTTTGCATTTTATTAGTTTAAATGTAATTTTAATGGATTAACATTCTTGTGATTAAAATATGAAAGATGATATAATATGTGGGATTATATGGTTTATATTTGAACAAATTTAGAGATATGTTTTCCATATATTTCACATTAACAATTATATATACATTAGAAATTGAGAAAACACAACGATGAATTATATTGTCTCTCTCTCTCTCTCTCTCTCTCTCTCTCTCTCTCTCTCTCTTTTTTTTCAAAAACAAGCAATTTATTTTATGATATTTAATTTTATAAATACTAGTATTATTAATAAAAAAGTTGATGCAAAACACTTTCTGTAAAAACTAATCGTGATTTGAAAAATAAAGAAATATTACTTATCAAAATTAATTACCCGATATTATTGTTGCAAGAGACTCTTATATAATATATGAATACATATTTATAATATAATTTTATTTTATTTAATTACTGTAATTTTATACATCTATTGACTCGTTTAATTCATCTATTTGTCGCTTTGAATTTACAATTTTAAGAGCAGGACGATTGATATATTAATTTCGAGAAAAGAAACTTTATTAATTATTGTTAATTGTTGCCGATTATGCAATTGACATATTCGTACGCGATTAATAATATGTGTCTTCTAATCTTCTCGAAAGTTCGATTTTTATTAATAAAAGATGTTATATAAATATCGACAATGTACTTCACGAGCGGTAATGTATTTTAAAACGCTTGAAAATTTGCTTCTGAATGATTAGGAAAACATATTTCGCGAAGAAGGTATCGCTACAGGCAAGGTCGGCGGCAAGGTCGGCGGCAAGAGCGATACCTTCTTTGCGAAATATATTCTCCTAGTAACTCAGAATAAAAATTTCCAAGCGTACCGCTTGAACTGAATTATTTCACGATCTCTCCTCACAAAATATTTTTTAATAATTCAGAGAGGAATTTTCTAAAATATTTGACGGCATATTATTATTGTTCGATGTGCATAATAACTACTGCAGCATATCTTTTTGCGAAATATATTTTCCTAATAAAAAATGAAACATATTAAAAGATATGTTATTACTTGTGAACTGCATTTCTTTTACCTTGTTAAAGAATCGAGTTTTAAGAGTTGAAAAGAGTTTTATTCATTAGCAGTAATCAATTATTTCACATTTATATTTGTATGATCGTCTAAAGAAGAAATTTATATGATTTTCGCATTATGTCATGCAAACAATCGCAATATTTTTGCAATATATCTTATTACTTAAATGTTAAAGACATTTTTTATATTTCGCGGTGCACTATATTTAAAAATTTTATTAATGAACCGATTATGTTTCAAGACTTTTTATGTACATATTGATATATAAAAATATTGTCGATTCCGCGACAGTCAACTGATCGTAGACAGCATTACCGATCTTTATACATATTGTTTTATTAATAAAAATCAGAAAGACGAACTTTCGAGAATGTTAAATGACGCATATTACTAATCGCGCACAAGTATGCCAACTGCATAATTGGCGTTAATTAGCAACAATTAATAAAGTTTTCTCTTTTCCCGAAATTAGTATATCAAACGGATTCTGTTGTTAAAATTGTAAACCAAATAGGTGAATTAAACGTGTCTAACTGTTGAATAAAATTATAATAATTAAATAAAATAAAATTATATTAAATACATATAAATAATATGTATTTATATATATTCTAATATAAATATATATAAAATATAACTTTTCAATCATTCAATAAAATCATTTAATTTTGTGCTTATATATATATTACTCCACTATATGTATATACTAGAAATTGAGAAAACACAACGATGAATTATATTCTCTCTCTCTCTCTCTCTCTCTCTCTCTCTCTCTCTCTCTCTCTCTCTCTTTCTTTTTTAGAAACAAGCAATTTATTTTATAATATTTAATCTTATAATTTCTTGTATTATTAATAAAAAAGTTGATGCGAGATACTTTCTGTAACAACTAATCATGATTTGAAAAAAAAAGGAAAATTACTTATCAAAATTAATTAACCGAAATCATTATTGCAAGAGACTCATATATAAGTATATTTATAATATAATTTTATTTTATTTAATTACTGTAATTTTATACATCTATTGACTCGTTTAATTCATTTATTTGTCGCTTTGAATTTACAATTTTAATAGCAGGACGTTTGATATATTAATTTCGGGAAATGAAACTTTATTAATTAATGTTAATTAACGCCGATTATGCAATTGACATGCTCATTACGCGATTAATAATATGTGTCTTTTAATATCCTTAAAAGTTCAATTTTTATTAATAAAATATTTTACCAGAATATCGGCAACATAGTTCACGAGCAATAATGTATTTTAAAACGCTCGAAAATTCGCTTCTGAATGAATAGGAAAACATATTTTGCAAAGAAGGTATCGTTCTTCCCGCGGATTTTAGCGATACCTTCTTTGCGAATCATGTTTTCCTATTCATTCAGAAGCGAATTTTCGAGCGTTTTAAAATACATTACCGCTCTTAAAGTTCATTGCTCATATTTATGTAATATATTTTATTAATAAAAACTGGACTTTCGAGGATATTTGAAAACACGTATTACTAATCGCGTACGAGTATATATTAATTGCATAATCGGCATTAATTAACAGTAATTAATAAAGTTTTTTTTGCCGAAATTGGTGTCAAACATATTCTGTTGTTAAAATAAACCAAATAGATGTATTAAACGTGTGAAACTGATGAATAATATTATAATAATTAAATAAAATAAAATTATTAATATGTATTTATATATATATATATATAAAGTTACTATAAAAGAATATAATATGTTGGATTATATGTTTCATATTTAAACAAATGTAAAGATGTGTTTCTTATATACATATTTACCATTAACAATTATATATATAACATTAAAAATTGACAAAACACAACGATGAATTATATTCTCTCTCAATCTCTCTCTCTCTCTCTCTCTCTCTCTCTCTCTCTCTCTCTCTCTCTCTTTCTTTCTTTTTTCAAAAACAAGCAATTTATTTTATGATATTCAATTTTATAAATACTTGTATTATTAATAAAAAAAGTTGATGCGAGACGCTTTCTGTAACAACTAATCGTGATTCGAAAAGAATAGGAAAATTACTTATCAAAATTAATTACCCAATATCATTGTTGCAAGAAACTCTTATATAATATATGAATACATAATTATAATATAATTTTATTTTATTTATTTACTGTAATTCTATTCATCAGTTGACTCATTTAATTCATCTATTTGTCGCTTTGAATTTACAATTTTAATAGCAGGACGTTTGATATATTAATTTCGGGAAATGAAACTTTATTAATTAATGTTAATTAACGCCGATTATGCAATTGACATGCTCATTACGCGATTAATAATGTGTCTTTTAATATCCTCGAAAGTTCAATTTTTATTAATAAAATATTTTACCAGAATATCGGCAACATAGTTCACGAGCAATAATGTATTTTAAAACGCTCGAAAATTCGCTTCTGAATGAATAGGAAAACATGATTCGCGAAGAAGGTTTCGTTCTTCCCGCGGATTTTAGCGATACCTTCTTCGCGAATCATGTTTTCCTATTCATTCAGAAGCGAATTTTCGAGCGTTTTAAAATACATTACCGCTCGTGAAGTACATTGCCGATATTTATGTAAAATATTTTATTAATAAAAATTCATATTTTAATCGAATAAATTAAATAGTATAAGCTATAATAAAAACAGGCACATCTAATAAAAAACTTTTTTATAATAAACAAATATTAAAATATTATTAAATTGTATTTAATACATTAATTTTTAGTGATAGAATATCTGTTCTGTTCTCTCTTTCTTTTTCTTTTTCTGATAGAAAAAAAAACAAACATACATAATATATATATAAATGAATAATTATATAGTTACGATGAAAGAGAGAACATTTATTTAATATAATATGACAAATTTCTAAAATTACAGAGAGTTATACATATTTAGTAAATGTAATAAGTACAGGCAGTAAATTTGTACATATTTTTCATTATTAATTCATATTTAATTATTATACGTCTATAAATATACGTGTATATCTATAATATAAATTTCTATCGCTTTTACAAATAATTGTTCACACACACACACATCATTGATATAATTATTTACGAATATAATAAATAAATCGTGCAATTATAATAGTGATACAGTAAGTCATAAGATTGCTTTCGTTGAAGTATTTTACAAATTTCGTAATCGCGTTTCATGTATTTTAAATATATCGCATTAAATCGAATAATAATATTATTTTAGTTAAGGAATTTTATATGTATTTTAGAATCGGTTGATTGTACATATTTCAACGCATTAAATTATATCGCGTAGTACTTATAGTACGTATTTGTTATTGTCTGGCGCGAGGAGAAAGAGAGAGAGAGAGAGAATGAGCATACTCGACCTTGTCTTTGACGTCACGTATTCCATAGTAAGAGAGGGGAGCCCGGCGCGTACGGAGTACGTGACTAGCGACAGTCATGAGTCATTCATTCTTACTCCGGCGGGCGTAGTGTGCGCACGTGTTTTTACTCCGATGTCGGCGCCGGCGCCGGCACGTGCGCCTCGCGTTCGGTCACCTCGAGGTCGAGGTCGAGGCGCGCCGTACACGTTTCTCGCGACGATAATATACGTAATAATAATACGAATAATATGTAATAATATTACGATAAATCTTAACGTGTTAAAGTACGTCTAAAATGACTCCGAAATAAAATAATAACATTCGACCTTAGTGACATATAGCGCGCTATTATTTTTGACATTTGTCGCGATCGCGATCGTGTTTTTGTTCATTTATCCCAATTTTGATCTTTCTTTCTTCGGAGCTTGATCGTGCCCGACCTATCGACTCCAAGTATGATTCTCGTGCGTGATAAAATGGGATTTTCGATCGTTTCGAAATTCGGGAGTGCCGTCAAAGTATCGCGCGTAAAAGTGCGGGAGTGCCGTCAAAGTATCGCGCGTTTTTACTTTTGTACGGTTTAAAATATTTCGCGATTTTATTTTTGTGTGGTTTCAACAAATTAAAAAAAGTATATCGCGCGTATAAAACAATAGTTCATGACGTCCCTTACAATCTGAGAGGAGGAGGAGGCCTAGGAGAGGCATCCTGCACCGGCGGAGCAACCCTAGGGTAAGTATTATTTTTATTTTATTATTTCTACATTAATTATTATAAATACCTTATACAAATTAATTTAGTTTATTTGTTTGAATAATTTAAGTAAAAAGAGAGTCAGCGATAAAGACTTTTGCATAAATCTTACAAAAGTTTCTGTTTAAAAAATAGTTTATTTTTTTAATTTATAAAATTATTCCACATATATTTGCGTATTATTATTGTATCTATCAAATATCAAATTTAATGAGTACATAATAATTTCTTAATATTAATTATTTTAAACATTGCTATAATTTGGATATTATATTGTATGTTACAGATAAGCTTCAATGTCAACAACTCCGCTGTTGCGCATCAGTGTCGGTGAGTAACAAAAAAACCTTTTCTTTTTTTTTAAAACAACGGATTTGCGTATAGATTTGTAGATTATACAGACAGAGTGTAGATTGTGTAGACAAATGTATAGATTGTAGATAAATCCGTTGTTTTAACCCTCGGACGGCGGGATAGCCGCGTGCATGGCGAACTTTGGGTCAATTTTAAATCATAAAAAAAATTATTTTTGTGATTATATTCCACTTATTATATTCCAAGATAAAATTTTATATTATATTTTTAATTCATTTTTTAAACTTTAAAATAGATATAATATTTGTATAAATTAAAAATTATAGAAAAAAGAAAAATATTTTTAAAATTAAAATATATGATATTTATTTTAATTTTATATAAGATACATGAAATATTTTTTTGATTATATATATGTATATATGAATTTTATAAAACAGTTTTAATGATACAATTCTTTAATGATCCGCCGAGAGGGGTTAATATGCATGCTAATATTTTTGCGTACTATATATTTTACACATATACACCGAAAAATTATATTCTCATTTTAAGAATATATTTTACTTATCTATGTATAATATTTTTCTTTAAAATAAGCGAAAAGCATACTCTAAGTTTAAGAGAAAAATCGTATAAAGAGTAGAATAGTTTCGAATATATTTTTAACATATAAGAATATATATGCTGAATGAGAAATATTTTTTTATTATTATATTATTTAATATTTAGGATTATTAATCCTAATAACAAAAAATAATTTGCCCAGTTAATAGTTACGTGTTTAAAAAATAATTTTTACAAATAGACATTTGCTATTTATTAAAACTTTGACAAGTTAAATATATATACATTAGTTTTTTACTTAATTTATAAATAAGGTAATTCAAAATATATCACGTAAAAGAAGAAAATATGCTTATTTATTATTAAGAATATCTTAGAATATTAAAAGGGTTTATGTAGTATATATTTCGAGAATACAATTTTTTTTATGTATGCGATTATATTTATCTTTTACGACTTTTAACGATTGAATAACGCGTCTACAAAACGATTATAATATCGTATGATTTTAAACAAATATAAATCGTCTTATTTACCGACGATAATAATTAACCGGCAGTAGGAAGAAATTACTGTTCTTCCTCAAGTTCTGGCTCGTAGAAATCGAGTCAGAATGAATAGCCAGGAGCAACAAAAGGTAGGTCCAACTGGCTGAAAATACGTGGTCAATTCTGGCCACAATACGTAAAAAATATGTAATCGCAAATTTCCAATTAGGACTCCCCAAATCTTGCTTTATCGGGTTTTTGCTGATGTAGCTAGTAGAATTAGGTCTGCTAGGGCTATTAAGACAATTAAAAAAGACATAAAATTTAATAAAAGAAAAATTATAGCTATTATAAAATTAAATTTATTTTTAAGAAAAAAAATATAAAAATGTAAAAGTAAGATAATATAAAATTGTAAAAATATAAAAATTTAATATTTTTTTCAATAAAATAAAAAATTAATTAAATATAAATTACATATAAAAACTGTAAAAACAAGTATTAAAACATTATTAGGTAAAAATTAAAATTATATTTATAATAAAATTTAGTTTAATTATGAAAAACGTAAAAAAATGTAACTTATTTATTGTATGTACGTATATAATATGCATATCTTTTATATTAAGATGTATATTATACAGGTATAACCTTGTATTTATGGTATGTTATATATTATAATGCATAAGATTATATGAACATTAAATATTAATTTTAAATATTATATTATATTATTAAAATAGTATAAGATATTATTGCGTAAGAGATAGATTTAAGTTGCGTTATATTATATGTATGAATTATATTTATTATATACTTATTGTAAAAAGTAAAATTACACGAAATGGAAGAATACGTACAATAACATAAAATTCCATTAAAATTTTAGATTTTCTTAATTGAGAGAGACGTATCGATAAATTTATTAATAATTCGATCTTTTGGTCGTGATATAGACTATATCAATTACGTTTTAAAAATTTCTAATAAATTATATAGGTCAATTTCGGATATTTCGTATAATTCCATGTAATAAAATTATTTTGAATTAAAAATTAAAATTATATTTTATATTAAATTTTGTATACACCTGCGCTAGCTCCTAATTGCCTTTCTCGGTGACGTTTTAATTAAATTTTGTAAAATATATTTGTAATATAATTAATTCTCTATATGTAACATTGAATTAATTATACATAATATGTATATTGTGCATTTTACGATGTATTTTATACATTTTGTAATATATTTTATATTAAATTTTATATCATATTCATTCTTTGCGAATACATTATCTTATTTCGGTATGGCGTTTCTAATTTCTTGAACTGAATAATTCATGCAGACTCGATCGATAGATAATGAATCTTTTCGATTTTCGATCGAATAGAGAATTCGAATTTCGTTTACCACGCAACACCTCGCAATATCTTATTGACTTACTGATTTCTTTCTTTTCGCATCCTTCTAGCATTCTCATCGAATATCCTTCCGGCTATGTCTTATCTTTAATTTTTAATAAGGCATCGAAATTAATTAACCGAGATCATTGTTGCAAGAGGCTCTTATATAATATATGAATACATAATTATAATATAATTTTATTTTATTTAATTACTGTAATTCTATTCATCAGGTGAATCATTTAATTCATCTATTTGTCGCTTTGAATTTACAATTTTAAGAGCAGGACGTTTGATATATTAATTTAAGGAAAAGAAACTTTATTAATTACTGTTAATTAATGTCGATTATGCAATTGACATGCTCATTACGCGATTAATAATATGTGTCTTTTAATATCCTCGAAAGTTCAATTTTTATTAATAAAATATTTTACATAAATATCGGTAACATAGTTCACGAGCAGTAATGTATTTTAAAACGCTCGAAAATTCGCTTCTGAATGAATAGGAAAACATATTTTGCAAAGAAGGTATCGTTCTTCCCGCGGATTTTAGCGATACCTTCTTTGCGAATCATGTTTTCCTATTCATTCAGAAGCAAATTTTCGAGCATTTTAAAATACATTACCGCTCTTAAAGTTCATTGCTCATATTTATGTAATATATTTTATTAATAAAAACTGGACTTTCGAGGATATTAAAAAACACATATTACTAATCGCGTACGAGTATATGTCAATTGCATAATCGGCATTAATTAACAGTAATTAATAAAGTTTCTTTTCTCGAAATTAGTGTATCAAACGTCCTGCTATTAAAATTGTAAAGTCAAAGCGACAAATAGATGAATTAAATGAGTCAACTGATAAATAGAATTACAATAATTAAATAAAATAAAATTATATTATAATTATGTATTCATATATTATACAAAAGTCTCTTGCAACAATGATATCGGGTAATTAATTTTGATAAATAATATTTTTTTATTTTCAAATCACGATTAGTTTTCACAGAAAGTGTATCGCATCAACTTTTTTATTAATAATACAAGGATTTATAAGATTAAATAATATAAAATAAATTATTTGCTTTTTAAAAAAGAAAGAGAGAGAGAGAGAAAGAGAGAGAGAGAGAGAGAGAGAGAGAGAGAGAGAAAGAGAGAGAAAGAGAGAGAGAGAATATAATTCATCGTTGTGTTTTCTCAATTTCTAATGTATATATAATTGTTAATGTGAAATATATGGAAAACGTATCTCTACATTTGTTTAAACATAAACCATATAATCCCACATATTATATTATCTCTCATATTTTAATCACAAGAATGTTAACCCATTAAAATTACATTTAAACTAATAAAATGCAAAGTAGAAGTTTGATTAAAATGATACACATCATAATTCAAATAATTTTTATTGTATCGCGAAAGTTACGATAACTTTAAAATTATGTTTTCAATAAGACGTATAATTGATCGTGGACAGCATTATCGATCTTTATACATATTGTTTTATTAATAAAAATCAGAAAGACGAACTTTCGAGAATGTTAAATGACGCATATTACTAATCGCGCACAAGTATGCCAACTGCATAATTGGCGTTAATTAGCAACAATTAATAAAGTTTTCTCTTTTCCCGAAATTAGTATATCAAACGGATTCTGTTGTTAAAATTGTAATAAACCAAATAGGTGAATTAAACGTGTCTAACTGTTGAATAAAATTATAATAATTAAATAAAATAAAATTATATTAAATACATATAAATAATATGTATTTATATATATTCTAATATAAATATATATAAAATATAAC
This sequence comes from Anoplolepis gracilipes, assembly GCF_047496725.1. Classification (NCBI taxonomy): domain Eukaryota; kingdom Metazoa; phylum Arthropoda; class Insecta; order Hymenoptera; family Formicidae; genus Anoplolepis; species Anoplolepis gracilipes. The sequence continues at coordinate 3,339,602 of NC_132981.1, forward strand.
TTTTCAATCATTCAATAAAATCATTTAATTTTGTGCTTATATATATATTACTCCACTATATGTATATACTAGAAATTGAGAAAACACAACGATGAATTATATTCTCTCTCTCTCTCTCTCTCTCTCTCTCTCTCTCTCTCTCTCTCTCTCTCTCTCTCTCTTTCTTTTTTAGAAACAAGCAATTTATTTTATAATATTTAATCTTATAATTTCTTGTATTATTAATAAAAAAGTTGATGCGAGATACTTTCTGTAACAACTAATCATGATTTGAAAAAAAAAGGAAAATTACTTATCAAAATTAATTAACCGAAATCATTGTTGCAAGAGACTCATATATAAGTATATTTATAATATAATTTTATTTTATTTAATTACTGTAATTTTATACATCTATTGACTCGTTTAATTCATCTATTTGTCGCTTTGAATTTACAATTTTAATAGCAGAACGTTTGATATATTAATTTCGGGAAATGAAACTTTATTAATTAATGTTAATTAACGCCGATTATGCAATTGACATGCTCATTACGCGATTAATAATATGTGTCTTTTAATATCCTTAAAAGTTCAATTTTTATTAATAAAATATTTTACCAGAATATCGGCAACATAGTTCACGAGCAATAATGTATTTTAAAACGCTCGAAAATTCGCTTCTGAATGAATAGGAAAACATATTTTGCAAAGAAGGTATCGTTCTTCCCGCGGATTTTAGCGATACCTTCTTTGCGAATCATGTTTTCCTATTCATTCAGAAGCGAATTTTCGAGCGTTTTAAAATACATTACCGCTCTTAAAGTTCATTGCTCATATTTATGTAATATATTTTATTAATAAAAACTGGACTTTCGAGGATATTTGAAAACACGTATTACTAATCGCGTACGAGTATATATTAATTGCATAATCGGCATTAATTAACAGTAATTAATAAAGTTTTTTTTGCCGAAATTGGTGTCAAACATATTCTGTTGTTAAAATAAACCAAATAGATGTATTAAACGTGTGAAACTGATGAATAATATTATAATAATTAAATAAAATAAAATTATTAATATGTATTTATATATATATATATATAAAGTTACTATAAAAGAATATAATATGTTGGATTATATGTTTCATATTTAAACAAATGTAAAGATGTGTTTCTTATATACATATTTATCATTAACAATTATATATATAACATTAAAAATTGACAAAACATAACGATGAATTATATTTTCTCTCAATCTCTCTCTCTCTCTCTCTCTCTCTCTCTCTCTCTCTCTCTCTCTCTCTCTTTCTTTTTTAAAAGGCAAATAATTTATTTTATATTATTTAATCTTATAAATCCTTGTATTATTAATAAAAAAGTTGATGCGATACACTTTCTGTGAAAACTAATCGTGATTTGAAAATAAAAAAATATTATTTATCAAAATTAATTACCCAATATGATTGTTGCAAGAAACTTTTATATAATATATGAATACATAATTATAATATAATTTTATTTTATTTATTTACTGTAATTCTATTCATCAGTTGACTCATTTAATTCATCTATTTGTCGCTTTGAATTTACAATTTTAATAGCAGGACGTTTGATATATTAATTTCGGGAAATGAAACTTTATTAATTAATGTTAATTAACGCCGATTATGCAATTGACATGCTCATTACGCGATTAATAATGTGTCTTTTAATATCCTCGAAAGTTCAATTTTTATTAATAAAATATTTTACCAGAATATCGGCAACATAGTTCACGAGCAATAATGTATTTTAAAACGCTCGAAAATTCGCTTCTGAATGAATAGGAAAACATGATTCGCGAAGAAGGTATCGTTCTTCCCGCGGATTTTAGCGATACCTTCTTCGCGAATCATGTTTTCCTATTCATTCAGAAGCGAATTTTCGAGCGTTTTAAAATACATTATTGCTCGTGAAGTACATTGCCGATATTTATGTAAAATATTTTATTAATAAAAATTCATATTTTAATCGAATAAATTAAATAGTATAAGCTATAATAAAAACAGGCACATCTAATAAAAAACTTTTTTATAATAAACAAATATTAAAATATTATTAAATTGTATTTAATACATTAATTTTTAGTGATAGAATATCTGTTCTGTTCTCTCTTTCTTTTTCTTTTTCTGATAGAAAAAAAAACAAACATACATAATATATATATAAATGAATAATTATATAGTTACGATAAAAGAGAGAACATTTATTTAATATAATATGACAAATTTCTAAAATTACAGAGAGTTATACATATTTAGTAAATGTAATAAGTACAGGCAGTAAATTTGTACATATTTTTCATTATTAATTTATATTTAATTATTATACGTCTATAAATATATGTGTATATCTATAATATAAATTTCTATTGCTTTTACAAATAATTGTTCACACACACACACATCATTGATATAATTATTTACGAATATAATAAATAAATCGTGCAATTATAATAGTCATACAGTAAGTCATAAGATTGCTTTCGTTGAAGTATTTTACAAATTTCGTAATCGCGTTTCATGTATTTTAAATATATCGCATTAAATCGAATAATAATATTATTTTAGTTAAGGAATTTTATATGTATTTTAGAATCGGTTGATTGTACATATTTCAACGCATTAAATTATATCGCGTAGTACTTATAGTACGTATTTGTTATTGTCTGGCGCGAGGAGAAAGAGAGAGAGAGAGAATGAGCATACTCGACCTTGTCTTTGACGTCACGCATTCCATAGTAAGAGAGGGGAGCCCGGCGCGTACGGAGTACGTGACTAGCGACAGTCATGAGTCATTCATTCTTACTCCGGCGGGCGTAGTGTGCGCACGTGTTTTTACTCCGATGTCGGCGCCGGCGCCGGCACGTGCGCCTCGCGTTCGGTCACCTCGAGGTCGAGCGCGCTGTACACGTTTCTCGCGACGATAATATACGTAATAATATTACGATAAATCTTAACGTGTTAAAGTACGTTTAAAATGACTCCGAAATAAAATAATAACATTCGACCTTGCTGACATATACCGTGCTATTGTGTTTGACATTCGTCTCAGCTCTCGGCTCTCGGTTCTCGGCTTCATCGCGATCGCGGTCGTGTTTTCGTTGATATTTCCTGATTTCGATCACGAAATTATGTTGTCGGGGATCGTATTTGATGCCGACTAACTGGAATTCTCTCAGCGTTGCTTTCCAGTGAAAAACGATTGATTGAGGAAGATGTTGCCAAATGGATGTCGATTATCGGCGTTTAATTTGCATTTTTTCAATCGTCATTTCTTACTGGGCAATAACGTTTACACGCCTCAGTATCGCGGCTGAGGCGAATGCCGGCCGCGTAAGACGTATGTTCAGTATAGAAAGATACATGAACGCGCGGTTAATATTGAGCTAACGCTCGATAATCGGTTGTTGAGAGCACGGTCTCTGTCGAAATGGGATTTTCGATCGTTTCGAAATTCGGGAGTGCCGTCAAAGTATCGCGCGTAAAAGTGCAGAAGTGCCGTTCAAACTATCGCGCGTTTTTACTTTCGTACGGTTTAAAATATTGCGCGATTTTATTTCTGTGCCGTTTCAGCAAATTAAAAAAACTATATCGCGCGTATAAAACAATAGTTCCTGACGTCCCTTACAATCTGAGAGGAGGAGGAGGCCTAGGAGAGGCATCCTGCATCGGCGGAGCAACCCCAGGGTAAATATTATTTGTATATTAATTAATAAATGCCTTATACGAAATAATTCGATTTTTTTAGTTGAATGATTTAATCAAATGAAATTCAGAGATAAAGATTTTTGTATAAATTTTATAAAAATTTCTATTTAAAAAGGAAAGTTTTTTAATTTACAAAGTTATTCCATATTTATATATATCTACTTATTATTGTACGCATCAAATATAAATTTATTAGGTATAATAATAAATTCTTTAATATTAATTATTTAAAATCGCTTTTATAATTTGGATTTTATTTTGTATGTTACAGATAACATAGCTTCAATATCGACAACTCCGCTGTTGCGCATCAGTGTCGGTGAGTGACAAAAAGCTTTTATTATATTTTAAAGCAACGAATTTATGTAGAGATTCTGGTAGATAGAGATGTAGATTGTAGAAAAATGCGTTGCTTTAACCCTCGGACGGCAGGATAACGTATTCTAGTGAGTTCTGAGTCAATTTTAAATCATAGAAAAATTTTTTTTGTATCTTTATTATATGTAAGATAAAATTTTATATTTTTTATTCATTTTTTTTAATAGAAAATTTTGTTAAAATAGAAAAGTTATACATATAAATTGAAAGAAAATGAAAAATATTTATTTAGAAATAAGAATATGTAATATTTATTCCAATTTTATGCAAGACACGTATTATAAAATGTAATGATGAATAAAGTATACATAAAATATTTATTTCAATTTTATATTTGTAATATGAGTTTTATAAAACAATTTTAAAGATACAGATGTTAATGACCTGCCGACAGAGGGGTACCTAACATATATGCTAATATATTTTATATGCATCGAAAAAATTATATTCTCATCTTAAGAGAGTACTTTACTTATAATATCTTTTTTTAAAATAGATATCAAAAGAATCTTCTTAATATTAGTTTAAGGGAGAAATCTTCTAGAGAGTAGAGTAATTTTAGATATTCTTAACATGTAAGAATGTATACTAAAATGAATATTTCTTTACCATTATATTATTTAATATTTGAGATCATTAATTTCAATAATTACAAAGAAACAATTTTATAAATTGTTGACATTGGCTATTTATTAAAACTTTGACAAGTTAAATATATATATATATATATATACATAGTTTTACTTAATTTATATATATAAGATATTTTAAAAAAGTTTTATGTAAAGAAGAAAATATTTCATTTATTAAGAACATATCTATAAGGAGAGTTTATAAAAATATATATTTCGAGAATATAATTTTTTCGATATATACATGATTATATTATCTTTCGCGACTTTAAACGACTGAATGACATACAACGCGTCTAGAAAACGATTATAATATCGTACGATCCTAAATAAATATAGGTCGTTTTATTTGCCGGCGATAATTATTAACCGGCAATAGGAAGGAATTATTTTTCTTCTTTGATCTCTGGCTCATAAAAATCGAATCAGAATGAATATGGCCAGGAGCAACAAAGGTAGGTCCAACTGGCTTGAAAAGTGCGTGATCAAATACTGGCTACAATGCGTAAAAGATATATGTTGTAAAATACCAAATCTCGCGTTATCGCGAATTTCTAATTAGGACTCCTCAAAAATCGTTTAGGTTTTTGCTGGCATATTCAGCAAGTAGGGTAGCTAGGTCTGCTAGAGCTTAAAAAGTTATACAAAATAAAAAGAAATAAAATAAAAATAAAATTATAATAAAATTAAATTAAATTTAAAGTTAAATTAAATTAAATTTAAAATTAATTTAAATTAAATTAAATTTAAATTAAATTTTAATATTAAATAAAATTAATTTTTTAAAAAGAAATATTTACAAATAAAAAATTAAGAAAAACAATTATAAAAAAAGATAATTAGAAAATAAAAATTAAAAATTTAATTTATCTATAAATATGTAAAAAAGTACTTTTTGTATAAAATACATTAAAGATAGATTATATTATATGTATATTTGTATCTATTGTACGTCTGTTAAAAAAATCTATTGTACCTATATATACATATTATATATTTATTGTAAATCTATAATAAAATAATCTATTGTAAGAGTTGCGCAAAATTGAACAAACATACAAAAATTCGTTGAATTAACATATTCGATAAAAATTGAACAAACATACAAAAATTCAATTTCGATGTTAATAATATTTGATGTTAAACTAACACTTAATATTAATGATACTTACAATTTTTAAATATTAATCTTTTATTCGCGAAATTTGTTGGTCGCGCTTTTGATATTGATATCGATCGCACAAAAAAAAAGTATATTCTAAAATAAAATATTACAAAGTTTAGAATTAAATATTATCAATTGCACGCTCAGAAAAAAATCTGTAAATCAAAATAATTTATCTCTTTAGTCGCATTTAGTGAATTTTACTTCGCGTTAACAGTGTGTCACTTGTCAGAAGAATCTTGATTTGGTCTAATTGTTGGGCTAGTTATTCTCTATTGAATACGGCGATAAATCGATTATTTTAAAACTTCTAATTAAGGATTATAATTCATTTGATTTTATTTTACAAAATTGTCCGCCAAATAAAATATCTTATTTTTATCGTGAATAGATTATATCTTATTTTTGATTACCAAAGTCGCATAAAATTGTAGATTTAAAAATAAACCGATGTTAGAGTCTACATCCGTGTTCGATTCCTTACGAATATTATAATTATAGATTCTGAATATCAATATCTCTTTGTGAAATATATTCTCTTAGTACTCAGAAATAAAATATTTTAAGCATACCGCTTATATGAATTGCATTATTACTGCGCGATCTCTCTTCGCAAAATATATTCTAATACATAATGCACAGACGATTTTTTTACAATATTTGAAGACATAATATTATTGTTTGATGTGCATAATAACTACTACAGCATACCTTTGCGAAATATATTCTCCTAATAAGAAATGAAGCATATTAAAAGATAAAAGATGTATTATTGCTCGTGAATTGAATTTTTTTTATCTTGTAAAAGTATCGAGTTTTAAGAGTTGAAAAGAGTTTTATTCATTAGCAGTATAATAATTAATTATTTCGTATTTATATGATCACCCGGTGAGTTATATATATATATATATATATATATATATATATATATATATGATTTCCGCAATGTCATAAAAATCGCAATATTTTCGCAATATATTAGTCTTATCGCTAAAATATTAAAGATATTTTTTATATCTCGCGGTATCTATCTAAAAATCTTATCAATGAGCCAGACTTTTTATACATATTTTGATATATAAAAGATTGATAATATCGATTCCAAAATGGAGATCTATTGTAATTTTTATATTATATTTATAGTTTTTACCGTATTTTGTCGATTCCAAAATAGTTATATTCATTAATTAAATTTTTCATACTTACTTTTTTTTTTTTTTTTTTTTTTTTTTTTTAACGAGGGGGAAATGCATTTACGCATACCCGTCACTCGATGTACGAGAAGCGACGGGTTATGTGGGACTCGCCCTATAAATATAGGGAATACCCACTAAAACCCCCTCGGGTCTTACCTTTACGGACGTTAAAAAGGTAATGTCCGGTTTTCGCAAAATGTTATACGAAAAATTGATATCTTTGCAATATTGGTTTTTTAGCGCTTCGTTACTCAATAGGAAAGTTGTCTTTTCTCACCCACAATCCAATCAATTATCAACGCGAATTATTTTACATATATATTAGCCATCGTCAATTACCCCCTTTCATAGATTTAATAATGATAAGTATTATCGTCGCGAGAACCGTGGACGCGTTTTGAGGTGACCGAACGCGAGACGCACATGCCGGCGCTGGAGTAAGGACACGTGGGCACGCTATACCCAAACACCGGACTCGGAATGAATGACGCACAATTGTCACGAATCACGTATGTCGTACGCAGGCGGCGCTCTCTCCCGTCTCTTACTACGGAACGCATGACGTTAAGAAGAAGAGAGAGTATGATCGCTCTCTCTCTCTCTCTCTGGCGTGCGCGCTAACAAATATGCATTATACTATGTGATAAAATTTGACGCGTTAAAATATATACATCAAAGTGATTCTAAAATGCATGTAAAGTTTCTTAACTAAAATGATATTATTATTAGATATATTTAATGCGTTTTAAAGCGTAACGTGAAACGCGATTACGAAATATAATGCGTAAAGTAGCTAAAGCAATTTTATGATTTGTTGTATACGAACTATGCAACGATTCTATTTTCTTATTACATTTATTATAATGAACAAACATTTTAACAAAAATTAGATCAATGATGTTAACGATTATTTGTAAAAAATAGAAATTTTCTAAGATACAACTAATTGTACATGTATTGTAGCTTAGAGATTTATTATATTAAATATCCTTTAAATTATGCGCGTATATATATATATATATATATATATATATATATATATATATATATATATATATATATATATGCGTAATAATTTCAATAATTTTGTAAAAAAATTTTAATAACACACACACACATATATATATATATATATGTATATGTATATAATTTATATTAAATTTATATCTATATATATTACACTTATATATTTTTACATAAACATACATAAAATAATTTTAATAATTTCTCTAATAATACATATACCTATTGTTATCCATAACATGTATTAAAATGAAAAAAGATTACGCACAGTTAAAATAATGTATAAATTATATTAATAAATTTATAATATTTCTGCCATACAACGCTTTTTTTAAACTAGCGATGCGTACATCTATTTTATGGCTACCTGGAACTACATTCTTTTTAATATAATGCAAAAAAATATTTGCAATAAATATTGTTTCTTCTATTTTATTATTCTTGGAAAAAAATAAAAATAAATTCTTTTATCAAAAGCAATGTAATTCCAAGTGGCTTCTCAGGATTCTCTCTATTATTAGCATCCTTAAGGTGCGATTATATGCATACGACAAAATATTTGTGATTGGTTGTGGAATAGAGATCTTCTAGAGTCTCTGTAAAGATTTTAATTTTCTATTTGTCAGCCAATCACAAACATTTTGTCGTATGAATGTAAACTTGCCTTTATACTTCCTTCCAATGCAATTACATTGCAACGATGTAGCCATCTGTTGGCGAAAATACGATTTCATATACTCCTGATACGAATGATAATTCGACACTTTTGAACTGATATACATATAATATAATTATATCAGTGTTCTCATTTTTTTATTCTTATATTTTTGCTTAAAGAAAATATAATTAATAAATTAGAAAAAATATTTTGAAAAAAGGAAATAATTAGAGTTATTATTAAAGTATAATAAATTATTATATTTTTCAAGTTATGAAAAATATGATTGATATCAAATTGTGTAATATTTCATTACTAGATTGATAAGCGATAAAGAGAAATGATTTAGATCATAGCGTGTTGTCTGTTTGCGAATAGATAAGGAATCTCATACATATAAGAAGAATATTTAATCATACAAATAAGGAAAATAATTATTATAAAATCTCAAAATATTTAAATTATATTAATAGTACTGTTTAATTAAAAGAGGGTAGAGAAATAATATATATCCCGATCAAAATTATGGAATCGTAACTTTATTTTCTTTCTTATAATATTGGTACATGAAATGAGTGCGTTGTTTCAACTTTTGAAACAATAATCAACGATATCTAATGTCTCTTTTACCGATTCCATAACATTGCGAATGATTGCGATCCTAAACATCATGACAACCACATGAAACACGTACAATATATGTATTATCTCTCCTCGTCGAATATAGTTCCATTACCAAGTATCGCGCGCGAAATGTAAGATATTCTCTCTTTATCGGTACAAAATGTAAGTACGTATATATTTATAAAAGTACAACATTAATCTTGCTTTGATGTAAGAAACAATACTTCTCTCACACGGCTCGGAAATAATCGCCACATGTATGTACAAATAATTATTAATAAAGTGCATTAACAATTCTTTTTTTTTTTTTTTGTAATGATCAAGATTTATAGCGAATTAAAAAACATTTACGAGACTAACATTAAGTTTGATTCTAGAAAAATTTGAAAGAAAATTCCTAAATTCTAATTTTCCGTGCTAATACAAATAGAATATTTACGAAAGCGAGATACATTATTTAAAAGAGATTATTTTAACATCATTAAAAACGAAATGTTCCGTATTGTTACGATTGGACAGAAGTAAATTTCCTCTCAATTTCGTAAAAATTTATAACACTTAAATCTTTCAAAAAGTGTGTGAAACTGGGAGAATCTTCGTAGTATTTTAACTTACTTTTTCTCTCTATTTCATATATATGTATATCGCACACGTGACTTAATTATATTTTATTGTGATATCATATATATGTATATGTGTCCAACATGTACAGAGTTCAACAACGTACAGTAAAAACGATGGAAATGAAGGCTCGTAATTCCCATCGCACATTTAAACGCTAAATATCTTTGCCTGCTTCTCTATCTTCTGTCTACTTTAAAATTTCCGAATTAAAGCTGAGAAACGGACAATCGCATTTAACGATCAGAATATAGATTGACTTAGCTCCATTACTGTCAGAAGCGCACCATATATATATATATATATATATATATATATATATATATATATATATAGATATTCTTAGTTTATGATCAAAAAGAATTCCGGAAGAGGAAACATTTTATAGAAGCACTATTACGAGATTTAAGTGTAACGACACGAAAAAAGATCTTGCCTACTGTAACTTTCTATATAGAATGAAGCGCAAGGACCTTATAAGTCTACAATACAAAGATATTAGTACATCGATCCGAATTAATCGGCTAATTTTCGTGGAATGCCATTGTAAATATGCTCAACACACACACTTTGAAAGATGACATATCAAATTTTATAACGTCTATATATATAAACTGTCAACAAAAGCTCAACTTCGTTTGAAACATTTTTCGCCAACACTATTTTCGCGAATCGCTCTCATAAACATTACATTCTCACCTCTTCATCTCTTTGGAAGTAAAATCAGAAAGAGATGAAGAATTTAAACTTTAGTTACACACCTTTGCTTATGAGAACGATCCTTCGAAATACAAACGAATCTAAGTACAAGGTACGTATTTTAACGAGGTCTCCAAAAATTTCACTCACGCGAATCAAAGGCGCAGAGTAAACATTTTTTTTTATATTAAAACGTGCAAAAATCTAAGATGGAACGGATTGGCACATCAGCGAATCGTGAGTATAAATGACTCGCGAATATCTTTTATGTCGTCCTCTTACATATTCGAGATATATTCATATTATATAACTTATTATTAATTATTAATAAAAGTTCCTCGTCTTGTGTTTTATATTTTTTTTCAAATGACATTGGTTTATCTATTATATTATATGTAGTGTAGATACATGGAGAACATTTTTTTCTGACATGTTCACGCGGTAATATAGCATCAAAATAACATTTTCTTTGTCGAGATATCTGCTTCGGAATAGTAAATTGTATAAAGTACTCTTTGTGGAAAATTATTGCTATTAATCTGTAAGAATAATTCATATCTCACCAACAGTCATTGATCCTTTTAGTCTTGCGACTCTATAAATAAATATTTTCCAACGAGAGATTATCATTCTTTTTTATATAATAAACAATATTTTATATATATATATATATTTTTTTTTTAAGTTATAGAGCGTTAAAAAATTAAGTATAATGCACGTGGCGTAATCTTATTGATAATTAGAATGTCGAGATTGTGTATTGTTTTGAGACGTATACTTTGTTACAAAAAATACGGTAACGAGTTCAATAGCATGAGAACAATCAATAAGATACGCTAAAGATCGCAGAAGATCTGAATCACAAACAAACATCAATTGGATTTAAGTACACAGACTTAATTATACAGTTCGTAAAATTACCATTGAGAAAGATAATACGCCAATAATAAATACGAAATTTTTATAATAATGCATGTAAACGGAGGCAGTGAGAGAGAAAGTTCAGTAACGCGTCCAACAATAATATCTTTGGCAAAAGTGAGGAAGCACCCGGGTCAAAGTAATAGAGTATGATTAAGTACCTGACACTTGTCAAATATAATTTGTGTCGAGTTATGCAAATTCACGCTTGGACGCGATATCGACGGTCCACGAGAATGGAAGAAAGACGTTTAAAAGGGGCCTAAAAATTCCTTCAAATATATAAGACATCTTTTAAACGTCTTTATATACACGCGTTTTTAGACATGTGCGCGTGTCTTTAAAAAGTTTTACACAGCCCCTTTTATTTCTCAAGTGTTATACCACATATTAAGGGCAACGTGTGTATCTTCGAAACGTTAGAATTAGATTCATGCTTGCAAATTCCTTTGTCGATTACGCTAGTGGAATGTATTTATAGTATTCGAATTACGCAATAGTATTCGGTGGATCGGATTAAGATACCTACGCGGCTAAAACGTGCCGAGTGTTTCGCAATTCATCGCTTTTCATCATTTATCAATGACGGATACAGACGTTGCGATTAATCCTTTCGACGATAAATTTCTATGTACTATAAAAATAATGAACGGAGATTGGTTTTTTATAAAATGCCGGAATACGTTTTTAGAAATCGCTAAAATCGCGATATAAAAGAATTAAAATTAAATTTCCTTTAATGTGTCCGATAAAAATTCCACAATATATCATAATTAATGATTATTTGAATTAACTGTAAATCGTTCTTTTCTTTCCATGATTGACAAAATGCTATCAAAAGGATTAAATAATTTTATATGTTCAAAGACATCGTTCTGCATGTGATTAATATTATTGCACGTAGCGAATGTCATCCAGAAATACGACATCAAACCATCGTTTCCCGAAAGATCTTCACCGATGAGTCCGCATGTTTAGTATGTACGTATCTTGTTATCGTCCTTACGGCATTATTGTTGTTGTTGCTAATGCCGTTGAAAACCTCGCTGCTTCTCAACCCGGACTTCGTCTCTGTTTGCCTCGTCGTCTCTGCGATCAGGAACGACAATATTCTTCTAAGTGACAACTGTTATCATGCATTATTATGAAAAGCCGAATTGACACCAAGATCTCATGATACTATTTTTGACAAAGTCAATTTCGCGAGTAGTCTTCAAATAATTTTTATATTTTTCAATTGGTAAATTAGAATGTTGATTCCTGATTAATTTTTTATATTATCAAAAAAAAAAAAAAAATAGTAAAATTATCTCGGAATATTTTTCCTCTTATTTTAATCTCAAAGAAATAAACTTTATTATAGTCTCATGTATCGAATTTTAATTATTAAACATAGTACATGAAACAATAATAAAAATTATCGAATCTATATATAATACAACAAATAACTGTGATTAAACACATAAACTGTGCGAAGAACGGTCAAGTATGCAAGAAATTTGTTCTAATAAGAAATCATGAGCCATCAAATGACCAGATATGCATTTTTCATATTATATACATATCGAATATATAAACAAACTTCTCATATACTTATGTATTAAGATGGTTAATGACACTGCATTCGAGACGCAGTAGCGCAGATCGCACAAACAAGTGCATCTATTTTATATCTATAATGCTTACCACATTTGTTTCTTTTCTTCAACAATCGTACCACGACCCGCCGCAACATCGGGTATATATAAATTGCGATTGTATTACGCGAGAAAGATCATGAAAGACATAACTGTGATAATAAGAAAAATATGCGAGAAATAATATGAAAAGTAAGAATAAGCAAGAATATATTGCTGAATATTCTAAAAAGCGTTGAAGTTTAAAAGAGATATTAAAGAGGTCAGATTTCCGTAAAATTATTTTTGTTTATACGAATATAGTAATAATAATTATCATAATATAAATGCGTAAGGAAAAAGTGTGCTCAATGAAGAAAATATTTGTTTTCAAAATTTCTCTCAGATCTGCCATACTGCGCCCCACAATTAAAATTTGCGGCTGCGTCGGTTATTGAAAAGTGCAGATTCAACGTGCGGAGTGTAAAATTAAATTAAAATATACACACGCACTATAAAGCAATAATCGATAAGTATTCGAAATAAAAAAGTGCAGTAAAATCGTCATTCAACAGTAGCAACACACTTAATTTAGACGCTCGTTACATACAATAGGACAAAGTGTTTAAGTCATTAGTGTATGTAAAATTCCAGATGGTTCTAATATAAGCACACGCAGAAAATTTTAAGTCATTCGAAACAAATCTTTAAATAAACAATATATTTCTCATAGATTAATAAATTTTTTTTTCGCAGATATTCTATTACTAATGCCTGAGATAGTTTTCGTACAGAGATTATTATCCTATATATATTATTTTAGCTTTTGTATATATTTTTACATGAAACATATTAGAATTAAAAAGAAAATGCAATAAAAAGAAATTTATCTCTTAAAATCTTCGAAAATTATTTTTTTGGTGACTGTACGAAAACAGATAAGAAAAAGTGCTAGATATGCACTCTCTCCATGTTTTACCGATATCATATTTATTATTTAATGATATCTATTATGGTAACAGATCAATATTGTATTCGCAATAAAGACTGAAACTGAAGGATACAAATAAATAAAGCAGCTCTTCATGTATGTGTATGAAAAATAAATTTATATTTACAAAATAGAGGGAGATATATATAGGAAGGGGTCTCGTCGATGAATCAATTATTTACACGGTACAATTCCAATACGACAGGAATTCGCGATACATTCTAATCAGCCTACGCGGGTAGAAAATAAAACAAAAATGCAGTACAATATCGTTCGGAATCTGCGCTCGGGTTCCGTACGCGCGCACAGATTCATCGTTTTATAAACTAATATGGCAAATGGGAATCGATTGATACGGTGCTTGGACAATTGCCGTAGATGTAAAACTAATTCCCTCTGCGGGTCCGCATCGAGAATTTATTTCAGCGCGAATGGGGAGAGGTATAAGCATTAAGTCACAATTGTCACGACATTGCTCCACGTGCTTCGCATCTCGTGGCAAGAAAACACTCGGACAGATACATCGGGATTAATCAAAATTGATTAATCTCTCGTGAAATCGTTTCTTTTTCCGACAACAACTTCTCACTACTTATATTTACGTTGTAATTTAACTATAAAAGAAAGATTGTAAGATAAAGGAGTAACGAGTATAAATCGTGATACACGTGGAGCGATGTACGCTAACATAACATAATAAGCTCAAATTGTCTTGTGTTTTTGAAAAACTTTCAATGCCATTTCTTTTCCTTACGTTTCAGTTAACTTAATTTGGCTAATGACTTTCCATGCGTATCGATATAAGTGATGACATGACGTCTGATAGATTCGAAATCAATTTACGCTCTCCTGTTATTTTCCCAGACAATCATAATAACGTTAAAATAAACGAGACAAATTTCTTTCCTACCGCTCTCGCGCGGCCGACGTCCGTCACATAAATTAATATCTTCTCACTTAACAAGCTATAACGAATCTAACTTTGGCAGTAGTGTCCATTTAGAACGTGCTCGTAAAAAAAATCCAGCGAATAGATATCTTCTTGGCAAGGGTGTAGTACGTATGACGACGTGATACGTTCGCGTAGAACGTTTAAAAAAAAAAAGAACAGAAAAAAACTTGCAATATTACCATCAAATTCTTTATCGTGAAACAAAAGTAAAGAACGGCACATGATGACAATACTATTAAATTGCGAGATGATAGTGTGATCACATAATAAATAGAATCTTTATACATGTATGTGTGTGTTTGTATTCACACCTATAAATCTATAAAATCAAATTATTATATTAAGGTTGTAGTATATTGCAATAGAATCAAGGACAAGAACACACACTGCGAGGTAATAATTTCCTTGAAAACGATTACTCTTGACCATGCATATCAAGGCTTCGGACACGCGCGATCGGTTTTCTATAAAATAACATAATAGGACAAACATGTATAGGACTGCTCGTGTAAAAGTACATCATATACCGGTAACGATTTTATCAGTCTGTACGTATTACATTTGACACTGTACTGTGGCGAAACTATCATAAATCATAACTATCTTCATTCTTGACAAATTCGTACGTTCTAAATAACGTGACATTACGTAACGTGTGATTATACTAGTTATAAATCTACAAGTACAACTAAGGGGAAGAGGAAATAGAATTTTGTATCACTCGGGTACTATTTCCTAGGAAATAGAATCAATGTCGATATTAAAGTACCATGCACATGCAAAACATCAGGTTTCACGCCGACAATATTTCTCGCGGCATGCAAAGTGGAATACAAAATTTATATTTCGCGACAAAACGCAAAGTGCAAGCAAGAGAAATCGTGAGAGATTAAAATCATATCCTTCTATTCTCAGACTTATGTCGTTTCTAAGTGTCCTCGACAATGAAATATATCAAGGAAGTCTGTTCACATTCGCGATGCGTAATATCCTGTCATTAATTACATCAATTATACAATCTATTAATTACACGCTCAAGAATGTATTGCAATCAATTAGGCATGTCGTCAACGATAAAATAATATGCACACTGTTTAAAAATAAATTCTAGGCTTATGCTAAGCGACTGTAGATGCTATCTCGACCACTACTACTTTAACAAAGTTTATCAAAGGAATACTCTATGTAAGTAAAAAAAAAAAAAAAAGAAAATGAATAATCGATCGTCAATTTCAGAGAACGAAAAATATCGACAATTTTAGCCCAACTTGCGCTCGCGTAATATTTTTCGAATAAAAAAAAAAAAAAAGAAACCACCCACACTATCCGTTCTTGATTTTCACGGACGTAACCTAATACAATAAATAAACGAGGAACATTATACACAGATTCTAAGATGCAGTGAGAATTCTCTCACGATACTACACAACAACACTTTTCACACCTAGTCCGCTTTCCCATAATGTTGCTCTTGTATCGTTCAGTGACCTTGTAAGCTTTCAACTTTAATCTGACATTCCCTGCGTGATCACTGCAGATATCCTGACTGTGCACAGAGTTGCTTCTCATGCACTTGGAGGTGCACATCCTTTGTTTACACTCATAACTTATAATCTCTGCATCATGACTTATCGCATGATCCGCGTGTACATCTGAGCATATCTTAATTACATTACTGTCACAATCTCCATCTGGGAGAGGCATTGTTTGCGCGTTGGATCTCTCGTACGGCTTAGCGTTGATTTCCATATTTGTTCCATCCGGACCTGTGTGAATTTTATCGTGATTCAGGTATATCCTTTGTAATGCTTGAGAATTCGGCTGGTTCTCCAACAGGATCTCAGTGAATCGCATATTTTTGTCTTCGAAGCAAGATTTGTTTGGAATATCGCGTTCGATGATTAATTCGTCATTAGTCCTATCATGGAAGACGTCGTTTTTCATATAAGGTGTACTTCTCACAAGAGCTTGCGTCTCTATTATTTGACATTTCGTCTCGTTGCACATGTCGCATTCGTCCTCGATGAATTCTCCGTTGTCTTCGTTGCAGTACGACTTTTTGCTCGACTCGCTGTGACCATTCGAGTACGTATTTTTTCCCTTAATTTCTATTATTCTCTCTGTATTCGGAGTGAATCTGTTACTGTCTTCCTCGTCCATCTTATCGCAAATCTCGTCCGATTTTTCCGAACTCACGGCTTCGCCGCTCAACGTTTTCGTGCGACCATCCGAGTACGCGCTCAATTTGTTTTCCGAATAATTGCTCAATCTGTCGTCGTGGAAGTACACAGAGCTCGCGTTTGATTCGAAATTACTGGCGTTTATTATGGCTATTCGTGGTATGATTAAATCGGGCGGTAATCCGTCGACGACATCCGGATGACTCGAATTCGAGGAAGATTGATTCGCGAAATTACTGAAGGAATGATATCCCTGATGACTCTTACCTTGGATCCAGGCTTCTGTTAGAACGTGGGATCGTTGCCAGGACACATCGCTGTTACATCTGTTCTTTCTCACGCACCAGTGCCGATCCTCGGCGTCGGGCCAGGAACGTAGGTGGCACTCGCTGGGACTCCTTTTAATATCAGAGATGTCTACATCCAGATCCACATCCTCGTGCTTCTTATTTTGCACGATCAGTTCCAGCCTGGATTTCAGTAGAGCCGGCGAGACGGCTCGATCGAATCGCCTCGACGCGATCGACATCTGCTGGATCGATCGCAGTGCCGACGACGTGACATTATTGCTGTCAATGTGATCCGCATCTAGATCCGGAACCTCACCGGAGGCCATAAGCGCGTTCGGACTCGGACTATCCATACTATCTGGCGTGTAGGGATCATGCTTAATAGGTATTGCGTGCAACAGATTAGACGAACGATCAACAAAATCTGCACGCGCATTAGCGTAACTATTGCAATCAGGCAACATGGACAACAACTCCGGGTAACTGTTGGGCACTCGGAAGCAAA
This sequence comes from Anoplolepis gracilipes, assembly GCF_047496725.1. NCBI lineage: Eukaryota > Metazoa > Arthropoda > Insecta > Hymenoptera > Formicidae > Anoplolepis > Anoplolepis gracilipes. The sequence goes on from NC_132981.1 coordinate 3,357,788, forward strand.
ACTCAGGTGCAATTGGCAAGCTGCAGCAGTCTATCATACCTGCGTCCGAGATGAGACTAGCCTTCAAGTAGACTGGCTGTAAATGGCAAGAAAAATAACGGATCTTTATGTATCGTTGTATGTCATTGCGATAGAATGTTAAAGATGGTATACATGAAGGATCAGTATTGTGTGGAATTCTATGAATGTGGAGGAGAAGAGGTCTCAAACTAACGTTTCAAGGAAATGATAATGTGCCACAATAATGTACTTTTCAATCTGTAAAGTTCGTTGATATGATATGTATGATGGAACGTACCCGTGAAATTTTAAAGCTACAATAATTTGAAGCATTGCAGTAATAATACGGATAGTTATGATAAGAATCCTCCTATTCTGAATTATATCAAGATGTTTATATAATAATTTAATTAAATAAATTGTAATAATAATAATTAATTACCTGCAAACTACATACTTTATACATAATAAATTATTCTTTTATAAAGTAATGTATTTTCAATATTAATTTTGTGGTTGATAGAGTTACTAACGCGATAAATTATTGCATCTCATTGTAATATGCAGTAACAAGTGTTATTGTTATGTATACTCGCAAAATGTTTATATATTTATGTATAATGTATAATGTAATGTCGTTCAGCATTATATTGTAAAAGATGAAAAATGCGTAATAATAAGCATTATACGTATCGGCGTTAGATTGAAAAAGTACAATTATTCCATGATAACGACAGTGATAGCTGATAAGAATTATGAGATTAAAAGTATAAAAATGTGGAAGTAAAATACTTTAGGATATACTCTCTCTACAGTGTGGAAGTGCTACATTAAACAAGCCCCTATATGTTTATTGTCGAGATAACGGAATACTAACAGAATAAAGAGACGTGAAAAAGATGTGGGGGATTCGAGAGATAAGAAGAACAGACAGACAGTTCATAGATAGGTACCTTAGTGCTTAGAGATTCATTCGAAACTCCAGAAAAACAGGCTGCATCATAATAATCGAAAGAATGGTTTATCAGAATAAGAACTAGGAAGTGTGTAAATACATGTTCCCAGCATATAATAATAAGTAAAAAATGTCGCAGTATCGTTTTTATAAATGTAAGAGAAATGTACTAATGTTTTTGAAAGACCTTTGTCTTACCTTATGATCACCCATGCACGTAGTTGGACCGATTATACCGTACTCCACTGCCTCGGAATCATCTATCTGCGTACACAGAAATACGAGCGTCACGTTGAACAATAGATTTCAACTTCTAAAACCGTTTCGTGTCGCGCGTGATCACGAATATAAATTTCATGGAAATATACATACATCTTGGACTAGTGTTTTCGCAGCGGGGCTCAACAAAACCCGATCACACCAAGCCGGCACTCTCGTTTGCATGTAATTTACAGGCTCATTGACATCTTCTTGAAACGGATAACTTGGCACGAAATTGATTGGAAACTCAAACAACCGTCCCTCGAAATCTCCCAGTTCTTTGTCATACTCACGTAACTGCAAATAAATATTAAAAGATGCATTATTGATCCTGACTCGATTAAATATGACATATATTATAATAGATTAATATGTAATTTACCCATTCGCCGCCATTCTTCATGAAAATGTTTTGATGTTCGTAATGTGAAAATTCCTTTTTCCCTAACGTTAATATAAGATCATCGTCTCTATTGTGAAATTGCAATTTCGAAATATTTCCCTTATTTGATAACTTCCTTTCTTGAGTATCTTCTGTCAGTTTCTATTAAAGACAAATTAAAGTGCTGTAATATATTGGATTTTAATAAAATTGCTTCACTGGCGTGTACAATAATACATGTACGTAATATACGGAGAATAAAATATGACTACGTGTATTATTAACAATAAGTATATTATAAAGAATATGCTAATTTATTTGTAAGACATTAAAAATATTAAATATGCTGTTAATAAGTTTATATGAAATGCAAATGCGTATTTAATTTCTTCCATGCTTTATTTCAATATTATCGTAATCGATGACGAATCTCACCTTTATCACGCTTGCCGTGTCCGTCCTAAAATTAAAGTCACCAAATAAAAAATACGGCGCACTCGGATACTTGTCGTTATGAAATCTATCTAATGTATGCTCGAGCGCTCTTCTGCGCGTTTTACTATATACCGATGGGAACTATAAAGAAATTAAAAAAAGTAAATCATATATAACGCACATATGCGTGACAATAAATATAGAGGATCATAGTCGTCACAAAATATTCTTTACCGTCTCCATAGCAATAAAATTGCTCGCGTCGTGAAATAAGTGTATGTTTATGAGATCAAAAACTGTTCCACTAATATTCCATCGAGTCCGCAGGAAACCCTTCCTGGACCATTTGCATTCTGGGAAAAATTCTTGAGGAAACTTGGCTTTTTCTTTGGTTGTAACTGCTTCTATGTTGCCAGAATGAACTTCTTTCCCATTTACCGGTACAAAAGTACATTCTAAAATCGCATACGGATAAATATAAAATATATAATATTACTTATTGATTTCTATTGAAGCTATCGGAAATAAAATTATCCATAACGTACCGTTAAAATCCCATAATAAAACATCGCTTAAGGACTCGTGTACGAAATAGAAATTTCCTAGAGCCTATATAAAATAATCTTGATGAAAATATTGTTCTTTGTTTAAAGAATCAAGTATTATAATTAAATTATATGAAATATTCTTCAACTCACTGTGAAATGTTCAGCGGATGAATAATCCTCGTCAAGGAATACCCTAATTTTGTCAAACAATCTTAATTCTTCCGACGACATAAGCAATCTAAAATAATATTTATTTCGTGTTAAAAGTCATATCTATAAAATTATTATAAATTCATAAATTTAATATGTATAAGCATAAAATTCTTTTATATATTTTTAACTAAGCAACTTTTTTTATATATGAATTTCTTCCCCTATCAATATCATACAATCATCTTTTGAAGCGGTTTATTCAGCTAATATAGAACCATGCGTGATACGTCTATTTTTGCGCCTTTTTGCTAGTTATGCGTTAAATCAAATTCAATATCGAATGTGTGAAAAGAGAAAACTATTTGCTTTTTTACGCTTTGGTTTATAAAAGATTTGTTTAAAATATCAACGCAGTAATAAGAATCAAAAGTGAAAATGTTATTGGTAACTATCGGAAGAGATTTCTACAAACAAGTTTAACAGACAAATGTATAGGCTCTTAATAATCGAATTAAAACCAAATATTGTAGTTTCTGGAAACCTTCCAAGAAGCACTACTAATATCATGACGCATTTGAAATCGAGGAAAGAAGTTCATATTATCGTTTGCATTTTAATAATATTTTTAATAATGTTTAAATTAAAAATATATAATATAATAATAATATTTACAATATTAAAATCATTATATAAAATAATATAATTTATATATAGTATGATAATATATAATAATATGTAATATTATTTGAAATAATAATATTTAAAATTTATGGTAACTTTCTCTTTATCGGAAATGACAATAATGACAGGTATACGTTTATTGGGATAAATGCGATATCACGAAGAAAGATGATTATAATAATAAATAGCAAAATGTACGAGGAATTTACCTAACAAAATCTTCGACATGCCTCATACTCTGCTCGTAATTTTTTCCACCTACTTCTTGGCAGTGCAGTGCTATAAATTTCGGATCTAGTTTCGATATGGTCTGAAAAAGCAATTTGCACGTAAGCACAAACACCGAGTGCGCGTGCGCGTGCGCGCGCGTTGTTGACGTATCGCGTAAAAGTCCGCGCAAGGATATACTTACGGATAAAAATTCTTCCGTCCATATCTTTAGCATGACACTAGGCTGCAAGGAGAAAAAAATCAGTGATATCAATCTCACACGAAACCTTCATACCTCGTGCACTTTAAAGAAAAGTTTAATGAGATGTTCGACGGCGCGTGGATGTATTAATAGATCGTTAGCGTCACACACGCAAGGATATCGATATCCGCGTCCCTTACGATGATAAAATGCCGGAGTTGTCTTTCCTTTAGATTTCGCACAAATGATGTTATGATCATCGATCGCGGTAATAGTCGCGCGCGAATCCGGTATAAACAAGTATAGTACGTATGTAGGTTGATGTAGGCGTCGCGATAAAAATACATATGTACGTTGCTCCGATCGTGCGAGAAAATTAGTACCAGGATGGAAATATCAACAAACGTCTTAGTGAGCGAACGATACATGGTGTGTTTCTTGATTCTTTCATGCGTGATGTGACATGGAAAAAAAAATTCATCGGCGGGAGAAAATTTTTTATTATCTTGTATATTTATCGAAATAATTTTCATTAATTATGTGTGTTTACAATTGATCGTTGAAATTAGAATTTACATAGGTTTCTTTTTCAACACGAGAAATTTTAAGTACGATAAGATAAATCAAGAAAGTCTGACGAATTAATTTCTCAACCTGACAATCGATTTTTCATGAAATTTTTCTCGTCTATTTTAAATGATACTAAAATAGATGCTGCTCGAGAAAGACGGAGAAAATGACGTTTTATTTCAGAATCGAACTTGTAAACATATTTTGTGCATACTTTTTCAAATTACATAATTCCGTAAATGATTCATCCTGCGGTATTACATTATCCGATCGTTAATGTCACATGAGGAATTATCGTGAATATTCGTCATCACGCTTTTGAAATATGTGGCAATATAATAAGAAATAACAAAAAGAAGTATTGATATTGCTGCAAAGTATAAATTTCTTCTCATTCTTCTCACTTTTTAAAATCATTCGCACTCAGAGAGAAACAAATGTAACATTCTAAATGATTAATGCGACATGTCGCTATATATCGCATTGTTTTGCACAACTAAAAATATGATCAAAGTGACATCGAACCTTGGAATCTCTAAACATCCAGGTTTGTATATTTTCAAGCTTGTGCGTACAAAATTTTTTCAAACAAATAAAACGGAGTTTAAAAAAATTTCATTTAAAAAATAGGATCACGTTACATGGACCGTTTAATAGACATTAATAATATCTTAAAATTAAAGAAAAAATATAGTAAAATTTTGAAACCTAACCGGACTTAGCAATTTTATCGCGCGGGCTGACATTTTTTTTCCTCGAGCGACTTAAACACGACCGAGAGAAACCGATTGCTCGGCACGTGTGCTAAACGACATACGGCACCGTATGTGTACACGGATGCGAAAAATCCGCGACAACCTCGACGTTCCCGGCGAGTAAGTAAGGCGAGGAGAACGGGCGAGACGTCGACGGGCAGGCCAAGTAGGTCGTGGCGAAATAAAATCGGCGAACGAAATCGATGAGAAGGCGTAATATCGATCGATCCACGAGACTCCGCCTCACGATAATAAACGTCACATACGTAGTAAGAACCTTACCTCCTCGAAGATGCTGCCGACGTTCGCGGTGATGAGGAGAACCGGGACGCCGTTGCCCGCCATTCTCTCGGCCGGGCGGTGGGCTCTGTTGCTTCTGCAAATCCCGGAGTCTCCTCGGATTAGCCTCGCGATTGTCCGGTGACAGCGACAGTCGGCGACGACGACGACACGCTCCGGTGCGCGCACAGCCTGTCGACACTTGACACCACACTTGCTCGATGCACCGCACTATCTTTCTACAGCTGACGACGACGACAACGACGGCAACGATGAACCAGCACTGGCAGCGCACCCGCGGCCGCGCGACGATCGACGGCGGCCGCGCACTCGCACACCACTGTCGCCCGCACCACACTAACTCCGGCAGTCTCGGTCGGCCGTCTCCGCGCGTCTGTCTCGCTCTCTCCCGTTAAGTTTCTCTCCTTCTGCTTCGTCGATCCGTCCTCTTCTCTCGCACCACCACTTCCTTCTCACCGATCGGAATAGAGTACCGTTCTCGTACCTTTCGGGGAAAGCGCACTGTTCACGATAGGGCAGCCCCGTTTAAATAGTCCACGATGACGATTAAAGACACACGATGGGAGGTAGAACGAGTCAACCCCCACGTCGAGAAGAAGCCGTGTTCGAGCACCGTGCGATGCACCGCTCGTCGCGTCCGACCTTAACGCTGCCGCGCTCTGCAAGTATGTATGTACACATTGTCAATCGCGACGAAGGAGAGAGGTAGAGAGTACGGGGGGGAAAAGAGAGAGAGAGAGAGAGAGAGAGAGAGAGAGAGAGAGAGAGAGAGAGAGAGAGAGAGAGAGGAAGAGCCGGTCCCTCTTGCGTCGTCGCGTTACGTTATGTCGAGGAGTCGCGTTGGCGCGCGAGAGAGAGAAAAGTGGTGTGCGCGCGGTAAATATATCCCTCTATCGGCCGCGACGACCAGGAACGCCTACCGCGGACGTCAATAGGCAGTGCCGTGTCTATCACGTGCGCCGCTGGTGAACACGTGCGGCACGTGCGGGGCGCCAACGCGGTCTGATGAAATTAGTCCTCGCGCCCCGTCGATGCTATACTTCGACGATCGATCGAGAGAATCTGCCGTCGAGAATTTTAAGAAGGAATTTCACGGATCATCCGTGTAAAAAGTTAATGCTAATCTAATCATCTATTTCGAGATTCACATGAATTTTTGACATTGTACAATAAGGCGCACTTTTTCAGTCTTTTAATTTAAAATATAAAATTCATAATTAATTTATGAATTAAAGTATAGACTTGTGTCTTGTAGAATAACAATTTTTATTTTCTTCAATCTTCGTTTATATAGTCACTGTAAAATTTTTCGTAGTTATCTAGTTTAATTAATCTAATTTATCTGATAATTATAAATAGTTTAATATAAGATAACATTTACGATTTTGAAATTAAATTATATTCTATAGCGTAAATCTTTATTCCCATACTTTAACTCACAAATTAATTATTATTTTATATTTTAAAAGGTTAAAAGGTTATGCTTAATTTTGATCCATATAATTTCTCCTTAAATAAAAAGTTAAAAAGATTTAATTTAATAAAAGTCAATAAGAGTAGTTATAATAATTTCAGGGATATTTGAATGCTGACTAAGGAAAAAAAAATTTCTACTCTAAATAGTAATTTAAAAACTAAACAGACAGATAATCATTAACAAAAATAAGGAAGGTAATATATAATTGTAATATAATTGTATATTATTTAATAAATATTATGCGAAGATATCAATTTTTCAACAACTAATAATTATTTATCTGTTGTTTATAGTGTGGATAAGTTCTTAATTTAGTTGAAATGTTAAATTTAAAATTCACATGAATGTAAGAGAGTTGAAAAAATGATTTATATTGCCTGAATAATTCTGATAATTTACTTTATGATATAAATGATTATATCATCCGTATGAATTAATGTTACCAAAATAGACGAGTATATATGTGGCAGATTCAACTGAGGACGTAAGAGATATATAATTTAACGATTATAAACGAGGAAAGTTCATCGCAAATTAATCGGTTGGCTCATTTTAGAAAAAGACCGAAGTCATCTGTGCGTGACTCAGAAAACGAGTAAAAAATTGCACGCTTCAACGGCAGGAGTATCGTTTATCGATACTCGCCGTGAAATATTCATGTCGCAACCGCGGTTACCAAAAATCAATGCCAATCAACATCGGAATCGATACTCTCTCCGGTAACGCTATACCGGATTCTGGCATGGCTAGAGATGACGGAGCCGGGACTTTTTACATGCTGATGAAGATCGGCGTTATCGTGACGTGCCATAGCATGTTGGTCATCTCGCTTCGGGAAAATCGCCGATGACAATTCGGAAAGCACTCTCGAATTGTGCGCACAAACACGCGGGTATTTACAGGTAACTTTCGAATTTGTGACGCAGTACAAAAGTGTACGCGTCAATCCTGGAGATTTTCTTTGGAAAACTATGCATATATTTTTCATATCGATTGGAATTCAGGAAATTTATCAGGTTATTTATGTGTGCAACAGTATGTTTAATGTGTCGTGCTGCGTACACATCTACGAATGATATTGGAATCGAAGTGATAACTCGATAAATGATCTTTGAAAAATTCTTAGAATTTTATAAAAAAATAAGAAAATTTTTCCTAGAATTTCATAAAAAAAACAGAATATTGAAATTTTAACTTTAAATGCATTTGAAGTAAAATACTTTCAAAATAAATGTTTCTTTTTCTGGTTATCGCTTAAATTTCTGTTTCAATATTTTCTATTCATTATGATACAAGAGAGTGCGTAATCTTTTCTTATAGTGTTTCTTATCATAGCCATTTTTCCGTAGCGTACAAAAGAATACGAATCGATAGTCTTTATATATAAAGCTGCAGATATAGTTCTATTTTACATAAAATAAACTTAAATATTGTATGTAACTTAAAAGAGCAATAAATATCTTATAATATTATTATAATATATAACATTTATGTGGCTCGCATTATATCATGTTACATATTTTCTTAATAATATAGTTATATATTAATTTAATTATAGTTTTTTAATCGCTTTAAATTTTTCATTGCTTTTTTTAAAAGCTATATTATCTTATTGTAAATACAGAAACTACTATATATATAAGAAAATAAATATTTTTAATCTTTTAAATAACATGTCATTATAATAGTTAAATATGTACAAAGCAAAAGGTACTTTGGAAATATTCTTTAAAATCGAATAAAAATTTGACACATAGTATTTCTCCAATATTCTCATGTGAGACAACTTTTACTCACATGTTCTTTTCCAAGATCAATTAATATACGTGATGTTAAAAACGCAACAATTAGCTTTATTTTATTATAAAAATACCAAGACCTGTAGAAAATATGCAATTACACGGAAATAATGAGTCTTTTTCATAAGAAAAGTTTTTTTGAGATCTTAGACAATCTAAATTAAGTACTAGGAACAGACGCAGTGAATTTACGTCACGAAATGTAGCCTTGTGTAGTTGATAATTTTTGTTCAATCGGATTCTTTGTTAGCTGTTGGCAGTCGCTGAGTTTTCGATCAGCTAATAAGTAAAAACTTGTCTAACATCAGTCATGATAATGGACCGGACGAAAGTTTTAATAAAAGTGTGTCGTCGCGATGTGTGAAAAGCGATAATAATAGTTGCGTCAATGAAAGCGATTACGTTTGTTGGAAACATGATTGGTCGAATCAACGAACGTCATTATCATCTGTGCACGAAAGAGAGAATATGTGTGTGTATGTTATTGTAAGATAAATCGCTCGCAATTCTCTTAATATACCAAAAAAATAAGTTATGACAGCGAAATCGTAAACAAGAAACAGATTCATTTTAGTTTGAAGATAACGACAAAAATAGAAGCAAACTGTTATACTACTTGTTTCTGCGTAGCAAAAAAATCTTGTCATTTTAAGGCCATATTGGTCATATGTTAATACATTCACAAAAGCATTAAAATTTCGCAAACTCTTTTATTACTGTCCTTCTTTTTCTGACAATGAGTATCTGTGCAAAACTTTCGTTATTCTGTTATTGGTTTGGAAATTTTTTAAATTTAAAGTTAGTATTGATTCTTTATGCAAAATTGCCTTTTTGCAATTTATTACTTATTGGCAGATTTAGCAAGGAAAAAAAGGTCAACAAAATAAAAATTTTCACATGTAATAACAAAACTTTGATAAACATTTGTACAAAATTTGATTTACATTTATTTATTCGCTTAAAAATGTTAAAAATTATTTACTAAAAATTGTAGCAAAATATGATTATTGTTTATTATTTTATAATGTGTGTATGTATTGTGTATATACATATCATATGAGTATATGTGTGTGTGTGTGTGTGTGTGTAAGTTTTTCATTTTTTTCTTATCTTGCAGTTGATTTTAGGAGATAATTATCATTAAAAATTTTTGCCACTGTTGAATTTTTAAATAATTCTTAAATAATTATTTTAATAATAATTTAATTCTTAAATAATTTTAATGTAAGAATTCAATTTTAAAAAATTTAATTTATTTTTAATTTTTATATTAATTTTATTTTTTGATACTTTAATTTTTTTATAATCTAAATCTATTTAATTTTTCAAACAGTATAAACGTAAGACATGTTCTTTTTTAAATTTTGATAGCTTCTATTGTACAGCCAAAACATTCTTAAGAAAACGATATGTGAAATTCAATTCTATTACCTTTTTTTTAAACGTAGGTAACTCATATAATAAGTAAAAAAAAATCATTTGAAAACTGTTTGAATATCTAATTGTTTAAATCATTTTTGGCTCAGTTCTCTTTAATCGCATAATAAATAGAATATTTTATGTACATATAAAATAAATAAATAAATATAAAAAATTAAAAAGTATATATATATATTTAATTACATTTTGTTATGTCATATGGCAACCATTATTTTCCTTGACTGACATATAGTGTTGTTAACATGAAGGGTCTATCAAACAAATTTGAATTCAATATTTCAAACATAAAATATCATCGATGTCAACATTGTTGGTTTATAACATTAAACTAAAACTACATTTCGGGGATATAAATTCCACGAATCGGGAAATAATATAGTACGGCCCTGAAGACGGCGCGTGTAGTCGGAAGCGACGTTATAGCTGCGCATGTGAACAGAGGAGTTTATGCCTGGTTCTCTCGGACTCTTTTTTCCTTTCTCCCGACGTCGTCTCGATCCGGACGTAATATCCCGTTTCGTTGCGACGATACCGTCGTCATCGATCATCCTCGATCGTTCGTACCGCGCGATTTCAAAGCTAACACGCGATTGTGTGTCACCGTGAACGGACTCCGACCGCGTCGCGTCGGCGGTTTTTGTCCCGTCGTGCACCTTGCATCGCATTGACCTGTGTCGTCTGCATCGTGATAGACGGTCTCGGCTTCCGTGGGCACGTAAATTTCGGCACGTGTGCCTTGGTGCGGGCAAACAGACGGGACGGTGCTCGCGTGCGTGCGTGCGTGCGTGCATACGTGCGTACGTACGTGCACATCGTAGTACATCGGCAACGCACGCGCGACAGAACCGACCAACGTCAACGAGGACAACGACATGACGTTAGGGAATCAGCGGGTTTTCCAGGCGTGACGCGTCAATCGACTGTATTTTTTCAAAGTAAGATTCGTAAAGAAAGTAAATTTTCGAAACGAGAGAGAGAGAGAGAAATCCGGGGCTTCAACAATCGATACCGCGTCGCTCGCTTTTCGCAACCCGCTGGCAGATTAAAGCGGCATGCCATGCCAGAAATATCGCAATACTGACTTGAGCTGCATTTGCTTAGAGAACTTCTGGGTTTATCATTTGCGTAGTTACTATAAACGGCCATTGTAATTTATTTCGAAATTTTTCAGAGGTATTAGCGATTTTTAGGGATATCGTGTGCGTTAATTGTTATGATAGAAAGTAGTTTCGAAAGAATCACGTGCCTATCAATGACTTCAATTGTGTTGTATTTGGAATTTTCTACAATATTCTCTTTTGTAATTCGTCTATAGTACCACGTGCAAAAGTGGTGAAACCAAACATTTTTGATAGACTATTTATGTGTTTTAATATTGTGTCCGAAAAAAAGAAGCAGAAAAAGCAGTAAGTCAAGAATATATCAGAATATAAATTTAATATATTTTTATATTGTCAGAAATATCAGGGGGAACATTTTGGCAATTACAAACTGCCAAATTATTTGAAGACTAAAAACATATCATGAGCAAGTTACAACTACATTACAATAAAAAATAATACTGTGTAATTTTGTATAAATAATTGATGCAGTTTTCAAAAATTATTTAAATACAATCACTATAAAGGTTTATGCTATTTTACATAGAGTCTCTTTTGTCTCTTTTTGAAAAAAAAAAAAAAAAAAAATTATCTCTATAATCTATAAGAATAATATGAGAAAAATAAACTATAATTTGTACAAAAAAGTCATCCTCGATTTCGATATTTTCCAAATTTTTGAAAAACTTCAAATTTCCATCCTTCTGCTTTGGTGGTACAAAATTTAGAATATATTTATTTCATTTCTAAAGAGAAAATTCTATTTTATTATAAAATATATAATTAAATATATGAAAAAATATTATGAAAATAATGTGAAATATGAATATTTAAAATATGAAAAAATATGAAAATATGATAAATAAGTTAAAGGCAAACAATCGATACATGATGTAAAGAGAAATGGTGTGAACAAACGTAATCCGAAAGGCTGTTGCTACAACTCATTACAGAAAGACTGGACTTTGCATCGCAGAAAACAAAAGCCCTCGTTGTCGCGTCTGACTAGTACTATTGTTAAACTCCTGCAAAAACTATCAGGAATAACCGATACATAGAAAAGTGTGTTCTGCTCGAGAATGATGCGTATTTTTTTTTTTTTTCATGCGTATCGCTCAGCGTGTCCGCTGAATGCGAGCACAATAATTGTATAAAAGAGGAGACACCGTGATTTTCGCATTATGCGACCGTACATGAATCACGTTGCTTCAGACAGATGTATTGCGTACGAGTTTCGCTGAAAATCGTTATAAACGAGTATCGTAAACGTAAATCACATACTATTTCATCGTAAGTAGAAATCACGTCTTACATGCGGCTCACGTCGTTTTTAAGAAAGCTGATGATGTTTTCGCATAAATATAATTTTAGAGACGTCACGTTTCACGAAGAAGTATGTTTGATACGCATACAAAGAACGCATGATAGATATTTTCGATTTTTTTTTATAGCCGATTTCTTTATTTCAATCCCTACTTCAACTATAAAGGACATAAATTCTTTTTTTGATGGTTTTTGGTTATTAAAAATGATTAAAGACAAATTATGCACCCCTAATGTGAACGATTGGCAACTTATCAATAAATAATTATTTTAATATGTAAATATATAACAATTAAAATTATTTTTTCCTTTATATTCTCCTTTATTATAAAATATAAGTATATGATATATTAATGTCTTGCAAATTTCTTAACTGAACATTTTTGGATATCTTTCAAACTTTTTACAGAACTTTGTGTAATTTTGCGTGAGTTATAAAAAGGAGTATAAATTCAATGATCATTCGCTGGTGCATTTATTCTACGAATTCGCGAGAATTAGGTTCGATCGTCCGGGTCGAAATCGCTACAACTTTTTATTGTCTACGTGATTGTGTCTCGATATCATCAATCTTTTTATTACCGGCGTCACTCGTTGACACTTTCCAGCGTGATCATGCACCCGAGCGTAATATTACTACCGACGTTGGTGGCCTTCGTCGTCGCCGAAAGCATTCTAATGACGGAGGTCTTTGTCATTCCCATCAGACCGGAGACTTTCGACTGGAGTGCAGATGGTAAGACACATATATTTAGCCTATTCGAACTTTCTTTAATGGTCAAAAGTATTTTACGGTACTTTAGTATCTTAATTAATAAATTTTTAATATCAGGAAATCCTTGATACTAAATGAAGTTAATAAAAATAAAAAAATGCAACGAAAAAAATTATATTATTTTATTTCATTTTTCTTGGTATATTATTGTTGCACGCTAATTTCAGAAAAATTGTGAAATTTTAAAATATGATTATTGCTTTCTTCGAACTTCATGATAACTTTAATAATAATTAAGGATTCTTTGAATTTTTCTTTGCAAAGGTAATTTTAATTCTGGAATATGTCGTAGCCAATTACACGTCTAAATTGCATTTTCTTGATACAATTAATCAGAGAAAAGTGAAAGATTTTTATATATACACATGCATTAATATTATAATAAAGATTATTATATTCTCCGTTTAAAAAAAATGCGATATTAAAATAAAGAAAATATTCTCAAAAATTTTTCTAATATACAATTCTTTTAGGAATCAATTAATTAAATGTTAATATTAAATGTTTACAAAGCTTTCCAAAAACGAAAGATGTGTAATACCAAATAGTTACAATTATTCCACGTGGATATCTCCGTGACTAATCCATTTCACATTACGAAATAAACTTCGGGTTTTCATACGTCATTCGTAACATACTACGAATAGCGATTACTTGCTAGATTATCATTGCGTTAACCTTAGAGGCAATATTGTCGCATACCGTAGTACTTTCTAATTCAGCGCCTTCAGACAATTTCAATGATACACGAAATAAGTCATTTGAGTTATCGCGGTTTCAGATAACGTTATTTCCTAGGTAAAAAATGCTGTGTCCTTTTTATTTACATAAAAAAAATTATTTCTTATTCTTAAACTGGAATCAATTAATCACTTCAAAAGAAACAAAGGATCTTAAAAAAGATTTTAAAGATTTTATATCACGATCTATATTTGGATATTTTTGAGCAGACGTTATTCATATACATATTTGTTTATTTTATCAGGCACTTTCAGTTATATTCTTTCATTAATTTCAAAAATTTCTGTTATGTCTCATTAATTTTATCCTGACTAGTGTGTCTTTTAAATATCTTCTATTGGATAAAATTAGAAATTCCAGTCTTTCCTGTTTTCAATTTTTATTAATAACTGACACAAATATTGATGCAGTAAAAGTTTTTTATTTTTCCATTGTATTCTTATCATTTCTTGTGAAAATATAATTAGCGTGACATTTGCCAACGCAAATATCTCGAACGTTTATAATCCGTGTCATTTTATTTCAGGACACTCTGATCAATTTTCGTATCAGCCTTCTTTGTTGAATGCTCCCGATCTTCCATCATGGATACATTATACTTATAGCAAGAAAGATCATCACGGTTTTTTATACGGCGTAGCGCCCAAAGATCAAAAGTACTTTCAGGTGATAAACAATCACTATTATATTATCAGCTCGAGATTGACGGTGTGACGTGACCACGTATGATAATTATAGCTGGAGATTGTGGGACTGAACAAGCATACTTACGAAACCCGCTACAAAGTGCTCGATATGAACGTACTCGAGAGGGAGAATCTGACAAAGTACGAGGTGCACCTGAAAATTGACAACCTCAACGTGGAGGACATGTTCGATCGCAATCGCACTGAGAAGCTCCTCGACATATTTAGGTCTCTGTCATATTGAGCGAAAATTCAATTCTGTCAGTTTCAATGTCCTTGAGAGCGATAACGCACGTCATTTATCGTTTCCTTCTTCGAGACAAAATTAAAGGGGAATGTTTTCGATAATGACATACGTATACGTAATTCGAGAATTACGTCGGCGCGATAAACGCATTCCACTTTTTTTGATTGCAGGAAAAAGTTATGGAAAGGCGCAGCGGATTTGTACGTGACCTTTTTGGCGTCCGCGATTGAGCTCGGAGCTCGTTTACCTCTGAAACCCAGCGAAGGTGAAGGGTGAGTTACGTTTCGAGATTATCAAACCTAATTTAAACTTTAAGTCCTTATAAAGTAGAGTTTGATGTGAGTCTTAGAATGGCAAAGCTTTCAATTACACTATATAATTTCGTCTCTTTCGATCTACAAAGTATTTTTAATCATTAATTGTCAAATAATATTCGTGACCATACGAATTATAAACATATTGAAGAAATAAATAAGCGATAGAGTTCTCTTCAAAGAATTATTTTCTGATTTTTTTATTTAACTTTACAATTGACTAATTTTTACACAATTTGGTATAAATTGAAATTACAACCTAGTACGCGCGAATGAAATTTTATATAAATATAGTAACATGATCACATACGAGAATGAGAATGATGCTGTCAGAAGATACGAGATCAAATAACTTTTCTGATATCGCTGACGTACTAATCGTTCGATCAACAAGATTGTGACGTGCATCTGAGACTCATAGTTGTTTTTAAAATATGGAATATATTGCTACTTTATATATATATATGTACGCTATCATTTATGCGGTCGACAGAAAGAACGTAAGTACATTCTCTTATCGGAGGCTGGATGTTTAATCTAATTGTGGTCGACAACTTTGAAGAATGAGAGTCGTTAAAAGAGCGAACAATTTACTGTTATTCTATTATGTTGAGTCTTCCCATGCTTTCATCTCTTATTCGTTATACGATTATACGTGTGGTATTATACGTACGTTGAATATATTACATCTTTTATTCATTATATTTTGAATATATTACAAAGCACTATATTGTAGAATATTTTTGCAATAATTGTTAAATTTCTTTTCAAGACGTCATAAAGCAAAGTTACAGCTTTTTTTGTTGTTAAGTTCACGATGTTTCGTATATGATGCATGTAATAAAATTCCAGGATGCTTCTTTACATAAATCAGTCAATATGCTGAAGAATTTTGCACAAAACATCTTGAATTGTAATTTAAAATTCTTATTGGTTACATCATCGCTATTAAATCATACCTATTGTGCGACTCTTACTATGCGATCCTACAACACAATTTAATGATGTGATCCATAGATAGAGATATCGTTTTTTTCGCGTAAAGGTTATTGTTATTTAGAATCCGGGACTAATTGTAAGAGTAACAACAGTATGAGTAACGATATTACTATTCCCGCATTTCTCGGGAATAAACTTTCAATTTCAAGCTTTATGGACTTTCCGATTAGAAATTGTGACTCCCCTAGGATTCTGATTCCACGGATCAACGATCACAATTTATCGCAATGTACGTATATTGATAGCACGATTCGATTCCCGCTTTTGTCTGTCATACTTTTCGCAGGAAAATACGTCTGTGAAATATATTAGTAATACGGATTCTATCAATTGATGAGTGTACCGTGTATTGTTGATACAGGTAATCACTGTTATTTTTTTCGCACAAGAAATGAAAAACAAGGAATGGAAAAAATAAAGGAAAGTAAGGAAATTTCAAACACGGATAATTGCAGCGGATGTAAATTATTAAAAAAATCAAACCGGTCGTTTACTTAAGGCTGTATTGATCATATGTCAAAACATTTATAAAAGCGTGAAAATTTTGTAGACTGTTTCTTCTGAGTAAAACTTGAGCACAATTCTCTTAACGTGTTTTGGAAATTATTTAAGTTTAGAATTAGTTAATTCTTATGAAAAATCGCGTTTTTTAGCACTTATTAACAACCAAGAAAAAACGTTGCTGGCAAAATAAAAATTTTCACAATTATAAAACTTTAATAAACATTTGTGCAAAACTTGATTCGCTTATTCGGTTAAAAATTAATTATTAAAAATTGTAGCAAAATATCATTACTATTTATTTATTTTATATTGTGTGTATATACATATTATATATATATATATATATATATATATATATATATATATATATATATATATATATATATATGTATAATTTTTTCGTTTCTTGTTGATTTCAGGAAATAGTCACAATCAACAATTTTTTATACTGTTTAATTTTTAAAAATTTATTTTTTAATTTATTATATTGATTCTATTTTTTAATATTTTTTAAAATAATTCTTTTTAATAATCTAAATCTATTTATTTGATTTTCCAAGTAGTATAGACGAATTAGAAATATTTTTCTAAATTTTCATAACTTTTCTATTGTATAACCAAAACATCCTTAAGTGTAAAGTACGTTTTTTTTCTTGTAATAATTTAATTTCAACCGACATGACGGAATCTCGGGCTTTGAATTTTGTCCATTTTTACACTTGTTTACGCGAAACTGTCGAGGAAAATAATTTCGTCGCGTACGCAGAATGAGCGAGACAAGTTGTGTTGATGTTATTGAAGTGCGGTGCGGCGTGGGCAGACTTCCTTCCGGTGTAACAACATGTGACATAAAAGCAACGTATGTATTTGCACGCGACATGAGCGCGCCGCATTAAAAGAAATTCAATTCGTTACGAAATCGTTATTGCACCGGAACGTGACGCGGGATAGCGAGGCGAAAAAGAGAAGAGAAAAAAAACGTTCGCGTTATATATTCTCGATGTAGATTTATGTTTGGACAAATACCTCGAGGCAAAGAGAGTTTCGCAACGAAGATATCGCGATTCATTATGAAGCAGTTCAAATTTATATTTAAGCCATGACGTGTCTTAAATACAAGGAGATTGAAAACAATGGTCTTTCTCAAAGAAAATAAAAGAGGCCAATTACTAATATTAGATAAATATGTATATTTTGCGTTTTAATTATCTGTTTCGAGATTATATTTGTTGCTTCCGATGACGTTCTGATTCATCACACCTAATTCTAGTAAAATCGAATCATCGGTCGTTATAAAAAAGACGTGAGATAATTTTTTTATAAATAAATCAGAAAATAAATTATTCTTTTTCCTCTTGAGTGTAATATTGAATTTAAGAATGACATATATATATATATATATATATATATATATATATATGATTGTTATAAAAAAATATTCATAATAAAATTATTCAGACTATTGTATATTTCATCGACAATAATTTTTTGCAAATCTAAAAAAAAAAAACAAAGAATATAAAATTGCGAGAAATTCTCTTTCTTTTACTTTTGTGATGCATGCTCTCCTTTTTACGCAAAGATCTCGACATGTGCGGATATAAAAAACTTTTATTCTCTCCCACTAAAATATGTCGCAGCGACTTTACATCTGTAACGCGAATGCATTCCCATTTGTCTGTCGCGGCAAAGTGTTGTCAGAAAAAAATGCAAAGGTGACAGAATCGAGAATATTTGCTACTACAAATTATCGTTATTGTTCTAATAACACGGTATTGCAATAGTATATACAAACGTTTGACAGATTCAGATAATCGGCCGAGTTACCTTTCTTCACGCCTTGACACGACACCCACGCATATCTGTCATGTTAATACGTGAATCACCAACTTATCACCGCACTTTGTGTTCGATCAACGTCGAGAGACCGCGTTAAGCACGTGTATCATCTCACATGTGTGACTAAATAAAAGCTCGAAATCTCGTTACGTCTACGAACGGCGAGATCTATCAATTAATACCGTAAAAAACACACTTCTTGACTTTGAGACGCGTATAATGTCGTTAAGGACAGGCGAAAGAAAATGAACGTTTAAATTGTTCGATGACCAGACTGATCCTTTTTTTCGTATCCGGACGAAATTTTTTTTGCGCCCAAGGTCTCTCGGAAGGTGTTATCCGACACTGACAATGAATTATCATAACCGTGTAACGGAGGGAAAAAGCTCAAAATCGCATCTACGATGGCGACGAGGAACGAGCGACACGATTAATCTCCCTCGCGACCAAGATAAATCGATTATGCTGATCGATCGCACATATTTCACGTGTCGGTTGTCACTTTCAGACTTATTGCGTCGCGTAAAGTACGATGACACCACCAACAGTGCCAACAGCGATTATTCCCAACGTAAATGCGACATTCTCGTCACGCTTGGAACATTTAGACTGACTGACTGACTGGCGGGGACTTGTTTCCACAAGTGATAAGGCCGCGCCTAAGGAGCCACCTCGTGCACTCGATACGTATCAGTGCACCGTATCAGTGCTGCGTATCAGCGCGAAAACCGGGAGTAGCAATTGCAAGATCATCCGGACTTGATTGGACGTTGTGTTTCGCCGTCTATTTATTAATGTAAATTTTTGTACGAATGTGTACAAAATTACGCGTATATATAATGTACGAGCATATATTATTTGCACATGAATCACGTATTTTATATGATTCGAAAGTATAATTTAAAGATAAAATTCAAAAATAAATAAAAATTTAATTTGACTGTGCTGTTTTCAATAATAAGAAAAAAAAACAATTTTTCAGATAGAAATAAAAGTTATATATAAACGTGTAGCAAAAACACAGAAATGAATCTTGTATTTTTTATATGTCATGGTAACTCTTGTAAATGTTAGATTAATATTCAGTAAAATCAGTTAATTATTCGTAATACTTGGCCTCGAGGACTGTAATTTTATCAACATTATTTACGAGGGATATCGATTTTTAAACTGTTATTTGCACGCAAGAAAGCTTAGTATTATGAAACAATAATTATGTAACTCTGTCACAATTAGTAGAATATATTTAGTAGAGAAAAGACAGAGAAAGAGAAAAAAGAACAAAAAGAGGAGAGGAGAGGAATTACGATTTAGATATTATATTCAATCAAGAACAATTAAAAAAGATGAGAGATTAAATGAAATCATTAAATAAAATATGATTAGTCACAATCAGAAGAATCGACTTTCTTCGCATAATCAAGTATTGGGATAGATCATGTTTGAAATAAAATATTTCTGAACTAGCAAAAAAGCGGTAGTTAATAATAATTTTCAAAATGCAATAACGATAAATATATCGCGTTTATAATTTACAAAGAGCAATTGTTCGCGTGTACGCGCTGCATTTAATTGTTAATGCATGCTACGGGCAAAAGTCCCACGCGTGCTACTTAAAAGAATCCTTGACGGGAATGACGTAAATACATACTGTGTAGAGTGAATATCGCGATATGATTCGACTGATTGTTTGAGAGAGTCAAAGTTGTGTTGTAATAATATAACGAGCAATACCTTTTTTTAATACCGGTGAGTTTTGGCTTAACTCGATGTATTTTCGTGGTCGTTTTAACAATGAGAAGGATAGAACAAAATGTAATTTTTTTCTTTCAGAGTCGTCGTGAGATTAGGCAGCACAATGCCATTCTCGCAAGAATTGAACGAATTGCAGGAGGAAGTCAAGCCACTCTGGAAAATGCCATCGTGTCCCAGAGATTTCAAAAGGACCAGTGTTGAGATCCTCTTCCGAGAGGCTGAATTCAGACTGGATTGGTGCTCCTTCAGATTAGTAAGTTAATTGATCAATTTGCACTGTATATGCTATATAAATATATGATATTTTTTTATTTGTTATAACATGTCATATTATAACAAATCAAAAAATGAATATCTCCTTATCAGTGAAACGATTCATCTTCCTGTTATATAATTTACAACGTTCACTTGTATTATTTGTCTTCCAAAAAATGATGCATTCATGATATAACATGTTATCATATGTCAGCGTACATGAGCACTTAATAGATTTTCTTACACAAACTTGGCATGTTTTCAAGCACATTGACGATGACAATGCACGTTTTACGTTTTACCATCTATCGTCATCGCGTATTTCTCAAGTATTTTTTCAATCATCGCACAAACATCCTTAATTTACGCAGACGTTGATTCCGCAACTTCTCTCTTAATCGATTAATTCCCACAATATTTTCGCGCATCATCTTGCACAAGATATCGCAATCATCCGAAAATCCCGCACTACTTCTAACATTTCAACATGATATTTTTCTTAATGATAGAGTTGAGATGACAGTTATTTCCTCTAGCTAGAAGAGGACCAACAGAGTCTGCAGCACGAGAGTGCTCGGCGAGGTCCCAGCGTCGTGGGATTGCCTTCGTCGGGCATCTCCGAGCACACAGAGTGGCGTTGGGCCCGTTCGACGAAAACCAGCATACCTACGAGGAGCTACTTCAAGGAAATCGCCACCACAATTTTCGTACCGGTCATCCTACTTCTCGTGCTAGGTGCCTTACTTAGCACCGCTTTCTGTCTACATCACGAGAAAATGTAAGCGCTTATTACACGTACTTTGCTGGTGAAGAACCAGTCGGAGCTATTTACTTTAACACGATGGCCATCTGCATTCCGGAAAAGTTATTTTTAATTCGAATATTCCTATCTTTCATGAAGACTAACGTGTTTACGTACATTTTTATGTCTTTTTTTCTTTTCATTGAATGTAGAGATTTTATTGTTTTATTTTTTGTTCAGTTTTTTACTTCCGCTCTTTTCTTTGATTGTATCTATAGTCAATTTTAACGTATCTGAAGTCATATATATATATATATATATATATATATGTCAATGGTATCTTTATTTTTTATCTATAATTACGGCCACTTATGGAGTGACGACATTACTTCCTGTTTAGCATTGAGCGAAAATTAAGCTCACATCGCGTTTCCGTTTTCGTAATTTCTGACGACATGTAGACAATATGATTACTGCAGCAGGATTAAAACGTAGAAGAATTTCAATTTGATTGCATTTACAAAAATTATTTTTTTGAGAGGTTGCGATATATTAATTTCGATAAAATTTCAATACTTAGTATACCGTGGCATTTAACGACAGCAAACTCGATTGTAGGATATAGAAGAAGGTTGTTGTCTGTATTTATTATATGCTACTACAACGGGCTTCATTTACAAATAGAATAATATCTGACACATTTGCCGGCACAATTGAAATGCGTCAAATCGCACGAATGCTCGGTAAATAAATTTTAAAAGTATGCGTGTTACATTTGCTGCGCGTGACGCACAATGAAAACGAAGAACAGGCAAGTCAGAGTCTGGCTAGACAGGTAGAAGTAGCGTGTAATAGCTGGTTTTTTTTAAATCGTCAACATAACGTTTTAACGAGTGCAAAAATCGCATAAAGTAGATGTATTCCAATAAACAATTTTAAACGAATAATAACAAAATAATAATAAATTAGATATTAAAAGACAATTATATATAATTATTATATAATCATTGTATAATTATTATAATTATATATAATAATTATTATATTAATTATATAATTATAATATACATATGTATATTTTTTTTTTTTACTATTGCTACTTGGAATTATTTATAAAGTTATTTTTGCTTAAAAACATGTATATATATGTAATATTATATAATGTATACATAACATTTATGCAAAAGCATGATACATATTTAAACAATTCTAATTAGCGGTGATAAAAAACAGGGGAATCGTAGTTCTCCTTGATTTACAGAATATCATAAAGAAATCGTCCGATGAAACATACCTGTTGCGTGTCATATTGGCCAAAAAAAAGGAAAGGATAAGGCCGTCCAGATATGAATGACATTCGCGAAGGTAGGGGAATAAGTAAGAAATTTACGCGAATGTAAAATGTTGACTGTGATATGAAACGCGAACGGAAGCACTTATGACGTATATAATTATGTTGGTAATTATAATGCACAGTATGAAATACAAAAATGATTGTTATAATATATCGTTACATATAGTTTCACATACAAGGTGGTCGACTATCACCGGAAAGCATTTTAAGTGAAAATTTAAAGTTATTTCTTTTCAAGTAAACATTATTTTTGACGCTTAATTTGAACGAGTTGATTAATCATCAGAATTTTTAATACTGAAAATTGAAAGGCCTAAAAATAGACACGCAATCAAGTTTTCGCTAGGAAAAAAAGTGCGATTTTTTAATTAGACAAAATTGCACGTATATAATATTTCCAGCGCTTTCTTGCGTATATATAAAATATCAAAATATTAAAGAGCTGTTTATTTTGCCATATATATTATTATGTTCCAGTTTTCTCTATTTGCAACTCAAGGCAATAAAAACTGGCATTCATGGTCGGTTAATTTGCGAGTAATGAATCGCGACAAAGAGGTGAACAATGTGTCTTTCTATAAAAGCAGTAAAAAGATTAAAATTATATAGTCGTCGGGACAATGTATAGTTTACTCTTACGTGATATAAATAACCGGTTGCGCGCGACTATAGATATCAATATGAGATTCTTATACGTGTGATGTAACCGATCTTAAGTGTGATCTTATTATGAACGCTATGTGCGTCACGTTGATAGCGCACACAAATACATACAGTTTTTAATTCGTAAAAGAAAACACGACTATTTTAATAGTTCGTCGAACGTCAAACCTGTTTGGGTCTGGATCATTGATTAAACTGATAATGTGTCGATGATATATTAATTTGCTTATAATATTTTCGACTAAGATCTTTGCTTATGCCTGCTTTTTTTTCAACCGTCATCTCAATCATTTCACAAATTCATAGATTATTATAAATTGACGAAATAACTGTCTAACTGCAATTTTTTCAAACATGTATTTTCGAAAATACAGTACATTTGTTATCGGCTTTCATCAGTGTTTACCTTAATCAATTATCTGTTGTCAGTAATATCGGTAATGATCTGCGATGAAACTTCTCACGAAAAAGAAAGAGACAAAGAGATAAGGAAACGAGAAGAGAAAATATCGAGGAAAAATAGAAAGAGTAAAAAAAAAAAAAAGAGAAAAGATCTCAATTTGACGAGTCCATATTAATTCTTTGACGACATGTATTTATTATAGCTAGTGTTTAACTGTTATTCATGATATCGCGCTGACGTTATGTAAAAAGAAAGGATCAATATTTTCATTTTTAAATGCCTCCAATCACGATGATGACAGTGCGAAAACGTGTCATCTTTCTGCCTTTCCTTCATCAGGAGCTCGCTCTTGTCAAGTCCGCGTACAACTGTAAGTTATACGCTACCTGCCATTCGCACACTTGATCTCTTTTACGCCGCGCGTGTACACACATATATGCTACTAATGCGTGGCATGCGTACGTGCATGCGTGCGTGCGTGCGATGAACGGGTAAGTGACCGCGAATGATCGGTGCCTCACGATCAACGGTCAAATGACGCGTGACGCGATCGGAATCGGTGTGACGCTGACGCAACGGAATCGCTTATCAGTAAGCATAGCTCGTGAAAATAAACATCGTGAAATCGATGTGTCGCTGATCGGTTTTACGCCGATCGGCGACCGCGCACCGCGTGCTAATTTTACGCCCGCATGTAAACACTGTCTGCCTTTTGTATTCTTGAGTCACGTGTCTACTTAAATTTCCTATTCTATCGTGAGCTCTTTCGTTCTCGTTTACAATCGCGATGCGTCGACTGACAGTCATCGTGAAAAAAGAATTTTTCTAATACATTAAATAAAATGATATGTATATTCTTACACAATACATGCATATGTATGTGTATACAAACGTATCTAAAAAATATATATCTCAATTTTTCGAATGTTTTCAAGCAGCTTTTAAATTCTTGTTTATGTGTTTACAAAAATATATATAACATGTCATCAAATAATAGTAAAATTTTGTTGTATTATTCTTTTATCTTTTTTGCAATTGTTTATACCTTTTAAATAAATTTTCAGTTTACCATATTATTAAAACCAGATTTTAAAATGAGAAGCTGTGTCGTCATGAATAAAACGTTATTTTGCAAATTTATGAGTGCTATATAAAGAAATGAATTCAGTGTTCTTTATTAAGCAGTTTTTCAAGTAATCGTTAATATAACTTCTGATTTTAAAACATTGCTCGAACAATATGGACAATTGAAAATTTGTTTGAAAGACAATTGCAAAAAAGATAAAATAATTATAACAAAATTTTTACCTGTTTCTGTATTTAATATATTATTATTATTATATATATTTTTGTAAACACAAACAGGAATTTAAAATGAGTTTGAAAAACGTTGAAAAAATTGAGGTATATATATTTTTTAGATATGTGATGTATATATACATACAAATATGTGTATGTGTTGTATAAGGATATTTCATTTTATTTAAGTAGTATTAGAAAAACAATTTTTATTATCAATAGAATATACAAAATAGTGTTTTTTCTCTAATAATATCTACGAGTTTGCAAAATGACATAACGCTGTATCAGCTGAACGCTTCAATTACTGGCCACAAAAGCGGTATGGGCCGGCTACCGCTAAAAGGCGTGAACTGACCGGAAATAATGCTTACAACGTTTACAAAAGCCACTCTGCAAAGTTGTCGCGTAAGTGCCGTCATAAAATCTACAGATTTTTCTAGATGCTTTATAGAAAAATGATTGAATTGAAAGCTTTCGTACTTTTATAGCGGTATGAGATGTAAAGTGAAACTTTTTAAGAAATATCATGTGATTCATCCTGTACAATTATTAAATATATTATATCAAATCAATTCATTATAACTTATAATTTAAAAATGATTAATCTAATTTAATATATTAATACATTTTTTGCGAATGTTTTTTTATTATTTTATTAGCTTTAAGACGTTTTTTACGACCTTTACACACAGTATGCAATATATGTTGTTTTTGATAACACCTTAATCTATTATAATTAGGCATTCTGCGTCAAAGATATCAGCATTTATCGTAAATATTTACAAAAAACTTCTTGAGCAATGATAACAAGTGTTCGCGAGAGCGACACATAAAATCGCATCTTTCTAATTATATTTAACGTCAATATTTCTCGCAACGTGAGAACAATTAAAATACTCTTGAGATAATTTATGAAAAGTTCGCGTCAATATACGACCGTGAAGAAAATAAATAAGAATTTATTCATCATATTTGTCTATTATTGAACGTATTATTATTACACGTAATATATATATAATTATGAGACATTTAGTGGAGTAAATTATAAAGCATGTAATTAAACAACATATTTTTCGATATTTTTATAATTTATAAAGCACAATTTGATGATTTTACATTTCTATGTTTTATTTTCGATAATAAGAACGTCGTCGCGATATTGACGCGAAAAAGACGCTATCCATCGAAATCGTGCACGTGAAAATTCCAATCTGGATTCAATCCGTGACCATAAATGGAGACGCGCGATTAAGTTGAATGCAGCAGAATTTTAATCGGGTCGCCGGCTGTTGATGGTGTGTACGATAAAATCGGCGCGGTTTGCAAAAGAGAAGACCCTGTCCAAAGCGTACTCGCACGTCCGAGTGCGTGCGTGCGTGCGTGCGTGTATCTTCAAGTATCGTGGGGCGTAACAATTTTCATTGGCGCGTCGCGATAATAAGTCAATTACGTCGTGTTACACGTGACGATTGACGCAACACTGACGCAGCCGTGTTCATTTTGCGTGCATTGAGGGGAAGAGGAAGAAGGGGCGAAGGGGAGAGGGGGAACGAGAGAGAGAGAATCGAGATTCATTGAAGTTACAATCGAGGAGAGAGCGTGCGAGCGTTCTCGAGCATTTATTTTCACGTTCCGCGTTCGTGTCCACACAATCGCTCTCGTGTTCTCCCTCAAGGGCCCCGACAAACCGTGTCGTGATCCACGCGTGCGATCAAGGTAATCACGTGGTTGATAATACAGGCACTGCGCAAACAGGAACAGGACTTGCGCGTCATAGACGCGATATATAAGTCATTAAAAGAGAGTTCTGGCGATTGCGACCGCAAAGAGAAGCCCGCAAGAAAAAAAAGCCATTAACATTCCGTCTTGGATGGAATCACCGTAAAAATTTGTCGCACAAAGGTTTTCTCCATAATTATACGAAACAGGTTTTATTGACACGCTCTCTTTCATCTCTTCGATTTAATCAATTTTCTTCCTATTTATGATAAATATAGGACGTTAATCGCGATGAGAGAGAGAAAGAAAAAGCAATAGAGTTTAATTAAATGTTACGATAATACAAATTTTCTACGTGCTTGTTCGAAATTTCAGGAATTTTTAAATATATTGTGCCAAAATTTCGTTATATATTGCATTAATAATATGTTAATATAAATATTGGCCAAAATATTTAAGCAACTTTTTTGTAGAAGAATTAAAATAATATTTTATTGTAATATTTCCTCATCGTCGATGTAAGAATAAATAGAATATTTTTGTGCCAGTCGATTAAACGTCTAGATAGTTTACTGCAAGACATAGATTAATAATTTAACGTTATTTTAATAAAAAATGCCTGTCAGATCGTAGATGTTGTTTATACTTGTTTAAAAACTTGTTTAAATTATTCGATTAATTTCATAAATATCTGCAGTTTTTTTTCTTAATTTTTTACTGTGACTTATATGTTTATGTCTTTCAAGTTTGCACGAGGTTATTCTGACGTAAATGATAATTAAAATGACGGCCATCAGAAAAGAGTAATATACTATTATCTAGTTATAAGAGTCATCTTTCTTATCTATATAATTTAAATTATGTAATCTGGATGTTACTATAATTTATGAGTTTCATATTAACATTTGTATTGCAGAGAACATAAATGTTAATATGAAATTAATCGACCGTTTACATTTAACGCCACTAATTAGTCAGCTATTATTTATAAAGATATTTGATAAAAAAACGTAGATATTTATATTTTATTTTCCTAGGGCAGATCCAGAGTCAGATGAATATTTTGATGAACTTTTTAATATTTTCCTTATACGGGAACAACCTGTTAGGTATGTTCACGCTTCCCTTAATAATTTATTTGAGATTTTTAATGGATACTAATTATTGCAAAGTGACGCAATATTATGAAAGTATTATTAATTGTGTTTGTATCATAATATATATGTATAACAAATTGATAAACAAATTTAAAAATCTGTTGACTTTTAATTAGTTCAGATAAAATTGATTACCAATTAATTTCCTCATTTATTTTCTAATTTATTGTGTCTGCATGTTTGTCATAACAAAAACTTTTATTTAAATATATAACGATACTAGAATCTACTTTAAAAACTTGTACGAAGATTAACAATATGTTTGTAATCGTCATAAATATGACGACAAAAAATCATAGTTAATTATGTATAAATAATATATTTTCGATCAAGGTTGTATTTTAATTTTATTCATACTCCTAAATACTATTTCATCGCATTAAATAAACGCGGATAATAAATCCGAATTGTGAAATATTAATATCCTCTTGAGAATTTAAATAAAATCCTGTTTTAACAAAAAATCATATTTTTATTTTTGCAGCGAAAAGCGAGAACCTACACCAGTGGAAGGAGTCGGAAACAATGGAATACAAATGGTGCAGTATGCTATGTCAGAGAGAGGCACTTTGAAATCTCTATCAGCTCAACCATCTAGTCCGAATGATTCTCTATCGCGAAGTCCAAGGTAGAAATGTACAGAGATATAATTTTGACAAGTTAATTAATTTTCGACACTAACAAAAAGCATTTTTATATAAATTATTTTTCATTTTAATAACAAATTAAATATAAAGATTGCTATCTTATGCAACGAAATTCAAACTCGTGCGATATATATACTACTTTCAATATTTGCAAATCTGATGGTCATGAATAATTGATGATTGAATAATTCAATTCATTTGATTGATGAATATTTATAAGTATTTTTTCTACACCGGAACTTCTCTCTAGAGAAAAGATTCAGTTTTAGATAAGATCTAAACAAAAAAATTGCATCATATTATTCCGTTATTGCGTAGCAGTTTCTAGCTTAACAGGACATCATTTCCTAGGAATAGAATATCGCACGTACATAACTCGCAAGCAGATTCATTAATCAAATGTACAAGTGCGCGTGTGTATAGTAATATACATATAACGTTGTAATTATTTCCAGTAAAAAAAAAAAAAAGAAAATGATATTGGAATTCTACGTAATCGTATTAGTAAAATACGTTACGTGGAAGTAAAGAATCGTAAGAGACATTCGGGGTACAAAGTCGAATAAATCTTTTTCTTTTTTACAAATACTCTAAATTACGTAAGTACGTTGCACGAAACTATACATCGTGCAAATACAAAACAGAATAATTTCAGTCATAAAAATAAACATTTTTTTCAAGGAGATATTTAAAAAGAATATTTGAAGAATATTTTTAAATATTAACAAATTATTCATTCGTTTTTGTCCTGGCCTTTATATGTTTGCCTTGAAGCATATAATTATAATAAATGGCATCTTTCAGAATCTCCGGCGAACGTTGCAATCCGTACATTCGTCCAAATCCACCACCTTACACCGGGCCGACTAATTTGTAAGTGTAATATTTCTGACAATATCGCGACAATACCCTTTTGCATGTGTAAAATATTATAATTGTGCGTTATATTTGTGTTTGTTTATGATTCACAGTGCCAGCTTACGCGCCGATTTCTGACTATACGAGCAACCCGCGAAAACATGGTTTTGCTAAATAAATATAGCTAGCTCGCGGGTGGCTTACAATCAACACGTTTCGAGGCCGAGGACTACAAACTCATCGAAAGCGACTTAAAATTTGCAAGTTCAATCAGATGTTAAATATGCGCGCGTCACTATTATTGCTAACTAAAATAAACACGTACTTACGTCATTTGTTTTTACAAATTGATTTGCGTCTGGAAAATTTTTCGAGACATTTGTCATTACGAATAGACAAGCTGCAAATATAGAGGAGCGTTTTTTTGGACAATAATATGTTGTACATTGTATACATACTACTCGTATTGTAATAATCAAGAAAATTGCATTTAATGTAATTACATACTTTATAGTTGTAATGTCACGATAGTTTTTGCATATATATTGAAATATATTGGAGAAATAAATCTATGACCCTACAGATGTGCATTGATTTTTGTTCTCACAGAATTTTTAATTGTAAGAATTAAATATTTAAATTGGATTAATTATTTCATTCAAAAGCTGTTTCGTTAACAATGTACAAATTATCTGTGAACAATTTTTGTTTTCCCATCTTTATCTATTAAGAAAAAAGAAGCATATTAATTCAGAAAACTTTCTATGAATATATTTATTCATCTATGAATATATTCTATGAACATATTTATCCAAAAACAAAAATTATTTATCTATCAAACTGATGACTAAAACTATATTTTAATGTACATACCCCAATTAAGTGCAACATTGTGGACAAGATGAATTTTCCATTGACCGTTGTGCCTGGAGAAATCGGATCGATTGTAATGCATCTGCAACAGAATAAAAGTTTTAGAATGGGAAACAAATTTATATCAAACGATAATAAAAGTTTGAAAAAGAGACAAAGATAATATAAATAATAAACCTTTAAACCGAGGTTAAAGTTAACCGGACGTTGAAGAAACCGGCCTAAAAGATGCAACAACTAAATCTTTTTATCGTGTTTCCGTGATAACGCATATATATAAACAGGCGATTAAACCAACTTTTCTCGTTTTAATTGAGATGCTGGACGGAAAGTTACCAAAAACACATACACAGATACACACGCGAAAGATTGAATCTTCACGAAGCGGTAACTGACGCGTCCGGCGCGGCGGTTCGGCGCGCGTTGTTTACGTACCCAACCTAGTCTGACGTAACTTAACCTAACCTAACTTCACGGGTGACGCGCACGCGCTCCGCGCCCACGCTCTTGCCAGCTGTTCAACGTTCAACAGGAGCGTTCGCGTTCAACGGGACGCGTAACGAACGGGTGTGTTTGTGTTTTACTTTTTCGCGTTCGTGACAGTGTCTGGATCGTGAAACAGCGGACGTAAAATATCCGTCGCGAGCGAGGATCGACCGGGCGGATCTCGCGTCAATCGCGAATTATTTCGATCCATAAAAGTATGGCTGGTATCGTGCCACTGTCTAGCAGATCCGGCAGAAAACAGTGGACGCTGCACGGTAATCATCTTCTGCAATCTTGCACAATCGAGCTTTGAGAGGGCACGCCTGATATTCGGTCAAGGACACGGATTATGTTTATGTCTCTGAGAAACACACGTGATTTGTGACAAGAACGACAAGCGTCTTAAAATCTGTCAAACAGACATATGAATAAAGAAATTAGCACTAATTATTAAATAAAAATTGACGAAAAATTAATGTTGACAGTTGCCGAACGAAATTTAATAAATCAAACAATTGAGTTTATTAGAAATGTCTTTTTTATTTTAATATATTCAAAGTTTTTAATTAACTTGAAATGTTTTTAATTAATTTTCAATTAAATAATAATTCGTTTTTACTTATATGATAATTATTACGTATTAACAAAATTAGATGCAATCTGGATAAAATTTTGAAAATTAATAATTAACATCATTTGCAACAACACAAAACTGTTAGTTTATTATTAATGTCTCATATGTGTGTGGTAAGATAATAAATTGTAATTAAATAGTTTGCTAATTTTTAATTCTATTGATAGATGGACCTAAAGGTTCTCTTAGACGATTACGTTCTCGATTGGCAGAAGATGGTTGTCCAGAATCTCAAGTGATTTTGGCTAAGCAATTATTGGAAGAACGATGCGGTAAGTTATAACATAATCTCTGTGTATATAACATATATATAAAATACTGTATATATAAAATATAATATTATGTTAAAATATATATTTGAAGATCTTGATGTTGACAAAGAAGAAAACGCAAAATTGGGTGTTTACTGGTTGACGAAAGCCTCAGAACAAGGAAATCTAGAGGCAACTGACATTCTTAGAAAGTGCTTAGCCACAGGCCGCGGTATTACAGAGCATAACTATTACGACGTGAAAAGTTGTTTGGACATGACGCAAGATGAAAAGTTGGCTAGAAGAGCAGCAAGGGAGATGTTCATGAGGTAAAGAATAAGTAATCAAATGATAGATAGATAAATAAAATTAGATTATGCATTATATACATTGAATGTGAAATTTCTTTTTTGAATCAGTTTATCAAACGGTGAGGACTTTATCACCACAGAACAACTACAAAGACGTATGAGAAGTTTATCATCTCCATCGACCAATAACCATGATTACTCTCAATCGAATACCTCTAATAATTTGTCACAAAAGAGATTAAATGATAATGATAACGATTGCTTCCCCAGAAATGGGCTTCCTGATGATTCATCAACTTCGAAAGACGAAGATCGAGCAAATGATATTCAAAGTAAGATTTTTCAAGTTTTTAGGAAGTTACACTATATTGTGTACCCTTTATATTTACATATGTTTTACATAATCGTAGATCGAGTGGATCATCAAGGTGAAAAGATCACAGAGGCCGCTCTAGTCTCCGCGGCTGCAAGTTACGCACGTGGAATGCTTCCAATAGTATCACACGCTCTCTGTATGATGGATCCTTCCGAACTTGCACTAGACACGATACCGTTGCTGCAGAGACCATTCGTCCATCCACTCATCTCGCTGAAGCGCTTCTACAGTTGGCTGGTTGAGACTCTAGGTCATAAAGGAACGTCGCTCAGAAACATCCTCTTTACGTCGAACTTACATATTTTCTTATTATTCTTACTGTACTCTTTATTCGGTACAGAAAGCCTAATTCTTTTTATACCGATGGCCCTCTATTATCTATCGTTTATAGTCATGGTGGTGGCCACATTTCAAATGCTCCAACGGAAACGAGAATTCAACGACTTCCGCGTGTGGTCTGGTCTGTTTCTGAGTTATTCGGGCGGAAATCTGAATCCTGAGGAAGCAGAGTATCAATTTTGCCGCAATAATCTGAAACCTCACGGACACTTCTTTCTCGCATTGTTACTAAATCTGATAATCTATCCTCTGATAGCTCACCAATGGACACCGCAATCCGAATTCACCGTAATAGCGGTCGCGCTGACTCTCATCACACTCTCCAATTTCATGTGGAAGGATTCTTCACGGTTTCCCGACTTCCTAGCCCTGTTCAGTTTCGGCGTACACGTCCTCGCGAAATATCCTTACGAGACGGACATCGTTGTGGCGCAAGGTTGGAGATTTTTGGACGTCAGAGTGCCAACATTCGCGTCTTACGTTGTCGGCAACGGCATAGAATTTTGTCTCAACTTCCGCGCCGTGTTTTATCTTCTAATACCAGCGGTTTTCGCGAAAATGGCTGCGAGGGATGGCTGGCGTGGCACGTATCGAACTCTGATACCTCACTGCGTTACCTTGAGTTGGTGGCAAATAGCAATCTTCAGTTCCCAAGGCGCCACGTGGTACGGTTTGATCAGAGGTGCTCTCGCATTAGTCGGTATGGTCCTCTTTCTTCCAATAGCCGGTATAGCTTCCGTCATTTTACCAATCATAGCCATTGCAAAATATTTATCGGAAAATGACCTGGCAATGAGAATAGCAGTTACCACTGTACTCGGAGGAATGCCATTTTTGGCTTCATGGTATTTGAGAAAGACCAGAGCATCAAGATTTAACTGGATCATTACGCTTGTTCAAGTACGTATATCATTGTATTCTTTTCGATCATCTTATAAATTCAGAAGTCTTCAAATCTTTATATCTTATATCTAAATATCTTCTACAGATCATACTTGGCGTTGGCGCAGCCACATTCTTATCGTGGCCGATGATAATGGAATATAAACAGGATTCCGATGAAATATCATATGAAATCGCTTCTAGTTTAACATGGGATCAATATCGGAACTATTGTCATCAACCTGCATGGGAAGAATTGTCGTCGAAAGCGCAAGTACAGGTGCAATGCGCCCAGTTGGAAGGCGTACCCGTTTCGTGGGAAGGTTACGTGACGAATGTTAGATTAAAATCGATAAAGAACAATATCGCAATTATATTGAACAAATTACCTGATAATATTAGATCGATAATCAGTTGTATGTATGGGAAACCGTATGAGGAGGAAAATTGTAATTCGGGCGACAACATTCGTAAAAAGAATTGCAAGCACGTCACGAGCATTCAGAGGCGCAGGAGTAAGTGTCACTTACCGGCTTGGGATCGATACGAGTTTGAGATCTCCGTCAAGATGAAAAATGGCGTGTGGGGAAGTACAACGGAGATACGTCTTGTAGCGGATCATTCCTTTACCAATTTTAGTTTAAATATATATCCGGGCGACAAGATTTGGTTTTCCGGTGTGCTTCTGAATAATGGTTTAGAAAAAGAATCTCTTCTCGGTGGTATCGAACCACACATTGATTTGGAAGAGGCAGGATGTCTCGCGTGCAATTCCCTTGATCTGGAAACATCATATAAACGTTATAGATATCGTATAAGTTTAAGCTCTGTTGTCAGAGATCTTTGTCTCAGCGTAAAGACTGTATTGAACTTTCTCTTAAATCCGATTGTGATGTTCAAGTGATCACATTTTGCGTGATTAAATTCTTTTAGATCTCTCCAATTTCTTACATACATTTAATATCTATTTCAATATATGTAATTATTGCTAGTGTTTGTTTTATATTTTCATCATAAAAACGAATTATTCTACTGGAATTTCTAAATTGTGAAAGTAAAAATTTAAAACATTTGAGACAAAAAATTAACTCATATATTATTAATATACTAAGAAAATACAATTTTTTTAAATATGCAATGACTTGTAATACAACAGGCAATTTAACATGATAATCATTTTATTTTGACAGATTATCATTTAGAAACGCGATATACAATAGCACTATAATATACTACAAAATGTAGTATATTATATACAACAAGTTACATATGTATATAGTATAAGTTAATAGAACTATGTTAGATATATAAGCAGCATTTCTTCATTCTAACACACATGTACATGTGTGTGTGATATGAGAGTAGAAAATAATGCAAGTATTTTAATGTTACCGAACGCCTCAGGCAATGTACATTAGCTTTCATGAACAAATTATCTGCTTCAGAATATTAACATATATTTTAAGATCGATATATTTTCCTAGCATTACTGCCAATAAAAAGAGAGATAAACGCTTGATATTTTTGTATTCCGTTTTTAGACAATGATTAGAACAGGCATCATTTTAATATTGTTTTAATGATGTATGTAATAAAAACTGCATTTTTTACTAGGTTTACAACATACATTATCTTGATAAAGTTTTAGTTGATACGATGAACCAGAGGGCAGTATGCAAACTAATATAAATATTTAATAATTTATGATTATAAAGAAACGAAGGAAAAAAATGATATTTATATAGAATTTTGTGTAATATCAAAACCTATCTAATCTAAAATTATATTAAAATTCAATATTACCTGAATGATACAGATTTTAAGGAACACTAAAAATATATGTATCATATAAACAACAATTTACTTTGTACATTGATGTTAACTGTTTAGATAACTATTGAGCATATCTGTCTGTAGAGTTAAAGACAGTTTTGTCATTGTATCACACAAAGACAATAGGAACCAAGATAGTAGAAAAGAGATAAGACAGATATAGATGTGCCTTGGTGTTTTCTGTTTAAATAATTTTATCGTTGGATAATAAAAGTATTCTATTTGCTTCAACAAGCAAATTGATTAAATGCATCGAAACATTATGAACTCTTGCATTCTAATGTGCAAATGTATATTTTTGTCATAAACAATATATTAAGAAATATACTACAAAATTCAAAATATTTTCTTACTCCAAGTAATGTTTTAATATACCTCATAAACGTGCGCGCGCTAATACACACACACATATTTATTATGAGAAAACAGAAACTTTTACGTTTATAATTATAGACATATTTATTTTATATTTGGCAACAAATCATGATACATTATTGTTTCGAATGATAACATCATATTGATAACAAGACAATTGTTTATTAAACAATTTGGTTCCCTTTTTTCTTAATTTCCATATAAAAGAATTTTACAATACAGAGTTTTATGCTATATTTTATATATTGAAATACATTAAAGAATCATCCATATTGCATTTTTTTTATATTGTACTTTCATGCAATATTAGATTTTATTCTAACATTGCATAATTTGTTTGACCATAATAATTTGTTTAGAATTGTAGATATATATATAATTTGCAAAGAATCTCTAGCACAAACTTTATGCAATATGGGAGCTTCGAGTGTAGTAACCAATTTTCTTTATGTACAGATATAAAATCTATATTAATAAAGTCTTTTTCTATATCTAATCTGTATTTATATAATTACCTAAGAAAAAAAGGAGATCAAACAAAATTTTTCATGTCTTTAAGAAGATATTCCTTTTATTTGTGATGTATTTTTTTAAATATATAAAAAAATCGTTAAATATATTCTAATCAATCTACATTTCAATTTGGATACAAGTTTTGGAAAAAAATTTGTCTCAGCAAAAATTTTGAATGTGTATAAGCTGAAAATAACATGCATGAGTTTTTTCAAAATCTTTCTAGTATAGTTAACAATGTACATATATGATACATTCAAGTTAATTATTATCTCTTCCCAGCCAATGTCTTTTCTTTACAAGTCAAATATATAAGAAACTGGTTCGTCAAATTCCTCATGGCATCTCGTGAGAAATAAAAACTTTGGTTTACAAAATCTATAATAAATATATACGTATTTTTAAGTATAATAAAATTAAATAAGCATATATTAGAGTCCAATTAATGACATTTGACAATCAATTTAATGTACATATTCTGGAACATTCTGCAAATATTAAAATTGTTAGAATACTCCATACATACATTATATTTCTCTTTTATCTTGAAGACTTTTGCTTTTGTAGCAAACATTTATGTATCAAATTTATGCTATCTTTACGCTAATTTCTGAAAAAAAAAAGAAAGAAGACAGTCTTGTGAGCACTTTATATCTTATAGTAATCTATATATTTTATGTACAAAGGATTCCGGATAAAAGAGAAATCAGTAATTACGACGCTTAAGACATATACACCATTAAAAAATAAAGGCTGACTTAGTAAAAACGCTTTCTGCTATTCTCCTGGTGTTTCTGATATAGCATAATGGCAATGACAACACAGGCTATTAATGCGAGTGCAGTAACTAGCATGAGTAGAAAAAGTTTTATACCACTCAAGCCAGATTGCTTTGTATCTTCGACACGTTCTGAAACAGAAGAGCAACATTGGAATAAAAATGTATATATGTGCACGACAAATCCTTTGTTTGATTGTCTTTCGTACCTCTTGGTGCATCATAAAACGCTGCGGATGGCACAATTTGAGATCTGTCTTCTTCGTCTTTAGGCTGTAATTCATTTATATTGTATTGTTAATTTGTTAATTATTATAATTAACAAATTATATAATATAATTATAAACTGTTCATATTCTTATCGGGTTATAAAATTGATTACTATACGTGTGTAACGTCATATATTCAATATAATAGAAATATAGAACAAAACTTGGTAATTTTTTCTTAGTACTTACATCATCTGGTAGATCTAATTCAAACAAACGAATTGATAGTATATCATGATTGTCAGACAAATCACCAGTGGTTGCAGAAATTCCAATATAATATCCTGTTGGAAGTTTAACTTCATTCACTTGAAAGCATTGTTTCCATCCAAGTTTATTGGCAATATCCGTTGAAACTTTATTGTGACAAACAAAAAAATATGAAATTAGCATAAATGTACATATGATTCCAATCAATATACATATATACATTTGCAGATCAAAGAAAAAGTTAATCATAAAGATGACACAATGTAAACAGAAAACAATCCATGTAATAGAACAAAGTACAAATGATGAGTAAGCAGTATAAGAAAAGATGCTATATTTCTAAGATTGATCATTTTTATTATACTGATACTTTAATAATAATGCATGTCAGATAATATAAAAAAGATGCAATCAGATGTGTTTATTGTATTTGATTTTACATACCAGTTAAAGTATCTTTCTCGTATCTTATAGCTATATGTGTACCATGTTCTACGTTTCTAAATTTTGCCTCACATCCTGCAAGTTGTGTATGAGTGCCATCGCGATCATGATCATAATGTAGAGATCCATTATTGACCATTGCTGAGATATAAGGATGTTGATGCTGTAATTTATAAAATATATCACTTATGTATTAAGAGAAAAGATACAAAGAAAAACATGAATAAAAAATTTCAATGCATAAATATTAAAGTACAAATAAAAAAATTACGATAATTGAAAACATTCAAAATTATTCAAGCTTTGGTTAGAATGTTAAAAGTACTTATTGTTAGTAGCAAAATCTTATACACTTTATGTTGCTATATTATATGTATTCAACGTACACTATGTGCACCATTATGGTTACTGTATGTGTCAAGTATTACTGCTAATCCTTGAAAGTAATCTTGATTTCCAAATACTGGACCCGTCTTCATTCTTTCCTTGGTATACCAAATTGCAAAACCATCTCCAAACAAGTCTTTTCCTTTTCCATGTACTTTAA
Organism: Anoplolepis gracilipes; assembly: GCF_047496725.1. Classification (NCBI taxonomy): domain Eukaryota; kingdom Metazoa; phylum Arthropoda; class Insecta; order Hymenoptera; family Formicidae; genus Anoplolepis; species Anoplolepis gracilipes. Next base: position 3,396,460 of record NC_132981.1, read on the forward strand.
ATTCAATTTGTAATTCCCAGTTTCGAACATGACATGGCTATAAACATGAGATTAAAAATCTTATTAAATACATATGCGCATACATTTGTATTATATATTAAGATTTTTATCATTGATAATTAACAAGTTTATGGCCATAATAATTAAACAAATATATACATATAACATGTACAAAGAAAAATATGATAGAAAAAGTGCTTACTATAGAATTCCATAAGGCACCTTGTTTACTTTGCAAATCAGGTGTTATCCTGATATAATTATTAGTTACCATTGTACTTCCCATAAAGTCCCAATAAGGCATTGTCATACCTGTGCCTATTACATATTAAATATAATGTTATAAGTGCAAATATTTATATTATATAATAGGTTAAATGAAAAAGATAGGTTTAAAAAATATACTTAATAGTCACTATATCTCATAATCAATGTTGCTTTACAACTTATTTTGAATATAAGATATTAAATTGGTAGACTTACAACTTGTTATTAAAAGTTATTTTTACTATTTCATAAAATTCTATAGTTCATATTATAAATCTTTGAATAAAACAAAAGAAATAATATTTCTAATAATATAATATATAGTTTGAAAAATTTATAGCAAAGTCTATAATTAAAAATATTTGTTGCCTTTTTCAAGCGACATTTACCTTGTATTTATACATATTTACGTTAATCTATTTTTATGATAAACACGAATATTGTCTTTCTGTTACATAGTTGTAAAACGCCTCGACGGTTTTTTAATAATAATATCGTTAAAAAAATGGTGTAAAAATAACTTAATTCGTCACTGCGTAACTTCAAATCCATGATGGAGTGAATCGCAATAGGATATTTTGCAATTAAATGATAAATATGCAGATCTCTCTCCATGTCGATGCTCGAGAAAAAGGATATCTCGCGTGCGAAATTTTCTAAGATAATCGAAATCGGCGAACCTTGATACGGTTTGACCAGAGAATGTTCTCGTTTCATGTAATCCTTTGTGTTCCATTCTGCGGCGAAAGACTCTAAAATTCCGACAATCAGAAGCAGCCACAAAATTACACTCATATTTTCTTCCATCCGTGACAAACAAGTGTTTCGTGCGTATTTCTATTTTCACTTTAATATAAATTATAAATACATACGCGAAGACAATTACAACGCGTTAGCAGCCACCCCGCTTCAACACACGTCAGCCAACTGTAAAAAAAGCCACGCAAGTTGACCAACGTCATCGTATATATAATCACCGAGATAATATACTGACAGAGATTAATCATTCGATATAGTTACGTAACTTTGCAAAAAATTCGCTATAGCGAATTTCAACAATTTTGCGAGAACTAGAAAAAACAAATTAAACAAAATATTTATTAAGCGATTTTAAATGACAGTGATTAATCTCTGGTAGAAAGCTCAATCAAAATATTCAGATTATATTTTTATTTGTTATTAGTGCACAATGTAACTTTAATATATCAATTATTGTGATTAGAGAATAAATTAGAGAAAGATTTCGAAACCATACATGTTTCAATATGTCACATTATTTTTAATATCAAAAACTTCTGCATATATATTTATATCGAAGGATTTATTGCTAATAAAATATTACTTTAAAATATATTTTGAATATTTTTTTATATTAAACAATTATCTCTCGATTAATTTATATTACGTCAATTATTTTAATATTTATAAAATTATTGCTTTCTTTTATATAATAAATTTAAATTTCGAGTTTCTATGTCGAATATTCGATTGACCAATCAAAACGTTGCGTCGGGCATTCCTAGTTGAATAGAAGAGTGCACTCTCTATATCATTTAATTAACTATGGCCAACTCGTTTACAAGTCGTTCGAGTCGTTCGACATTTCTCGTGGTCGTCTAAAAGTAAATGTGTGTGAATAATTATCGAGCTTATAAAATATTTGTTCCAGTAATATTGCGTACAATTGTTAGTACATAATTGATCGGAGAATTATCTTCAAGCTATTTTCTCACCGAACTGCATCGGATTGCAATTTTTATTTTTTATTTATTATATATATATATATATATATATATTTATTTTTTATTTTTTATAATATAAGTTTCATGTATATATTGTTTTCATCTAATATCTAGCCCTCTTTAAGGTTTCCGGAAATATATTTTGAATTATATATTTTCAAAGATTACATATGATTTGAAGCTGGCTATCTCGACAGCCAGTCTCAATACTTCGAGAATCGCAATATCATTTCTCGATAGATAAATATAGCGATCTCGGAAAGCGCTGCGACGTGTCGTGGAATTATATTTGAATCGCTTTGTGTATTTCTCGTTTGTTCCAAAGTGAAAGTCTTACGTGCGAAAATTTATTTATAGTTTATTACACGTGAGAGTTATTTAAAGTGTAATCGTAATGTATGATCGATATCAGTGACCTGATTTTGTCTACGTCTCGAATCGCCATCAAAAATCAGTGCAACAAAAGTGAGATTGACATATCGTCAGGTTGTCAGGTAATGTAACGATATTTTTTTCAATATTGAATAATAATTAAGTAAGACACGAGAAGAGTGTGGATAAAATGCTCGATATAAGAAATAAATCTTTCCTAAATTTACATTTCTTCGAGAGAGGGATCCAATTTCAGGACCGCACGTGCCTTAATTCTTGTGTATACATAAAAGCAATTTTCGCACATGACAATTTCAAGTGTAACTTTGTAACGGAAATAATAATCGCACGACATTCGTCGTCAAGAGTCATTTCGAATACGCGCGCGAAAGCGCCGACAGCGCCGATAATGACGTCATCCGCGTACCCGCAAACGGAAGTTCGATCAAACAGCGAACGGAAGTCCGCGCGTAAGAAGAGTGGGCGAGAGAGCGAGAGCCGGTATACGTACATATATATGCGTACGGCACATACACACATGCGCGACAATTAACGTATGCCCGTCGTTATTGACAGTTTACTCCGCGCGGACAGTTGTCACGGTGTCTCGGTGCCTGTTACGTCAAACTTCGCGATTCGGCAGAGCTATTTCCGCGTGATTCCGCGTACGTACTAGTCCACGAAACCCCATTCTTAACGCATTTTGCACGTTGGCGTGCGTGCGTGCGTGTGCGTGCGCCCTCGCGCTTGCGTACGTGCATTTATCGTGTCCCCGTCGTCGCAGTCGGTCTGCGGTTGCATGGCGTCCTGCGTAGTGCGTATGTGAAATTGAATTCGACGGAGCCGTTTGTGCACGAGATACCGGCGCCCGCAAGTCCACGTCGCGAGTAGTTGGCCGCGACGAGAGTAAGAAAGGACGACTATTAATATTTGAGCTGAAGAAGCGAGCTAGCAGCGACGAGTTAGGGAAGGAGCGAGAAAGAGAGAGCGAGAGAGAGAGAGTGTGTGTGTGTGTGTGTGTGAGAGAGAGAGAGAGAGTAGAAGCAAAGTATAGACATATTACTTGTATTAAGTGGGGGCTTCACGCGGGCTTGTAGCGTTTGCACAAAGATTGGATAAGAAAAAAAAAACAAAAAAAAAAAAAAAAAAAAAAACAAGGGCGTGGAGTTAATCGGGCGCGACTAATAGGCACGCCGCTAATCACTATCGTGGTCATGGGTAAGACGCCAAAGAAGGCGGCCCCTGGGGGCGATGAGAGGAATTTGTACGTTCGGAGGCTCAAGGCAACGACCGCGCCGTCGAGAGCTTCTGAATCTAGCTTGCACGAGAGACAGCGCGAGTCCGAGAGTTTAAACAGGTTTGTAGAAACAATCAGCAACAGCGAATTGCAAGTTCCGCCAGAGTTTCTCAGTCGCACTTGACTCCATTTGATTGACTCCGAGGCATTCAAAGTGAAAAGATTGTGGATTACGTTGTATTATTTGTGTATATGAGGCAACGTTTAGGACTTGATTGTTTTTGCTACTGTAGTTTAAGAAGAGTTTTTGTATTCTGTAATATTTGGTAGAGAAGAATTCTATGATCATATATTATGTACATCGTTTCATAACATGTATACGTATATAATTAAAGATGTTATGAAACGATGTACATAATATATGATCATAGAATTCTTCTCTATCAAATATTATTAGAATACAAAATTCTTCTTAAATTATAGTAACAAAAATTATATAATGTACTATGTAATTATAGTGCAAATATGGTTTATAAAATTTTAGCATTTAGCACAAAGAACTAATTTTGTTAGAATAATTTGAAGAATTAATTTTAAAAAACCAAGTTATAAGATTTAAATGAAATAAATTGATGAAAAAGAAATTGAGAATCGTTATACTTATTTTATTTTAGAGATAATATTTTATAATAATATATGTGTGAGGAAAATATATAGATTTTTTTAAAAAGATGTGAGAAACTTTGGTTAACCTTGTTTTACATACTTTAAATTAGTACCTCTCATCACCTCCAGCATTTACGCAAAGGCCATCTGCCATATGACTTATCTCTCTTCATTGATTATGAATATCTTATTTTTGTTTTAGGCCAAAACTGAGTGGAGTGCAGAAAAAAGTTCCAGCTGGACCAGGAAAGAATATCAAGGTATATGCTTTTAATTTCTTTCCCATTCTCTTATTATTTATAATATATTCAGAAACTTATAAAAATTGGTTAGGTTATATTTGTGATGACAGATAATTATGTTTATTTTGAACCACACATTGCAATATACAGACATTAAATAATTATTCAGAAATTGTTATATTCATATAATTATTATAATTATTATACTTTATTACACTTTATTTACTTAATATGTGTTTTATTAAGTTAATATTATTGTTTATTTTTATAATATTAACTTATATAAGTATTTATTTTTATTGGCAACATTGATATTTTTTCTAACATATTTTTAACATTGATATTTTATACTTTTAAACTTATAATTAAGATTATTATTATTATCTTTTATCATAGATTAAGTATACTTATCAGCATAGTATACACTTGAATGATAATTTTTTATATGTGTTTGCATAATTATTTAATCCTTTATTTTTTTTGTTACCAACTCATATTAATAATTTTCTTATGATATTTGATATTTTTGTATTGATTTTCCTATTTTCTTTAAGTATGTTTTATATATTTTGTATGTGTTTAATCTATGTACAAATACAATAAAATTATTAATTATAATTATAATATTATTAAATATAATATTAGTTATTAAATTTTATTATTAATATTAATTATAATATTTATTAAATATTAATTATTAAATATAATTTATATGTTATAAAAATATTCTATGTGTATTACATGAAATAATTTTTATACATAATGTATAATTTACAATCAAAAAATAATCAATATTTTTATTTTAAATGTAAAATTTTTATTATTATATGTTGTATATAATCAAAAACTTAATAGATGATTAAAATTTTATAACTTATAGGTATATAATATAAATATATATTTGATATTAGTTAAGTAAATTTATTAGGTTGTATGTAAATAATATAAAATAATGTTAAATTGAGTAAATAATATAAAAGTATCTGAATATATATAAATTATCTATTAAGTTATTTTCTTTGCAATGTGGAATAATGTGTGTTGTAGAGCAAACTTCGCCCTCCAACAAAGGTTGGAATTAATCAAGCATCAAAGCAATTAAAATTATCAATGAAAAATCCAGAAATAAAGACTGCAGACATGCAGTTAGGTTCAGAAGAAGCTGAAGTTAAATTGAACGTCTCAATTCAAAAGGAAAATATCAAGGAAGAGAATGGTAACAACAAAGAAGTTGAAGGATCTACTACTGATAAAGAAGATGTTGATCAGACTGAACAGACATCAAGCAAATTTCCAACTTCTACAAAGACTATCCAGGAAGTTGTATCTGTTGGAAGCAAAATTATTTCTCAAGAAAAAGAAGAAGTCTCACTACAAAATGTTAACATTGAAATCAAAGAACTAGAAGAAATCACTGATGTAAAATTAACATATGATGCGGAAAAGTATTCTACAAAAAATGGAGAGGAAAAATTAAACGACAAACAGCCAAAAGACGATAGCCTGGGAGAAGAATTACAATCACAAGATCAACTGAAGAATGGTATAAATGAAAAAGAAGAGATACAAAGCGAAACTCAGACAGATACGGAAAGCTATTCAGTGGACATTGTTGAATCTACAACATCGGAGCTATCTGAAACATCAGAATCCATTTCTCAGAATGATACACAGAAAGAGAAAGAAAAGATCAATGATGTTGTAAACAATGAAGCATCTGTTTCTTATGACTCATCTATGCTAAAAGATTCATACATGTTAAAAGATGTACATGTCATGCTTGTCAGATCAGATTGCATGAAAGATAATTCGAAGCTTGACGCAAGTAATATAGAAGGCACACCAAATCAACTATCAAAAGATCTGTCATTCGGCAGGACGCTAAGGAACATCTCAGGAAGACATTCGATCGGTAGGTCACGTCATATTACTTTGCGCGACAGGATATCACCGAACAGCTCTCTTTTCGTGAATACATCGGACATGTCGATAGCACAAGATGAAGGGACAGACTCCAAGGCCTTACATTACAGCAGTTTATTATCCGACCTTTACCCTAGAAACGGTAGCCCATTGGACAGGAAACGTAAAATTGAAACAGCAAATTGGGATTCAACAAAAAAACAGAAAACGGATGATGGAAGTAGTTCATTAAATACATCTATAAATCTAGTGAAAGGTTTTGTCAAACCTTTACTAATATCCACACCAAAAAGCACACCTTATAAATTTGAATCCACTAAGTTAGACATTAGCGGAATAAAGGATGATGACAATAAGGTAACGACTGAAACAACTGAAAGTACAAAGAAATGGTGTGTCATCATGTAAATTTTCAAAAGAAAAAAAAAAATTTTATATTTTCGAGACGTACTAAAGGTTAAATAATCAGAGGCATTCATGTATATTGCCTTTTGATAACGGACAATTTCTTTTCTTATTAATTTGTTAGAAATAATTGAAACTATTTCTTTATGTTTTAAAATATGTCCGAAAAACAAATGTATTTTTACAAGGTTGAAAAGTTTCCTCTTTGGCAGCAGAATATAACGTGTTTCCAATAATTAAATTATTCCAATATTATATTTCCATTGTGCAGATTATTAAAACTGTTATCGTCGTGTATAATTTTTTATTGTCACTTTGGGATAAACAATTTTTCTAGAAAGAGAAAAGTAAAATAAATTGTAACAATGAAAAAGTACAATTTTAACTTGACATGACTATTTTATAAACAAAGACTTGATTCTATAAAATATGCTTTTTGGCATAGTGCGGTATAAAATAATTAAGCGTAGATACATGTACAGAAATATATTTGATTTCAGTACATGTTTTAATTTACATCCCGTTTAATCTGTATTTCTCTTCAATACAATTCTGTAGAGATTGATACATGAGAAATACACAGATAAATACACAGTTAAGTTTTATTCTACTTATTAGAAATAATTCTATAACACAATACATGTTACAATATATTAATTTGACAAAATATTTATCTGGGCATAAGTTTTCTTATATATTCATCTGTGGAAAAAAATACATATTTTACACCATTTATTTCTTATATCATGTAATATTAAAAAGACATATCTCTTTGTGTTTAGTTCTTAATGAGAAAGAGAGAGGTAATAATATTTATATTTCTGTAATTTGTTAATGTTGACGAGAACTAGCATTACGCATATGAAAATGTTTTACTATGCATCGTTACTATGCATAGTTATTTCGAACAAATTTTCAAAGATTAATTTTAATATCACTATGATTGTATATTTTGCTTTAGTTATAGCGAATTGTTGCTATGAAATAGGCATACCCGCATTTATGATGATTATGACTTTTTATGATCTGTCATTAAGAAAAGAAATATTCCTGTTGGCTATTACAAATGATCCATATTAATAACAGTCGTGCAAGAGATTAATAACTTGTATATTGCAATGTTATATGTATAATTTTTTAATTAATTGATAGATTAATTCTACTTTTATAGAAGATGTGGAAATTTCCCATGTGCTACTTATATTTTATATAAGAATACTCATTTTTATTAACACAAATATGAATATTTGTTGCAATTATAAAAATTCAATCCTTAAGAAATATATAAATATAAAACTGTATAGCATTATATACAGTATATCTTAACAGCAAAATAAGAATTGCGTGATAGAAAAAACATATTTCTAGACAGATTTTATACATGCGATTTTATTTGTCAAATTCGTGCATTCAAGACCTCCCATATTTTGCCATAGATATATTCTTGTGTAAGGATGGTATTATATGCCTTTATATTAAATCTTTGTTGGGATATACATACTATATATATATCGAAATAGATATATCTCTTTGACCTTCCATCGTATTGATAAATGAGGAGTAGAAACGGTTAAGATAATTCGACCAAAGTAATTTCCCAGTATCACTCGACCTATTCGTTTAGACCTGTCGAGTAATTCTCTCTTAATTTATAAAATTATGAAAAAAATATATTAGCTTTCTCCACTGCAAAATTGAATTATTATTATTTTATTATGCTATGAATGTAATTTTTTAAATTACCAATTATTCAGGACTAAACGAATAATCGTTAAGACGTACTTTTATACTTGTTCAATTAGTAAAGACGTTAGAAGTATAAGAGAATGTATATAGAAACCTATGAGATTTATAATAAACTCTCGAAACTACAAACTTGTTCGTTGATTATGTAATAGAGTAATTAACAATTTTTATTTCAGTGTTCACAACAGAAAAGAATAAATTGATTTTAAATATATAAGAATTTAATACACATACATAGGGTGTCTACTCTCTGGAAAAACATGAAAAATCGAGAATATTCAGATATCTCTTTTGTATCTGCAAAAATCGGGGAAGTCTCATGGAATTTTATTAGGATTCAGAGAATTTTTTCAAAAATTCTTTTTTTAATAATTTTGCTTTTTATCTTGTAAATTTTTAATAATAAAAAAATGAAAATTTTATATAAATGAAAAATTATGAAAGTTATTCAATTTTTGAAAATAAAAAACAAAAGTTTTGAAAATATTCTTTTTACTTGGAATTTTAAACAAATAAAATACCTGGAAAAATCAGGGAATTTTTTAAAAAGATTTGAGTAGACACCCTGACATATATTTAATTTTTCTTTAATAATTCTCAAATTTATGAAATACGTGCACTATGTATATAATATATTGTTAAATTTATAATATTAATTGTAAAGTTTTAGTGTTTTTTTTATATCTTTACTTTTTTTAAATACAAATTGAATATGTATTTTCACAAAATATATTTAAATATAATAATAAACATATACATATGTTTTGCACTTTCAATAAATACAGAATTTTAATATAGAAGACATGATATATAGTGAACTGCAACAGCTTAAGGTTTCAAGAGGTTTAAGTGGATAGAGAAATAGCCTTCTTTGATCACATTCCAGAAATATGGGATTAAATCAACAATAGCAGAAAGGTACATCGTCGGACGGATGGTTTAACTGATATTATTAACTCAAAGGACCAGACGCTGCGAATTAATAATTATGTTCCCTAGTTTGTAAATTCAGTCACATGATTATAATTTAATCTTTGAAACCTGAAGCGTTATCATTTCTACGATAATACATTGTATAGCTATTTAAAATATAATTATTAGATCTCTCTTCACATCTCTCATTATTGCTCTGTTAAAATTAAATCAATCATTTTGTTTTAGAATGTAAAATATTTCAAGTAAAACATAATTGAAGTTATCAAAAATTTATATCATTAATAATTATTAATAGTGTAAAAACCTTAATTTGAAAGATATTATCTATTTCTTTCTTATTATATTTATATGGTAGTAATAATAACTTTGTAGTAATATAGTAAAAGAAACCGGTTAAAAATATAAAATTTGTAATATTTTGTCGAATGAGATTGAAACAACAAGTTCTTAAAGCATAATTTTCGTCTCAATTTCATCTCATATTTTAGTATATTAAGACTTCCTCTCAGACGATACTGTTCCAGCTGCGCTTCAATAATTACGCTTGATTCATCTGAATTCCTATTTTGATAGCAATCTTCATGATTAATATTGCTTCCTTCTTCCTTTTACAATTATTTTTAGATAAATTCTAAAAAACATTGTAAATATTTTATTAAAAATTTTTATTAACGTTTTTATTTTTAACGTACATAATGTTAACATAAACATGTATAGCTAAATAAAAATAATATACAATATTTTTATTATAACAACTGTAAAATAGAGTTTATCGATTAATAAGACATTAATCATATCAACAATTGTTAGTACTGTGATTTTATGCGAACTTTATATTATATATCGAGCATTAATCTCTTAGCTTAAGATAAATAGCAAAATGTTATTTCTTATTATCAGAGAATTATAAAACAATTTTTTTAATTGTTTCTCTTATATCTTATCATTATATAATAATCTTTGTTATATGATCATATTTTTAACAAAAGTTGAATCTGTACAATCTGCTTAAACTCAAGAATTTACAAATAAATAATTAAATAATTTTTCTTGCTAAAACATTAATTGTATTAAGTCAAAGAGATAAATATTTTTGCAGGTACAGCAATTTGAAGACACTTAACTGTCTTGTAATAAAAAGGACTTAGAAAATCTTTTGTTTTTTTTATGTAGATAGCAATTTGAATGTTTATAATATATATATATATATATATATATATATATATATATTATTTTCTATTATATAATTACGTATTAATTATGATAGAAAATAATAAACAAGTTATCTTAGTTACTTCTCTCCTCTTAGCAAATATAATATAAATATGCATTCTTTTCTTTATTTGATTAAAGAATAATCTTTTATTGCATACCGCAAAATCTGTTTGCATCCATCACTTTTTATATTGACATCATTTGTATCGATCTCTTTTTTGTCTCGGGTAAAACAAGAATGCAGGCGTATACAGTACTTAAAGACACCATGTAATACTACCCTGAATTCTTGATTATGCGGTCAATGGAATTACGAGCAACACGCGCGAGATACATTTCTGAAATTTAAGGTCCGGGTGCTGCATCAAGTGTCAACGATGTGGAATGCATTTCATGAGCACGCACGAAATTGGATCTGTGATGCAGCATCCCATATGAAGTAGTCTGTTTTCATCTATTTATATCTTTTTGTCGCCAAATTTAAAAATATTTGTTTATATCTCATAAATGGTGTAATTGCACAAATCTTCAATCATTTGTATTAAATTTTGTAATGATGGAAATCTATAATTTTTTTATCAAGATTTTTGTTCGATATCGGCAGAATAATCTCGCGAGAAACGAATTGTGTTTTAAAAGGAATAAATTTTCTTCAGACTATTAAATAGGAATTTATAATTCAGTTATTTATTTTATGCAAAGTAATAATTAAATTATTATAGAAAATTATTGTGTATTATTATTTGATGGTGTCAATCATTCATTAGAGCTTGTAGATACATCTCTCTCTTCTAAGGAAGTATTTCACGTATACTTTTTCATCAAGATCAATTAACATTTAAAGGGACGATTCTGCATAAATCCATTCTTTACTTGTTACAGAAATGCCACAAGTGCTTCAGCAGGTCATCACGACGGCCCTGTGAAGGCAGGGACCTTGACAGCCCTCCCGAAGTCCCGGCCACAGGACCGATCTGATCCTGATCCCGTGCGGATTCGGGGAAGCGTGATGCCTCACGTGGACCTCTCGGCGAAATTCCAGACCCTGTGCCACGTCGAGCACCAACGGCGTGGAACGTGCCAGGCACGCCCAGGCCAAAGTGGAGCACGCGGTGGCGTAACTCTTGACCTCGGCACAGCCACGCAGACACGGAAAGTCGTACAGTGTCCTCTCCAGCTGGCTGACCACCTGCTCGGCGACCTCGCGGGAACCGGTCTGCGCTCCGGAAGTGGCCAGTTGCCGTTTTATGCATTCCTCAAGCTCCGGCGTTGTCGCCGACGTCTGCGATGCGGCCGCGCCGTTCAGGATCTTCAAGGCCTCCAGGCGCCTCGATGTCTGGACCATGCCAGCTAAACGCCACGAGAGCTACGGATGGGATACGGACGGTTAACGGAAGCTGCAACCGGTAACGTATAATAACTTTCAATTCTATTGAAATATGCATGCTGTTAGAAACGCGTCGTAAATTACGCGCGTAAATTTTGCTCGACGATATGCTGCGAGCTTTTCTTCCACGAATGCTTAGAATATTCAAGATGAGTGGAATTGTGAATAAGGAAAAGGCATACGTTTCGCGTATGGCGTAGTGGCATTATCATGAACGGATGTTGGATAGAGATTAAAGTGAAATAGGTTTTATAACACATTTGCTGATTCATGATTGACGTTGACGCAAATTTATTTTATATTCTGATTGCTACAAACGATTGAATAGTTTTTTATGCGACAGATTTATGATATTCCGATATAGGTATCTGATTGACAGAATCATATTTGATAAATATTAGTTTACAAAGTTGGAGATATACACATGTACATACATATCATTAAGAAGAATGTTTTTTACATTTTATCGAGTAAATCATTATTACTGATTATTAGAATAAAAAACTTGCAGCAGTAGTAAATTACTATAATACTATAACAGTAGAATTTTGCCCAATAAAATATATGACATTATGATTTTTAAATGATATGTCAGATAATATTTCGCGATTAATTATTTTCATGGAATTCAAAATAATTTTTTTATCCTTTGCAAAAAATATAATGATATATCATAAAATCAAACATATCTAAAAATATTTGCTACAAAAATTGAATTTCTATTTCAATTATTTATTACTTATATTGGATAATCACGTTAATTTTATATAAAATTCCAATAATCTCTCAAATTTTTTCTCTCAAATACCATTAATATGAAAATTACATTTCATAATTCAGTTTTACATATAAAATAACGAACATATTTATGGAATGTATTTATAATCGCGAATCATCTATGAATACATAATAGATAAATTACTATACTATATTATGTATGTATTATAATATATTATAAATTAATATAGCAGTAGCATTTTATTTAATACAATATATAACACTATCACTTTTAAATGATATCAAATAGTATTTCAGAAATAATTTTTTATATCCTTTGCAAAAGTAGAATCATGTGTGTATAAAATCAAACATATCTAAAAGTATTTACTAGAAAAATTGAATTTCTGTTTCAATTATTATACTTATATTGGATGATCACGTATTTTATATAATTCCAATACGATGATTATTTTCTCGAATACCGTTAATATGAAAATTAAATCTGATTGATAATCGATTTTGTATCCCAAGTATCGAACATATATTTATAATCACGAATCAGCTATGAATACATAATAGATTATAGAGATTATATCGTTAACATGTTCTGCTTATTATGCTTATTTTATGGAGAATACGTCGATCGTAATCTCTATGAAATCGGGGGCAGCATTGAAGTCACCGCGTTAGAATGCCGGGTCGTTTTAATTAGCCGACATGCGAGCATACTTCTTCCGCATTATTCTGGTTATCGCGTAATTGCCGCGAATTTCGCGGGATCATGTCGCACGAGAAGGGATCTTCTCCACTGGATTTACACAATGGTAATGTACGAGCATTGTTGATGAATTACCGCTTTTAAACGAACGGCGGCTCATCGTGAACAGAGCGCGACTATAACTGTTCATCCGGTACCGTTACAAGAAAGTGCGAAAGTTCGCGCTGTCGTATTACAACTCATACGTTTTCACCCGTTCGTCATGCTAATCAGCTATTTTATGCATAATGAATCGGAAAAAACGAGCCAAAGCTTAACGAGTCACTGTGTTACTGCGACAACGCACAATGCAAGCGCATAATTTTTGCGTAACTTAGTATTCTCTATTGTTTAAAAGAAATTGACATCTTTGAGATTGATTTACGAGAATCTCGCGACTTTTTGACACAAAAATATAAGGATCATAATATAATAATATGTAATATTATTATTTATCATATAATATATGTATAATAATCTATAATATCATTATTTGTCATAATATAATAATATTATATATACTATAATATAATATATAATATTATATATTATAATATAATATAATATATAATATTATATATTATAATATAATATAATATATAATATTATATATTATAATATAATATAATATATAATATTATTATATTATGATAAATAATAATAATATTCTAACGGAACCGTGCAATAATTTTCATTACATTTAAGTTAGGTATTTGAAGAAGTTACAATCAAATATATTATTATTATATTGCGAGGTTGACATCAATTATCGATTTCCATAAAGGGGCATTTAAGTTAGTAAAGCTAGCCAGTTATTTATAGAAATAGCTATAGTAACTTTTGATTTATATCAGTATCAAGAATGTCGAAAGTTACGGAACTGCTGGTACACGCAATACCTTCAATCTACGTGATTGAGTTAGAAGTTAGAGTTAGAACTTGCTCTCTCCACGTGACTGAATATACTATATAGAAGCGAGAGCTATCACCTATATCGCGCGCAAAACACATATTAAATTGAATCCTAATAAATCCGCCAATGTTATTGTTTCTGAAACGCGAAAGATTGTTATTCGTCATCAAATAAGCACAATCGGTACTCTTTTAAGCTTTCTCCTCGTATTTACAGACATAAAGAACGTTAATATTTCTGGGACACTCTGTATAACGTGTCTGGGCGTATAAGAAAGAGCGAAAAAAAATCGCCTTCGTTGCAGTATCTATTTTATCACGCGCTTCTCGCGCGTGAAAAAAAGTCAGCTTCTCGCTATACAACATATTAATTGCAGGGCGATAAGTTATATAGATACGCCATGATCGTTCGAAGTTGGCTCAAAGGAAAATGATAATTAATGCATTCATATTAATTGAATCTCTTCGGCAGAATTCGACTTAATTAATTCATCGTAAGTTAAGATAAGAAGATTTAACACCGCGTGAGCTCATTATTAATAATTTGTTTTATTATTAATTAATTGACAATTGATTGCTCTAAGATAAATTTTATTTACGGTTGCAATATAAACATTAATTCATGAGTACTTATAGCGCTTTAAATTTTTTATAGAAGAGTAATTATATACACGAGCTTCATATGTAACATGTATTTTTTTCTGACACTAATTCATATTTATTTTTTCTTTTTTTGGGAGGGAAAATAATTTTGTTTGAGAAGAGAATTGGTTTAGATAAGTTATTTCTTATCTCATTTTTTTATAAATAAAATGACGATTGATATTGTAAGTGTAATTGACGATCATTTTAAGAAAGTATTAGGAATTATCATCATCAAATTGATAAATATTTATCAGTTAATATCTTTATCTACGAATATATTTAAAATATTCACGGGGGTGAAAACTTGCTCGTAAAATAAGAGGAAAACGCACAAGTAGCAAAGAAATTCCTCGGTCGTATTTATTTCATCGCATTTGTATGTGAAACGAAAAACGGTTGAATAGCGAATTAGATTTCCGTTTACGTTATTTAAGAAAACGATTGCCTTTCGCACTTTATTCGGTACGTTAGCAGTAAACGGCGAGGAGGGTTTTATCGGATTTCAGGCCTTTAAAATATCGATCAACGGCTGTCAATATTTCACCTCGCTCGTTCCTTATGCTACTTCGTCGTCTTGGTGATCCTCGCTTGAGAGAGATATTCGTGCATACATCAAGTTATTTCGGGCTGAAGTGTAAATCGCATTGTAGATTGAAATCCACCATCTGCAACGGAATTAGCTGTCGCAGCTCGTCTGAAAATGACGCATGAACGGGAGTTCTGTAACGCCAATTCTGACATCGTCATCAAAATTACGTTGCATATCTCTCGAGAAAGATAGTAGTATATTTTGCGAATTGTCTCAGCCGGGTTATCGACCAAGTGACAGCAGCCCATTGTACACAAGATGACATAAACACGCGAGAGAAAGAGAGAGAGAGAGAGAGAGAAAGACACCGAAGAAAGATAGTTCAGGTTTGTGCGCGCGCGCATATATATATATATATATATATATATATGTGTGTGTGTGTGTATCGCTTTCTTCGTGGATATTTATTTTAGTTCATCGATTTCCCAGATATCCATGTGAAAGGCATCTGTATGTATCCGTGTATATATGCAAAGTACCTAATAGCCTCAGACTGACGGACTAGTATCTCTCTCTCTCTCTCTCTCCCTCTTTTTCTCTCGTTTCTTCCCTCTCATCCCTCTTTTCTTTCTCTCTCTTTCTCTGTCGCTTGCCGAGTATACTCTATCGCAAAAGTGCGCTCTCCGGCCCCTCTTTCGCACCACCACAGATCATCCCTTTGCTCTTTCCCCCCCCTCCCCCCTGACGGCTTTGACGTTAATGGTCCATCGATCGGGCGAGAGACAGGTGCGTGGTGGTAGTAAAAATAATCTTACAGCATTTATGTGTATATACAAACATCGTTGATGCTCTATTCAAAATTTATGATTAGCTGTCTCGTAAAAAGATATCTCTTTCACCCGCTTTCTCTTATTTTTCTTCGTCTCTCGTTTTTCATCCCTTCTTTTGACTAATTTGTTAATTAAAAAGTATTGGGATCCAATGTTCTTCAAATAAATTGTCGCATACGCTAATTTGCGAGATGCACGTTTTGTTTTAAATAACGCAATTTTCCCGGAAACACACAAACGTAATTTTAAAGCACTCTATTGCACTCGTTGCTAATGAAGATATTGTTCGCTTTTAATGCCGATTCGTATCTTGCAAATAAATTCCGATTTTTCTTTCGCCTATATGAGCGTTTACTGCATGTAATCATACGGGGCTATTATGTCTGCACATGGAATTATATCTATGCATAGAATTATGTCTGCGCATGCAATTATATCTATGGAACTCGATTATTAATGCAAAGAACATTTATTGTTTAATTAAAAGATTTCAAAAGATAATAATAATTATTAACGTATTTTAAAGTGATTAGCTGAAATTTTATACTTGTAATATAATAATTGCTTTTAAATTTTTAAAGAGTATATTGTGTACAACTTTGTAAGTTTTTGTTCAAAGACTTCGTTGATCGTAAAATTGAGTTTTACGCTGTAATGAAATTATTTGGATCAACGAGACGACGCGAACGCGAAATGGATCGCTTTATGCTTCACTTGCAATGAAGAAGTTTACTTTGTACCTGTTCAAACTGGCAGTAAAAAAGAACTTATTACTTGTCAGCACAGTGTTAGGTACAAAAAAAATCTATAAATTTAAGAATCCTTTAAATATATGATATCTATTGATTCACTGTTTCCTTGTGCAATTTCTCGTCTCTTTGAATCACATTTGTCATGATATCTGAAATTAAATAAAGCTTTTATTCTCCTCTTTTTTACTCTGTGCATTCTCCATTTTTGAGAAATGTATGGAAGCACATTTTATTCGCACTTGGTATTTTTATTTATTCACATACGTTTTGATGAATTTGATAGCAATCTTTTTTATTATGAAAACCTACAGAATCCAGAGTGTTTGAATTTTTATAAGCCACTGAAAATGAAGGTCTTGCCGTGAATTAAACTTGAAAAGTAGATAACGAAATCTTATTGTTCACTTTATATGAACTTTAATTAAGCAAACTTTGATATTTTTTTTTTTTTTATATAAACTTACTCATCAAAATATTTAATATGGATAATTTAAAGATTGTAGAAAAGAGAGGATTTTTAGTTAAATTTCGTTAAAAAGAAGATGATGTGGATTGACTTTGGATTATTTTGGGAATGTCCGACTGGAAGGAGAGTACGATAGAGATCTTCTGTATAACACGAGTTTCAAAGCATGATTACGGGACATGTAAACCACACGTGGAGTGCACGTTATACGGTAGGATCGTTTGTAACGTCCTTTCACATTATCCGGCGCGGGAGTGCAAGTGGAGAACAAGTGTCGACATACCACACTCTCGGTCGAATGTCCTCCATTAAATTTCGAGTTTCTCTCTCTCTCTCTCTCTCTCTTTTTTGTGATACATGACCGACGCTTTTTCAAGCTCACGAACATGACCGTAAGCTTTACGCTTTGCTTCATTTCTTTTTCTTTTTGCATCTCGAGAGGCATCTCTCTGATTACATTTAAGAATTTCTTCTCGTATGTATACAGAAAGATTATTAAATTTGTCTCATTATTATATACTGTATATTTAAACATTTGCGTACTAATCACAATGATAATAATCACTTATCACTATTGTGTGATATCATGAGCATTCAATGCTCATACGATAGTACTTAGTTTCCATAGCGACTTGGGGAGGTAACAGTTAATGTCATGAAGCAATGTCACGCGAAAATGAGCTTGGAGTTCATACGACAGTAACTCGTTCGATCATTCTTGTTGACACGCGAAACTAATGCGACTTTATTTTCAGAGAAACGTATGTTTATATTCAGAATGACCGAATTTATAAAGAGAGTAACAAGCTTTTACAAAAAATAAGAAAGATATATTTTATATTAATTTTATTTAATTTCCAATATTTACACTCGAATAAACATATTTATGTTATAAATAATAAATACATTTATGCTTTGTTTATATAATCCATGTCTAAACGAGATTTTAAAATATAAAAATTTGCGTTTTTAATGAAAGAGCGTGAATACGGCTGGCTTAAAAAATATTCACAGAAAAAATGTTAACACATCGAGAGATTTTCTGGTTAACCATTGGGTGACTTAATCTCTTTGATGTAATTACTATTTGTTTTGCCAGGAATTATTCGCACAAGGTGTAATCCAATATCTCGATATCAATTATATATCTGACACCTTTAACATGATCTGTGTTTGCTCGTGATAACGTATATATAGGTATAATTCCTTGTGATCCGTACATTAGCTCAGACTTACGTTAGTTTAATTGCGCATACATTAAGTTGGTTTCTAATGTTCAATTTTTACGAATTTTTTTGTCATTGATTCTTGATCCATGTTATCTTATTTATTACAAAAATGAGATTTGTGCAAAATTCGATTTTAAGTCAAAATGTAAAAATAAGACTGATGTATAAGAGAGAATGCAAATTTGTCATTAATTATATGTATATTTGCTGTGTGGCAAATTAAACGAACAATTGTACAATTATACAATTTATTAATTTTGATATAAATGGCAAGCGTTAAAGAGATATTAGATTACATTTATTAACAATTAAAGCGAGGGAATCATTTCTTTTTTTCTCTTTCATTGTAATCATGGAATAGTTGAAATTTGCTATTCGCTGTTTAATTTATGTATAAAATGACAAGAAAAAATACAAAAAAATGTTTTGTGCATCTATAAATAGAAAAGAGGGGAATCCATTTTTTGACATTGTTCATTTAATAATCGAAATTAAAAAAAATAGAATTTAAAGAAATTATCGTGCGAATATTCATTATACAATATGTCGTTGTCCTGCTTCGTATATGGATTATTAACGGAATCTGAATTAAAAAGATTCCCAAAAAAGGCTTCAACTATTTATATGTATGTCAAAATGTTTCGTTACCATCTGGTTTCATGTCAATCTGGCTTTGTCAATATCTTGTTAATGTATGATCGCTGAGTGAATAGTTGAGTAACATAATTAATTAGTTGAGTAAATATAATTAATTCGATAGGAACGCATTGTGGATATAAATTATAAATGATAAAAAATGCTTATTTTAATCGCGATGTAAAATAACATTCTGACATAGATATTTGTTCGTGCTAATATATAAAATGCAACTGATTTTATAAGCGACATTCATGTATATTTAATCCATTTTTAGAGTATATATTTTTATACGATCATAGAATATATATTTCATACGATTATTGACAAGATACTAACAAAGTCAGACATTAAACCAGATGGTTAACGAAATGTGACACATATATAAATAGTTGAAACCTTTTTTGGAAAATTTTTTTAATCCGTTAATAATTTATGTGCGAAGCAGGACTACGACATATTGTATAATGGATATAAGCATAATATAATTTCACGTGAAATCTAATAACGCATTTTCTATGAATGATCGAGTATGCTATTCGTATGATCCGCAATCGTTGCGCCTTTTGTTACGTCTGACCATTTTCACCCTGCGAAAGTCGCGCACCGTCTGTCATGCAAAATTGATCGATGAGAAAAAGACATATTTTGATTTCCGGTATATATATTGTAATATACGATTTGACATTTGACTTTGTTATTCACGATCATTTTTATACTATCTAATGAAGAGATTTGCTTAGTACACAATTTAAATTTTTATTTAAAATATTTTTACTTATTATTATTTATTTTATTATTATTATTTTAATTAAATAAATTTAAATTTTGTTTTTTATGGTTTTATGATATTACGATATATTTTTCGTTTATATATTAAAACTATAATAGTATCAGACATGCAATTATACATACATATATACATATACGAGATTTCAAGTATGGTACTTTAGCGAGCGAAGAAACATCTTTGATTGCAGTTACTTGATTTAAAGTTGCACTCACCACTACCACCGAATAGAGAATCTTTGCTTTTAAGTCGGGAGCGTCCTTGAGTGACTCCAATGCGTCTAATGCATCCAGGGTATGCAGATTGGCCTGGGCGTAAAGAGCACCGTACTTCTCGGCGAGTCGCTCCACAGTAATGTCCGCTGAGGTTAAATCCGTGCAATTCTCCTCCACGCTTAGAACTTCACAGTTGCTGCCAGTTACGACGGGCTCCGGAGTTGGGCTGCAACTCTCGTCCGTGTGGTAACCGGCGCTGCTAGATTCTTCCTCGTAGTCGTCACCTAGGTCCTCGAGATGAAATATCTGTATAGAGATAGCTTATGATGATAATAGTATAGGATTTCAGTATACTATTCAAATACAAAAGTTTTTTTTTATATAGAGATATTAAAAAAATGTACATTTTTTGTGTTTTTTTTTGATAATTAATATTCGAGCATTTTTTGTAGTAATCATCTATATTGATCAAATACTCTGGGGGAGAGGGGACATGTTCTTTTATTTTTTTACTATCCGACATTATTGTATTTGTTGAAATTTTGTATTGGTTTTAGGTTTATATTTTGTAATTCAAAATTTAAGTATTTTTTATAATAAAATATTTTTATCTTTTTTTAATTATGCACTATACGCATACAGAGTTTCTGTATAAGTCTATGGAAAAATCGGAGAAGTTGCAAATGGTTAGAGAATATTGTAATAAGCTAGAATAAATATGACTGTGTGCGAGATTTTACAATTTAACATGAGATAGAAATAAAAAAAAATAAAAAGAGAGATTGGCATCGTTTTGTCTGTCTTGAAAAAATCTAAGTGAGTGTATCCGGAGATAAGAATTAATTAATTCAAAATATTTACACATTAAATATTACACATTACACTACATTTTAATCTTTCGTATAAAATATTTACACATTTAGGGAAAAAACAAGGAAAAAGATAATGTTTTTACTTCATTTGTGATAATAAAATGTATGTCGCGTATTATGAAAAGAGAAACTACTACGCAACACGTTTTTCTATCCTCTTGTCCTATTGGGATTTGCGAGTCGATTCTGGACTTCCAATTAAAACGCACTCAATGGAGAGCAATTAACGCGTTTCGGTATGTCGAAGCGAGTTTTCCCATTCTGTTATATAACAATTTGCCACTTTCCGCTCTTTTTATATTTCAACAGCCGTCATTTTCGGTCGTTTGAAGCTCTGGTGAGAGTAAGGGAGATAATTATCCGTGTATTTTTCCCTTCAATTGGACGAGAGTAATACAAACGATTTCTAAAAACTTTGTCACCGCATGTTTGTTCATTAGCGAGAAATGGTTTAAATACATCACGCGAACATCAGCGGAAATTCGACTGAATTTCGCGGACGAAAAGACGATTACGTTTGCGAGTTTACTCTAAAACACTTTAGAGAGTTTCTCTGTCGTGGCAAAAGCCAAATCGACCGAGCTAGATACGATTATTTTCCTCATTGAAGCGAATGACGTCGGTCAAAAGCAGAGAAAGCAAACTGATTTTGCCGTTTGTATTGTCCGATTAAATAGAAATTGCTATCCTTCTCACTGATGGACATTCCGTGTCATCTCGATTGTGTCCGTCGTTGCATCTCGCGCGCATCTGTCGTTCCTGCCAAAATGTTCTGTAAAAGTCGCGCGTGTACCAGTCGGCTGGATCGATGTAAAATTTTCATTGCGCCACCAACTCTGTGCGATAACAGTAGCAGTTAGACGTGTAAAATATTTACCGCGCATGCAACGTCGTTCTCCCGATGGTGATAATTTATGACTCGGTTATATTAAATATTCGAGCGCAATATTAATCGTAGCAATCGTATTAACATTCGCACGCGTTCTAAAATATTGTTCATGAATATCGTGTATATCGATTTTATCGATAAATTCGATGGAACAATGTTACTCGAAACTCTATAATTACATTTCGGTCATGAATTATGAATACGCGAATTATCAGGCGAAATTTATGATAAAACTGGTCGCTCAGTTAATGCGCTTGTTTTTATTCGATTAAGAAATTATTTGATTTATATATATTTATCTTTGTGCATATGTTGCGATGTATAGCTTTAGTCTATATTTCTCGTTACAATTATGATATATTATGAATAGCCTGGATTAACGATCCACATACGCGACTGCATAGCTATTTGGTATGCATGACTATTTAATATATGTTTGTATATAAAATGTTTAATTTTATTCTGACTAAAGCTTTAGCAATTTTGATATTATATATATATATATATTCGATGCAACTAATTCGCTAGACTGATAGAATCTCCATATTTCCGCTCTCTGCTAACGCGAACGTAAATACACGCTATCGTTTTGATGTCGTGCTCATTTCAATTTAATCTTGATTTGATAATCGCATTTCGTTTATTTATTAATCGCACGCGAAATATTTATTTCTGGAGATCTGCATGTCAACCTAGTCAAGAGCAACCGAGTTTAAGCAGCGACAAGAGTAAACTCGTGTAATTTAGGATCGCCATAGGACCCTTATGGGATTTCACGGTGGTTACACATAGTGCCTTTTGACGTTGTGTGGATCTTCTTGGACGCATCAGTCGCCGCAAGTCCCACGAGAATACGCTCATTGTCAGTTGCACGTGTTGTGTCATGATATGGTCTCGGGTTAGGGATCGTGTGCTCTCTCGCGCAGGTCCTTCACCTTATTCTTAATTGTTGCCGCCGACCGTATGAATTTCTCACGCAGGGGCACGAAAAATAAATCGCGATCGCACGCGATCATTGTTCCAGATCTACCGTGAACTGCCGTTTCTATGTCAAATCTTTCCCGCCTTAAAGGTCGCGCGAAGCGTAAATCGTTTCGCGGATAGGTAACATTAATTAGCGACTTTTATCTTACACGGATATTGTTGGAATAGCGAGCCTGCGAAAAGCTTGTATTTCCTGAGCTACTTGAAGTCCAATCACTTGCATCATTTATGATTAATATTATTATTCATATTTGTGATCAATATTTGAAAACTTTTCTAAGCTGTTTAAAACAAATCGAGCGCAATCTGACCTTGGTTTTTATTATTTTTCAAGTGGATTTTTAATTGTTTTTTTAATCACTTAATTTGTTATATTTATTAGCTGACCTTTTCGTTACATTTTATTAATTTTTTTTTTAATCTTTAATTATTATTTTATTTACATACTTCTTTATTTCATTTTCTTTATTTTTCTCCGCTAAATATGCGGGAGATGAAAGGAAAATTGCGCGTATTTTCGAAGATTAAATATCGGGAGCATTTAGACGGAGAAACGGGACGCTTCTCGCTTACCTGCGGATTATCCTCGCTCATAAACTGCAGGGCGAACGCGCAGCCCCTCGAAAATTGCAGCAACTTGGCGGCGAGGGGCGGGTTCTTCGCGTTCGTCGACGATGCGAAGGTCGATTTCCGCAAAGCCGTCCATTGTCGGAGCGCCTCCTTGTCCTGCTCGACCCGACGCTTCAACTCCGCCAGTAGATTCTCCAAGCTGCACGGTCCGCCCGCTTTCTCCAAGGTGTTGAGTAGGCTCTGATTATCGATCAGCCGTTGCTGGATCTCGCTGTATTTCAGGGAAAGCTGTCGCTGATGCGAGGCTGCCTGTACACCTTGATCCGCTACAAAAGCGTAAGAAAAGATCGGAGCTTCTCTCTTTCTCTCTCTCTCTCTCTCTCTCTTCGGGAGTTTTATTATTATTTTTTATTATTAGAGCGGAACCGATGAGAGCGGCGCGCGAGACGATTATTAGTGGCGTCCGCTGCTGTCTTTTTACGGCGCCTCGAGTTACGCAGATAGTCGGGCCGATATCCGGCACGAAATCGCCGGGAGTGTCTGACATCACAGCGAAATATGTCATACTTTCCTCTTTATAATGAAACGGGATTAAATTATGCGTCGTTTCCGTACTCTCGCGCGCGTAGCATAAATTGCCTCGGGTTCACGCTCCAATAAGTTATAGTTCGGTCTGTTCCCATTATATCATAATATGAGATACTCATTATGCTTTTCTTCATCTAAGGGAGTGAATAAAATCCTGAGACAATCTCTATTTCTTGACAAAAGATATTGTTAATTATCGCTAATGATTGAGCAAATTAGTTACCTACATAATGGTATTATTACTGCTAATTATACTAATAGAAGTGTTAATTATATTAAAAAATTATATTATACTGTATCATATAATACAATATTATAATACAATATTATAATAATTATATTATAATACATAAACTATATAATTATTATTATATTAAAGCTGCTGTTATACTAATAGAAATTTGTGCTAATTATATTAAAAATTAATTTTTATATTAAAAATTATATTAAAAATCCAAGGAAAAAGAGAGTTTCATAATTGAAATATGTTTCGCTGACAATTACAAGATGACGTTTAAAAGATACGCAATTTATGCGCAAAAATGCATGCGTTTAAAATTACAATTTAGAAGAAACATACGTATAACTTGACTGTTTCTGAAAAAAATATAGCTATTCGTATATTTTAAATCTTGTTTCCACGGGATTGACACTTGTGAAAGTAACATTTCCGTTGACATTTACCAGTATTTACGAGCGACATCGCTCATTGATCGACACGTTCTCTGTGTCTCATCTCTCTAGCACCTTTCTCCACGATAATACATCGATGATAACGCGTGTCTTGAATAGATACACGAACGAGAAAGTGGCATAGTCTCTTACGTATGTAAATGCCTTAACGCGCGGCCTGCCGACATTAGTTAATTTGCATTTGTAAACGTAAACGCGGCGCCCGTTAAAATCCGATACTTCACGGTTCTGCGATGCTCCAGATGTATTATATGTATTATATGTATATATGCGCGGTGATGGAACAACCGTGCAATTTTATTCCGACAAAGTTAGTGGCGCGAATTAATCCCATCGGGCCAGTAGATGATAATTGCATACTTTAATGTGTATCGTCGCGATATGCGCCGATGAACGCAAATTGCACTAGATAACTTGGGCTAAATTCGTGTTGCAATTTTCTAGTGCGAAAATTTCGTCAACATGTCATTATATAATGTCGAATTTCCGAGTGGATTTACGAAATAATGTAATGATAATTGCAAAATGTTGTAACGTCAGTTTAGCGTTATCCTGCAATTAATTCTCCTTTTTCGAATAAATTAATCAAAGGATAAATGGATATCCATCATCACTGTCAATTATTGATATTTTGATTCATGATCGTTAGTTTATCTACGTATGTATATTGCTAAAAAATTCATATAATACATGCTAATTTGAAGCTTTTAAAAATCAAGACGATGATTTGAATATTTACAAATTTATAAATATATAACGTTACAAGAGATTACTATACAGGGTATTTTATTTTAATTAATATAGTCGAATATAAAAATCAAAAAGTTTTAGAAAAAAGCTCCCTTGTTTCAGACAAAAGTTGTTTGGTTCGAGAGGGGAAAAAACATAGGGATTATTATTAATTTACTTTTAAGTGTAGGCGTCAAGATCAAGTAAAGGTTAATTTAATTTTTTTTTTTTAATGGAACTACCTTGATTTGTAATTTAATATAATTTTACATAAATTATGAAATATCTGAAACTATTCAATTTTTTACCATTATATTACTATAACTTTTTATATCGATTTTAATATTGCAAGTAATCGATTTATATAAAAAAAAATCAAGGTGGTTCCATTTAATAAAATTAAGTTGACCTTTTACATTTTACCTTGACACCTGCACTCAAAGTAATTAATATCTCTATCTTCCCCCTCCCCCCTTCAAATCAAACAACTTTTATTTGAAACATTTTTTTAACCTTTTGATTTTCAAATATTTGACACTATATTCATTAAAATAAAATACTCTTTATTGAAATATTAATTTGCAACGTGCAGGAGATAACGTGAATTTTTTTAAACAATAAAATAGGAATCTTTACATACCTTTATGGGTTCCAGCGTGCTTGCCAAAATTTTCGATCTTGTGTAACGCTAATTTGTAAGTCTCCATTCGCGTTTCGAGTTCCTCTTTCAACGCGACCGGCAAAGGTACCAGATTCGGCGTAATGGAGTTCTCGGAGTTGTTCGTTTGCGAAGAAGGCACCAGTCCATGCTTGCCGAGTCCTTCAACGGCTCTCTCTAGGGCGCGTTTCCTTGATACCAGTGTGTTCTTTGTGTTAGGCGATAATCTATTCAAGGATACGAGAAGTTTGCACCAGATCCGCGGTCGGGAGTGGTCCTGATTGGTCGATATTAGATGCACTATCCTCCAGAGGACTTGCTCGATCCGCAAGATCTTCGTGTCGCTGACGTTCAGTTCCACCAACCGGGAATAGAGCGCCTCCAGCAAGATGAGGCTGTGCGGCAGCGACTCGATCAACAGGTCCACCGGAATATCTGTCAGGGCAGCTTTCAGGGTGTAATGTGGTAGTTTCAGCAGGAAGCCGGCCGCTTCTCTGTATTGTCTACCCTCGTACAATCTTAGCAGTCTGAAAGAAGGGACGTAGTCGTATGCTGTTAGCATGTGTGCGATAGTTTGTTGGCGGAACTTTAAGTTATAGAAACCAGAACAATGTCAAGAGAGCAAAATCAAGATTTAACTTTAGGATGTGAACTCAATCTCAGTATTTTTATGTTTATATTTATCGAATATAGTAACGAACAAATTACGCTTAATATTTCTGCTTATCGTTTCATGTAATATCAGATACGTTACATTTTAAGGAATACAGCAGGCATAAGCAAACATACGTATATCGTAAAATGTGTAGTGAAAATACAGATTACAAGGCAAATTCGATCCAACAATTTATCGTTATCGAACATATTACGAAGATGTTCATTGAGAGAACAATACGTGCCATTCATCATCGTACGCTATGGGTTAGTGATTGTTGGATGTAATGAAGATAATGTAGAATTGCTAATTGTGCGATGAATTCGCGTATAGATTTGTGGAAATACTGGTATCGGCATGTATGCTAATAATTCACACTGATAATAGTAGTTTGGATTATGATTATGCCTAAGTTAACTCACCTTTAATCGAAAAAATTATATAATCTCTCACGCGATTAATCTCATATTGCATCTATTATATTTTATGTAATGTAACGGAAAAGCGAAATTGAAAATCAAATTATATTCTGTGCCTGATAATATATAATTATATACAATTTGAACATCTTATACATTTGAACACCTGAATATATTCGGAAATATAAATTAATCAGTTTTACACATTAAATCGCGCGCAATTAAAGTTGCAGCAATAGTGATCTGTAAATTTGATAAAGATATTAATATAAAAAGTAATTACGCTGTATACGCTTGTGATATCGTTATCGCACTTGAAGCAAATTTATGGAATTTGTTACATATACAAAATCAGAGATAAAACTTTACAATACAGTTAAAATGTAATATACATGTTTCACATAACGAAAGTTACAATAATTTACAAAAATATTTATTTAAATATTTAAAGATATTAATTATAATAAAAAAATAAGCATATTTTGTATTCTGGATTAAAGCTGATTAAATGCGTTTGAAAAAAGTTTATAAATTTTGTTACATAAAAAAAGGATAAAATTTTTACTTTAATTAATAAGGTTATATTAATAAAATAATTAATAAGGTTAATGATTAATAATATTTAATGTTTATTATAACACGCATAATGTGCGATCATGGATTAACAGGCTATACTTGGAGCTACTGTCAATGCTAATTACGTATCTCACTAATCTTACGTAAGCACAGCAATCATTTTCGTATAAGCAGAAATTATCG
This sequence comes from Anoplolepis gracilipes, assembly GCF_047496725.1. Lineage (NCBI taxonomy): Eukaryota > Metazoa > Arthropoda > Insecta > Hymenoptera > Formicidae > Anoplolepis > Anoplolepis gracilipes. The sequence goes on from NC_132981.1 coordinate 3,424,895, forward strand.
TTATTAAAAAGTCGCGTTGATGGCGGGGAACGCATTAATTTATCTCGCCTCGCAGACAAATAAGTCTGTCGACGATTTATTATCGGATTATTCCTATTATTAGGAAACGGCGTTAAGCGGATTTATCGCACGGCTTCGTAAACCCGCGCATATACTTCTCTTATTAGACGCGAATTATTTTCACGGTTACTTTTTGCACTACATAATTTTCAAGTTTTATCGGCTATTTTCATATAATTGAGTATCACATTACTCCCCTTCTCTTTCGCGGTGTCCTATTAAAGTTCGATATAGGGCATCGTGCGTTGAGAGATTAATAAATCTATTACACGTTTCAGCTGTCTGGCTGATGTATAGGGTAGTAATTATCTCTGATTCTTGACTCGCGAGGGAGGAAGAGACAATGTGATTATAATTAGATAATGTGAGAGATTGTTATACGCGTCATGTACATATGTGCCAAGTAATTGTAATTATAAACCGTGATTACCATTTCACAAAATCCTTTGTTATAATCCTTCTTCTTGTACGGTGCATAAAAGCATCGTGCTTTATAATTGCAATACATTGCCTTTATGCGTAATTAGAAGGTACAACATGCTCTTCATGCAACTGAAGGAAACTAGAAACGTGAATATTTTCATTCCGCTTTTCAAAACTTGTTTCGATAAAAGTTGTGTAATTAATCACAAGACGCGATTAATTAGAAACACAAATTTTAACTAAATTTTAAGCGCAGCTGTTCTCAAACTTTTCTTTTTAGCCTGATGTCATTTTTTCTTTTCTTTTTTTTTTTTTTTTTGTATGAACACATTTTTAGCAAAGTTTTAACGACACTCATATATTAGTTTTGTATGCGTTTTTCTTGCTGAATTTTAATCGCCCTAGATTTTTACGAGAGTTTGTAGATATCCATTTTCATGAAATAATAGCATACGGATTTTATTACTTCCGATAGGTGCGGCGTGAGAATTGTTACTTTAAAATACTAAGCCTCAGTGGTGCGACTCGAGCAATTTAATAACTTCCGTAAAGTCTACGTACCTTCTCAACGCCATCCGCGGATTTGAGCCCTCATCCTCTGGGATGCCGATATGGCCGACCTGGAACTGCGAGCCGGGACCCCATACGAGTCTCTGTATCGTATTTCTGGGTCGCTCCGGCCTGATCCTCTCGCAGGAATTGATGCCTGGAGGTGATACGGTCTGCCTGCTCATCTTCATCCACCTTTTTCACGTTTTATTTTTCTAACGCCTATCGTTTTTGATAGGCTCCCGGAACTCGTATTTATTTATTCCCCTTATCGCGTGACGGCGGGGGGGGGGGGGAAAGGGGGTTTAGGTTAAAAACGTCACTCGAGAATTGCTTTTATCGTGCTTCCCGGCTCTTCGGAACGCACCGTTCAACACACATCCACTTCTCGGATCGGCTTTTCTTTCACCGCTACTTTGGAACTTTCACGATCCTTTCTCCCTGTCCTCGATGCGATCTTTGACCCGCCAGCCACGCGTCTTCGTGAACCCTGGGTCGCCGCCCCACCTCTCGCAAATTGATACTTTTTACGGCATACTCGAGGGCGAGTCTGTCGCGACGATGACTCTTTACCTGTGTGCCTTTTAGCTGCCTTCGCAATCGCAAGTTTCCGTCAATCAAATCGATTTCAATGTTTTCTGATGGGCTTTTTCGTATAGTAAAAAGTATAGCGATTTTAATAAATATAAATATTTTACGAGAGAGAAATTGTGTATTTGTGACACCGATTGAATTCAATGGTTTTAATTAAAATTTCACAGATACAGATTTTTTCGGATCTCCCAGATTTTTTCAAAAAACAATGGTTTCCAAGATTATCCGTTTGTTTCTTTTTGCGAGAAAAGGTTTTTTAATCGTAAACACTGTTGGATTGATTTCTCTTAAGTAAATAGTAATTTAATTCTATTCTCATTTGAATCAATATCTTGGTTTCTTCGTTAATATTATTCTTCGATCATTCGCATCCTACAGGTAACATTAATTAACAAGTGTTTAATCAATTTGTTTTCTCATTCTTCAACTCGGTCTATTTTTATTGGAAAAATTTCCAATAAAAAATCGAATGCATATGTAAGATATGTCAAAATTACGTTGAAATAATTTTGCTTTGCACACACCAGTTGAATACCTTCCTAACGATAAAGTTTAAAAATCGACTCTTTATTTTATAATCGTATCCATTAGAGCGACGCGTGCTGATTACTCTCGCTCGACCCCTCGTTTTTCTTCGCTTTGACTTCACTTTGTCCTTGACGAGGTTAGCCCTTCCTTTCTCTCCCTCACGATTTTCCGCACGTCTGGTCTCTGGCAGAAACGTAACCTGCCTCGAGGCAGACCGTCGTCTAATTTTCTAGCCGCTATTCTCTCCCACACGGGCACTTCTTCGCAATTCTTCGCTGAGAAACAGCCGGCAGGAACATTTTATTCTTAATTCACTTTTCTACTTGAACCTTTCATCTCTTTCAACCTCGTTTCTTCACTTGTTGAATCTCGATCTTCGACATCGCCAGTGCTAAACAAGTCTCATTATTGTCTCATGCGATTTTCTTTGTGGCCCGCTTAGATTGATCGATTGATCTCTCTACAACGATCTCTCGATTCTCTTCACTTGCAAGAACGCCCGAGGTCGATTAACGATTTTTTGACTTTCTTCCCTCTAGCGAAATACGCATCCTTCTCTCTCGTTCGTCTGTTTTTTCGCGTCTCTTTCTCACAAATCTCTTTCCGTCTGGTCCTCGAATACGAAACGCGAACTGGCCTACAGCCTCGGGGCAGACCGGCCCACTTCCTCGCGAGCCGAGCTGGACCTGCGAACAGAATTATTCACTGTACGAGTCGCGTTCTTTCTCGATATATATATATATATATATATATATATATGTATATATAGATATATATATATATATATACACACGTCCAGGCGAAATGTTTTTACGCGCCCGGCGCGATGCAATCCACGTGGGATGTGTCGAGGGATTCGCATAAATTTACGATATATCTGTCTCTCGTAAAATAAGCGCCAAAACTCAATCATGGCAAAATCCTACTGTATGCAAAGTGTCTCAGCGCTATCAGAAAACATCTTAGTGAGTGATATCTTGGTGAATTTGAAGCGGATTTTTCCCTTGCCTAAAGTTTTATCTTTATTTATTTCTATACTTTTTCTCACATATAGTTTTCAACTAAATTAAATTTTTTATAATTAAATACTGCGTTTTGAAATAATATTAGAGCACAAATCTAACTTGAAAATAATTAAAATATAATTAAAAAATAATTAAAATATACACGAAAGTTTTATTATCTACTCATATACATAAATGAAATTTAATTTGTGCCTGTTTATTCTTTAATGCAAAGTATATTTTTTTCATAATTATAGACTTTTCTGAAAATTTTTTGTAAAGAAAAAGCGACGCCAAGAACGATGAAGTTCCGAACAAGTTTGACATTAATGTTTCAAGATATACGGTCTTCGATTTCCTTAAAAGCGAGCGCTGTAAAACAAGAAGGTGGAAAAATAAAAGTAAATTCAAACAGAAAGTTATCAAAAATGGAAGGAGTATCCATTTTTCTTTTATAACAGTTTTCTTGTATACTTGCTACACGTGCGCGCATCCTGGTAGAATAAAATATTTGCCGTTAGCGATGCGACACTCTATAGTGACAGAAATGGTCCATGCATGATGCATCGGATCTCGCAACTGCGGTGTATAATCTCGCCAGCGCATCACAGATGCCTAGCAAATTTCCGTATACCTTTGTTGAAAACATGTGCCCTTTATGGTATAAAATTCACGGACGAGAGAAAGATATTGAAAGATTTTATGCGAGAGAGAAAATGGGACGAGAATAGAAAAATGGATATCTGCAATGAATAATTTGGAATAATATAAGCATCACTTAGTAACGATGAATATAAAGTAAGTACATGCATCGATTTGAACAGTTATTGTAGCTAAAGTCGATTGTGAAGCAGTTTCTACGTTAAAAAATATTATTATATGATATATAGAGTATTTGCGTTTTGTTTAAATTTTTAATACGGCAATGAAATAATTGGTGAGTGATTAATGTGTCAGCTGTGTTTTTTTTTTTTTTTTTTTTTAGTAGAGTATTTAACGTTTTTCCGCAAATTATTATACCACCATTAAAGAATATACGAGTTTGGTCGTACTTTATTTGCATAAGGTAACAAATTTTTTTAATTACTTTAATTATGCTTATGCGCACAGAATTCGTTATTTTAGTGTGGTTCTCGGAATTTTTAAGTTTCTATTAACTTAACTAATTTTTGGGAATACCGTAATGAGTTTTAACATAATTCATGCTGCATTTAATAAAAATATCGAGAGAAAATGTTTTAAGTTAATTAAATAACCATTTATTATGAAACCTGTTTGTGATGGAATGAAGTCTTATTTAGAAAATGTTAATTGAATGAAGTCTAAATTTTAATTTAGCTATTTGAAAACATGATTACAAATGAATGTGCTAAACTTATTATATGTGTATGATTTTATTCTCGAATTTATTTAAACATCAGATAAAACAACTTTAAATTGTAAACTATGAAAATATATGAGTAGAGTAAGAAAGTTTCTAAGTTCTTTCTTAAATTCTATTTAAGAAAAAATATTCTTAATTAATTTCTCATCATGATTTTTCCACTGTATTAAAAATCTCGAATGCAAACTCAATATTATATATATATATATATATATATAATTTATCGTACTTTGAAATCAGAGAAATATACAAATATATTAACGCGTTTTATCATTCCAATTCTATATAACAATCTTTTTATTTTTTTGTACATTCTAACTTTTATTTTATATTATTTTCTTTTATATTTACAAACCTACATAAAAGTTTTTAATTAATTCTTATGGTAAGTTTATATACATTAAAAATAAAAAGTGAATAATGAGAAAAGAGATATCTTGATATTTCGGATAAATTACGAGTACTTATTTTCAATGAGATAATCTTGAATTCGGTCATTTTTTGAAATAATTCTTTAAATCTTTTATATAAGTTTTTGTAAATAGTTACTCCTCATTATTTCTTATACATATATAATTATTTATTCTTCTACTTAAACTTCCCATAAGAAACTAAACTATGTTAATTGAAGACTTACAAGAGTTACTGTAATAATGGCGCACTTCTGAGCCTTAAATCCAAAATATCCACACTGCGAACAAACTTTTCTTCGAGAAGCAGTCCGTGCGAAGGGTCTCAGCTTTAGAATGACTTAAGATCCAAGAACTTCACGGCAAGCACGTTCACAGTATCGCGAAATCGTAACGCGTGATCGAATCCGTTTGTGCTTATCTAAGACCGCCGAGCTTCTGGCGACGATGCGTGTTTTTGCTGGCGAATTTCGAATGATACGACATGTCGTGTTGGTTGTGAATGCGAGTAACGAAGTTGCCGTTCGTCTTCGGGAATACGTGAGATCCCGGTTCGGAAGGTTGGTGGTGGAAGAAGAGTGGAGGATCTCTTTCTCTCTCCCTCGAGAGGGCCGAGAACGACTCTCACAAAATCCTCGGACACGTGGGATGACGAGGAATGGGGATTGAGACAGGGAGTAAGAAGAGGAAAGAGACGATTGGAAAAAAAAAAGAACGGAAGAGAAAGAAGGAGACAGGAAAGAAAGACACCAAGCGAAAGACGACAAATAACTCTGTGTGAATGAGTGAGCGCGCGAGCGAGAGAGAAAGCGATAGGAGGAGTGAAGAAGAACATGTATAGAAAGATACTTCAAAATACTCTAGAAGCATGAGTAGAAGCCATCTGTGCTACGATGGTATTCGCAACATTAGTTGTAGGATGTGAATATCATCGATATTAACGCCTCGAGCAATCAATAGAGATGGAAGAAAACGGAAGAGACAAATGGTTTCGAAAAACGAACGAGCACAAAGCAGCCGCGTATCGAGATGATTTGCTTTCTCTATTATTCTTTGCGCGAGAACATCTTCGCAGTCGTTAATGCCATAAAAATTACCATTTAGAAATAAATTTCGATAGCCTTATCAATTCATCTGTTGGAGAGCTACAAAGTAACGAGCTTTAACGAGCTCCGGATTACGCAGCTTCCCCTCGATGAAGAGAAGGAGGAAAAGACAGTTGTGAACAGCCGTTTGAGAAAAACCTGATCTGCCTCGGGGGGGGGGGGGAGGGGGGGGAGCGGCAGGGGGGCGGAAAGGAGAAAAGAAGAGGGGGACAGGGGCTGCCGATCTACCGCTGCTGACGACGACCTACTGTCCTGCATACCGCTACTCGGCACAATCTACCGCAAGAGGAACCGAACACCCGGTGGACAGCATCTAGAGGCTTCCTTTCAGGCGTGTATGCGCCGACGAACCGATGATTATTTAGGCACGCATTTCCTTCCACAATCATTCGCGGCCGATAGTAGAGAGTTTACCGGAGAAAGGTGAGATGCCGATTCACTTCGTGTGTCGAGCGATCCGCAAACTTTTCCCACTAAATCACACGCGTGCGCGAATGCTTTCTAACGAGAGGATGTCCTTTTCCGGCGACGACGTGTCGAATGAACCTGGATTAGAGCTTATATTTCCTGCGGGAAATTTCGGGAAAATACGAACGAAATTTTCTTTACGTCGGATTAATTTTAACCGCCAAGTTTAACTGGCCGTCATCTGTCATTTCCTGATTCGAGTTTTGGAACAGTAACGTGGAATTAAATCAATTGAAATTAATGGAAACCGATGAAACTGATTTTAAAAGATGAGAGGAAAGGTTCGATGAAATAAAATACAGAAATGATCAATTTTCGAGTTTAATTTGCTGTATTATATATGCTGTATTAATATCGGAATTTGCAAATCGTTATGTGTTGAGTTGCTTTTTTGATTATTCACTAATATACTCTCTCTCTCTCTCTTTGTTGCTCTCAATTTAATAAAATCAAATAAAAAATTTTGCATGTACTTTAAGTAACATGCATTTTATAATGCAAATTGATGCATTAAAATACGAATAAGAGCGTTCTGCAAACAATGGATATTTTCGAATATGTGAACAATTGTATATGATTAAATTCTTTTCTTTGCATAACCGAACGCTTAACATTGTAATTGCAATGTTGTGCATACAAATTTATAAAACAATAAACACCTCAGATATTTCAATGAATACAGAGAACTATATGGATTTAAGTAATATGCCAAACACCGACTATTATTTTGCCAGTATTGTGTGATTTTCATAAAAGGAAATATATTACTCAAAAATACATCGCAATTAACATTATATTCAAATGCATTGCCAATTATTTTTCTATTTCTGCCTTTCTCTTTAACGCCAACTCATTACATTTGTGTTGTAAATATTTTTGTTCTTGTAAATAATATTCTATACATTTTTGCGATATAAAATATCATTTTCGAAAACTCTATTTATCTGCTGAATTTCTCACCGAAAACAGAAGTCGCGATAGTATTAATCACGTCATATGGTATATCAAAAATATTTCGTCTAAACGAAATATTTTTAGAATACACTCGATCGACAATAGCTTTTATAAAAAAACACCCAGTTTTGGATTATTTGTTTTATCAAAGCAAACAAACAAAATTTATTGTCTGTGACTCGGAAAGGTTAGTTAAATTTCCAAAAGCAGAGAACAGTTCTCGCACTGAATTTGTTTAAAATTCAGTCCTGGTTGAGTTACACGCATTGGTATTCCGCAATACATCTGAAATCTAATACATCTCGATTTCGCGCGTTTGCAATTTTTCTAATCTGAATTCCAATTTTGATGGATTGTTTTGTATATTCCCAAGTTTTTTCCATTTTTATTTTTTCTGTAACTGTAGCACGCGTCATTTTAATTCCGCACTAAAAAATTATATTATCATTACATTTATACATTCGATTAACTTTGATACAATTTTTATGAACTATTGCAATATTATTTTTATGCAGCAAAAATCAAACAACTATTTTTTATGAATTTTTATTTAAAAATAAATTTTATGTAATATGCGATTTTTTATGTAATAATTAAATATAATATTTATTTAAAGAATACGAAAAATAATTGTTTGATTTTTGTTGCATAAAAATAATATTGCAATTGTTATTCATAAAAATTGTAAAAATTTGTTTTTATCTTTAGATAAAAAGATATAACATCATATTTTTATATGCAAGATGTTTTCTCTAACTAGAATACTTAGAATATCTCTATTACTTTTGATGATACGAAAAAAAAGTCAAAGGCAAAAATTATTTGATTCACAAAAGAAACAGAGATATTCTAAGTACGCTCTAATTAGAGAAAATACCTTGTACACTGTGTGTACATACATATATATTCTATTATTATCATGGAAATTTTTATCTGCAAGTATAAATAATATCCTTGTTTCATCGTTAAGAATTCAAATCGTCTCTCTTGCAAAATTTTAGTTGAATAAAGATTATCATATAGCGCTTTTGTCCTTGTGCAGCTTCTCAAAGTAATTTTAGTTAAGATCCAGTGGGTATATATTTAAGATAACGATAATAATCATTGCATTTATGCATACTAATGTGAATACGCATGATTAAACTATGTATATAGCCGTCAATTTACATTCGTCTACGTGCAAATGCTATTGTGACTTTTTGATTTTGGATTTTACTTGACTTTTTTTTCACTGTACAAATTAATTTTACAGGCATTACACAACGAAAAAATTTTGATTCGTATTAAGATAACTATAAACGAATAAGAAAGTAAAAATTTCAAATATGTTTTAGAAATTCTGTATGTAGATAATTTATAATTTATTACATATATATACGAATTTATATTTTAATTAACTCGATGAATGCAATGTTTCAAAAAATGCAATATATCCATAGTAATAAATAACGTTTTGTATAATAGGATCATTGAGGACATTTACAATTATAAAAATATATTTTAAGTATTTTTCTAAATTTAATTATTCATTGATATTTATACAAATGTAGTAATAAATATATTGTACAAAGCTTTATGAAAAGCTTTAGATGAGAAGGACTTTTCACTATGAAGCATTTTTGACGCGTGTTTATGACGTTATATTTTGGGTATTCATACCAAAAGCGTTACGTCTCATTTAAATAATGCAAATTGCAATCGCGTTTCGTATTCAAGTAGTCGCAAATGTGTTGAGTTATATTCGACATCAATCTTGGAAACATGAAATGGACAAGCGCACAGTTGCCTTTTACATTTAATTCACGCTCGCTTTTTTGAAAGCATTCTCTTTGAGAATGTAAATTTTTAGCATCTCGCTATTACACCGAGATACGGCAATAGCTTTTCACGTGTAGTTATTCATTAATACTCATTCAGTTTAATTTAGTATTATAAATGTGCGACAAAAGATTACATCTTGTCTAGTATATGATTATGTAGAAAAATGCAATTAATCATTCGGATTTTAAAAATCTTTGCTCAAAAATCACAAACGCATTTCGTTTTCGATAAGATTATTTCGTAGCTTGATTATTTTTTCGCTTCTACGGTCGAAATCATTGCTGTCGATCAAAACGTAACGGGATTTGGATATACTCGGATTCTGCGACACAGCGTATCTATCTATCCTATTACAACAGTACGGATAATACGATTTTTTCGTGATAGACTTTCAATTTACGTTTCACGATCATCACTTGAGCAAAAGTTTTATTCGCGAAAAGCTTGATGCGATTTTCATATGGAGATAAAATCTCGTAAAGATATACAGATGCACGTGTGACGATTAGCTCATTCTTGTTCACACGGATTTTTTTTGTGGCGGTGATGAAATGAATTACAGGACGATTAACCGCACGTCGCGACAAACTGAGATCGGTAATACAATTTTTTCAATGCGAATTTTTTCCGTAAATAAATATAGACATTTAATCTTACAAAAGCGATTCAATCTTTGCCAAAATTCAATATCAGTGTAGCACAATTTTTTATATTTAATATTTGTTAGTTTTTATATTAATTTTATTTTATTTTATTATATTATTTTTTAACATATTAATTTCATTTTAATATATTATTTTAAATCTATTTTTTAATTGTAAATGTATTAATTTTATAATTTTATAATTATTAATTTTATATAATTTATAATTTATTATTTTTAATTTATTTTGATATCGTCTATTTTTGTCTTACGGATGAAATTAATTAATTAAATTAATTACGCTTGATTCGTAATTTTCAATATTTATGCATTTTGCGCAGTTAGACTGTTTTGCGTAAAATGTTTGAAGTATAATGCGTTATTTGTAATTGCATGATATGAAAATATTACTTGAGAATATTATAATTATCAAGTTGATAATTAAAAATTATTCGTGCATAATGCATATGAAGTTCAAACGAACTTAATTATACATTATTTATACGTAACTTTAGTATGAATTATTAGTGTCTTTCTATAAATTGAAGAAATTTTTAGTTATTTGCTATGCTGTGTGACATAACACAACATTAAAGTATATATAATTATTACATGATTATTGTGTAATAAATTTGTGAATAAATCAATAATTATTGCAGAGTCACTAGCCATATCGTAATCAATTTTGCATATTAATTTTGAGTAATTTAATTTTAATTTTACGTTTAATTAATTGTTACAAATTATTGCACTTACTAGTGTAATTAATAAACTTTCGTGTTGATACATACATCGTTGTCGTCTCTTGGGATTTTCTAGTACAAAGAACGAAATGGTTTGTAATAACTGAGGGAATTAAATTTTTTTTTTTTTTTTTGCAAACAGAAAATGGAAGTGCTAACTTCTTTTCTCTCTTGTTTTATGTGCGCAAATTACGGATTTACATCAGATATTACTATAGAATTTGTTATTTTGTTGAAAATTTCATAAATATATAATTTTTTAATTGCATTATCTGTTGCTATCTATCTTACATTAGAAATTCAATTTACAGAACATTGCGATTTGATATATAATTATTTTTTAATTACTTAGAAAATTGCTTATTAAGAATACTATTATTATCTTATATACAGAAAAGTATATATTATTAAGGTTATTTCAGAATTTTAAAATAAACTTTTTAATTTAATATAAACGCGCAAGTTTTCGAGAAACCTTTTAGAACATGTTTGTTCTATAAGCAAAAAATGTTTTTTAATTTATTACTACGAAATACAATTAAAATTACTATTAATAACAATTAATATTTAACAACCACGTCACGCGCAGAAGTTATATTTACGACATGAATTCAAAAGGACATAAGAGTGAAATTAAATTGCTTTTTGAAAATTACTACATTTTCTATGTATGAACTTACAATTAGACAAATAATCAATACAAATGTCGCGAAAGGAAATCAATAATTTTTGCTTTTTTAATTCGGGGCCATTGTTCTATTCTACGTGTAAGTGATTAAATCTGCTTGTTCCAATTAAGGCGTTGATCGTGCAAATATGTGCCACGGGTCATTGATATAAAACGAGGACGACGAGAGCGAACACAAACCCGCTGGAGAAAGATTACAATATATACGCTCGGGACACGACGAATATCCTGCCGGGGTTCCTTTTTTCTAACGGCATGTACATCAGTTTTTATCTCAGAGCCATTTGTAAATGAAATATCGAACCTCGACTCCGACAGTCGTGATATACCGAGTGCCAGTGATAATCTTCACGGTTGCTCGAGAGCGGCCCGCTTTATCATTCCATATTAATCCAACTCCGGCGCCTTTGTCTCAAACTGTTCTTCGACACGTTCTCGTTTCACTGACTTAAAGGACGCTTCGTCACTGTAGACGCCTCTCTTTGTAATAAAGTACTTGTATGGATTACAATTCTTTGTTTTGCAGGGAACGTAATGTAGGACGTAGGCTATACGCCCGAAAGGAAATGCATCTCTCTGTTTCTAGCGGTACAACTGCTATTCTTTCTAATTTATTCATTTCTTTACCACATTTCTTATATTGACATATATTAAAGCTTATGCACTATTTAGTGAAACGTCAAATTTTTATTTGACGTTTCACCTCAACATAATGCAAAGTTGTAAAAATTATACAATTGGATGAAATCGATTATGATTTGTAAGAATGCCCTAAGATGATATTACATATGTCAAGTTGGCTTCTTATTATAAAAAATTTAAAAAAATGATTAGAGTTCCGTCATTTAAAGCACTAAAAATGGCACTTGAAGGTACGGGGGGTCAACTTTACATTTTTCGCAACTTTAAGGCGGTATAACTTTTTTATTATCGACTTTAGAGCCTTATGTTAGTTATTAAGGTTAATTGTTAGAATTAACTCTTTGAGGAGTCATCAGAACTCTCAACAAAACTATCGATTTCCGACAAAAATTTTCACCCTATAAGACTTTAAATATTCGTCTTATCGAGGTGAAAATTTTTCTCGATAACCAGTAGTTCTCCCAGTAGTCGACTGCCTTCTAGTAGTCCCTCCGAAGAGTTTTAACGATTTTTCTTAATAATTGAAGCGAAATAAAAAAAAGTTCTCGCTGGTCAAAGTTTCGATTTCGGAAATTTTCTAAATCCCACAGGGGTAATTTGTTCCGTATTCGACAGTTCTTTCTCCTTTGTATTACTTAGTAAACTTGTTTTATTTGTACACACACATACACACATATATAGTAATATATGCGCAAAAGATGACTTTTGATATCTTCTTCTTCGGTGTAGACTTCCTCGACTATTTTACATGCAGAGATCTAAGTTTAACTAAAGGAACAACTCGGAACGTTTTCGATGTGCGGTGACAGTTAGGATTGCCACATGACGCACGTGTCAGCCATGATGCTAGTGGTTAGAGGAAGTCATTTTCGCACTGGTGCAAAATCCGCTCCAAGTATAGTCACGTTTGCCGCCTCGTATTAATTTGACGTTACGTGCAGAGAGATTCTGAAAGATTCCGTTATCGTCCCTTCTACGCGTGCGCACTTCGCGTTAAGAGATCGGCACGTAAATTACAGCTGCTTCTCTCGCGCGAGCAGAGTAGCGTAATTTGCGTGGAATGCACATAAGGAGAGACATATGTTGTGTATCTGATGTTTGACAGGATCCTTTCCAGAATTCTTCAGCGAAATATTTTAATTAGTTTAGATATATTTTGTGTGACGAAAGGCGCGATAATAGATAAGAGGATCAATAAAGAATAAAAAATTCTGATGGTAATTTATTCGCGCGGATACAAGTGAATTTGTATTTTACTAGAAATATTTAATAAACAGAAAAAAAGGAAAGTTCTTTTTTTATTAGATTTTTGATAAATATACGATGCAACGATTATTTCTAAAGATGGTTCCGCTTATCTATCGTATGGCTTTGTCGCTTTCATCTCTCGAAGCTCTGCTTCTTGAATTTCCGTCGAAATATCTCGGTCCGATTGCAGTCTTTTGGTATTTCTGAGACATTGAAATTTGATCGAGAACGCATTACACTCTTGGCGCGTCGCGTTAGTATCCTCCAACCGGCTGGAAGCCGGAGACTTTCTCCGCGACACTTTAAAACTGGTGCTATGACACGACACAGTCTCGTTCGATTCGTTTGCCGGAGAGCGAATCTTCCATTCGTCGGAAATTGCCAACATAGATTCACATATCAGTATGTCAGGGATACTGAGAATGAGCGCGATCAAGTCTGCGCTCTTGAAAAATGCTGATTCGCTGCAGCAACCTTTTCTATTAATTCTCTAAATACATTTTTAAAAAGATACATAAAAATGGAGAATGTCTGTGTATCACTAAATATAGCTATTGCATATTCAATACATCAAATATTTCGTAGATATGCACATCAAATATTATATTCTGACTACAATTAATGCGTGCATATAATTTGCAGCATAAAATACATAGAATTAGGATCGAATGAAATGATTGTAGATAAGTTTACATGATCATGTCAATTCATTGATATATGTGTTAATCTCGCTTAATTAAAACAATACGGAAAATTAATCCCGTTAGATCGCTCGTAAACGCACATAACAATGTGACGCATCGAGCCATATCTTGATCCAGCAAACTCAATATTCGCGACTTGAACGAGAATACTCGATAAACGAAAATGTGTGTGTGTGTGTGTGTGTGTATGTATATATTTGCCCGGTATTAAATCCGCAGAGTAACAAGCGCAATCTCTTGCACTCGCTCTGGTTAACCCGGATTTGATTAACGCGCGGGAATGCAAATTGCGTACAAATGATCGACACATTTGCTCATAATTTACCGTGAAACAAGTGGGAATAAATTCGAGAAAGGATAGTAAAAAAGCAATAATATTATTATTAAAGACACACAATTTATCGCGTTGATTTTCTACTTTCTCCCGATTACAGTCTCCCTCTTCGATGAATCTATATAGAATCATCGAAGTTTTTATTTTTGTAGTATTCGTGATTGGATGCTATTTTTTTTAATTTGTTTTAAAAATCCGATAGTTTATTTTTTTTTAGAAATAAATGGTATTTTTCGTTGAATTGAAATGTATCATCTAGATACTGTCCATTATTTTTAGTGTCGTCTATTGCTGATTTTTTAAACAAATATTGTGTGATATGTATCGTACCATATATGTACATGAGACAGCAGCTTTTTTTATTTTACTTTGCTACTATATATTTAAATTTAGTTAAAATCATTTTTGTTAGTAGTAACGGTAGAAAGTTAAAATCTTATTAGATATTTTAGTTTATAAATCTTTTCATACATTTTTGATCACAAATTAAGTTTCTGCAAAATCTGTACATATTTTATAAATAATCTCGCTTATATGAACTATATGAATTATATTGATAAATTATTATTATCAATTTGATATATATAGAGAAAGGATTATTTAATATCTTTAATTATTAAAAAATTTTTTAATTTTAAATATTTTAATATACATATATTTAAAAATATTATTTAAAAAAACACATGACCTCAATAACCTTCTAATTAATTAAACTTATCATTTCTAAAGCTAGAATAAAAATGATAATTTTGAAGATTTTGAAGATTTCTTTTTGTATATGATCCACGTATATTTTTATTATAAGTTTAAAATAAAATTTTGCTCTCTACGAAAGACACTTTGTAATATTTATTACATCTATTTTTGAATAAAGACGAAAATATGGAAAATAAAAGCAATATATGTTCCAACGTTCCCTAAAAACTTGTAGATCGCAGATATATAATGCAGTGTATTGGAAGCTTTAAAAAACAAAAAGCTAAGCGGTAAAAATGAAGAGCGACGCGAGCTAGACATTCATCTCATCGTTATCCATTCGACGCGCCCGACAGACTTTTGAATATTTACGCTCTGGTATGCACATTTAACCGCGTATGGACGATGACGTGGGTGGCGAAATCACATGCAGGCAGTTTGAAATGGCAGTGATACATATACATATTTTTTTGCCATTCGTCCGAGCAATCGTGAAAAGATTTTCGCGAATAGGTTTTGCGAATCGATTATGACGACGTAAAAATTTCCTGTACATTCACAGTAAACTAATACTCAATAGTTAGGATGAATAGTATTCAATAATCTTGTTATGCTATTTTAAAAGTCCAAAAATATTTTATTACAAAAATATTTTACTCTATTTGTGTGTTTACGAATTTTTGTCATGAAAAACGACTACTAGTTTAATAAATGGCAATAATAATATAAATGTAAGACTTAAATAAAATATATATGTGTAATGTAATTAAAAATAAAATTATTTAACCTATATATATATATATATATATATATATATATATATATGTATGTATGTGTGTGTGTGTGTGTGTGTAAAATAACTTTATATCTGTATTCTTTTATATAAAAATTACGCATATTATACTCCTCGTATTTATAAAATTGCATTAGTTTATTCGGAAAATGGGAAATGGAAGTTTTATACGCAGACAGATTTTTCATCATCCATCATTACAACTCGCAGAGCGAGTTTGACTTGTTGCACGGATAGCATCAAATAGATATATCGATTTCTAAATTTTCTACGCATGCAAGATAGCTGCAGAATTTATTATACTTTGAGTGAAAGCAAGGGTGAATATTTTTAAAAACTGCAGCCGTAAGTTAAGCGCGTTGTGCAGAGAAAAACGCACAGATATATTGATTTTTTACAGTTATGTATAGATGCACGGTACTGTTGCAGTGTACGCGCGTTGTCGGGGTCTTTGTTACCGTTAAAGATGCGACCCCGCCCGTATATGTATATATATATATATATATATTATATATATTAAAGTAAGCTGTAAGTCAGCATGACGGGATGCTTTATTTTACTTTCATCCCTTTTACGTCACTGATAATCGAGCAGACACGACGAATAATAGATGCGTCCCCTGTGATTGATAACGCTTACTTGTTATTCGAACCGTTTCACCTTCGCTTATTCGTACATTCGAGATGTCAAGACTGATATTTCTCTCTCCTTTTTGCTTGAGTTTTCGATTTCTTTTAAACCATAAATTTAAAAAATTTTTTTAATACTCTGAAATAATATTCTTTCAGAGTTAAAGTTAGCGTAAAATTTTTAAAGGATAAACTTGCGCTCGCGAAAGATTAATGTATAAGATATTCGACGCATTTTACACTCCATAATATTACTCAACAAAAATATTGCAGCGTGTTGGATGTAACTTCTGGTTTCATGGGTTGGATGTTATGCGCAAGATAATATTTCTTGAACCTCTTAAGAACGTTATATTGTATAAAGTTTTGAATAATTATGCAAATATATGGCTGCAGGTATGAATTGATCTATCTATGTAACTGAGTAATAGATATAATAGATGAAAGGTCCATTTATGATGCATTAAGTGAGGATAATATTTGAAAAAATATTTATACATTTTTTATATGCATGAAAAATAAATCTGTTTCGAAGTTTAGATACCCTTTCGCATCGGGTCTTCTTTGCTGTTAGTTTCAAGCTTTAAAGGGACATGGTTATCGCGTTGATCGATCATCCAAATCACCGGCGAAACAATCATTCAAGCTTATCCCCATGAGCTATCAGAGTATGTGATTGCATCGTTAACGTAAATCGAAAAGTTTCGATGTAACACGCTCGTGAGATATGATCAAATAAAAAAAGATTTATTCCTCGAGCTCGGATTTTATTACAGATTTATATAGTAAATAAAGTAAATCTAATATTTTTTATATGCTAGTTTTATACCGTATTGTACCGTATTATATATTTAATGTTATCTATTTTGAAAAGAGAATAAAATGTACGTGTTGAATTTTTTAGTCTTTATCTTTTAATTTTAAAAAATACGAAATGTGTGTGTGAAACGTACGTGAAAATATATATGATCGAATCGAGGTTTTTAATTAAAAAAGTAAATTTTAAAGTATATTGCATTTTGAAAATTTTTAGCGATAACAACGCAAGATTCATTGCATTTACGTTCAGTTGATGCGCTTGCTTGGTTTCTTGGATATGTGTGCGTATGTGTGTATATATAGCGTGCAAATACTATTATTTCGGCAACATTCTTGATTTTTTCCGTATATGAATTCTATTGTCGAAATTTCAATTTTTGGACAATATTCATGGTTTGTACTGAGATCATAAAAGCGTATAAATAAAGCTTCAAGAATTGTGCCAATTATGAATAATTCCAATGCTTGTTAACTAATAAATCCTACGAGGGTATAGATAAATTGCGGCGATAATATCGGACGCATTCTTGACAATAAGATTCTGTACAATAGATTCAATTACCGGAAGCGGAATATTGCCTTGTTGGCTTGGTAACACTTTTATAGAATGTAAAGATACGGTTAACCATTATTCCTCTTAGAGGCTACTCAATTATCCATATTACCTTAATTTCGACGTTTCATAATATTAAGAGTTCTTAGTAGATTCCAAATCAATTTCAAAATCGCTTGAATTATATCTATTTCTACAATTTTTTTACAAATTATGTCTGGTTATAATCATTAAATACGTGATAATCCAAAATTTATAACGTTACTTGTGCGCTGGAAACGATAAGAGAAAATATGTGTATTGTGAGAGAAATTCTGTTGTACAAAAAGTATCCGTCCAGATATTTCAAAATGTCACGGATAAATTTTAAACATCGGTGCAGGTATATCTGTATATAAATAACAATATAACGACACTTCTATGTCAAATGTCACATGTGTATAAGAGTGCATTTTACGCGAGATATGAACAATTTAATCTTTCAGAGTAATAGTAATACCTACTCTGTAGGATTATACTTATGACATCACGAGAGAGAAAACGCGTTTTATCAGGCAGCTTTGGGAGTTTGCCACGTGGAAATACCTACGTCGAAACAGTATTACGATCCGCATGATTGACGATTTCCATTCAACGCGCTTACTTTTCATCTTCAACTCTTATGATTTTTTTCTCTTTCTCTCTCTCTCTCTCTGTCTCCTGTTCGTGCTCGAGACTTGCAGAAATAGGTTGCGAAGCGAGGGGGTATACGCGTTATGTGTCGTGGACGAGGCTTGTGATCGATAGGGTCTAAACCGCCCCTACCAAGCCGCCCCATACCAACGCCATTCCGTCACACCATAACCCACACATACACGCCGTGTTTACCAACACTCTCGCGTCACGTGCATAATGCGATATACATAAATATATAGGGGAAGGGGGTGAGATATCGGTGTTACCAGCGGCGAGAAAGCGCAACTCGTGTTTGCCGACACGAAGTTGCAAAACGATAGGTCTGTCGATACCTTTTCGGTGCGTTGCTATTGTTGCGATTATTTCTTTTTTTCTTTTTCCTGTGAACGTGTATAGGATGTTTCACGCTCTGTTTTTTTTGGATTAAATATAAGCTCATGGATTGTTTTTACAACGAAAATTTCAAATATTTTTCATGACATTTTCATCCGAGATAGAGCCATTTTCGACAGAATATAGGTAGAATACCATGGTATTTGCTTTTATAAAGCCATAAAAATTACTGCAATAAATTAACTGAAAGTTACTATTGCTTTTGAAATTTCTCTTGTTCGCTAAAGAAACATGAGTTTTACACCATTGTTTCGCACAATGGTTCGTTTTATGGAGGAAAACGTGAAAAGCTAAGCCAAGAGATTCAAACAGATTGCGAATATTTCGCTGTATGTATGAAATGATAAATAAACACCATATCTTATATAGATATAACACATATCGTCGCAGAATATCGAAATTTCAGCCTTTTGACGTATTAATCCCGCGAGAGATTCCAGGCTTCTCCTTTCGAACGACATTCTTCGCGTTTCCACGACACGGCTCTTCATTTCGACAAGATATTAATCTTGCAGTCAAGAATTTCTCCGAGCGCACGATATGTAAAATTTTAGACGCGTATTTTAAATCTACAATTGCCTTATCGCTTCTAATCTAGTGTCTACGTATTTGCCGAATGTCTGACAATTCTGTCGAGCTGCATTATTCCTTTTTGTTAATAATATATCAAGCTTATGTCCTTTTTCCCTTCCATATTGCGTACCAAATGCGTATGTATATACGTGTGTCACCTCG
This sequence comes from Anoplolepis gracilipes, assembly GCF_047496725.1. Taxonomy (NCBI): domain Eukaryota; kingdom Metazoa; phylum Arthropoda; class Insecta; order Hymenoptera; family Formicidae; genus Anoplolepis; species Anoplolepis gracilipes. The sequence goes on from NC_132981.1 coordinate 3,444,491, forward strand.
AAAAAAGTATCTACAAAATTCCCTTATGAACTCAATATTTATCTATCGAATGTTAATAACTCTGATGTAGAGATAATGCAATTCGGAAACGATGGCACATAAAACAAAAGTCAACAAACTTTGCGGAAGCCGCGTGTGACAGGTGTCAATCGTCTCGACGTGTAGATTGCATGTAAATACAATTGTTCACATAAATATAATTGTGTAGTTGGTGGAATGTTTAAACATTCATTATATATGATCGCTCTATATATATTTCATTTTTTTAAATCGTGTTACTTAAGTCACTTAAAACAATTAAAAGAATGTAATCAATTCTTCATATTATCACTTTATATAATAGTTTTATTTTGTACTAAAAAAAAAAGAGTACTCGCACACATGTCTTGTCGTTAATATTTATTTCTCTTCTGCAAGAGAACGACGCACGTGTCTACAATTTGCTTACTTTATATCTTCGATATCATGCAAACTCGAGTTTATTCAACGTATGTATACTTTAAGATTATATCGCGGTAAAACAGCAAGCATCACGAAGATGGAAATCTTTCATTTTCGCGACATGCTAAGAGTGTGTGCGAGCTCGTGAGTTTTTCCCTCTTGTGGGGTAAATCTGTCTTCGCGAGTGAAATATCCGTGTTTGTGAGTTGAACGCGTAACATGAGAGCCACTCTAAACAGATACGTTTGTTCCGACAGGCGGATAATATCTGTTACAAGTGTGTGTGTCGAAGCAAATTACGGGATCGACCGATCAGGGACGACACAGAGCCTACAACGTTTTCATCTTGGCCGCCAGGCAAATTCGCCCTCTCCATTCATACCGCGCATATTTCCTCCGCGCTATATCTCTCCTCGGGAGCATGCGTAATTACGAGGCCATCTCATGCATTCAGGGTTCACCTGGCTGCTGTATGTATCATATCCGTCCGTCGTTGGGTACAAGCCGGTGTTGGTAACCTCGTTCGCTGAATCAAGGCGGCGGTCCGGTCGGCGAGCACGGCCAATCGAGAACGTTTGCGGTCGGTGAATGACTACGTCGAACAGTGCGCTTGTCAAAGCGCACACCCGATATATAAACGTCGCATAGGAGCATAGGATATGCGTGTGTGTGTGTATGTGTATATGCAAACACTGTCACACAACGTCACGCGTACACGTACACGTGCGCGCTGACAGCGATCTACGAGGGACATCTCGCTGTCCGTCCGTCCGTCCGTTAGCCGCTATAGGCGGGATGTGACAGATTTCACGGGACGACGAGCTAACGAAAAACTAGTCGGCTGTGGCGAGGTGGCGAGAGAGCAGATACTACATCCACCTTCTTTCCTCTCCCCTCGTAATCGTCCCTCTCCGTCCCTCTCGGCACCCCCGGGGCACCCTCTCACTGGCACAGTCGCTTTTATCCGACATTCCGACTGCCAGCCAGCTGTCACGAACCAGACGCTCCAAGTATCCGGCTTGAGAAATATCGCTCGCCTCTATCACAGCTTCGCAACTATTGCCTCGAACGTGGTCGAGATCTCCGAGTGAGTTATTCTTCAATCGCGATACGAGAAGGCTTTTATGGAATTTATCACCCCATCTTACGTGCGAGCATTGATTTTCAGAGATCAAAGAGGACAGGCATGAAATCGTTTTAATATCGATCTTTTATATTGTAAGGAACTAACAAATACATATTCTTGTTATTCTCATAATTTCTTGCTTTTTTTTTTTTAAATATTTGTTTAAAGTATTAAAATATTAAATACTCGTAACCCAGATTATTTATGCGACGAATAATAAGGTGACAGATCGACGTGTCAAGAATTGGAGAGTTCGTTAACTTCTTCCCGGAGGGAATCCGACAAGAATCCTCGTTAAACCCTTCGTCCCTTTCTTAATTCTCTTGCTCATCAGTAACGAGCTCGTCTTAACGAGAATCCTTGTTGCGTAGTAAAGAGAAAAAGGAGTCGACACAAGAGTCCTGGGGATATGTACGTCGTAAGCCGGAGCCGAGGCTCTCTCTGTCGCAGTAGTAAAGTCCTTTACGATTCGCCGGGCTGTGATAATTAGAGAAACGCCAGTCCGTTTTCTCTCGCACCGTTTATTTTGTTTCACCGAGCGGATTTGTTACAAAAGTCACGACTGCTTATTCTGCGACAGGTTAAGATCGGTTTCGAGTGGCTTTCAACGGCGCGTAAAACGCAGACAGCTGTTTCAACGCTTTTCATGCGTTTAACGTTATTCAATGTTCAATACGATGACATGCAATTTCATGAGAGAATTCTATGAATATCGGAGAGAAACGCACACAATGTTTTCTGTCTGCGTATAAAATGAATGTTGAGGAGAGAAATTGACTTGAAATCTTTAATGTACTAAAAGCTTTATATGCACAATATATTGAAATTCTTTCTTTCTTTCTTTCTTTTCCTCTCTTTTACTCTGTTTTAATTTACGTAACATGGAAAATATAGCGCAGAAATAATGTCTTTTGCTTTAGAAATGTTTTTGCAAAGAAAAAAAAAAAAAAAAAAAGAATAAATCGATTTTTCAATCACGGCTTAATGAAGAGAAGTTGTGAACATTTTTCAAATTATATGCTTTTTCGTGTTTGTTTGTTTTTTTTTTTTTCGAGAGAGAGAGAGAGATCGGTATTTACGCGTGCAATATATAGTACCGTAGTATACATACCGACCTGCAGGAATTTCGGTATGGCGGTTTGTCGTACAGGTGACAGCCGCTCGATCAACGTTCCGAGTTCCTAACACATGGAGCGCCCTTTGTACACGCAATAAGTCTATCGGGTGTCGTGCAGGATATTGCAGTGGTTTCCTCCGAATCTAGATTCCGTATGACAATATGTAACCACCTGAAATGAAGCGCCGTTTGATTTATTAATCGATATGTTATCCCTAGGATCTTGTAGTTTGGTCAACGTTGATACAGATGTAATTTAGCTCCGAAAGTTCAGGAGCTTTACATACAATTATACATGATACGTATAAATTATAATATTTTAATTTATAGAAATATTTTAAATATTTTAAATTTTAGAAATAAATTATGAAATATAAAAAAATTATATAAATATATAATTATTATTTCTATAACTCGAGATTTAATTATAGAAGGAGTATATCATACAAAATGTATACGAATCGAAAAAGAAACTACTACAAGACGGTAATTAGCTCCTTTACATTGATTTATGAAACATTTTCTTAAAATTAAAAGTTCTTTTACCGGATTTATATTTTTATTTCCATTTAAAAAAAATTTTTATACACTTGCACTAAATGTTGTAACGTCGCAGTAAACTATCTTTTTCCCTTTGTAATTTGACATCTTTAATCGACCTTCGCATTATAATCAAGCAAAATCCATGTATTTCTTTAATCGTTGGAGAGAAAAATTTACAGACTGACATAATTTTTGAACTTTATTTCTTCTCTTCATTCATCTTGTTCACGGCATATGCGTTATCAGTCGCACTTTTGTCAGGTATATTATCGTTCCTCGCCGCGTGCGCATTCTGAAAAACTGAAAAGTCTAGACGGGAATTGTCGTAATTTCAACAGGCGAGATTAGAGCATGCTTGAAAGTTCCTATATAGTGGAAGGGAACTGCATCCTTGCTTCAAGTTGAAAAGTTTGTCGGCGGCGATGATATGTTTGCGTTCCTTTGCTTCTCCTTATCGACCATTCTCAAGCTCGTACTCTCTCAAGTGCATCTGACATTCTTGTGTTTTTTTCTTCCACTTCAACTTAGCTCGCGGCATAACTTTCGTAATTTCAGGAACCAGTTCACTTCTCAACCATGATCTTCTTGTCACAAATAAGGATCGATCGGGATATGCAGGTTTCAAAAGTCGGTTGCCGCGATTTAAACTTCAGAAACTTTGTGCAGTTTTCAAACTAGCAGTTGGAATATTTTCAGGATTCTTAATGAGAATTTCAAAAATATTGTAAAAGTTAGTGAGTCGTAAAGTTTTTCTGTGTTTATCTCTAAAATTGGAGAGAAACATTCTGTTGCATGTTTTTTTTTTCATCACGTGAATTAATTTGCATTAGAAGAAAAACTTATTAAAGAAATATTTTTTATATAACTTTAGAATAACATACCTACTTGTCTACTGAAGTGTATTTTAAATCGTAATATTTTTACAGCTGCTTGCTACGTTTACATATCTTTAATCTATGTAAACAGATTTTATAACATCCAGCATTTTACATCTGAATAAATTATTGAGACATTTTATATAGCGTAATTTTAAATTAGTAAAAGATTGTTAGTAAGACATGTCAAGAATAAAATATATGATATCTTATGTGCATAAGATATCTCTTAATCTTGATCACGATCGTAAAACGGGAAATACTGATTTGCGTGACGAAAGCGTAAAAATTTAATTAGAGAAAGCATGTGAAATATAAAATCGAAAGACGCTTGTCATTTCGTTGAATGCCTAGTTATTGTATTCATATAAAGTTTATTCAATTACATGCTTTTGTTAAAATGTAAATGTCTGCTTTTAATAACTACTAAATAATACGCATTTGTTTATACGGTGTTACAACCGATATTGATATAACCATCTGGTGGAGTTGTATCTTTTTCTCTCTCACTCGTATTTCAATAAATTTTAAATAATAAAGATGAGATTAATAATATACAATAAGAATTAAATTATTTTATATGTTTGATTGTAAGTTTCTAATTAATTATTTATATCTTTTAATTATGAATTATTTATTTACGACTTAATATAACGTTTTATATTTTTACTAGTAGTAATCCAATTTGATACGGAATCCTGTTGTACATCGGGATCGTAAATATTACGAACTGATCATTAACTCACGCGGCCGGCGGGTTCTCCTCTAAAAAAAGGAATCAATTTTCTTCTCTACGTCACATAATGCAATTTACGCGGCGCTATTAAAAAAGTTATTCCGCGTCCGGTAACGCTGAATACACGTCTGATCTTTCAACATACGTCGAAATCATATCACTAGAATATTCTGAAATCTGGTCGCTCCGCGAACCGTTCTAATTAGTGCTTTTGATTAGTGATTTGATTAAACGTTGATTGCATCGTCGCTGTCATGCAGCAGACCGCGATGCAGATTAAAAAAGTATATTATATACCGCCCGACCGCCTTTTTATCGTGTTTAATATTTTTAACGTCTTTCATATTCATTCATTCGCGTTATTTGGGTCTGTATTTGCTCCCTAAAGCGAACGTGCTCGGACTGGCGTTGTTTCATTTTTCTCGTTTTGTTATATACAGGATTCGTTCGTTCGCGTACCGGATATCTAGTATCTAGTTGGACGTTAAGTAAAAGAAGCTCCAACAATTTAAAAGTTTTTCCGTTAACTACCAATATATAGCGGCGGATTACTCGCAACTGAGTTTGCGCTATTGCGAATCGTGCCCTTTTTAACGAAAGTCCGAAAGTTGAATTTAACAAGAGAAAGAGAAAGGGAGAGAGATAACACTGTTTATATGAATCGAAATTTCTCTTTTCGCCCTTTTACATTTATCCGGTTACCTCAATTTTTTACAACGCCGGAAGGGCTAAGTGACAATGGGGAGAGAGAAAAAAATTGGTCGAGAGAGATGGTGGAAACTAAAACATTACATACATATATAAAAAGGAATTTTACAATATTTTATATTTTTTTAAAAGAATCGAAAAATTGCGTTGCGTAAAAGTCAGGAAATAACGCCAGAAGCTCTTTGTTAAATGATTGGTATTGCAGAAACATTATCTTTGCAAATTGTAATGAAACCTTGACGCTTCTTGTGCATGAAATGGTTGTAACAGCTTAGTTATTAGTTATACCAATGCCAAAGAGGATTTTGGAATAAGCTTCGGGATAAGGGAGGGATGTAACTAGGCTGAGGTGCAATTTTATGCATGATTTTGCGCGTTATACAGGGATTCTTATGTCGAAAACTTTGGACCTAACAAATTATCGAACATTTTCATCAAAATAGAGCTAACTTATTATAAACGATTCATACAATTTTATAGAATTTTAAAGGCAGAATTTTGTCTATTTTTTTCTATGAAAAAATAAAATAAAATTTAATGTTGTAGATGTAATTCGATTCTATAAATGTTTTCTATCACACGACATATGTATATTAAACTACAGATAGATCTATATTCTAAATTCTTTGACGAATTACGGATTGTTTAAAATAGATTGAAAGTTAGATAAATTTTCTTTTTCTATCTATATTTTATATGACGATAGAAAATAGATAGAAAAGATAGAAGACAGAAAATAGATATTTTCTATCTATATTTTCTATTTATATTAGGGTGGTATACTCTGAGAGGAGATTGTAAATCGCTATCAAGTCAAATTGATTTGATCCACATAGGAATCCATGCATTTGATGACTCTAGCGCCTTGACATTAACATAGATATCTCTCTCCGATGAGACATTTCATTTAGAAGTAGCTTTTTTATTTAATTTTGTGTACCCTGGATATCCGAGGATCAGAAAGATTTAGTTGTAAAGGGCTAAGAGAGGAGCGCTTTACGAAGAGTTAAGAAACATAACGGCGCGGATAAAATCGGAAGGTCTTCGACCAGACGACCTAAGAGCCGTCCCGGTCGGCAGGTCGTCACCTCGGAGACAACAATAGCTTGCGCTGGTCGATCCTCTGTTTTACGATTATGGACAAACACTGGTAAACGCATCGATAAAATCGTCCCTCAGGACAATCTCATTCACTCGCTCGTTAACGTTTGCTGGCAGCGGCAGGGATAACGTTGATACCGCTGCCGTCGAGCTAACCCCGTGTCAACCTCGGTACAGCATTCGCGAGTCGACAAATACGATTACCACCCGCCCACTTGCTCGATGCCCAAACCAGGCTGAACCTGGTGGTACTTGTGGATACACAAACTTGTCCCAGATATCGGGATTCAACCCTCCGGCTTCCTCTCTCTCTCTTCTCTCGCTCTCCTTCTCTCTTTCTCTTGCCATGCGCTGCGGGGCCTCATCCCCTTGAATGCCCTCCCTCAACGTTTGCAACCCTTCCTCGATGAGTCTTTCGAAGCTCCCTCGGCAATCCCTCGAGTGCAGTCGGTTATCTCTCTTACTCTTTCTCTGCTTGCTTTCTCTCTTCCTACCTTTCCCTTAAATCTGGTTTCCTCGATCGTCAATTATCCGCGAAAAGGCAAATTTGCTTATGTTACAGCTCCGCCTGCCCGATTACTCGCTGTTACACGTTAATTTCCTAGCACGGTGTCTGATCAACATGGCTAAGAAACATGTTACTATGTAGAAACTCGATTGCAACAGTTTGATGCATTAATCAGAAAAATTTGGCTAAATAATTGGAAGTCCAAATATATCTGTATAATTAATTGTGTAAAATATTTTCTCTAGTATAAACTAAAATTGGAGGAGGGAGGGCGGTTTATATTTTATTTTATTAATTTTTATGCTATCATTTATTCTTGTCAATTTATTATTCTTGCATGGTATATAGTACTCACTTCCTGTAATTTAAAATGTAATTTAAAAAATAGTTTGAGCATAACATTGTAATGCATCTTGTAATAAGTTTTGTAATTGCTTCGACACTTTGTCGGCTATTATTAACGTATACTGCGTTAACGTAGCATGGCTACCCATGCTCTTTATTAGTACCTCGTACGATCATCCAATATAGATGACAAGTTAATTTCGAGTTAATACGTATATCCATCGACTATTCAATACGTTGAAGGTTGTCGCGTGGAACTTTGATGAAATTGCGTATTATTTGCAAAACTAATGTAATCTGCCCACGCGACCATGTATACGTGAGAGAAAGAGGGAGAGGAGGAGAGAAAGAGAGAGCGAGAGAGAGAGAGAGAGAGAGAAATTTCACACAAATATAGGAAAATGCGAATGTAGGCTTATATATATCGATTTTGAATCTTTCTCTTTCCTTGCTTCATCCATCACGCAACTTATTCTGTAATTATCCTGTCAGTCAATCGTAGCAACCTTTGTTCCATTACGTGTTTCATATTTTCTTTTCGCGGCTTGTCTATCATCGAAATGTTCTTGATAAACGCTTTTTAATCCCTCCGTACAAAAATAATATATTTGGATATATTAAAAGTGTTAAAATCTTGCTTCATACGTTACATTAGTTGAAACACGTGTATTTAATCTTTAAAACACTGATAACTGTCAATTGTTTGTTTATTATTTGTGTATGAGTATAAATTAAAGCGTTACATATTACCTTTGTGTACCGTATTATGTGATTTCACATAACATTCATAATTAGTTTATCAGATGTTAATGGTTTTTGGCAATTCTTTTTGTAACAATATGTATTATATATTAATTATAATCTCATGCGCAATTATAATTAATATATTATATTAGTTAATTTATCTCCTAAAATATATATTCAATGTGCGCTTTGAATTATCATCTATTTATTGGAATTTGAACAATGCAGTATGTGTGATAAAATGATGCGACAAATAATATAGTTACATAATAATATACAATAGATAGTTATTACCTTACGGTTTGTAAAGTCACTGAAGAGTTTGATGTAATAATGTCTATTCTATTTTATTTAGAGAATCAGAAAATAGAGGAAATTAATATTTTAAAGTTAAAATATTAATATTTTAAAAATACTAAAAAAGGTTTAATTTTACTTATTAAATGATTGGATAGATTTTCTTGAGAAAGCAGATTATATCGCTGTATTATACGGAATTCTTCTTTTTGTTTCGTGCGGTGGATCGTGTGCTAGAGGTTTTATCTTCCTAATCAACGTAATAAGAAATCACGTACCTTTGGGATTATCTCGACATTTTAGGCAATTAAGGGAGAATATCCGTTGAGAGAATGGCTCGTACAAGGGTATATCGTGATCCCGCAGATTTCATTTCGCGCATAAGCTGATTATGCAGCCGAAAGCGAGGGCTCTTGTGGGCCTGAGGATCGACGAGTAATACGCGAGATGGCACGTTCGACAGGCGTTTTAATTTGCTATCGATTTGTAAGGCCACGCTGTGGATTATGAACGAGATCGTTCCGATCGCGGCCCGATAATTCTGTCGCGCAACAACAACAACAACAACGTGCATTACACACCGCATACTTGCTTTGGGCAACGGCGTCACTAATTGCATTTGACTCCCCCGTACATTGTCGCGCAAAGAGGTTGTTATCAACTCGCTGGTCCACTTTCCCAGATTAAAATTGACATTTTCAAGAAATTATCAACAAATCTTTTCGCGAACATTTTTTTTGAGAAATATCACTTAGAGATATGTAATACGTCGTTTTTTTTTGGAAAATTTTTTAACTATTGCAAGCAAGCTTTTTATTTAATTTTGCTTGAAAATAATGTATGTATTATCAATTTATTTGTAATTACTATTATTATTATTATTGTTCTCTTAAGAATATGTTCTCTTCTTTAAATTAAAAATTGGAAATTATTTTCAAATGTTTATATCTATTTTTTCGGATATTTTATATAATAATATACATGTATAGATATATACTTAATTAATATAATAATAAAATATATATATATATATATATATATATATATATACCTATATAAAATTCATAATATATAATTTATATTTTATAATGTTTTTATATATATATATATAACATATTACGCACATATATAAAAAACAACAGTTTATATTTGGCCGACTATTAAAATGAGATAATGATGCTCATTTATTTAAAAATAGCGTTACGCTATTTGATTTGTCGGTCAAATCTATTTGAGGTGAATATCGGGTGAAGAGAGCCGACCGACGTATTTAATTTCATATCGATTAGAAAACCTTACGGCAGATTACAGGCAGTATCACGTGGGCCAATAGTTTCATCGACACGACAGATATAGTAGGGCTTAGCTTTATACGAGGTAAACGGGTGACAAAGCATGTTTCTCGAACGATGAGTACCGTGTAACAGGGTAATTAAGGTCGCAGGTGCATTAAACGGAGAAACACGATGCAGCTTTTTCGAGCCTACGTTCACGAGCGCGTTTATTGATGTATTGTCAAGGTAAAAGATCGGGACGACTTTGAAGTCTCAATTCACGGTAGATGCGCGTTTAATAACCGTGCGCTAGAAAAGAAATATTATAAAAAGGAATAGAGGAACCGTGCGTTCTCTCTCGGTTGTAACGTAATTAAAACGTTGTTCTTTTCAGAATTGAAATTGAAACGTTAATTTAAATGTGCAATTTTTATTCGATCTCTTCCAAAATGAAAGCTTCCTCTTTGCATGAAGTATATCACGAGCGATTCTTTCTGAATACATTTATTGACTGCGCGGAATATTTTTAGCGAGTGATATTATATGAGATCACTTATTGCAGTTATTATTGCCAAGAAACATTCAATATGCCGACGGGCGTAAATTGATTCAATTTACGAGTCGCATTACATCGCCGATATTTAATTATCTATATCACAGAAATAGACAATGTGTGATCGCGTCATCTTTCTCAGTTATTCGTTTGAAATTGAAAATAGACTTGATTGAAAAATCTGATTCAAGAAGTAGGAGCGAAAAACAAGAAGGCAAGAGAGAAGAGAATATATTTGCAATGAGAATTTAAACTCGGATAGAAAAGCGTCATATAATATAATCGGTTTATGTGCAAAACTCATTAACCGTATCAAATTCAAACGCCGCTGTGTAACGTGATTATATAAATATCAATATATATTATAATATTCTCATGCAGACTTTGTGGAGCAAATAAAGTTATGTTTATTCTAGAATATAATTTAGTCAATAATCTGTAAATAACTATTTTAAATTTACAAATTGTTATTTTTATTTGCAAGTAAATATTCTCCGCTGTAATTATGTATTATTTAAACAAATAAATACAGCATAAAATAAATGTAGTATATATATATTGTAAAATATTGAAAAAAATATTTATTTTATTGTTACATTTTTAATCTCTTCTTCTCTAATATGTACAAGATATTCTACTAGATAAAAAATTCTGTCTGAAAAATTCTGCCTGTCTCACTAGTAGAATTTTTCCTTAGCAAAAAAATGTTGGCGATCGGAAAAAAAACAATTGCTAGATTTTTTTTGTCGTGGACAGAAACCGAATAATATCGTTTGATCAGCGATAATGGTGGACAATGCGAGCGGATGCTGGGCGACAACTGGCAATCTATTAATCTTGCGTCAACAATCGAAGATTCGGGCGAAGAGAAAGAGATGGCTTTTCGCACGCCAGCAGGAGCGGAACAAGCTAACCTAGGAAATGACGAGATCATTTCATTATCGTTCCGTCATCTGTAGAATTTTGCGCATTTCCTGGCTTTCGTATATATCTTCGCTGTTATTCACAGCGGATAATCCCCATCAATCTCTATTTCTTTCACACAAACGATCGCGTTGTGACTTGGCGACTCCGGCGGACAATTTGCGAAAATTTTTTTCGTATTATTTGCAACAAGTTTGCGAATAAGACGATATAATAAAAACATAATTGATTCTCGATATCTTTTTCGGTACTCTTTTGTTTGTATAAATCATCTTTTGGATCAGTGTATTACTATATTAGAAAACTCTATCGAATATTCTTTTAATATAAATTCAATTATAATCACATATTTTTAATTAAATTTTAATATTAATTTGAATAAATTCTTTTATAATTATAAATTTTGAGTGTTATAATTATATATGTATTTTTAAAAGAAAAACAAATTTATGTCGGATACATTTTATCAAATTTTTAAATTTAAAAATTTAATATTCTACCGATTCCAAAAGCAGACGCTTAACAATGGAAAAAAATTAAAAATCATGGAATGATTTCTTTTGTCAAATTAAAGCGAGGAATTGGTTATACGATTTGATTAACGAAAGAATACGTCACGGCCATATCACAAAGTTAATTTTGTCCATTATTTGTTCTGGCACAGCTTCTTCAGAAAAATAACCGAAACATTTCTCGTCGCGTGTACAAAAATGACAAAATCGGAAGAAGATTTCCCGATGATATAGATACCAGTGATTCCTTTTTAAGACATCCGACATCTCTCCGCGGCTTTTACATCACTACTTTTCAAGCCTCGACGCACTTTCCTTTGTAGCTTTTGGAGCTTCACGAGGAAGCGTAACGGATGCTTTTTATCCGTCGTTTGTATTTTCTCAGACAATAAAAAACGTTCGTTTGTAAACTAGGAACTCGCAAAGAACAACGGCATTGTTTTTATAAAGCTTGGATATCTCCATAGTGCATTTCATGAAGCTTCCGCGGAATGTAATCAAATATTTTGTGTAAATGTATGATGGACACCATAACTCGAATCCATTGTTAAGATATTTTTTTTTAAAGTTTCCTTTGCAGCACATTTACATCTGTAATAGTAAATGTAATATCTGGTGCAGGAAGAAAACTTAAGATGTTAAATCTCAGAGTCGACTTTTTATTTCGCCACAAAGGAAGAAATTAAAACTCTGTTTTATGAAAATCATAAACTCCTAAATTTTGTTGTGAAAATTATATTTCCCTAAGAATTTTTTATTTAAAATTACATTTTAAACGGAATTTTTAATTCTTGCCAGAGTTCTATAATGAATAATTTAATTCTAATGTAAATGTCTGATGGAAATTAATGATGAAAACTTTATTAAATAAACAACCATATTTGTTACATCCGTAGACGTAATTAAAAAGCGTACTGCTACCGACAACAGTACGATGTATCCATTTTGTCTTATTAAATTTTCTTGACCTATGCACAGAGCTGTGTTGCAATGTATCTGCTGTAAGTGAAAAAATCCCGCGTTTGGTCAGCCTCGCGAGCGAGTAAATAAATATGTTTTCAAATACAATTTTTCTATTTACGGAACCTTGCAGATTGGCTCAGTGCATTGAAAGGAAATGTTGATTTATTTCGTGCATGTATGTCACCGCGTATGTTTTGTACAAAAGGTTAGAGAAAATTATTCAAGTCTAGAACAATATTTTGATGTAAAAGCGTATTGTAAATAGTGATTGGACAATTTTATTTTTCTGATTTAATTGGCTTTTCTTGTTACATATTTTACTACGCTTTAAATTTTAGATAATAAAAAAATCGTATTCAGAAAGTTGTGTATTATCCGGCTTACTGTGCTGCTTTTAAATTAACGTGTTGTGTAACACACAAGCACGGAAAATACGTCGCAGTATCGGGTCATTGTTAAGCGAACATGATATACGAGCTACGAATCAAGCTACAGCGTACTTTTTACTCGGCGACATTTCCGTATAAGTCGAAACGAACCCAGGTGGCGTAAAATTAATCTCGCAATATGCGGCGGCAAGGTTTACGAAGCGTGATTTCGAAGATTAAAAGTCGTAGTATTAACTTCGTTAATATTCCTGCCAGCCCGAAATTTCGTGCGAAAATAGAACTGTGGTAGTTTCAGCTTATTATAATAAAAAAAAAAAAAAAATAAAAATTAAAAATAAAATCTAAAATATATGTATATGATACGTAAGTGCGAAGCAAGCACAATATTTCTTTAATTATCGAGTTTATGTGGCCTCTTTAGTTGCAGCAATTTTATAGGTTTTATGAGAACGTTAAGATTTACGACCGAAATAATTAACCAACATTGTTCTGCGCAACAAAGTTTGTCAAAGAAATGAAGCATACATACATACAATATCTAGTGCATGAATGTATTAATATCATGGCATGAAACTTTTTTTATCTTCGTATAAGTATCGTTAGTCAATGTTTTATTAGTCATCTTGCTAGAAATTGGAATGTAATCAAAATTCTTTCACTTTATGGTCTTAATTAAACTGCGACCTGTTTTCAGTTTATTGTATGATAAACTACTGTGTTAATAGAGATTATAAATGCGCAACAGGTTTAGCTGATCATTTTCTTTTCCGACGAGATAACGCTTGAATGTTTCCGTTAAAATTATTGCTGAACACTAATATACAGGGAATAATATCAGTAACACAATTATCGTACAACAAAAAAGAACGACTTTATTAAAGAATATTATAAATAAGAATTGTCATATTTTTTTAATTTATATGTATTGCAAAACATAATGAACCGATCGTGTATTTTCATCTAACGATAAATATCACGTATTACATTGTATTTCTTAAAGTTTATACACATGAAATCGATAACAGCTTTTTTATCCAAAGTTTTCGAGTCTCGGTTCCTTTTCAAAACCGGGTTTTGCCCGGTTAAAATGCGAAATGTCGCGTACACTTGGCGAGACTCAAAGAGGAAATGCGAGAAATTTCATTGACGGGACAAAAGATACACGCAGGCGAAACGATTTGGAGCATGAAAATTGCAACATGGAAAAACACTCGGGTGGCGGGTATCCGGAAGATTGGAAAACCTCGTTGAAAGTCGGTAGGCGAAATTTCTTCACGTCGTCTGATTTTTCCCGTTACACGTTCCGGCTCGGTACCCTTTACCGACTGTCGCGGAGAACGATATTTCATTGTGTACACCGGACACGAAATCACGTAGAACAAGAATCGTTCGTTCAACGACATAACTTTTAACGTTTTGCCCTTAATAATACATTGGTTCGAAAAAACACTTATCCGAAGGAACTCGTAAAAAGAACCGTATTCTGTAATGTACATTCGACCATTGGCTAATGCCAATTACTTATGTTGTCGGTCGATTTGTCCAATAAGGCACGCAATACGCGATTTTCTTTCTTATTACAACAGCACATAGCTAGCATTTATAAATATAACACGTATATTACATATATATATTTTTTACATATATATATATATATATATTTCATCAAGCTTGTAATTTAATATTTGTCGATTTTGAAGCTTCGGTTTTTCCTGATTACTCGATCTCGAGCGAGTTCAATTTGTAGCCTAATAAAATTTAACGGGGCGAAGAAAGGGCGAGGGAACAGAAAAATACATAAACCTACAGTGCAGAATGGATTTCGGAATGGCAAGGAAAACATAGCCGCGAATTTCGACGAACGAACGTCGCGATTTGTCGAGCAGAGTAATTTCATTCTTGATCCTGCGCATTAGTTCCGATATCGACATTCACCCCGAGAGCGTTAATTCTCTTCAACGTAGGGACATCGAAGAAATATCTCGGGTCGAGATGAGGGTTGTCACTTACGTACCATATACGATACCGTACTCGGCGTTTCTGGAAATGGTGATGTCGATAGCTACCACCTTGATTCCCCTCAATCTTGATAAATCTTGATTTATCGCGAGACCTGCCTCACCTCGAGAGACCGCTACATGTCATAGCCCCATTAATCGAAAGCTTTTAGTTTCTTATGATTTAATTAATTCATTATTTATCTTGTCAACAACAACGAAAGAGGGGTCTCGGTGAATTAATATTTGTTGTGGATTAAGCCTTATCTTATTTGACGTTTGCGTTTTTTTTTATTACATTGACATTCGTAAAATCTGCTTTGAACGGACATATTTTTAAGGGAAGAAAGACCTCTCTTATTCACCATATATTTTTTTCACTCTTAAACGTGACACGGCAGTTTTGTAAATCTTCTTATATATCCTGTTCAAGAACCACTAAAGCAGAGAAGTAAAGCAAAGAATTTTCAACGTCAAGAAATGCAAATTTATGAATAACTGAGAGGCACTTTATGTGCCTTTGCCGATTCTGGATCGATGTCTCGCGATCGTTGGGTCTCTGTACTGGGAAATATGCTCCCAATATCTATTCATAGCGTGTGGCTTGACAGAGCTGAATTTTTTCCCCCGGCGGGCGAATGAAGTACGACCTATTTTTCGATTAGACCTTCGAAAAAAAAGCGTTCGAGCCGCAACGAGAGTCCTTGATCGAAAGATTCGACGCTCCTCGGTCGAGTTATTGTCTCGTTTCGTAATTTATCGGGCAAGACAAATTGCTCGGATTCCTTTCAGCCATTACGACAGCTGATCTGGCCCAAACTACGGTGGATAAATCAGTTCTTTTTGCGCGGCGCGAAAAGTCTATCCATCTATCAGCGTGTAGACGACAGTCGAGGTAATCCTCACTTTTTGCATGGACTGGTGGTGACGTTTACCAGCGATTTACAAGTTAAATTACGTCGATTTATACCGTGCTTTCTGAAACGTTCATTTTGCTACAGCACTTCAACGAGATTATTAGATCCGAATATGTTACCGCAAACTTTCCTAATTTTAATATTTTTAATTTGATTTTAATGTGAATTACATTTCTCAAGTAGGTTAATTATCCATATTACGGTTTAAATATAAGTCATTTAAAAAATTATATGTAACATGTTATATAAGAATAAAAATAAAAAATATTTTTTTAGTAGGTTAAACTGTTAATGTATGTATTGTACAAAAAAAAATATTTCATCCTATTTGTTAGTTTTTTATATCTTATTTAAATACAAAGGCACACTAATAGGCATATTAATATGGACATTTATTCTATATTTATTTTTTATTTATATACATATACAGGGTGCTCCGGAATTTGCGGACATGGAATATACGGCGTGATTATTCGTGCCAAAAGAAACAACTTTTTTTTCTGACAAAATTGCGTTTGAGCACTACTTTTTAAATGAGAGTAACTTAAAACTAACGCTTGGATGACCATAGTTCCGTAACCGTGTGTCTTACGACAAAAATTGATAGAAACTTATTTGTAGATTTCATCAAGTCCTATAAAAAAGGTTTTATGCATCTTTACTCTAGGACGCATGGTTACGGAGATACGGTCACTGTTTTCATTTAAAAAGTAGTGTTTAGATGCAATTTTGCTAGAAGAAAAAGTTGTTTCTTTTGGCACGGACAATCACGCAGTGCATTCCGTGTCCTCGAATTCTGGAACACCCTGTATACATAATATATATAAGACTGTATTGTGTTTGGAAATATAGGTATACAATGTGTGTGCATGTATGGACAAATACAATAAATAGTATCAAAAATCTTGGAACACTGTGCTTATCAAACGTTTCTCCTTTTTGTAACCACGCATCGCTTTCTATGTCAGAATCGTTCGTAAAAGGTGATGGATCGCCCACGTAAAACGGGGGGTTGCGTAATAAATTCTAAATTATGCTTTTTTATCGTCTTTATCGTTCCGTGCCGCGATTCTGTTTTTTTTTTTTTTTTTTTTTTAATCGGGTGGACAATTCTTCGTGTAAAGCGATAAGAGTGGCACAGCTCATCCCTCTACTTAAGAACTATATTTGCCTTTCATATCACTTAAGTATATCAGTTATAAGTACTTGCGTAGGCATGCAATTTTTCTACTATATAAAAGAATACCCTTTCCGTTATAGATTTCCAATCGAATAAATGAAAATTGTGAAAAGAATGAGTTTTAGCCTTTTTAAAATACTACACAAAAAAATTTTTTTTAAATTAAGATTTGTTTTTCTCCCTAAATCTAAAAGTTTCACATACCTCCGTCTTCCGGCGTTATCCTCGAAGATTTTCACCCCTTCGTCGCGCACCACTTATAATTACTCAAACACAATCGGCAAACGGCAACAATTATGGTCGTCTCATTCGCGCGCAGCGATCGTCTCTTGCTCAACATCTCGTGGCTGCTTCACCCCCACGAGAGAGGTCTTTTTTTCTTCCCCCTCGACGTAGGGAGAAAGAGAGAGAGAGAGAGAGAGAGAGAACGGTTCACTTACACGTAAGTTGCACAAGAGTGCCGGATGCTGAGGGGAGAAGGAGAAGGAGAAGGAGCAGGTGGTGAAGAGGGAGAAGGGGATGACGCGGGGGTCGGCGGGAGCGGATTCGGGAGTGCGCGTCGCGGAGGACGCGGCGCGTCGCGTCGCGTCGCGTCGCTCCGCTCCGCTCCGCTTCGCTCGCAACCCGCTCTCGGGGCGTGCGGGCGAGTCAGTGCGCGGCGAGGCGCGCCAGCTGCCGCACGTCATGATTCTACCCCAGGTGAGCGACGATGTACCCAGATACTACCACTACCACCCCGTCGTTAACAGGACGACCGCCGAGAATCGTGAATATACTCACTCTCAAATGATAGTCCCCCACCTGTGCATGATGAGTGTGTCTCGAACGAATTTCCCTCTTTTGCGTTGGTTCTTCTTCATTTCGTCAGCACGAGAAACAGCATGAGTAAAATCTCATTCTTCATCTTCCCGGTTTTCTCCCCCCCCCTCCCTCCCCACCCTCTTCTTTCCCTCCCCCGCCCATCTGCCAGCATCTACTTTCTCCCTCCCCCCCCCTCCCCTCCCTCCCCCACGATACCGCGCCCCTTATGTGTCGTTGTTACGTGTAGACGTAATTTACATGAAGGATGATGCATTTTTAGAGGGGAAAATCGAGAGTTGAACGCAGAAAAAAGAAAATGCTTCGCAGAGTGCGAGTATATAATACGAGAGATTTTACGCGAATGTCGCGCAGTGATGTGAGCGGCCGGCATGAAATTTTGCGGCGTGCTTTTTGGCTCGAATGCCGTCGAACGCGAAAGGGAGAGGACAATCTCGGATTATTTGTAAAGTCGGAAAAGTGAGTGAAGAGAGACGGGAGCTCTTTGCCCCGAATCGGATGGGAAGTGACGAAACCAAATTGTGCTGTCGAAGAAAAATTCGCTTTCTTCTTTAATGTGACAAACACCAGTGATTTCATGTAACGGGGATGGTGACGTATTACTGTTACGTTTCGAGTTTCCTGAAAAAGTCTTAAATAATAATTTTGTAACCGCAAATATTGCACTACTGGTGTTCCTTACATCGTGAAATTCGATGCCAGGCGTGTCGACAAAATCGATTCATTCGGCGGCGAAATAGTCCGCGGATAAAAATAACCCGAAAGATAATACGTCGAGGATGAAAATTTTGATTTACGAGCAAGAGACGCTAATCATAATGAAAATCGCGGCCGAGATAATAATGCCGGAGCTTAATTTTATTATCAGTTCGCTGAGTCTCGGGAAAACTGTCGAAGAATTTTACGGCGTCTTTATCCCTGTAAATTTTATGCTAAATAAATGAGAAACAAATCAATTCATCGTCGACGAAACGGTCTATTTTAAAATCATATCGTGAATAAATAATAACGTCGATCGAAAAAAAAAATTTACTCGTGAATAAACTGAAATATCTGAACAAAAATTGTAACTAAAGTTGGTCAGTTTTTGCGGACAGCGACTCGAAACATTTTTGCGCGAGCTGATTCGAGTCGGCGAAAGTTTCCGAAACACACAAATACGCAAAACTTTATCGACCAATTTTACGGAATCGGATTTCCTGTAGAAGCGCCTTTTCTATCACCGCAACAGGTTTTCGTAATACATTTCGGTCATTATCGTCACGATAATGCTAATTTCCCTATCGCGTCCATCGACGGATTGATTATCAGTGATTGACCGACGGAAACGACTCTACAAAGGCAGAAAATGAAATTTATGTGTCCAGGAAGTTAAATGTCCGCACTCTCGTTATGCTTCATTTGTATTATCACCCATCTGCACATTGTGATGTATTTTTGCATGTCCATTGTTGTAACTAAAGAATCCTTGAAATATCTGCTTTTATTAAGACTTTGGGATTTGACATATATGCGTATTAGAAGAAACTTTGATTTTTTTACATTTTTCGTGAACGCATAATTATTTCATAAACGAGTAAAATATATACATTTACGATAAATCTTTAACAACATTACATATTTTATCAAATATTGTATAAATTAATTGATTCATATTTTTAGAAAAATTAATGTTAAGGAAAAATTAAATATCTCTTTCCGTCATTGTAATACATATATTTTCAAGAACTTATATAAAATCGTCTTCAAAATAATTAAAATGTAGAAGAAAACTTCAAAGAATCTTAAATATAAAATATTCTCTTTTACATCAGTTTTAAAGTACTGTAGTTGGCAGTTCTGTATTTTTACACGTTCATATAAGCTTTCACATAATCTGATTCTAAAGAAAATTCTAGTAGCACTGTACACATGTTACATTTTATACGCGTACAACTATTGTATTATCTTTTATAATTGCTACATTTCTACAGAAAGTTTAAATTACAGAGCGGGGAAAAACTTGGACATGGGTCAGCTACGTGAAAAATGAAAAATCTAATACATTTCGAAGATTTGACATTGTGCATTTGTAGCCTTTTAAAATATAAAATTAATAATTAATTTGTAATTTGAAGTAAATACTGATTCTCTGTAAAATTAAAATATTTATTTTCATAAGTTTTTGTGTACAGACACACTGAAAAAGTTAATTCGCTATAAGATAATATTTACGATTTAGAGATTAAATTATATTCTACAGGGCAAATTTTTACTTTAACTCACAAGCTAATATTATATTTAATTTTAATATTTTAAAAGTGCTTTGTGCAATGTCAAATTTATGAATAGCAAAATATATTACAAATGTATGTATTAACTTTTGACGTAACTGATCTGTTCAATTCCTCCTTAACCATATTTGTGAAACTTATTCCATATTGGAAAGATCTCTGTGAGAGGGGACTATATTCCTAAAATTATATATTAAAAAAAGTACATTGTAAAGTACTATAAATCACCGTAAAACTCGCAGAGACAGATGTCTGTGGTTATTTTCTCCCTATAAGAAAGGATGAGCGCAAAAATCGCGTGCTTATGGAGTGGTGAAAATTCAATTTCGCGGAAAAGCGGCTAAAAAAGAGACGCTGTGCACTTTATCATCCAATACGTCGGTCGTCGGATTTCCGCGAAGTCGCACCAAAATTCGGAAAAACTTTACAAAGTGAAGGTTTGAGAGGACGTTTAAAACAACTAAGACCGCTACTCGTCCAGAACCGTTCGAGAAAGATCGGCGGGGAGAGACGCGATTAATTCGCTGAAAGACCAAACTTTCGGAAGAGGATTTTCGATCCAAAGGTAGATTGAATATCGCTGCATGTATTCCAACTGGTCTGTACTCTCGAGATTTCCACGAAGGAATTAAATGTGTTTTGAGAGCTCTGTAACTGGAAAAAGATTACAATTTTCCACTTTGCAATTTTACAATTTATAAATCACAGCATAATGATACAGTTCGTGCGCCATATCAGTGATTTACAATGACCGGGCAGCTTCTGGAAAAGCTTTATTTTTTTAATTCTCATTGTTAGAAGGGCTATTCGTTTAGTGGAGAGTAAACCGTAACATCAGTCCATTAGAAGCAATTACAGAAATGTCTTTAAAACGCTTTCTACCTCGCGGCATTTTCTTTCAAAACGCGCCGCCAGTAGAATATCTTGCGTGCATTTAACGTCTCGCGTGCAAAGGAGTACGAAGTTCATTTCGAATACGAAGATTATTTACGTGATACATGAAAAACTGTGACACTGAGAGATACGAATTGCGATGGACGTCCGTTGTGCGGTACAGTAATAAAATTGTGCCCGAGTTGCTTAATGAGTAGAAATTATTGAAAAATGTTTGTATTAAATGTTATCGTTATATTGCGTAAGAGATGGCTGTGAAAACATTGAGAAAGAGTGTTTGTATTAGCTGAGAACTCTTTGATGTTCGTAAATTAATATTTTCCCTTCGTATCTTTAGTAACAAAACGCTCATTAAAACTTCCGTGTAGCACTGGAAGCAAAACATTTCTGTTTGCACTAGGCGAACCGCAAAACATTGTAACGTCACGTATTACACTCAACGATGTTGCATATCTTGCAGTGTATATCGTCACTCGGAAAATACAAGCATCTGAAAATAGAATATTTCCAGCTGTTAAATGCACATTGCAACGAATGCAGAATAAAGAAGATTAAAAGAAAATAATAAAAATTCATAAATACATGGAAGGTTATTTATAAGATAATCTTTTATCTGATATACATGAGAACAATAGGAATTGAATTTACGAAATAATGAAAATATGTATGGAATAACGTTTTCTTTTTCTCACTTTCACCATTTATATCTTTAATATTGTCAAAACTGTACAAATACGGACGTTAAATATGGATATAAAAAAAATATAAGGCGCGCATAATAATAATTATAAAAGTATTACAAAGCGTCTACATGTGACCGTTTCACTCATTCTAGTATTATAGTGGATGAATGTGATTTTTTTTTTGTGAGATTAAAATGCATTAAAACTTTTCCAATTGCGCAGCTGCCTTATGAGTGTCATCAACGGTCTTCGCAACGAGACGAGGAAGGAAATTCTTTTCGCGACGCGGTCGAAAATAGTTTTATATATTGAGATAGTTGCCCAAGTGCCGCCCGTCTGCGACTGTTTGATTTTGTCGAGATCGCGGGGAAGGATAAGCGTATCATGATATGAAAGCGGAAACGAAGTTTAATCTCTCCGCGGAACGTCCGCAATTGTTCGCGATCGACCAAGTTTCGAATTTTCCACGAAACTTCGGAAACCGACCTTCGTGCTGTTTCCCTCTTGACAGAATGGAATCCGTCCAAACTTCGTGACTTGCACCGGGCACGCCGGAAATTGTCTCGGCCGGATTTTAATCGAACGAATTTTCCTGTCCCGATAAAACACAGCACGTTCTCGACGAGTTTTGTGTTTAGATCATCGATTAATTTCAGTCGAAAATAGATGCGATAAGCGTTTATTCCCGCGAGAGTGACGGCCTACGCCTTTCCAACTCTAGTTTCACTGCGAAAGTTTTTCACGTTTTATTTTTCGTGTAATTTTTCATCGAGATATATTTAGAACATATTTCTAGGAATTGAAATTGATTTTACGTCATAATTTGTAATCATAATTACTTGTACTGAAGGGATTTTTTCGCCTATTTTTATAAAAT
This sequence comes from Anoplolepis gracilipes, assembly GCF_047496725.1. NCBI lineage: Eukaryota > Metazoa > Arthropoda > Insecta > Hymenoptera > Formicidae > Anoplolepis > Anoplolepis gracilipes. Next base: position 3,467,287 of record NC_132981.1, read on the forward strand.
AAATAATATAATATAAGAAAATATAATACAAAATAATAAAAATAATATAACATAATAAATAATTATATAAATACATAATTCATATAATTTTGTTCCATGTACGTATGTTTCTATATAATTATGTTAGTTTAGATTTCTATGAATATATAGAAATGATTCTATCTTTATTTATGACAATAGAAGTATGACAGTTATACAGCTGTCTGCATATTCATAATAGAAAATTCATCTTCAAAACCGAAATTATACTGTTTTTGGTATCTCTTTAGATTTCTAATTTCTCTTCAAACATTTTATCGTGAACAAAAATTGGCCACTCAAAAAGCAATAGTCTCCGAAAATTAGGATCCATCTAAAGAGCAATCATAAAAATGTTACATAATAGTGAATTCGAATAAACTCACTAAAAATATCCGACCTTAGGGAGTACATCTCGAACAGACCTTGAGTCTCACAACTCTCATTTTAACGAAATAAAATTTCTTTTCGAGTTTTATAACTTTTTCCGGGTGCTTTCGTGTTCCCGATCCAATCGGATACACGGAATAGATCGGATTCAGATAGCGGGGGAAACTTTACTCTCGCGACGGTTTTACCTTTTCTTATGGTTTTTCCAACAATGCTTTTAAGGTATCATGCAAAGTTCAAATGCTTGATCCCGTCGAGAAAGTGCGTCCTCAATATCGCACCGCGATAATGCAATTGCATCGAAACTGCAAACTTACTAGGGTAATCCGAACGAGAAAATTGAAAAGTAAATATTTTATTTTTATATTTCCGTCTGCACTCGCGATACTAGAGTCTGACTTTTGTAACGTTGCTTAAAAGTATAACTGATGAAATTCTATTTTATTAATACTAATTTCAATATTTTATTATTTTATTAAATTTGATTAATTAAGCTATAAGCAATTTTTTTTCTCCAGCAAAGCGGAATTTTTCTCGACGTACGGTCTGTATGTTTTGCGAACTATCGGCCCGCTATAATCGGAGATTAGAGCGGAGTATCTTGTATCTCGTCGGTTAGCTTTGTTTAACCACCGCTAACGTGTAACAATGTAATTAGCGATCGTGATCTTCGAGTATGCGCGCGCGGAAGTCTTCCATCTCTCGAGGAATTCCGACCATCGCTCGCGTCCGATCCCTCAGGAGATTCTGAAGTGGAATGTATTCTCTAACCATCCGTGGCTCTTTATTTTTTTCTTTCGACATTGGGGTTGTTTCGAATCAATTCAGATCGAAGAAAAGGGGCTTCTTCCATCCTACGTATGACGGCACGCGCACATTCACTTTCCATAATATTCCTTAATATTTTCCCAAAATGATGGAGTCACGTTCGATATAGATGCTTGTACCAAAGTGCTCTGTCAACTCTATCAGAAAGGGGAAGTTTATACGTCCCCTTAAATTTCGTACAACACGCAAGTTTCGATAGGAGTTATAATGGATGTACTTGAAATAAGGTATACTTCGATCTTCGAAAGCGCTTAAGGATGAAACCCTTCCTTCACTAAGGGCGATACACCCTTATCAGCTTTCCCGGCCTTTCGCGTTTCTCTCCGTCGAGAAATGTTAATGCGTAGCACGAGAATTCTCGAGGCACGCGATATCTTCGCGAAAATAACAAATGGATCTGCAATCTTCTTTTGAAAATTCCTTCATCATTCTCGTCGTGAATAAAATTGATCTACAATTTCATACATGAATGTACAGAGTTCAAATCGATAAGAAATGGAGATAAGAACTTTATCATATTTCTACAATCTTGATTTACATATTTTATATAAATATATATTTTATCATTATTATTAATATATATATATATATATATAGTCATTATTTTATATATATAATATTTGTATATATTATTTAATATATATTTTATAAGACAGATCTTTCACGCACGTCATATGAAAAATAGCTGTGGAATAATCTTCTACATATTCTTTTCTACAAAATATAAGCATATTTTTCAATGATGAACAATTTTCTAATTTTTTCCTACGTATCGGCAAACCGTTCATCAGCCTAAACGTACCGTTTATGTAATCGTTCGCCTCACGTCAATAATCGATAGAAACTAGCTCGGACCATTTACTTTGCAAAATTCTCTTGATAGTATTGTTGTTGAAACAATTAGTGCGGCTTCGCACGCTGACATTGTGAATTCCAGAGAAATTCCTGCGGAATACGCCCGCCAATGGACCGTGCTCGAATGTAATGTTCCATTTGATGGCACATCCATTCGCACGGCGATTGCACGCAAACCTACTTCCGTTTTGCACTCGACCGCGTTCGCCGGCCGCGCCTGTTGCATGTTGCAGAGAATTAATTCAAGGGATGTGCGTGGGTACTCGCAAAATACGATTCAAGTTGATTTCAGAATAAGTTGGAATATTCAATGAGCTTAGAGAGATTATTCCCGCACAGTCTAAAATGATCAATTTTATTCCCTAGATTCAATGATTTTCACTTGTAATTTAATTTTAATTTTTAATTTAATTTAACCCCTTATTTATAACAGACCAATATTAATAGAGTAAACTATTTAGTTTCATTATAAGTTTTTAATTAAACAGAGGATTCTAATTAAATAGAAAAAATAAAAGAGAGAGAGAGAGAGAGAGAGAGAGAGAGAGAGAGAGAGAGAGAGAGAGAGAGAATAAAATATCTGAATAAACAAATAAAATAAAAAGCAAATATTTAAATATTAAATGTATAAAAATATATTTTTATATAAATTTGTTATTGGTATTAAATCTCTATATCGTAATTCTATGATTCGATAGATTGCAATAATATTAAAACTTTCCGAAATTAGTTTAGTATCGGCAATTTCTCAGTCACTGGCTAATTTATTTCGTGTCGTAAGAAAATTTCCGACAAGAATATACCCTTTTTACAAGCTGAGAGTGGAATGGTAGAGATGCATTTTATAATGTAACTTTTATGGATTTTTTTTTACTGATTGAAATCAAAGGTGGTAATAATAGTTATTAGAGAGAGAGATAACGTTACATAATATTTTTAATAATACTGAAAAAAAAAAAAAAGTTGAATGAAAAAATGATATGTTTGCTTAATAAGAGAATTAAATTAAGTCGCAATATAGTTTTTAATTAATCGTACATTTTAATTCATTTTTTTGTTCCAAATTAAAGTTTCATTTCGAGGAAATTTATCACTGTCCACGCCTTCGTCGTGTCCGACAGCACATGGTGCCCGAGTAAAAAGTCCGCTTGCCACGTGCGTGCACATGCGACGAGTATTTACGATAAATATCCGCTAAGCAAATGCACGTCGCACATCCGCGTCCTCATCGTCCCCACTTGTATTTGCATGGTAATTGCTAATTACACTTTGCACCCGAATGAGAATCTCGAGAGTACTGATTCAACAATCAGAGATAATTATTTACGCTCTCGATAACATTAATTCAATCGCAAAAGTTAATTAAGTTAAATGAAAAAAATATATATATGTATGTAAATATGTATATCGAATTATACGAAATAAATCCCTGCGACACACGACGAGAGAAGTTTTTTAGTTTACATTTTAATCAAGCATTTAATAATTAAAATTTATTCTATGTATTATTATAATGTGAAAAAAATTTTTCGTAAGACAAATTAATTGACTCTAATTTTAAAAATAAGTTCTAATTCAATATATCCCTTCAAGAAAACGTGTTTGATGTAATATATTTCTTCTTGATATAACGTATTGAAGTTTCCCTAAATTTAGGTGAAGTTAGTTCGCGGTAGTAATGTTTGATGTAAAGAGTTTCAGCGAGACAGCGTATCGTGTATATGACGGAACATTTGTTGAAATACGCGGTATCAAATACACACATGAAGACGCTTCATGTTAGTAGTAGAAGTTGATGGTAATAATTGCTTGCGCGTAGGATGTCGTACAAGCAAAACCGCCGTCATACCGCGTAATATTAAACAGACACTCTGGTAAGCCTCGTAAGTTTGTAATGTATCCTTCTAGGATTTCCGAATCTGCTGCAGGAAGTTATTGTAGTTAGGAAGCTGTACGTCTTGATTGCGGTCTCTTTTGACACTAAATTAAGTATGATAAAATGAATAAAAAATATAATTAACCTCTAGTTAGATGGTCTTAAATAAAGAGGCATTTTATGATAATTAATTTATCTACATTTTTATTTTATAAATCTTCCTTATTTTCGATGCATTTCTTCCACAACGATTATATGATTTAAGTACATCGCATTGAATGTTTCTAATCTTCTTGTAAATTTAGGTGAATGCTATAATTGCTTGATTTCAGCTTTTCGCGTAATAAAAAATTATACATGCTCTTGAAAATATCTTTACAAAGTGTTTGCTTATATTTTGGGTGAGAAAATTGTCATCAGAATAATATATTGCGCTTCGTAAAATAAATGTAAAACAAAATGAATATGGATGCCGTCCTTTTCGTGCGCGATATCTAAAGTTTCGTGGTCACTTTCCTACCTCAGTTTCATCATTAACCGTAAACTGTGCTAATCGAAGTGCCATGAAAGGTTCCTAGTTAGCCTTTGTATAATGCCGATGCTCAGGTCAACGAGCTGTTCAATATGTAGGCACTTAGTACCCGCAACATGCACATCGTTAAACTTACTCGCTCGATGATACACGTACACACCTTCGTCAGTTTATTTCGTCGCGCGGTGGGAATATCATTGAGAGTGTTTACGTTGCTTTGTGTGCGCGATGGAATATTTTCACATTTAAAGCTACCATGTAGATACTAATTTCCGTACATATTGAATTTCAATATTAACTATAATTAATTTTGTAAAAAGAAGATTATTTTATTGATACATATCTTTGACGTTATTTAATTAATTAATTGTAGCATCAATCACGTCGCGTGCTTTAATCAAAATTTATATATCGCCAGAGTTGATATGATCATTGAAACGATGGCTATTTAATAGGCGCCGTGATGTGATTGCAGAATTTATTATAAATCCCGATGTAATAAATATTATCTCGATATTCAAAATGAAATCTTTCTGCTATTTATATAGTCGAAACGCGTTCCAGATTTTGATTTGTCTGAACGATCATTAGTCCGGATCTCTAACAACGGTTTCCTGAACTCCCTCAGTCGCAATTTAGCGGAACGTTTCCGCTTGTTATCCTTTGTGCAACGTCCGACTGTTGACGCAGAGCTTGTCAACTGCGCAGGATACAAGTGCGATGTGGATTATCTTACTACCGTAACTCGTGCTGTGCGTGTATTCTCCATTCTGCCGTCCATTTCACTCAAATAACACCATCCGGACACGCGAGGTACCAAAGGAATCAACCATTACCTTCTTCCTTTTTTATTCGTATTATCTTTTCAAGAAAATACAGCTTTTCTTTGACGGAGATCTTCGATTAAATATCAAAGATTTTATCAGAAAGATATAATACAAAGAATTACAAGAAGTTTGACAGTTTTAATTATATATTAACTAAAGACAATCGGAGATATTTTATCATTTGATAAACGTTTATGAAAATGTCAATGCGTACTAATAAAATTGAAATAGAAATCAAATCTCTTTTGAAAACTGAGATGCCATTCACCGCTTTTCTTACAGTTCCGGTCAATTCTTTTATTATTTTTGATTTGTTCAAAAATATCAATAAGATTATCGATATTTGACATTTTTTTATAAACGTTTATTAAATGATAAGAATATCTTCGATTGTCTTTAGTTTATATACGTAAATAAAACTGCTAAAATATTCATTATTAAAAGATATTTTATTTTTCCTGCTCCTTATGTGCGTTTGAAAATGATAGTTAATTAATTCTAGCAACTTTTTATATCCTGCATATAATAAGTAATAAATACTGTAAAAAATATATTTCACGAAATATATAAGCTTCCAAAAGTGTATTTAATATTTCATTGCAATTTTATTACAATGCCAATTAGATATCTATAATGTTTTACAATTAATTGTAAAATTATTCAAAAATACATTTGATTAATTTTTTTCGCGAATTTCGAAAATTATTGTAAGAGAGAGAGAGAGAGAGTATATTCCCATATTCGCGCTGCTATTGATTGTTATTCGAACGTCATCAGTCTTGGTGGCGGATTCCGTTCATCCGCTTTTGTGCGGCGCGCCGAGTATCCCAAGGAGCCTTTTCGCGCTGAATGTCTCGGACATTCCAGGGAACCCCGTTATTATTATATGTCAAGGCGCATAAGCTTCCGTTGCCTCTCTAAACCGCTGCATAACTCTTGGCGCGTACGTACTTCCGGCGGGATGACTACCGCATACTTTAATTCGCTCTTACAGCTCGCTAATGTACATACACTCCCAAAGGTGCATTAGCGTCGTCGTTTTCAACTGACCGAGTTGTTGCGAGGGCTGTCATGTTCAGACGAAGCGCTTGTCTCGTTGCCTCGTTAAATATTATTAAGACGAAATTATTTCATTTTGCGTGATTAAAATCACAGTTGTAGCTTTTTATTATGGAAAAGAATTACCTTTTTATTATCGAACAATGATTTGCACGAAATACGATAAGATAACTGCATCGCAGTTCACTTTTAATCTTAATGCTGTATTAAGTCATTGCGTATCGCAGTTTGTTATCTGAAGCTTGTAATTCGTTATTTAAATGCGTCCAAAGTTGATCTAAAGTTCTTATCGTCCTTTGAAATATCTCTCTTTAATCGTGGATTCGATAATTATAATAGTATCGGTAATTTAAAGTCATTATCGAGTTCCGATGTGAAATACCAAGCGAAGCTAACTGATTCTCCCATGGAAATCAAAGCCGAAGCGACACAACGTATCATGTTACTCGCGAAATCAAGGGGTTTTTAATGCGAAAAGAATATTCGCATTAAGCGGTGACCTGGAGAAGATGTATGTTCAAGGGACCAACTAACTCTCACATATTACTATGTAAATATCCACGAGACGTTTGCATATTATTCTGTCGCGAAACTCATTTGTGCGCAAGATCCTGCAGTCTTTAATCGCGTTTCCACGAACACATCTGGTGCCGGAATTAGTTTTCGCCCAATTCAGCGAGGATATTCAATGAAATAGGAGGAAATAAGCGGATATATTGCTATAATAGAGCACGGATAAACCAATTAATGAAGTTAGTTCTCCCCGAAATACAATCTTGTCTTCTTATCGTGAAATATCCAAGCCTAGCAGAGAGTGATACTTTGTGTGTCCGCTTATTATTATTCATCTATCTATAAAAATATAGATATGAATATTGTCATTTTTCTTTACAATACATGTACCTTGTTCTTCAACTTTAATTAGAGCAAAATAAAATATAATAATTTTGTGAATAAAATATACGTATTATTTCATCTTTACAGTTATAGATCTTGCTGAAATTATTTTTTAAAATCACTGTTTAAGATTAATTTTCTTTGAATATCATTTAATGAAATAATAAATATAATACACACACATGCTTATATATTATATAAATTAGCGAAATTTTTGTTTCTGACCAAAAATATAAAAAGATCACGATAAATGACGCAATTAAGATACTGTCAAGATCCTGTTAAGATAATTTTTCAATCCATTTATCTCGTCTCTCTCTCTCTCTCTCTTTCTCTCTTTTTCCCTTCCCCCCTCCCTCCCATGATCTTTCTTTAATGGAAATTTCTTAGTCATTGGATTATCTAATAATATATATGTATCTAATAGTCGATTTGCGATTTGTTCTTCGCTGGTTCTTTCACCTTTCGTTTTCTTTCTTCTTCTTTCTCCTTCGAGGATCGAAGTTGCAATTTTCTTTGCGCTATTACTCTTCCTCCATCTTTCGGCTTTTGTGCTCACTTAATGATCTGTAGGATCCAAGGGCTTTGCAAGGTGGCATGGGGTCAGTCCACTTTGAATTAGAGTAATCTACCTCGCTCGTGTCTGTAACAAATTAAATGATCCTTCCGAGCACTTTTATGCAACGAAGGCAAGTGAAGCAGTTTTCTAGATTACTAATCTCTCTGGCTTTCAATTAAATTTGATGTTACTATACACGTTTATGTAATATATACATATAGTAACCAAGCGAATTAAGAATCTCACAACAACATGTAATAATTTTGTTAATCTCCTTTAATTTATTATATAATACTTGTGTTATAAAAAAATGTAAATCTAAAACATTTTGCAAAAGAGGGAAAGAGCTCAACGAATGTTATTATTTTTAATAAAATAAAATTCCCAGAAACAAAGCTAGTGGTCTGATCCAATTTCCAGTAGAATTCATTAATTCATTGATTTTGTCTTTAATCGCCGCGATTATGAAAGGTTAATTAATGCTCAATACAACATGTGAACTGACCTGGAGATGAATAAAATGGCATGAAACCCGAGCACCCTGTTCTACAGGGGTTTCGCGTTTTCATTATTACCTCAAACATTTTTGCCGAGTATCTGGGACAGTATTCGAAGTATTCATTCTGTCAATTGTAATGAAGAATCCTTCTAAGACGTTTAAAGACAACTAATTGTCTTTAAACGTCTTAGAAGGATTCTTCATTACAATTAGCCTTACAACAGTTTCGAGCACCAATTGCTATGATCCTAAGTCCTGAGGTAAATGTAACTTTACCGCGACAATTGCACCGCTGCTTTCAGGATGGCTTCTTGATAATGCGACCTTAATTTGATTCGATTTATCGAATACGGAATAATACAGGTCAACCTGTATATTTCTCGTATTTTTGTAACTGGATTTTTCTGTTTATATGTATTCTCATACATTATTTATATGGTCTTTAATTGAAAGAAATTCGCTTTAATTAAGTAAAATAAAGTATATAAATATCTTTTATGTATAAATAAGAGAGTAGGAGAATGAATTATTTTAAATTAATATAAACGTATATTTTTCTCTCTTTTTCTAAAATTGATATAAAAATGCTACATTATTATTATTAATTGCTATTCTCATTTATTAACTCTCATTCTGTATACTTTCATCAATTGTGTATCTCGGTCATTAATTTGGGAACAAAGGATAATAATTGAGCGCATGTATCGCTAATCAACTTCATGTCATTGTTTATCTCGTTCTGATTATAATTTTTTATTATGGAAATTGATTAGTGTTATATGTCATGAACGATAAGTCATCGCGAGCATAATGAATTGACCTGGTTTCAGAGAAAAAGGAGCCTTATCACTATTCCGCTTGCACATATCTGCCTATAATGTTCACTAATCGTTGCTTATATCGCATGCCCTTAGAACGCCTAGCAAACTATAAAATTGCGACCGCAACGACATGATAAATATGTGCTGCTTAACTGCAATTTTAAATTTCCTTGCCTCCTTAATTCATTTCTCAGCGTTTATGATCGCGGCCACCTTCATTAATTTTCCGATAATTAAAAGCACAGTACGTCGGATAATGAACAAACCTGGAATGACAGGAGGATACAGCGATTGTTTTTTTTTTCTTTTCCATAAAATTAAATAAAAGTTTATGCGTTATTGAGGAATATTTCGGATTGTAATTGTTCATGTAATTTTTTATTTAATTTTTTTATTTAAAAGGAAAAAAAACGAGAAAATAATATTTAAGTAAAATTAAAGTTTTATAATTAATAACTGTAGTTAATAACTGCAATATTAATTTTGAAGAAGGAAGTTAATATCGCTTAAAAGCGATCCAAACTTTGTGTGTGGAATTGTTTACAATTCACTTACATTTTTATTGCAATCGATTACTGCGTTGCGTAAAAATTTCCAATTTAATAAACTATTTCTGTTGTAGCCTGTTAATAAAAATATAACACAGTTTTTCATTTAAAATTCATTGATTTCGTTTCATCTTTTCAATTATATAAATAAAAAAATTCAAAAATTGATGAAATACATGTAACAGTATTATTGTAGAGAGAAAAAAATATTAAAATTAATTTTATTTGCAATTAATTATCATCTAGTTTTTACATGCTTTGCATTCTTTGAAATCTTTTGAACAGATAATAATGTTTGAATTTATATCGCATAAAGTATATCAATCTTTTTTAAAAAAGATTAAAAAATACCAAATATACGCAACAGTGTTGTAAAAAATATGTATTTTAATTTAAAAATATCAATTAATATTTACATTTTATATTTTATTTTATTAGACTATAAATTGTACAATTTAGATATATTTGCCAAAATTTTTATTACGGGTTTAAATTCCTGCAGGTTTATTAATCGAAATTGTCGAGATTTCAATATTGTAGAATTGAAATTTATTCCGTTTCGTATTTTCCCTCGGCAAATGTTTCGATTTCACAGACGTAACAAAAAACGCTATCGATATGTGTCTGTTCAAGCGATTTCTCAGGAATCGTCGGCCGAGATACTCCTTCGATTCGCCGAGATTCAATCAACTTGTAAACGTGTCATTTCGTTTGGAGTTTATTCTGTCAGTAAGAATCGAATAAGTTGAACCATTGATAATGTTCTTGCGTCCTCGATAAAATTTGCTACGCCTCAAGGTTGCGATCTTCTTAAAGATAGTACGTTATTTCATATATTTTTCAGCAAGTCAGAAATTACGATCGAAATAAATGGAATTTAATTATAACGCCAATGTAGATCGGAATTCTTTTTCAAATCGAATGGTGCTTCTCCATAGAATCCATCGTTTGCAATTTTTACCGCTGAGAGCTCTGCTTCGTTTTTGTAAACACAATTTTTTTGATGGAGAACCGCGTTCACTTCGCCATAACACGATTGTATATATGTGAGCAAAGGTTTTCGATAAAAGCGTCCAATAACCCGTTAGAGTAATCCGAATAATAACACGTAAATTTTTAATTGGTGCATTGTGAACGATGCAGGCTTTGCCGTGTTTTGTCGTTTTTAACAAATCCCGATTTTTTTAATTGGATCGTAGGAAAAGCTTGCATCGACGTTAGTCTAACCGTATGATTTATAAAAGATCCGTGGAATTTGATTGCGGTAGAGGGATTCAAGCGATATTTCGATTTAGGCGATTGGACGATTCCGGATCGCTTTCCGATCGTTTCCCTCATGAGAAAGTTGCACAGCGAACTATAATTGCTTTAAAATAACTTTTTCGTTCGGTTCGTATCGAGAGTGCGGCTTTTTTGGATCGGAAAAGGCTCGCTTTGATTTGCAGCGAAGCGTAGAACGATGGACGCTGTAGAAACGCGTCATCAGATTACTGCGAGAAGAGCTAAGCTTAAAGAGAGAGACGTTAATCAGATAATCTACACGCGAGTAATCGATGCCGATGACTTTAATTAAAAATGAGTAACTCTCTACATTTCCGGGGGATTACAAGGATATCTCTGTCTAAGTTTTGCCAGAGTCGCGTCGACATTTGTTCGTCCATAATTTTCATTTCCCTCCTGACCGAAATTACACGCGATTAAAGACACGATTTGACCGAACAATAAGTTTAATTAAAACGGACATTATCGCCCGACGGCGATGGCGATGTAATTAATTTTCCGAATACATCACCATTTCTGGAAACCTATATTGATAGAGAACATCGTATTATATATAATAAATTCATAATTTGAGGCCCACGATGTATGTATGTATTGCGTGCATTTGGACGATATCAGCTTGTTGTGTTATTAACACACCCACGTTGTCCGAATTTTTTTTATCAATTATGAGCTACATATTCTCGCATGTTTATCAGAAATTATACTCGCGATTGTTAGCATTTCCCGGATATACGTCATCTTGCGGGCACTGATTTTCCTCGAAACGTGATGTACTTCGTTGAATTTTCAATGCTGTATGGATTAAATCGCGAATAGATCATTTGATAAGTAGATTAGAGACTAAATAATTGACGTCCGTAACGAAACCGTGATTAATCGCTCGTACGTTTATGTGCGATTAACGACCGTTCTCGATAAACTGAATAAACTTTTGCGATCATACTTAAAGCCACGTCAATGTATTAATGGTTACACGAACACGGTAATATTGTAAACACGATCGATGATGCTACCGTGTAACGAGCTACACATATTAGGTTTTATCGTGATTAATTCAACGCTTTGGTTAAACGTTTCACTTCCTAATTTTATTTTTAGCGTAAGATTAACTGCGAGATATCTATCTGAAAAATCACTATAAATTGCAATATGTGATATCCTATTTATTCATATCTCGCTTTTACATTAAAGCTTCAATTTAATCGAAAATTCCCATGTATATTCATATATTTTTATAGTTTGATATAAAATATTTTATACATATATTGGTTTAGTTATTTATATCGAATTGCGTTTATATTACTTAAAATTCGAAATTTACTTTCGAAATTGACTGCTATTGTTATGATGTTTAAATAATTAATATTTTACTTTTGTAAATATGTAAATTTTATAGTTAAATGAAGACACAGTAAAATTATATTAGAATTTATGATGTCTGATAGCACGTCCCGCAAGTTATTTGCGAAATTGTCGGGCATTGCGACAAATATGAAATCGATTATCACTCGATACGTGCGTTTAACACGTAGCAAGGGTCAGCTTTGATGCCGCGCACACGCAATATTATTAATCCACATAAATTCAATATGTCTACGAACCATCATCAATTTATCGATAGTTAAGCGATTATTAAAGGAAATCCTTTTATAAATCAGAAAGATATTTAATTACGCGATGCGAAAAAAGAAAAAACGAGACTGACACTATCGGGGGATTATTATTTTACCTTTACTCGTACTATATTTATTTCTATTTTTCTTGCTCGATGGATGTGCGCGTTTATCTTGTCTTTGTCATACGATATTATAGAGAACAAAGTAGCGAGACCGATATCCAAAATATCTTACAAGATTGCACAGAAGAGACGAGACAAACAGCTTTTGTAAGGTTTGCCCCGGGTTGGGCGTGTATAATATTGAACTTGCAACTGATATTTCTCTCATCATCATTTCTGAAGCATTCGTGGCTCGTTGATGTTTGACGAAAGAGAGATAGCAGAGTTCTTACTCTCGCGCGCGGCTCCAATTAGCACTGTGCAAATAAAATACTTAATATTATATCGCGTTACGAAGTGATCCTTGTCTACATCGTTCTCTCTCAGCGAAAAGTCTTAATTAGGTATGTTTTACAATTTGTCGGCGTTTGCACATAGGATCTGGAAACTTTTTGAGAGAGACGAGCGATGTTTTCTCGTCATTCGCCGAGATTCATCTGAAATTCTTTATTCGGTGGTCCAATTACAAAAATAATGATATTAGCGCGACGCGCACGTATTTTACTGCGAGTAATTGTGATCGATGACGACTCCTCGTTCGATCTGTCAAGTCAGAACGTATCGCGAACATAATTAATAAAAATTGAAGAATCGCCGATTCCGACGATACGTTTTTATCCGTCGCGTAATGTCGAACACGGCGTATTCATATAATTAAGGCTGGAAGTTGATCGAGCTCCGTGTCGAAATGAAGTTTATTAATTAAGCTCGTTTTAAAAGGCGAAATTCAGTCGCCCTCAATCGCTAACCGTCATTCCATCATTATTTGACGCTCAGCCAAATTGCAAATTAACCCTCGAGTTTGCGATACAGTTAACGTTATGTTTACGATATATAGTAAATATTGACTCGGCCTTTTTAATTGCGCTACATCCGCTTGTTACTTTATCTGTTATTATCGGTTTATTTTTCAAGAGAAAAAGAGAGAGAGAGAGAGGGAGAGAGAGAGAGAGAGAGAGAGAGAATGTGTGTGAAAAATGTGAATGCTATGTGTATATATATATATATATATATCTTTTATTAAAAATTTATTGCGATTATGCAAAATGTCATAATTAGTGATTTTTTATCAGCAGTTTTTCTTTAATTTTTTTAAAATTAGCAATCTTATCTATTAATTTTTATTTATCAAGAAGCAACTTTTCGCGAGGTTTTAATCTTTGAGAATTTTTGTTAGATCGAAATTACTCTAAATTACTCTCGCTCTTTTACAATCGTAAAGACTTGTGACGTTCTTTCAATATGCAATTTTCTCTTGCAGAATAAACGTAATATTTGCGGTCAATTTTTTTTTTTTGCGTTTCGCGAAAATCATAGATATAGCCAAATCATTTCTTCGGCAAATCCAATCTGGTGTGACTTGACGTGGTTTTATACGAGGATATTTCTCATCGAGTGAAGAGGAGAAACAGGAATATAACGGACGCGACACGCCCTAAATTCATTAATTCCCCGTCCATTCTCGTTAGAGTATAACAATTCGGGTCTTTTGTATGATACTGCTCGACGAAATCTCAATTCCGGGCCTGAGTACGAATTGGAATTTTCCTCGCTGACGTTTTTACGGTTTCGTGGTTCCAGCAGTTACGTTCATTCATTCTCATCCGTCACAATTGCTCTCTACCTTCATCTCTTCCTCTTTCATATAGCTGTTCGTATGCTTAAATGGGGATTATCTCGACCACTTTGAACCTAAGTCAATACTGTCGATGAGATTCCGTATAAATGGCTGCCGTCCTGTTTGCACGATACAATCGTACTGACGGTAAAAGGATTAAATTTTTTTTTTACCACATTTTACGCCGAAATCTCATTACGACGTTGCGAAAGAAGATAACGGGAGAGATGATGATAAAAAGTTTAATTTACCTTAAAACTGTTTAATTACTATACTGACGAAACAGCGAATCAAATATTTTTATATTTGTTATATTAAAAAAATATAAAAATATTTTATTTGCTATTTATTCGCTGTCAGCCTATTGAAATGTATATATATATATAGCTTATAAACAGGAGACTAATGAAAATTTTATTTGTAAAATATTTCAAGTCAAGGTAATTGAATAATTTTGATGTAATATATACATCTTTGTTTTCTCTCTCTTTCTCTCTCCTTTTATCTCTTGCACATAAATGTCCATTGTAAAAAGCTTTTGCCTTCTGCATCAGGCACCAATGGTAGAATAGTGTGTCCGTGACAATGATAAAGGAACGCATTAATTTTCCAGCGGCTAGATGCATTACCTACCTCTAAAGAATTGCGTGTGGCCGCAATTTCATAGTTTGTTCAACGGTACAGTGTGATGTTAACGGACTTTTTCGCTTTTTCCCAACAATATTTCATAGTAGGATTTGGAAAATATATATTATAAAGTGCATGTTTTGCAATGTAAATCGCTTTTGCGATTTTTAGTGACTTATTTTTTCTTTTTTTTTTAAATAGTATTCGATAAATCGTATTTGCGTTTTTATAAAAAAAATTGGAGAGAGAGAGAGAGAGAGAGAGAGAGAGA
Source organism: Anoplolepis gracilipes (assembly GCF_047496725.1). Classification (NCBI taxonomy): domain Eukaryota; kingdom Metazoa; phylum Arthropoda; class Insecta; order Hymenoptera; family Formicidae; genus Anoplolepis; species Anoplolepis gracilipes. The sequence goes on from NC_132981.1 coordinate 3,482,573, forward strand.
GAGAGAGAGATTCTGTTACTAATTTGCAAATTGCATAAAAATATTATTTTTTTACATAATAATATCTATAGCATCACGCGCGCACGTAATTCTTATAACTTCTGTTTATAATCAGTGGTACATATTCTACGTAGGAAAAAATTACACTTGTTAAGAAGATAATAATTTTAAGAAAATTATAATGTTTTAACTGCGCTTCAGAAATACGCAATTGATGTAAGAAAGTTGAAACGCGGAATGAATTGTCAGAAGATATACTTTGAAGTTGACTTAAAGATCTTGGATAGACTGTTTTGGCTGAGATTGGCATAAAGCCACAAACACAGCGAATTTATTTGAATAATCTCTAAGACTTTATTCTACAAGTTCTCCAGAATTCATGCGCTTATTAGCAAAGTAAAATTTTATCATTAAACTGTTAAACTAAATTTTAGTTAAGATTTAATTAAGATTTAATTAAGATTAAATATTAGCTAAAATCTAGTTATGTATATTTTGATAATAAAATTCTACTAACAGATAAAACTAATTTTCTCTATTTCAATTCATAATTATCGCTTTTCCGAGTAAGAAACATTTTAACGTAAAATATATATACTAAAAAAATCATATTCTACCTTGTGTTACAAAAAAGTCATCTCGTTTTAAAGATAACGTAATAAAAAAAAATTACAGCAAAAAGATATCCATAATCATATCCCTAGTTATAAAACCGCTTGCATAACCATGTATGTTGCACCCGTATTATGAGAATTATGCTCGTAAACCGTTGAGACGTAACAAGAGATGAAACACCCTCGCTCTTAAAGGTCAACAATCTCCGCACGATAATCGTACAGAAATCACGGTGTGCTTTATATAAGAAAAAGACCGAGGATTTTTACAAGGGGCACGACCAAGGCTTTTCAATTTACAAATGTGCATGTACAAGGTTTATCAGTATATATGCGTTCTCCCGTAATCATACGAATGCGACTGTAAATGGCTCTTTTGTCGCCTTTTTATATTCTTGTTAGCTGGTGGTTTGTAAAAGAAGAATGATTTTTGAAAATTCTATTCAAAGAGAAATATATTATTTATAGTTAAATTTTACTCTATTATAATTTTAATGTTATTAATATTATAAAGTTAATATAATATAAATTATTAATAAATTAATAATTTTTTAAATAATAATTTATTGTAAAATTAATATAATATAAATTTTAATATTCTAATGCTTAAGAGATTTCAAAAAATAATTTGCTGGAAGTATTTCATTTTTATTTTTTTTTGTGTTAGATTTTTAATAAATATTTTATCGAACGAGAACATCTTTAGTTCATTACATATTTATTATTCAACACACGGGAAAAAAGAAATAACTAGAAAACTTAATTCGTTAAAAAGTTACCCTTAAAAAAATGAATCTGTTATCCTTGTGCATGAAGCTAAGTTAATCTTGGCCTATGTCGTGACCGACCTCAAGAAGTAGTATCGAACAGAATAAAATTCCTTATGGCTTCCGGCTTTACGAAACCCGACTATATGTAAGTCCCGTCTTTAGGAGAATATTACAATAAGAAGAAAGGCCGCAGTAAATTTGGCATGAAGATGACATTTCGTCCACCTGTCGAGCGAAATTGTTCCTTTTACTGCGACATTTTCTTACCCTCTTGATATGTGTATGATATAAGCTCTAAGAATTAATGGTTGCTTATATTAATTCCATTTTGTGGTCAAGCGAAATTGTTACGAGATCAAAATTGCAGGATTAAATTCATGGCCGTTTTTACATTGGAATAACCGCCACGAGTTCTCGTGTTCGGTTGTCTATGGCTCAATACAATCGTCATCCATTGCCTCTATTGAGATGTTCCTCTCCAGGAGGATTAATCTGCTTTGAAACAAAGTAATCCTGTGAATTGCTGAAACTCTGTCGATGTCGTAGGCAAAAACCTAATAGCGTAGTTGTTAGCGAACGAACGACGAACCAGTTTCGTGCAACATAGTTTTGCAAAGTGTACTACTATACTTTGCCATTAGCGAATTTATGAAGCGTCGAAGTGTGAAACTTTGAAACCGTTTGTCCTCTTATTATTTAATGATTATTAATTACTAATATTAATATCTATGAATATTAATATTATAATAATTAATATCTATGAACATATTTCAAAATTTTATAAAGAAAATCTTATAATATTGAATAATTACTTAATCATAATTTTGCAATAATAATAATATTAATTAAAGGAAGCATTATTAATTACAATAGCAAATTATTAGAAGTCTTAAAAAAATATACATTTTTTTATCTTAATCTTAATTTATGACGAAATTATCTTTTAGTCCGCGACCACACGACAAAAATATTTTACAGACTGAAGAATTATTCGCGGTTAGGTCGTCTAGATAAGGCGTAGTTCATCTTACAAAGTGCACTAATTAAGTAAGAGACGCTGGAAGGATCAAACCTCCCGAGACCGCGGCTGGCAATAATGCCGTTAGGATATGATCTTGCTGTTTTATGAGAATACCCTTGGAAGGTTAATAACGCTCTCCTCACATAGCGAAAATATTATCTGAATGAGGAAACTTTAGATAACTGCGAATCATCAAATAAATTTGTCTGAGACAATAGCCGGTCGGAATATTAACCCTCCACCAGTGGACGTCAGGACTAATGATTCATATCTTAATAATGTTTTGTAAAACTCACTTAATAATATCGAAACAAATATTTCATGTGTGCACTATGTAAAACAGTAATAACTTTTATTTTGAAAATATTTTTTTTGTTTTAATTAAATATTTTTTCTTTTAATTGTCAAATAATATTTTTAAAAAATAGAATATTTAAGAATATTATATATGTATATAAAGTTAAAATCCATTAAATAAAATTTTAATTTGGGACATGTATAAAAAAATGTACTATGAGTCAAAAATTGATCCAACCTTTATGCATGAGGATTAAATCGCCCCGTAATATACATATTTGCATATTGGAGCACGTTAATATAATCCTATAATATATACGCGATAATTACTTGAATACTTCGATAACTCTCGACAACTTGCTCATTAATACAATCCTTTACCGTATATTTTTCTATTAACGATCTATATTAAACGATAGTTATACATAACGCTTTGTGATTTTTATCGTCTAACGGTGATAAACGCGGAGTGAGTTTCGTATTAAATCGTTAGTTACACGATAGGGGTCAGTTGATCATTCATTAATGTCAATTGTTCAGCTTTACGATCAACGTTTTATTTATTTTTTGAGGATTATTATATTAAACTTAATCACAAATATCTATTAAATGAGTTAAGTAATAAAAATATAATAATATTTATAGTGAAATATATTTTGAAATTATTTAACATAAATTTTAAAAATGTTAGAAAACGGGACGTACATTTTCTAAAAAAAATGAAAACAAAAGGTGACCTCAATACATAATACATAAGACTGATTCTGTGTTCTTTCTGTTTCTATGTGTGTGTATATGTATGTATGGAATAGCGAATTTCTTGTATTGTGCTCCTATATTTCTTGTACGTAAATCATATAAATTGATACAACATCAAAAATGTACGGTCGCTCATAAAAAATCACTGAAGGAGATTTATAAAACAAAATATCGCTGTACATAAGGATCGATTTTCTCAGTCAGTTTTGCAGTCTATAAAAGTAAATTGAGATGCGGACCACGAGTAATAAAGGCAGATGTATCAGGTGCAGTCAGAAACGGATCCAAACTGGGCTTTGAGTCAGAGTTTCGATTTATTCCTGATATTCTTAATAAGAAAAAATGTTAAAGGTAAAGAAAAAACAACGAAAGAAATCGAATATCAAATACAAGATGACTAAATAGCAAATAGGAGATATTTCTGTGCACTAGAATGTCTTTTGATTGCGATATCGGCAATTTAAAATTAAAAATTTTCGCATACAGCTATATATATTTTTATGTTTAATATATAAAAAAATTAAACATCTAATAAATAAATTAAACAAATTATAATAAGTTTTATATTACATTAATGTTTTAATAATACTATTTATATTAGCTTTCATGTTTGATAGGAAGATGAGAATAATAATTAATGAAATGTGTTCTTTTTTTTACGCTATAATAAATTTCATCCTGATAATATACATACTTTGATAGCAGTGATTTCAATATAAAATACATAAAACATGGTTTTATGATCGCATCTTTTAATTCACATTACTACAAAAACAGATACACTTGTATGGTAATATTTTAATAAAAATTCGATATTCAGCATGTACATTTTTAGATTTAAATATGAGTTGCAATATTTATTGATTAACTTGAATATTATACATATATTTAATTATTTTATAATTCAGATATTGAAGAAGGTTTAATATAACAAGTTTTTTATTATTAGTAGTCTTGTCCTTTTCATTCATTTTTCAGCTCTCTTTGTTCGCCAAGAAATTCTTACGACATACATAATTCATCATTGGATATACACGTAGATGTATTACATGCAATAGACACGAGAACAATTCATATGCGCATTAACATAAAACATTGATCGAAAATAAATTGTTAATTTCCGTTGTTGCTCTGTAATTACGAGCTCGCAACAAAAGTGCACAATAAAAAAGCATTATGCCCGTATATTGATTTAAGAAAAACATAATATAGGAAAATATATAAAGCTGTCGTTGCATATTTATAACATACATTTTTGTTTGTTTTGTCCATTATTTAAATTATCAGTAATTTTTCAATTTATATTATATGAAATATTACGTGATTATGCATTTAAATAATTAAAAAAGATTATTATAAATTAATTAAGTTAAATTAAAAAATTATATTTAATTATGATAAATGAATTTAATTATAAATTAAATTAATTTCGAAAATATTGTTTCAACTACATGAATTTCTATAGATTAATTTTGCCAATGCTTTTATACGTATTTAAGATAAGAGTTGTTAAAAAGATTTAAATTATAGGTTTAATTATAGCACGAAATCAAAAAACGCTTGGCAAAGAGCGTTAACTAACTGTCTATCGGAGCAGAAAAACATGACAAGTCAGGCGAATAAATTAAAATTAAGTTTTAAAAATTATTTATAATAAAACAAGTTTTATTAGAAATTAAATTATTTCTGAAAATATTGTTTTCGACTATTCACGAATTTCTACAGATTAATTCTGCTTGTGCTTTTACGTATATGAATTTGGAAATCGCAGAAATTTCATGGATTTGTAGGTTTAAATTAGAAATCAAAAAACACTTGGGAAGGGCGTCAACTAACTGTCTGTTAGGATGGAAAAAAAAATGACAAGTCGCACGAAACTACATTTTGCCACAGAGAATCCGATCGGATAGAACGAATGGAATTCAATTTTACGGCACAATAGCGCTTACGCCGAGCGCGTACAAAGCGCGCGACAATGAAATAATCATAAGACGTACTTCGGTGGAAAGTAATCCTACATCAATGCTTCCCTGCTCCTCTCTTGAAAGACTCGAATCTCACCAAATCGCGCTGCGTCACAATAAATTTAATTTCGACGAACCCTAAGATGTAATTTCCGCCACTACCTCTTTATTTATTCATCTCCGCGATTCCGCAGCTCTTTCGCAAACTGTTCCTTAATTATATTGAATTTATTTGCACGCTGCTAAAGGTTCAATAAACTTATGTGCGATTTACTCATTTAATTTCAAATTAAAGCCTTTAACGCATTTGCAATTTAACGATTAACAATTTTATATATTTGTCATAATATATTTGTAAATATAATATATTTATATATATTTACTATATACATATGAAAAAATTGAAAATTTATAACAATGCCATTTCTTTTCCACATCTTTGTTGTTTTTTGACATCTTTGTTAAAAAAGAATCGACTGAGAAACAGTCTATAAGATGATAATATTATATTGTGCTGAAGATCAACTAAAATTTAAATGTGAGTTTCCTTTTTCCGAAATATATAAAAGTAATAAAAAAAATATAAGACTTTTTATATACATATAAGAGGAATATGAAAAGAATATCCTTCAAGCTTTTATCAAAATCAGTTGAAAATATTATACTTTGTATTTTACTCTGCGTGAAAAACAAAATTACCATTTCTATTTTTATTTGAGAAATAAAAAAAGAAAGAAAAGGAGAAAGATGATTCATTTATAAGAAATTTGATATTAAAATTTTAGACAATAGAGCGATCTATTTACGGAAAATTTGTTTGCATTATTTATCTCGAAATCACTTCTGTCGTATCTCGCGTACATTCGATCCTAAGATGAGGCCTAAAATCTCTGTGTCTCAACTTTATGAGACGGGAAACACCCTCGACAAGAAGCGGCCCAAAGCCAATTCCGTCCGATTTCACGGCTGTTCCATCACATCCGCTTAGTCTCACCGGGACGATACAAAGTGGTTCTATTTGACTCAAACATCTTCCTTCCCTTTACCGTAATTTAAACCGAATTGCAGGAAAATGAGCAGCGTTAGCAAAACTTGCCACGTGCACCGGATTTAGATATACCGTTTGCGATTTTTTTAATCGTACTTTATGACTTACACTTTTTTAGCGGCGAAATGCTTCTGCTACCCATAAACCTTTTCTACTAAAGTATCGATTTAATATTATACTGAAGCTTAGCTGGAATTTAAATTTGTGTATTTCTTTTTCTTTTTTTGTTTTTGACAAATAACTTTTTATATAGGTATATAAGGGAGATATATAAAAGGAGATAAGGGAAAAGAGAGGAAAAAAGAATGTCCTCTAACTTTTTTATTAAGTTGAAAATTTTTTATTCTGTATTTTACTCTGTGTGAGACAAAACTAGTATTTTTATTTTTATTTTTATTTAAAAAAAGAGATAGATAATTTATTTAAATCTGCATATAAATATTTTCTGATTTTATCATTTTAGAAAATATAAAATGTAAGCTTTTTTTTATATCCTTATTTGTCCCATTAATACTAATATTAGATATGTCATCAATTACAACAAATCTGAATTTACACACAAAATCATTCCTTTTATTAATTTATAAAATTATTAATCTTATATTATTATTCTTACAATGCTATATTCTTAAACGAAAATATAATATGTTAGGTAACTGTACATTGACGTAAACTGCTCGTTATTAATAGTGACTGACAATGAGATAATCTGATTTTCGCGAAAGGAAGAATAGATATGCATCAAGACATACTTCACAATTCGGTCTCGAAATTTTATTCTCGTATCATTGAGGAAAACTGAGGCGCGCGCGCACAAGCAACACCGGCGTTGTAATACGGACCGACGGATAATTTGAAACCCGATAATCGATGCCTTCCACCGACAGGAGCCCTGCACACAAGATATCGCCGACACATCCGCGCCGAGAAAATATTTATACGGAAGTGAGTGCGTCGAGTGGATGGCGCGCGCGTCTTAGTCGCATCGGGGTATCGCATTTTCATCTTCACCTATATAGCCGACATTCTGGGAGATTCACCGTTCCCGAGCTTCGACATCCGACCAATTTCCACCTTTTCCACCTTCGTTCTATCTTTAACCGCGATGACGCACATCTCCTTCGTCCCTTCGCACACGGACCTGGTATTTTATTGTTAGCTCTTCGCCGCATCACCAGCAGAAATGCAATTTCGTGGTGCATCTCACTCGGCCCGAATTGTCGAGTACGTATTCTCGATCGCTTAAAGCACGAAGTCGAACGTATAACCCTCTATTTGTCATCGTGATTCCTCTCTCCGAGAGTACCTACAGCGCTTATTGTCATACAGTACGCTCATCATATCGTTCATGAAGACACATTTGTACGTCCAAGCAATTGTACGCCATGCACAATTCGTCTTTGCTGTATCCTTTATTTATATAACCGGATAAGAGAGAGAAAGAGAGAGAGAGAGAGAGAGAGAGAGAGAGAGAGAGAGAGAGAAGGGGAGGAGAGAATAATGGTTTAGCTAAATTGGAGATAACTCGTCTTAGTCTTATAGATGATATAATCCAAGAGAGATGATGCCGGTATAACTTCTTTAGCAAGTTGAAAACTCGATGAAAACAGACACACAAGAAGTGAATCTCTGTTTAAGGTAAATGTCTTATTTTATAGATTGTAACTATTGTATAATGGAAGTTTTATGCTTCTCTTTCATTTAGCGTCGAGAATTAAACTCTTGAAAATTACTCAACTTTCGACATAACTCGATATAATGATATTGATTCTAAAAGGATTTTAGTTGAGCGTACGTGTAAATACAGCGCGAAATTTTCTTCGTATAAAATATTTATTATTATTTACGGTTATAACCGAGCGTAAATATATCTTGCGTCAGATATGCACAGAGGAATATTTATAATATAAATTAAATTTTCAAAGTTCTCTCACGCATGTCGCTAGTTAAAGAAAAAAGTTAAAATTAACGGCGATCGATAATGAATGTTGATAACGTCGTATGTTTACGATAAATTGGCGTTTGCAATCGGTTTTTACCACTATTAAAGTGTGATTCATAATAAAACATCAATTATCATATAATTATCAAATTGAATGCAATCACATTATGACTGATTTTATAATAATTGTACAATAGAATATTACTGACAATGAATAAAATCATCAAAGTTGGATACGTTTTATGATAATTGTACATCATGATAATTGTATTAAATCTGCAGATGGATTTTGACAGCTCGTTTCATTATTTCGTATTCGATTAGTTAGCTGCATCGAATTAAGCTCGTATCAGACGACGGATTGTAATCTACGATTGAATCGCAAATTTAAGAAATCCCGTTTTGAGATCGCAGTAAAGTGCTCTCGTAGAGAATTCTTGAACACTTTCATGTTATCTCAAATTATAATTCGCTTTTACATAATCACTCGTCGTTTTATTCAAAAATTCATATGCTCTCATCTTTTTAGAAATATTAGAATAATATTGTATTCATTTTACATGCGATCAAGGCAATAAATATAGATTCCTGTAAATGCATTGTGAAAATAGTCGAATAAATATTGAATAAATATTTCTTATCGAACTTTCAAACCTTCGTAGCATATATTTTTGTGCGTGCAATTTTCTTTTGCAGCGCTGTGGCTTTTTCATGCTCCACTTTTTCTGAAATGCAGCTGCCCGTATGAATGTTTGATCGGAGAAGTGAAGCAGACTTTCGTAGAAAAATATCGAGGATATCACTCTTTTGACAGATATCTAGACTTTATTAATGAAATTTTAAGTTTCAAGCTGTAGCAAAAACGTCAAAGCTAATTGCAATTAATTATCACAAAGAATTGTCGTGACATGTATTTTAATTTTTGTAAATTTACTAGAATACTTCTGAAATTATTATTATTATTTTATATCATAATATATAGTCACAAAATTGCTTGCCTTTTTGGCGAAATTGTGTTCATTTTAGTTGAAAATAGCACTGCCAGTATTATATGGAAAATATTTATTATGTATCACTAAAAGACACACTTGGTGTTAAGTTTGGCACCGTTTTACTATTATGTGTAGTTATTTTATCTTATGACCTCTTTCTTTGGAACATTTTTGCTGAGACGTCGAAGGAAGATCTTCTCCGGGAGGAAAACTTTTTGTCGACACGACTTATAACTGCAAGTCCATTAGCGTCTTTATATACTTTTTCCTATTTCTTAGCTTTTTATCTCAGACATACTGTGCACCGATATTAAGATAAAAGTCCTTATTTTTAGTCAAAATTATTACATTGTAATTACATTGTTTTAATATTTCTATTTTATATATATGGTATTTTATTTTATTGTACAAAATTCTTTTCAATTTTATCAATTTAGACAGATTTTCATGGGTTTCAATAAATGTGAAAAAATGAATATTTTAATTTTAAACATAAATATTTAATTTACTTTTGGTAATGTTCGGTAATAGTCAAATTTTTTTTAAATTATTTATTCTCATTATTTTATATATACTTTTGTAACATAACAAAAATAATATTGAAAAAAAAGTGATTAAAAGATTAAAGATTAATAATTACCAAAGGAACATGATTTTTTATTTATAGGACTATTGATCAATAATTTATACTTTATACATATTTAGATGTTCTAATTGTAAAGATGTTAAAAATTTTTTCCACGATGTGAAATTTTATTTTAATTAAAATAATTCATCTCTTGCTGTAAAATATTAAGATTGAATCATTTAATCATTAGTTTGATAAAAATTCAGGAATACCGACAAAGCTATATATAAATCAGAAAGAATCTTTTGAGGTGCAAAGGTAAATTTACATTTAGATTCGACTACAGAACTGGCAAATTCAATGGCGAAACAATTCCTTATCCCTGTGGCGAGACTTCGTGCCCCATTTTACCGGTTGTTTTACGAAGTTTCGTCACTTTTCTCTAATGGTGATGAAAAGTTCCGCACACCGAGAAAGAAGAAAAACGAACGATAATTTCGCGGAGCGACAGGCCTTTCTACGGCGCTCTCTTTACAGTACTCATCTTACAATTTTGTTCGAAAGACTGTTCGAGAAAAACGCACATTTCCGTCGAAGCTAAGAAATACCTCAGCATCTTGCTTTGCATATTCACCTTTTTACAATTAACGTGGACGTGTGTTGTATAACGTTTCTGCAAGATTCTCATCAAATCACGAAAGTAAAAGAAAATATTTATTTATTATTTAATATTTAATATTATTTAAAGGATTGTTTTTTTTATCATGATTATTTTCAACAACTAACCAATATTATAAAAAGTATAATATCAATTGCAAAGAATTTATAGAATTTTATTATTTCTGTTTATTATTTTCTGCAATTTTAACAAACATATTAAATCCTTTATTTAATAATATTACTCATTAATAATATAATGCGTTTTAATTATTATAGAACATTGCAATTAAATATACCAAATTATTCCTAAAAAGAGAAATTCTAATATTCGTGTATTTGCTTGAAATCGTGGAAATTTCGCTCCAAGTCTCACAATTTGTCGCGACTTTGTATTCTTTGACAACACGAAATTTTGCGCTCAGACGATATGGCAGAACACGCAAGATAACATTTGAATTTCATGAATTTTGCAGCAAAAGTTTTCTAATTTCTACTTCGCTGTCGTGTGCAAAGACTCCTTACGTGTGTGGCAATCGTGATATTGTCGACGTAAGTATGACGCAGACCCGCTAGTAATAATTGGATTACGTGAGATTATTGCACATTATTCACACGTGGCGAATCAAATTCTTGAACTCGAGAAATTGTCATACATGATATATCTTCGCTCGTAAAAACGCACTTGCGCGTAGAAATTGCGATGCGTTTCGCGAATTACGTGCAATTTGTGCGCACGATAAATTTCTATAACACGAGATATATATACCTATAAAACGGAAAAACAACTATGCGTTTTACGTGACTTAGAACTTTGCGCTTGCAAACCGACAAGAAAATAATTATTTTATACATATAAATGGCAACTGCGTGACGCTAATAGCGAGCGATTGAAACCTTCGTGAAAATTGCACGTTTCACGGATGTTATTTGCGAGAAAAGAGAGTGACGACGCAACAGTGGAGATAATTAAAAAAGAGTCGAAAAAAGCTCCATCGCAGTAGTACTTACGACATCGGTGTTGCATCAGTTTAATGAAAAAGTAAGTAAAAGAAAGAGAGGAGATTGTTGCTAATATGAAATACAGTAGACCAGTAATTGTATCATAAAAATTTGTCTTTTTTTATTATACGTATATAAAATAATAAATTTGTGTTATAAATATTATGTGGAGTTTAATTTAAAATAATTGAAATGGTCTAAAAGTATAAAAAAACAATAAAAATAAATTTTTCGTTGCCCTTTGGATATTTTTTCCGACCAATCTAAATGAAAAAAATATTAAAGGAAAACACAACAACAATACAATCAATTACTCTCTGATGCATTTACAACGATAAACCACTCGTGATAAAACTGCCACTCTCTGTCAATTCAAGAACCTGCATACTTTCGCTCGAATGTACTTTGATTCATTCAATTTTTGCCATTTTGATTCATCCATTTAATATCGACGTTTTTTAGCCTCTCGTTAGTGCCTGTTGATATTTTATGTATCCATTGTGTCTATCAAAAAGATACTAGTCAGGAGTTAACCAACGTGACGTTTGATTGGCATTACTGTATTTTGTGAATTTTAAATTCATAAGAATAACTTTAGAACGCAAAAACTCAATAAATCAATGAGAGAAACTGTCATATTAATTTAAAGGTCAAATTCTTAATAAGATTCTTAATTATCTTTACAATAAAATTTTTTATTTTAATTTTTATTGAAAAAACATGCCAATTGTATTTAGACTTCACTTGATAATCTCGTACGTGTAAAGATCTTTCGAGCAGATTCGATAAAGAACACTATCCACCACGAACGTTTTATTGACATTTGAAATTCCATTATTAGGGAAGCAAACCTCTTGCCTATATAACCTTGATTCGAAATGGAACTGGGATCGCGAGAACTCTCGAACGACTTCACGCGAACTACCACCGTTATATCAACAGCCCCGGCTGACGCGATGAGGGCCAAAGCAAACATGAATAAAGATAAGTGTCGGTGATTAACTAACTATGAAGCGCAGCCGTTCGATGAAACGCATGATATTGGTGTAATCTTCGATAACCGACTCCGATAAGATCAACATGCCTCAATATTCGATTCGCGAGATGTTTAGACAAATATAGGAAAAAAAATAATAAAATTATATATGTATGAAAAAATAGGATAGCAATTTTTTAAAAGATTAATATATAATAAATATATAAAATATAATTTAAAAAATAGCAATTTTTTTTAAAAGATTACAAAATTTAATGAAAAAAATAATGATAAATTTAATGATCAAAACATGATAATAAACGCGTATAAACTTATCGTCTGACTAACAATAAGTAGCAACGCTATATCTTATCACCGACATGATATATGATACAGATGTATCGTGACAAAGTAAAATTATAATAAATAATATCGCGCGAGTTGAAAAGAGAAATGTCTTTTATCGCCTACAAGCGAAAAAAGGGCCATGTAAGAGCTAGAAGAATAGACAGATCCTCCATTCGGGGAATGTTACCGGCGTCTTTTTAATTTAACTTTCCATTATCCGCTGTGAAGAACACCTTGCATTGTTCGCGTTTTTTATCGCTTGCGGCAACCTCGTGGAAAGTTGACGAGACGAGGAACGCGATTATTTAGCCAACACCTCTAGACCGTATGCGGGACACCAGTTCGGACGAAGAACTTAGGTCTGTGTGCGCGCGTGCGAAAAATTAATTCGAGTAACGAAGAAAAAGAATAATTGCATCGCCGCGGGGGAAAAAAACTTGTCCGGGACAGAAGTACGTAAGGCAGAGGCGAGTTAATTTAGATTACACGTCCGGGATTTAATTATGATGCGTTGCAGCTTAGTTAGATGTTACACATCCAACTTTCTTCTCTCGCATATATGTCCTGCGCGCCGTGTATTATTTATTTAAAATTAAATGAAGTTAAACTGAAGATAAAGTGGAAGACAAAAAATAATTGATTGATTAGCATTGTATTGGATTTTTCAAATTTTATGTTACTATGTTATGTTAGATTTTGTGATTTTTCGTCTGATTTTAGCTTTTTGTAATTCAAGTAACTCAAGCGAACAGTTCAACGTTATAAATGACGGCTATGGTAAAAGAACTTTAACTTTCTGCAAATTGTTTTTGCTTTTAATTTGCGATACACGAGAATAATTAACGCACAAAAGCGATTATTTCTCTTATAAATCTTCATGTTGAATAAACGGGATTGAAAGAGCAAAAAGCTAAGAGCGTAAAAGCTCTTTACTTAGCATTATCACGGCTTTTCGTATTCGCCAAGTCACACTTTAATAGATTCAATAGCAATCTATTAAAATGGCTTTCGTTTTTATCTGTAATATATATTTCTAAATATCCACACACACATTGTGCGTTTACTTTATAAAAAAGTTTTACATTTTTCTCCTCTTATTTCGATTCTTTTATTTATTTAATTTACTTTTCTTAATCAAAAGCAATGTCTTCTTTTTTAATGAAGTCTCTCCTAGCGGGTTCGTACAATTGGACTTAAGTAAAATTACATTAACACTCAAGGAGAGTATGGATGCGCTCATTTCCTGTATATCTCTCGGCTTTCGAGAACCCCTCTATATCGGCGGCTAATACCGATGGCAATTTCACGACGTCGTGCGCGCGAATACGCGATCCTATGGCAGGAAATCTCGTCGGATTTTCTCGGAGTGACAATGCCAACGTATTAAATTGTCCCGGGGATTTTCGGATTTATGCTCGCGCGTGACTGTTATCGCGACGTTATTCGCGACAGCGCTCGGGTAACGGGCGATTAATCGCGAGCGTGACAATTTATGCAAATTCATCGCGACGTCCGTTTTCTCGCGCCCGGCTTTGTAGAGAGGGATCCCGACAATGTCGGGCAAGAACGACATCGTAACGACTCGCGACAATGTCGAGAGCCTGCTCTACAGCTTAACGAGAACGAGCTCCGATATTTGGAACCGTATTCCATCATTATTTTACGTATTTTACGTATAATCGCTGCCTCACGAATCTCATATTGTCCATCAATCTGTACATCTATCTTTAAAAATAAAAAAATATATATTATATGTATAATATATAAAATATATATAATAAATAAATATACATTTTTCCTTTTATTTCTATTTCTATATTTAAAAAAAATTTTTTGTAAATTTTATATAACACTTTATTTAGAAAAAATGTTGATATAATGTTGCTTATTTGATAATTTATTTGATAGATAATTTGTGTCAAAAAAATGATGGATTTATGTACGTTAAATTTATGTAACATATTTAATATATTTTCTTCCTGTATTATTTTTTGTTTATATCTTATTAATTATTCAGATTTATTCATAACATTAACGTCAATTTGAACATAGTGCCTTTGTCTTAATTTTCTAATTCTTTATCGCTTAATAAATTGCGTCATCTGTCAGGGGAAATAAAAAATGTCTTTCTATACATTTTCTTGATTAATTTAATTATAAGGAATATTTAGCATGCTTAAAAGGGAATTATGAATTTTTCCATTTTCAAGTAGTCCAGAAAGAAAGATTTCACTTAAAACTTAAAAAGAATCAATGTATTTGCAATGAGATTTTACTTTATTAAGAAAGGATCGATGAAAACTTGATGTCTCAATCTTTAATTGAACTAGGTTTTAAGATGCTCTTTACATCTCATTTTTTGTTGTATCTTCGATCTGGTACGATCCATCAAATCCTTCTTTGCGATTCTCTAGTAAATATTAAATAACAGTATGCATCTTATAATTTTTTACTCTAAGGAACGAATTGTTGAGCTAATGTTGTAATAATAAAAAGGTAATTTTTTTATCAAGGAAAAATTGGAGTGCATTTTATGTTTTAATAGCACGCATGTTTCATTTCTGCTGACGTATTTTTAAATTTCATATGTGTCAGCTTGTATTTTGAAATTACTTTATCATAACAGGACGTGCGTCGCTTTATTGGCCGATATTAATGTTTCCAACATGTGACCCCGATGTTAATGGAGACTTTAATGTGAAATTTACATTATATGTCAAAATATGTTTACATTACATATTTTACACGTTATCGAAAATTTTATAGCCTCAAAATATAGTTTTATTATCCCGTTATTCGCGCCCTTCAAATTTGCATAAGCGTGCATCATTAATTTGCAATCTCAAATATTTCCATAAATGGATTTCTAACTAAAGAGGAAGTTACTCGCAGAAATTTATTATTAAATAGCTCTCTCTCTCATTTTCATTCTTGCGAATTAAATGCCACTTTTGGAGAAATTAATCCTTTGTATTTGCATACAATCTCTCTCTCTCTCTCTCTCTCTCTCTCTCTCTCTCTCTCTCTCTCTCTCTCTCTCTCTCTCTCTCTCTCTCTCTCTCTCTCTCTCTCTCTCTCTCTCTCTCTCTCTCTCTCTCTCTCTCTCTCTCTCTCTCTCTCTCTCTCTCTCTCTCTCTCTCTCTCTCTCTCTCTCTCTCTCTCTCTCTCTCTCTCTCTCTCTCTCTCTCTCTCTCTCTCTCTCTCTCTCTCTCTCTCTCTCTCTCTCTCTCTCTCTCTCTCTCTCTCTCTCTCTCTCTCTCTCTCTCTCTCTCTCTCTGTCTGTCTTTATTTATAAACATGAATAATAACGTGTTACAACTGACGGCAAATATATCTTCGAGCGATTCATCTGCAAATTTAATTGTTTTTCATCCCTTCGCAATTCACGGAAGATATATGTTCATCGCTTTATTACATTATTGCTTACATATCACGTTTGTTTTACATCATTTACATCACCGACGCACGCAAATTTCTGCAAATCCGTCGGATGCGCCGTGAATTTCCGGTAATCACGATGAATTCGCGCGCGTGGTTGTAACATCCCGCAGATTTTCGAGCTTCCACGTTGTAATCGTAACACGAGGGAAAATTTCAACAATAACGATGCATTACTAACTAATTAAGCACGCAGCTGATATTACTCATACACATGATAATATTAAATTGTTGCGTATAAAACGACAATTCGCGCTTCGATTCTGCAAAGAGTTCTTATAAAGTTTATTATAATCATTTATTACGCGCATCATATTAAACCGACATGTTTTTTTTTTTGTTTTTTTTTTTTTTTTTTTTGTTTTGTTGAAATTGGTCTTTGATATCAATACAAAATCTTATAAACTTTCAAATAAACAGTATTATTTTTAGAAAGTTTTTATTCTTTTATGGAATGTGATAGATAGAGATATGTACTCTTATCAAATCATCCTCCGTAGATTTCTACGATATTTCACTTACTGATTTTAACTTTGACACGTGCTCATATTTTTGACATTTTAATTAATTGCTTCACCGCGATCAAATAAATCATATTTCGTAAGCCGCAATAATTAATAATTAAACTTTAATTATTATTCAATCACGCCATAATATTCCAAAAGACTAATTATTCATTTCATAATGGTGTTCCATAAGTAACTAATAGCCTCTACTGATTATGACAATAATATCGGATATTATAAATTTAATCGACGATTATTATTGTTAGTATTAAAGTATTCGTCTTATTATAGTTTTTTTGTTAATAAAAAAATATTACATATAAATTATTTCTCTTCTTCTTCTCTCTCTCTCTCTATCTCTCTCTATCTGATTTACTCGAGAATGTATAATCAAATATATAATATTTTTATCAAAATGTAAATATATATAAAGAAAAGGAAAAGTGTATTATAATTTCTTGTAATAAAAAAAATATATATGTATATTATCAAAGTATACAATAACTAAATTATATAAAAATAAAAAAACAAAATTAAAAGCAATAAAATATTCTGAAATATCTTTTTACAAATTTTCTATAAAAATTTCGGAGAAAAATAACTAATGCATGAATATATTTTAACGAATAATAATTTATCAGCATATACATATAAACGATCTGTATATTTATATATTATTTAATATAAATCAAAGATTCCGCGAAAAAGTCGTCTTACGTATTTCATGCACACTAAGTATCATTTTTTTTTTTTTTTTTTACGAGTAACCGTATGTAACTTTTTATCTCGCGAATGAAATTCTACCTGTATGCCAGCCACGCAATTCCCAGAGGGGCATCAGCAATAAACAGTTCCGTTGTAGCAACAATAGCTTGCAATAAACTGAACTACCATAGAAAATGCAATATCCGCATAACGTCCTTCAGACGATTTAAACGTGGGAAACGTCCTTTTATTCGCATTAATTCATTATACAATACTTCGTTCAGTTTTATCCAGCATAATTAAAACACAAGATATAACGTAAGTCTATGTGATATTGATGAGATAATTTAATACGTATTTCTCTACTTCTATCTTTCGCGATTAATTAATAAGTAATATTTGAGTGCATAATAATTACATATGTGTATACTGTCTTTTCACTTGCTCCGATATCGTAGTTAAAATAATCTTTCTTGTAGGTGTGTATTTTTATACAATAATATTTTAATGTAAAGATAACGATTTTTCAATCGTTTTATCAAATATTTGTCATCACTATTTGAGATATCTGCTTTATTCAGTCTTGCACGAGGAACTGGATCCCTTAATGCAAATCGCAAAAAATGGAGAATTTTGATTAATAATTTATAGCAAATATTTGAATAAGAGTTGCTGGGTTTCATGTTCCCGAAAAGTATAAAATCAATAATTTTTATTTTCGGAAATATTATATATACTTATCTGTGGAGAAAGCAGTGACGTTAAATTTTACGTCCGTAAAATTGTAGCAAATGTAGCTTGAAATACATTTAAATATTACGAAAATTATCATCGCGAATGAATTGATTAATAAATCTTAAAGATGTTGCGTTTTAATCAAAAGATTAAATATGAGTTATTAACGTAAATTTTTTTACAATTTTTTTGTTCAAATATTTTTAAGATTTCAATAAAATGTCAATACTTTTTTCAAATATGAACGTGCATAATTATTTCGAATGTACAAAAAATGTTTGCCCGTGAAATTTGTATTATTAAAAAAATAATCTCATCAAGAATTTTAGATTCGATTATAACGCAATCAAACAATCAATCTCTGAATAATTGACACATTTATTTCATATATGTATATGTTTTATTATATATTATAATTACTATAAAGTGCAATTGATGCTGTAACGAAAAGAGATTTAACGTAATCAAGCATGCCGTTAAATCTAGAGCTCCCTACACCACTAGCTTTACGCGTCGTGACGTAATATATTATATCGGTACACACTTATCATACAAGGGATCGTAAAGGGCACTTTGCTCTCCTTTGATACTGCATCGCCAGCAAACTATATCAATTATTATTACGGATAATTATCTTACAGAGTTTCTTGCTTGCAATATAATTATCTGCATTTAAACAAGCGGTAATGTATTATTGACTATTGACGTAACAGCAATTATATAACATAAATAATAACGTAATCTGCAGATTATACGATTTCTTCTATGAAAACATTTATATTATTCTTTTGTTCTCATACTAGTTAATAATATAATTAATCTTTTAATAATTAGATAAGTAGTTTTTATTGAGAGAACAAATTAATTTTTCTTATCAATCCATTTATCAAATAAAGATTATTAGGTTAAACTATGCTTTGGATATTAGAATGTATTATTATCTAATAATACAATATCATTATATAATCCTTATATATTCTTTACTAATATAATTATTATGTATTTTAAATTGCAAACTTTTTTATCTCAAAATGCATTTAAAAGTTCTCGATAAAGTAGATTAATGTAGAATTAATTTACAGTTGTAGTAAATAGCTAAATGTTAAAAAGATTATTTTACACTTCAATTATCTTTCCCGAGATCTTATTAAACTTGACAAAAGATATTGAAAGCATCATCGAATATAATTTTATAAGGGCGGGATTCATGGTCTTCTATAATTTATCGTATATAATAATTTTTCGAGCATCAACATTCGAATGATCGAGATTAAAATGCGACTTTTCCACCATTCGCAGAATATCTATGCGTTCACTTCAATTTCCAACGGAAGAAATTTGCAGAAAATCCTTCCGTGCATCTGCGACCGTGGACCATATGTCCCTTCTCTCGCACTTTTCTTCTCTCTGTTTTCTATCAGGTCACTGTCGAATCTTTCTATTTTCCGCTTGCCTTCTCCTTCTCTTTGTTCTGGTTTTCTATCTCGAAACGTGTCGTTATCGATTTTTTTCTTTTTCTCGACACGATCGATTTAAACCGAAAACGAGCTCTTGGCTAAAACACGAGTTAAAACTGATATTGCTAACCGTCGCGATTTTTCCATCACTTCTGATATTTTATGGCTATTGATCCCACCAGCTGTGTTGAATGTCGTTGAATGTTACTCAACGATATACAATCTTATGGTTAAATCTTTAGTGAAAAATGAATAAACCGCAGACAAGATTACAAATAAAAATGAAAAATTCGATCTCGCGTTTTTGGTACAAAAATTTTAAATTTACCAACACTGAAAATGGCTTACATAAATGACGTATACGTATAAATGATAAAGTTAAAAAATATTGAAAAAGTTCCACTTCTAAAACTCAACATTATGTCTGAAACATAAAAATTATCATGTACAATTAATATGTAAAATTAATTGAATTAACAGAACAGCTTGCTGCACAATCAGAAATGTTTAAATCAAACTTGAATTAAAATTGAACTTTAATTATATTATAATAATTAAATTATCCAAACATTTCGAAATATACAGAGTTATTTTCAGATTTTGAATTTCCTGATAAATTAATTTTTCTCTATTGTCTTCTTTAATTATTGTTAACATGTGATAGTATTGTGATGTTTTTAATACATGATATATGATGTATATATTTATTATAATTAATATTGGAGAAATTTTAGAAATATTTTATTATATAAACAATACAATATTTCTATAACATTTCCAATATCAGACTGTCAATTTAAAAATATTTTATGTACACATATATTATACAATAATGCATAATGAAAATATGTCACCCGCAAATTGTTGCGGGAATAAATGATTAAATTTGCAAATGACAAGTAATATTATATAAATAATAAATTATTCACTTCATGGTTGCTTCGCAGTTAAATCTGATACTTCCCAGGGTAACTTTTTTTTGCTGCTTTTTTGTGACACTCATTCGTAAAACCACAGTTAATTATGATCACGTGGCACTTTGCACAGTACTTGCCTGATTATAATCGCGTTGATTTCATTATATTGCAACGGGAACAATACATTCGTCTGAAGTTACGATCCGCTCAACACTCGGAAATCTTGTGGCCAAACTGCGCGTTGTTTATCACACGATAATATACCTCTGTTGCTGTTGTAACAAATGTTACACTTTCGTTTAATTTTAGACTAATTTCATTTTGCATGGTAACGTAACTGAATAAATTTACGAATTAAAATTAAAGATAATTATTCGTAAGCTGCAGCATTGAAAATATGTTAAGATTTTACATATTAATTGACGATTACAACCGAATAAATCTTGTGAAGTACATATTTTGGCAAATTACAACAATGTATAACAATATACGTTGATTTTTATGATTGTAAACGTTTAAAAAAATTCAATAACGATTATATCTATTAATTAAAGTCATTGATACTTCTTGATTGGAATTAACTTGTTGTGTATTCGCGATATTTTATCAATACCAAAGTTTGAGAACGTTATTAACATATAAATATCATTAAAGATAATATTATCGTTCGCAAAGATTATAATGAAACGATTTATAATTTCTGTTCCCTATCGTTTCGATTTGTGCTTGAAATGTATTATATGTATTATATGTATGTAAATCAAGCGAATTTGGTTTGATAAATATCTTTCGATTCGAGTCATTACTCGTAGCAATTAATTAAACATGCGAGTTGATAATAGCTAATTGTAATAATAATACTAATTGTAATAATCGATCACTTTTGACGTTTCCTGTTACTTGTCGTAACGGCACATAAATAATAGATTAGCAAGAGCACAATATAGGATGTTCTGTAATATTATTGATCGAAACATGATTGTGAATAAGTATCGAGAGGTGACAAACGCGATTATTCGATTATTACGATTATTGTTACAACTAGCTTTTATTAATAGATATTAATTCTTTTTTTATGTTAATCAAGTGCATACCATAAAAATTGGAGTACGTCATTGTAATTTGTCAAAATGCGTATATTTTACGAGGTTTTGATTGTAATTGTCAAATAGTTTGTAGAATCTAAGCATATTTTCAAATATTGCTGCTTGTGAATAATTATCTTTAAGTTTAATTTGTAAATTCATTTATATTTAAATAAATTTATTTATACTTAATCGAATAAGTGTTGCGGCAAAAATAAATTTAATAATAATAACATTAAATAACAGTAATATTAATTATATTAATAATTTTACATAATTTATTTTTGATTAGTGTGTAACGGAAATCAGAACAACAGAAATAAAAATTTATTTAAATCTAACTATTTATCTATCTTTTCTTAATTGTTTAATATACATATGCAGTGCAAAAATTGATGAGACGCATTATCTCTAGAAATTCAAAAAATCCGAAAACTTGAAATGAATGCAATTTGTCAGTTATATAATAGAACCATACTGTCCAACAATTTGCAAGATTACGTGACATTATACATACGACAATTAATTATACAATAACCGATGTTTTCTTCGCGCACAAAATTTCTCCGAAATATCGCGAAATCGTGTTCTATTACGCATAATAACGTAAACTGAAGTGAAATTATCATAATCCGAAAATAAATGGCATAATGATGATTTTGCCAATGTCAGGATGCGTCGATTGAATTGTCGCTATTTTAGCTCACTTTTACTTTGTGATAATTCTCGATAATATTGTAAAAACATTCCCATTATAAAATATGTAAAATTTGTTAAATTGCATATTAAAGATACATATATATAATATTTCTCCAATTTCTGTTACAAGTTAAATTAAAATAAATGTAAATAATTGTGTATAAAATTATTATTATCAATATCTACAAATTGTAATAAATCAAAAATTACTTTTTGTATTGTACATATTTTTTATTGTATTTTCACACAAACCTTTAAGTTTTTTATTTTGAAATTATATTTACTGAACAGTCGGAAATAGTTCGTATTTTGCATTGAAGAAAAGCGTGTTTGATATTTAGGGATTATTCAGCCGATGTGCAAAGCTCTTAACTAAATTTACTCAGAAAACTCTCGCCAAAACCTCTTGAATTTCGTACATAGCGTAGCAGAATGGTATGGCGTACGATATTTCATTCCACGTCGCTTTCCACGAGAGAGGATAAATGTTAAGCCGGAGTTTCTAAGGAAGCTGATCTTTTTTTGTAAGTAAATTGATCTCAAGATGATACCTCGGCATAGACTGAGCTATGGTAAAACTTTCTCATCTTTCGTCTTTAATTGAAATGTGCATCCAGGATAAGCAATATTTACGTTTATTGAATTTTCATCCATTCAATTAATACTTTGCATCAAATCGATACTTAAATATTTCAAAATTGACAGAATAAGCATGCGAAAAATATATATATTGAATTTTTGATCTGCATAAATTATATATTTAAAAGGTCATAAAAAATTTTAATTTATGAATAATAGATAATACAAATTACATAATAGATTATTACTTGCCTACTCTGTCTACAAAACATTTTTTACGTAAGAGAATACCTACACATGTATTTTCTTTCTTAAAATTTAAATAGACATTACTTTAATATAAAATGTATGAAATATGGAGAAAAAAGACAAGGTTGGCTGTAGCTGTTTGTTTATAAGACAAAGAGCTGTTTCTTTATAATGCAGTTTTTTTTTTTTTCCATGCAAGGATAATTCAAAATGGTCATCTCGGTCATCTTTGTGCAAAAGCAGCACAATTACGCGGACTATAATACGGTTTTGCGAGCATGTTTAACGCAAAATGTGGAATGCTACGCGCAGAACTTTGAAAGCAGCCCTTGGCGCATAGAGAATCGACGTAATTACAGCACAATAGATGCCGCGTATAATAAAGCGCGCAAGAACATTACGTCGTTTCGTTATCGTGATAACGCAGAAGTAGCTTCATAAATTCAAGCTTCGGATGCCCGATATTGCCCTCGATGCTAATAAAAAGCGAGAGGCACCGCTCGATAAAAAAATTTGCGATGTAACTCTGCCGTTATACGATGATATTTAACGGTGCTTCTTTTATGTATATCTTTTATGTATATAAAATATCAGCCGATTGTACGCGTTAATTGATGAAGGAAAAGATTTTATTGCGATTGATTTTCAATGACTATGATTGTAGAGAAGCAATTGAATTTTACGCGTAATGAATGTACGCATAACAAAACACTCACTATACCTGATTACGCAATGCGTGATAATGTATCGAATTGCAATTTCCATTCGGGACACAGTTACGATTAATAATTAATGAACACGAATGATATATTTGTATCATTGTTTAATAAATCTTGCGCGATAATAATGTTAAATGGATTCTAATTTAGTGTTCTCTTCCTTCTCTTTCTCGCCTGCAATTTAATATTTTAATCAATGTTTATCGCACTGTAATTTTGAAGCTTTTTAATATAGTCAGTTTCAATATTGAAAATAAAACATCGATTACAAAGATTAATTTAACTTTATCGCATAAACACATTATCATAATCATATTATATGTATATAATCAATTTATCGGAATATAACATTCAGAAGAATTTATTAAACTATAATTTCAAAATAAATATGATTAATAAGTAAATAACTAATAAATATAAAATATAACTAACATATCACGCGAATTGAATTATAAATGACCGGAACGATGAGGCAACTCTGACATCGCTATACTGACGTATGAAATTGTTGTTAAACCTAACAGTTGCGATATTCAGTAGCAAGCTGCGTGATGTAGAAACATGAACTACATTTACCTGCCGCAGAAATTAACATTGCTATGATGAATCGCTAACGCGTATTAATCACGCGTCTGGCTAGCATAGTCAGAGATCTACGTTTATAGAGGAATCTATGCATATCTTCACACACACAACTGATTGCTCGTTATTCTAGATTGCGATTTACGTGAATAGAACACGACAAGGTGCACGTCAAAAATCGGACAGACAACGCATTGTGCTCGCTATGCGGGCTGGTAAATGACTAACGAACAGTTACTATATGCACGAGAAACATGCATATAAATGCTCCGACGGTCTATAATAAAAGATGCAAACGTGTATCATATTTTTTATGAAAATTATTACATCGCAATAATTTTATTGTGACAAAATTAATTCGCGTAACAAAATAAATTACATAAAATCTCGCAATTAAATAAATTAAAATATATGCATTATATAATTTTATCTTCGCAGAATAAATTACACCAGTTTTGAAATAAGAGTATTATAATATTTATAATTTATATCACGAATACATCACGATAATTTGAATAAAGTTAACTCATTATGAAATAGTTTACATACAATCTCACAATTAAATAAATGAAACTATATGCATTATATAATAATTTTATCTTTGTAGAGTAAATTACAATTTTAAAATAAGAGTATTATCTATAATTTATATCCAAAATATGTGTATGCATTTGTAAATTTTTATTGAAACATGAGGTATTTTTGCACATAAATATTCTCACTGTAGGCACTATTTTTACCGTATTTTAATACTCTTTTTTTTTTTTTTTTTAAGATTTATCTTTAGTGCATTTCCTCCTATTCTTTCTCATTGCGAAATTATTTAGCTGCACTTTCATATTTCTTTGTAATGAATATGAAAATAGTTTGTAGCATTCAGATTCGAGAGCATTAGTTTAACCGCGATTTTTATCAATCATATCTATCTACGCGAAATTAGAAAAAATGTTTTTCTGTTTACAATGCTCGCATACACAATTTTGCAGTGCAGTCTTTGTCTAAAAATTTCATTTCATAGTAACGTCATGGAGTACATCATATTTAAAGAAATTAAATAAAAACAAAAAATAGAAACGGGTTAAAGTAAAAAACAGTTGTTTTCTCTATTTTAAAAAAATTAAATTATACAGATTACACGATGAATGTTATATTAAGACCGCAGATTACTATTTCATAATTTTTGAACACAATATTTTCAACAAAAAAATATCAATTGATATTATATATAATATATAAATTATATGACGCATATTTTTATTTTAACGCTTTTTTTGCATACTATTGTTTTACATTCATGCGTGAATAAAATAAAAAAAGTTTTTATCAAAAATAATTTCTCCTAAATTTTCTGATAATAATTCTTTTCATATAATCTCTATAACAAAAAAATACGATACAAAATTATATATTCTTTCCAACTCAATAAGAATGTAATCTGCGTTAATTTTGTTTTAATTTTCTCAATAGCTAATAATTAGGCCTTCCGATAAACGCAGGAGTACCTAGGTACTTAAGTGTTCACAATTAGTGCTTCGCAGATCGATGGAATAAGCCAGACATTATCGTATCGATATCCATTGGTATATCATATCGCTATCGACGGTACCTCTGGTCATACACACCGTTGTTTGTCGAACAAACAAGTACTAATCACGGAATTGACTCACGTCCTTGGCATTCAAACATCCCGATTTTCAGCATCAAAATTTCGAACTCGACTGTCAGTGAAATCTGACTAACTGCAGTTTGGAACTGAATGCAATCGGTCAACATCTGCACAATGAACAAGAACGTTTATTGTTGCTCCAACATAGTGCATGTACAATTGTGCGTAGCGTAAATGTGTGATTAAACTGTCAAAGAGAAAGAGAAAGAGAGAGAGAAGTTGCTCCTGAAATTTGCATAGTAATTGTGTCATGAAATCGTGAAATGTTATGAAATTGGAACCTTTATGTATATATATATATATATATTTCTAAAATCTTCATACGTAGAAAAAAAATTCATTTATTGTATTTTTTGGGGGGGCAGGGGTTTTCTCATTAATTTTCTTAGATTATTTATATTTTGCAGAAAAAGAGAGATATTAATATCTTTAAAAAAATTATTACGTATTTAAAAATTTGGTAAAAATGATGCATTGTAGCGCCAACATAAAATCGGCCTGCATTTTTACTCAAGTTGACAGATTATTGGTATATTGATTACCAGGATGCAAGAGTACACGGGCGGAAAATATTGGAAACTGAAACCAAGGCAAGAGCTTGCAAAATACATACGTTGCACTCGATGAAAAAGGTTTCAAGCACAATGGCTTCCTAAAAAAAAATCACTATACCCAGTAAAATTGCATCTTAATTTACGATATTTCACATCTTTATACTTCAATGTACATGGAGCTGAAAATTGAGTCTTACATAGAAGAGACCTTCCAACAAATTGATATTGTCTTATTACAAATAAAAAGAAGTCTGATCGAAATAAGAAAAAATTTTTGTCTAAATAATAGTGAAGTGTATATATATATATATGTATATATAAATATTTAATTATTTTCTGCAAAGACTTAGTGCGTACTTTACTAAAGTTTTGGAATCATTTTTATTAATCATCAAAACAATTATCAATCTATTCGACATCTTGGCCATTGTAAAAAGAAGATTCTCAATCATTAAAAAAAATAGGATCGATTTTACTTAAAATTTAATAGATCGACTTTCGTTCTGCTCTAATATACAACGATTTTTCTATTTAAGGAAAACAAAGTGTCATTGCTTCGCTTAAAAAGCGTCGTCATAAAGCGCTGTTTTGTATGTCAAAGTAGTCCAAGAACATCCGGGTCTCAGCCTCGCACCGCGTATGCTCTCATTTGAAATTTTGCGCAATTTAAGCGTATCGTTATCGTCTCTCGGGGGGTGGTCTGTATGTGCATCCAGTATGCATGCATAATGCATGTAGCTTTATCTAGCCGAGCGCATAGGCCGTATCCGCGGCCTAGGCGTCGATCAATGACTGGCATTGGTCGATATATTAATCTAGCGTGCAGTTTGCCTGCATATACGCTTCTCGTATCTGAAGACTCACGGTTTTCTTGCATGCATCGCGACAGAATGCGAGATGCGACGTCTGGAAAAATATCGGCCGAGGCCATTTCCCTCGCTCTCGATCGAGAGAGTTCGTCGATCATGTCGTCTTGTATCTCCATTTGTCTTGAGATTTTCGACATTTTCGACGACAACAATACGAGATACGAACGACATTAGCAAGATAGAGCTGCTCGCACGAACAGCTATGCGAATCATGCAAAATGAGATACACATACCTGTCGGTGAAAGCGCGGAATTCGGTAATATTTTTTTTACGGTTTTACAGTTTTCGTTAGACGCATACTGGTACCGATGAAAAAAATAACAACCAACAATGTTCGTAGTTTTAGCAAACTACCCGCGGTTGTGACAAGTGCATCGTAAATATTGTCACGTTCTACATAACTATATTTTGCGACAACAAATATCGCTCAAATAACGCGAATATTTTATTAGACTCGTTCCTCTCTCTTCCTCTTTCATCTTCTCTCTATATTTTCCTATTATTAAATTTCTATTGACATTAAAGACGAGTTGCAAACAAATTTAAAACACTTTAATATTGAATATTGTAATATAAAAAAAAAAAAAAAAAAAAAATAGCACAGAGAGAATTAAATTTAAATACCAGCTCGTGTATAAATATATTTGCGCTTTTGAACATTAACTTTTATGTCATTTTCTTTTTCTTCTCTCTCGTTTTCTTCAGCCTGTCTCGAATCTGGAGTCGTATTTTATCGCCTTTATTATCGATTGCGAGAGAATGTAGGCCGAATTGCGAAGTGGCCAACTCGGTCGCATCTCTCGGATCGGCCGGTGCGACTCTCGTCGCAAGTGCCTCGAACGCGAATGTCCGCCCGCTGTTACATATTCGCGGCCGATGCATGACGTGCGTGCTAAGGCGGAAATTCCGTGTACGATCGATGGATCGCATCTACCGTTTGGCTCTGTCAACAACGGACCCGATCGGTCCCTGTTCGCACACATTTCACGCCCACGCCCGATGATACCCCGATTTAATCAGGCATGTTACTTACCACCGGCAAATATATACGTATGCATATATATATATATATATATATATATATATATATATATATATATATGCTGGCCGGTGCATCCATGCATATGATGGCGGCAAAAGCCTCCTACGAATGCGTGATGTAATTGAATCGGCAGAAAGAGACCCGTCACGAATGAATAAATGATATATCCAGCGGACAAAATCAGTCACACGCACACTACTCGTACGAACAAATGGTGTAATTGAATTGGCAAAAGAGAGACGCGAATAAATCGCGGATGTGCTTGCCGGGAACAGTCGGGTTGTTGACTCGGCGCTTCGCGGTTCGTTAGGCCTCATCGGGTTTGCAATTTCCGACAAATCTCTCGCGACAGAATATTTTGAATATATCGAAATATGCATTTCGCTCACTCTGTGCTTATTTCTTCGCGTTCGTGCGACAGAGACAGATGCTTATTCATACAAAATAATAAAAATAAAAATAATTCAGCTTTGAAAACATCGGTGTGAAAAGTAAATACATCGAATAAATGTAATCGGTCTTTAAAGAAAAATCAAATATCTACGCAGCTGTTTGCAACGAAAAATTAGAGACATTCCTCTCGCGTGTTTCTTTCGACGTGGATTCATTAATTTATGGATATTTGTGATTTTGTGCGGATACATGACTTATAAGTCACGATTATTTTATTAAAATTAAAGATAAGTGTTATATCTGTTCAAAATTATTGGAGCGTATTAATCTACATGTTTCTAGTAGATCTCTTTGCAAACATAATCAATTAATCATATATGTTTGCTGGCAAATATTTTCTGAGCGTTTATTGATTTTTTTTTTACACAAACTTAAATTCAATTTAAAAAAGGTTTCTTTGTCAAGTAGCCTAATATCATACGCATTTATTATAATTCATCAATTTCTTCTGAATGATTCATATCAATTTAATGTTTATTGTTAACTATGTAGAGTACATTTTTCTTGTTGAATTTGATTAAATAAATAAAATTGACGCGCACAATTTTCAGTTGAACCGAAAAGTTTACGACTTTTAAGCAGCTGTCACTACGCGCACGATCGTGATTCCTTAATGCGTCCTTCGTTCGTTCGTGACAAAAACAGGGCGCGAATTTCCTTCCTGACGAAGTAGGCGTACCGAGTTTGTAATCCGGCAAAGTTCGAAGCTACGAAGTTCCTACGTCGCCATTAGTTTCGATCTTCTCACGTGACATTAGTCACGTCGCGCTTTCGCTAATATTGCCCTCGTCTCTCCGTTTTACTCGTATTTCTCGAAGTTTTCAGGATGACGTATTTAACGAACAAAATTCTCGACCATGCGTCGTACATGATTTATTGTTTATAGCTATAATTTATTAATACTTGAACGCAATCTCGCTGCTTCCAGCGACCAAAATTATTGCTCGGCGTTTCTTTTATCGAGGATGTCACCAAATTAATGATATTCGGGTCGAGCGTATCTCACGTTTTTAGAAATTCACCCCAGTCTTGATATACTTTTTATAAGAGTGCGAATTTCCCCGGGAGATTTCCTTTATTTAGGTCGGAGGAAGATATATGCTATATCATAGATAAGCATTATCGAACCCAAAGTTGAAGATTGAGGGAAAGATGTTTGATACATAACTTTCGAGCGATTGTAGTCGTAAGCTGATACCGCGATTCTTCCCGGCAACGAGTAATACCTACCTTGTTACCGTGTTCATGCGATTTATGCGATAAGCGTTTTATAATCAAGATTTATAAAACATCGTGAAAAATAAGTATAATAAAATTGTAAAATGTTAAATAGAATTTTTTCGAAATGAAAATTTCAATATATTTCATAAGATTGAATTCTATAACTTCTCGAAATGTTGGTGACGAATTTTAGTAGGTGAGTTAGTAGGTGTTAGAATTCAAACACTTTGTACATTATCCCTCAAGTGATGGATAAGGATTTGCGTAATCAAACTTGACGAAATGGAATGGAAAGAAGAGTTTTCGTCAATATTCCTTTCGATGGAGGAAAAGAGGACTCTTCACACAAATTACATAGTCAATATCGCTGATCAGATTAAGAATGTCATTCGTGACGCGCATGCTAATCTTTCATATTACATTAAGTATTTCTGACAAATCTTCGTGCTTTTATCTTTCTTAACTTCCTTAATATTATTATTCGTTACTTCTGCACAATATTTTGTTACATCAGTTTTCATAAACTTATGCACAAACTTTTTAATTACAATGGATAATTGAAAAATTTCAAAGTATCTTTATTATAAAAGAAATCTCCGTCTCTTGTAACATTATTTTTTCGAAGCTTATGTCAAGATTATAATCAAACGATATTATCTTTTAATACTAATATAATAATCTGTTCTTTAGCGAGCCTTTATAGACAAACTCTTCGAAATCGTGTGCCTTGAATTACGAAGGAAGTTCATGCTGAAGGATTTATTACCGAGGGAAGAAAGTGTTTTACCAGCGTTTCTCGTTTTATTGGAACTCGAAATTCTACGACGCTTTCTCCCCCGCTTTCTTTTTTCCTCTTTTGGTGAAAATTTTACTAAGATCATTAAATTCCGCGCTTATACAAAGTAAGGAGATTTTAAAAGCGAGCTCGTGGTCGCAAAACGCAAAGACCGAACGGCAAAGGAGTTTTCAAACGTTTCAGACCGAACTTTCATTCCACGAGCGAGCATTGAATTATGCAAGCGACGTCACTTCATCGTAACTTCGTCTCATTAACATTCGAGAATGTTCCGTGTGCTCGATTTAGCAATATGCCCGGGCAATAAACCCGCGTATCTGGACGCGCGAATAGTTAATTGATAGCGATAGGATTTCATTATCCGAGTGTCGAGCCATTTATTTTCGGCGCGGCCCAAGTCCGCCGGATCGATAGGAGAATTTAGTTGAATATCACGAGAAAATGGAGCGTTGCATTTCGCGGCGGATAAAGTCCCGAAGTCTCTCGAGATATCGCGATAGTCGGCAAACAGTTAATAAACAGCATTATCGTCGATCAAACTCTTGATGGAACTTAACAGCCCGCTATCGTTTTACGTTCAGTAGTCATGCATTTTAGATTCGCGCTCGTGCAATATTATTACTTACATATTAAAGGACTTCATCGAAGTAGTAACTTGGAAACTAACTTGGAAAAGCGTTACGCGAAAGGACTTAAAGTTCGTTTGCGCATTGCCATTTTCTCGATACTAACAAGTTTTATCGGCTTTCGGAAGCGGGGTTAGAGAAATTTTCCAAGAGAAAATTTTCATTGTTAATAATTTATATAGTTATAATAGTTAATAATACATTTAAAAGGTCTCGCGTTTTTTTTTTTTTTTTTTTTTTTTCTTTTTACATTTGTCGCTAATTCGATCTTTGAGTTTTATCTCGCAATTGGCGAGTATTCTCAAAGCGGGTTATTGCACATTTCTACCTATCTGTCTGCGTCATAAAAAGTTGATATAACTGTATGACCATGTTACTTGAATTACGTGCAGATAAAAATTTTCTCGTCCTTTATCGAGTTTTTCGAGTTATTCGGGGAGAGGTTACTCTCTTTTCCGACATATGTTCCACCGATAAATTTACTGATATATCTTTTCATAGATAAATAAAAATGTAAAATAACTTTTTATTAGAGATAGATTCTGGTATAAAAAGTTCGTGCAAAATGCTCTTTTCTCAAGCTCCGAGTAAAGTCAATCTTTTAGAAAAATATATTAGAGTGCTCCTTTGTACAAATATATTAACGATCGATAATTTCGCTTTATCTGAAAACATATCATAGGAATTTGAGTTGTAGCATATACGGCACGCAAGGATGACAAGCTTGAATTTGCAATATGCATCCGCACAGAGGCAAAAGATCGCAGGGCAACGATTGCGATGCGAAGTATGCATGTACAACGAGTAACAAGTTCCTTCGAATCTAACATGCTGAACGCTTCACAATCGCGATTATAGACAGATTTTACATACGTTGAATCGTAAGGCAAATGTTTATAAAAACCGCGACAATTACAATATATTATTAGGCGAGAGAAAATAAAGATGTAAACGAAAATACATAAAATATAAATTAATAATTATAATAGTTACAAATTAATAATTTATACATCACGTAAAGATATCGATAAAAGCTAATTAGACGAAATTGCGATTTAATTAATTGAGAAATATAATGCGATATTTAAATTAAATTATATATAAATCGAAAATATAAAATTGTATCTGATGCACGAGTATAAGATATCCAATCACACAGTAATCTGAGAATTTTTCTTTTCATTAAATTGATAATGAAACGACAGAGATTGATTTGTTCAATTTATGTATTTGAATTACAATACCACACTCTATCGATGTTTACGTTAGTTATATATTAGTATGACATCGAAACGGAAAGGCACAATTTGTCTACGTAAACTCCTTTGAAACTGTAGTTTCATCTTCCAATTCTATTTATTCAGGCACAATGTGTACTCCAAACTAACTGGCTACGTGCAACATATTAATCATCCTTGTAAACTCGTTGCGAATGCATATATAACTTTAGCAACGATAGATGTTAAATACTGGACTATGAAGGGCGCTTATAATAATGTTTTAGCAACGTCAGTACGAGCGTATTTAACAACTATTAATGTTAAATAGAACGTAAACTTTAATCTAATAATGGAGATTGATATTACAGAAGTATAATTATGAAAGTATAAGTGTGCAATATAATTTTTATATAAAATATAATTTTATATAAAATAGATTAGATGTGAATTAATTTAACATTGAAGTGCTTTGATTGAGTCTATTTTATAAGCACACAATCCACCCACGCCTATATAAATTAAATTAAATTTATGCTCAAAAATCCTAAAGGTGATATATTTTTGGCCGGTACTGTATATAGCTCGAATATGAATCCACAACCATCTTCGCTTATCGAATGTTTATTAAATCTAATTAAATCCAAATAAATAAAACATTTTATTTTTGACATTTATTTGATTCCGTCGCTCTTCAAAGTTTCCTAATTAAAAACTCAAAGAAAAAAATATACCTCAAAATTATGCGAAATCGACACAGAGCGACAGAGTTTAACAATTAACTGTCAGTTTGTAACGCATGTATTATCTGCCTACCTACCTACGTTTACTTATACATACTTACTCCCGGGTGGAATATTAATGAGCTCTGCTCTGCCTAGTGGAGCACGTCGCCGAGCAGTTATAATTATGCTTCTGCCGAGATTAGCTGCTCTCTCTCTCTCTCTCTTGTATCGTCGAAGGCCAGAGTTTGCCACTTTAACTCCGTTCGGTGAACTGAATTAACAAGCCTCAACAAGCCGCGTTTAACGGCATGCCGAAAATTCTCCGTGCCGTTAAAACTACAATGCATTCGCCGAAACGCTTGTCGTTTATTTCTTTGACGTACTTTATCTCGTTGAAAGTGTCCATCACTGCGCGACAAGATTTAATTAGCGTCAATTTGAGTGGTTAATTTTAAAAATGTCAAAAATTTTGCGAGGCCATTATTCGATGCTTCGCCCTTAGCATGCAAATTTTGTAAATATAAACTCGCTCTGTTGCTTGCTCTGTCCGCGACTAGAAATTTAATCTAGTATATGTGTGTAAATAATGGGCGGTATTTCACCAATTTCTCCAGCATTCACGTAGAACGGTAATGGAGAAATAAACAACGGTACATACATAGTATAAAAAATGCAAATAAGCCGTTAGTACACGTTTTTCACGATTAAGAGGAATTATAAAGCTCTTGGACATTATTGCACTGTGCGCGGTGAGAATTACGAAAGGGAAAAATGTTCTCGCGTGACTTCTAATAGAAAAATGCGTGGAGAGAGTATATTTGTTATTCATTTATTTAGAAAAGGGAATTCGCAGCAGACAGATATATTATTTTAGAAACTTGGTTTTCTTTTTGTCTTAAAAAAAAAAAAAAAAAACAATTTAAATAATTTGATCATCCATTAGTATGTCGACTCGTAAATTAACGTACATTTATTATAAATTCACGCAAAGTCCCGACTCTCCCATTCTCGGACGGTATTATACGTTCGCGTTACCCCGCATTTGCAAACTGCATTTGCACGCACACACAGCTGAGAATTAATCAATAGACTACGCACGCTTACCACACGTCTGCATATGGATGAGAATTTGCCTCGAGGTAATAAAGGCTGTGCATAGAGCTTAGGAACTTCAATCCTCTCCTCCTGTCGTGGTAAAATACAAATTGCAAAATGCAAGAGAGATTTGCAATTTGTTGGTGCTCGTGTACTTCTCTTTTCATCGACGATGTACCTACCACGCGCGCGTTTCATAATCGTATTTACGAGCGAGCGATCGTCTGGGGACGGTTCTCTTCTTCGCATCAGTTGCCGAAGTTGCCGACTTCATAAGGACGGAAGTCGCGAGTGTAAAGTTTACATTACGATTATGCAAACACAACGGAGGCGAATGCAAACTCGAGACGGGGTGAATCTGTCGTATATAAGTCTCGCCCGCGTTAGCGAACAAGTTTGCTACGATGACGCACGATGAAATATCTCGATTATAAACACGCGGAGGATATGCGGGATATGATTCAAGGGGTGAATGTACACACTAAAACGAAGGAAAGAGTGTTATTTAAATATGAATCGCGTGCACCATAGTTTCTCTGAATTACGGAAGAGATTGAAGGAAATATTCTTTCGAAAGTGTCTGCCTTGCGTCTGGAAAATAGCAAAAGTTGTTCAAATAATTTCAAATCCATTTTGTATCTTTTTTCTTGCAAGTCGTGAACAGCATTAATTTATGTGACACACACAATAAATGATTACAAAAAATAAAAGTCTAATGGATTTAAATCAAAAGATTATGGTGAACGTGCTGGGAGTCTACCTCGTCCTATTTATCGATCTTGGAAGAACTTGCTTAAAAATGTTCGAATTGTAACAAAGAAGTAAGTCGAGCATTTTCTTTAATCTTTCCATAACACAGAAACTATGATATGTGCGATGTTTAATGTCTAATGTTTAATTAACTTTTTTTTATTTGTTTTAACATGTATATTCACTCTTTGAAGTATTGCATTTATGAATCATGTTATATTGCAGGAGAGCGACACTTTATATTTACAGTTGTAAAAATTATTAGAGAACATACCGATTACTCATAATACCTATTACTCTTCATTTATTATGTTTAAAACAAAATAGAATTTAATTAATCATGAAATCAATTAATTACAATTTATATAAATAAAATTGATCACTTATTAAAAAGCTAGTGGCTTTTCAATAATATAATAATTTCATTGTTTTAATAATCTTTTACTGTTAAGTAGTAGTTACTTTTCAAATAAAAGACAATATAAATTTCAATTTTTTCCCTTTTGTTCTCTTATTTTAATGGAAAAAAAAAGCAAAAGGTACCTTCATGCGATACACTTTACCTGACCTAACTTTTCAATTCGCTTTTATCACATGTTATGTTGTCATTGCAGATTGATTGATTTGTAAAATAATATACAGATAGTGTTTGATAAAACTGATGTTAAAGCGTGACGAAAAATTGATTGGATTTAATTGACGCAGTGGGACGCAATTTTTCCGCAGATACGCGTATCACGTATCATCGCTATCACGCTTGAAAATGAAAACTACTGACCGTGCTAATATTATCTGAGCAAACTGACGAATCGACGTCACGTGCCATTTTGGTTGCGATTTTATAGCAGTCTGGTCGTTCGAGCGGAACGAAATAAATTCCGAAGCTTTCGTACACTCCCGCTCTTTTCGCGGGAGAACCATCATAAAATAAAGGGGAGTGATTCATGTTTCCGCCCACTAGTCTTAGGCGCTATAAAAAGCAAGAGCGCGCGCCGAAACACGGCGCTCTAGGGGGTGAACTACCCGACTCGCGGAACAAAATACCGCCGCACATGGCATCAGGTTAACTCGCTTGGCTAGTGTATGACCTCAGGTGCAACGCCTGCAAGGAGACGTTGGCATATCGACCAATGCAGCTCGACCTCCATCCGTTCTGCGAGCGCGCTATTAATTTATTTAAAGTATTTTTGGGGGCCTTCGATTCTTTCTCCACCCTTCCAACGTTACAAAATCGGAATATCTACTCCCTGGAAAAACGTGGAAAATTTGATATCCTCCACTTGATTTCTTTTGTATCTGGAAAGATCAGGGAATTTTTCAAAAATTCTCTCTTTGATAATTTTGCTCTCATATTTTAAACAGTCAGCCAGCAAATTATGCATTTAAAATATATTTAAAATATATATTTATTTTTGTTTATATGTTTAATGTCTTAAAAAATATTAAATGTGCAGTATTTCTTTGCATATATTCTTTGTAATTTTTAGTGATAAAAAAATGAAATTTTATGCAAGTGAAAAATGTTTATCTTATTTTTTTATTTAGTAGAGTCACAAATCTAGCATTTGACACTTGAGAGGCTCTAATTTCCTTTCGTATGACTGGGAAACATTAGAAAATGTGTATGCAATGAAAAAATTTATTTTAGAGAAAGTTGTATCAAAAAGTCTAAAATATTCTCTTTATTTTGAACAAAAATATCTGGAGGGAATTTTTTTACAAAATTTTTGAGGATATACTCATATACCTTTAAAATACATTCTCATACGATTGAAAACATTGATGCATTATACATAAGCTTGGAGAGATTTTCAGAACGTAAAAAATATTACTGATGATAATATATGTTCTAAAAGTATGCAAATATGTATGTTACAGCTAACTTTTTACGACGCGCGTAAGTTATGAAACTTTTATGAGCGAAAAATATTAAACAGTTATTGTACAAGTTGGAATATTATTCGAAGCCATGTAACGAACACAGTTTTTATTCGCAATGAAAATAATTTAAAATTTATATCAAGCTATAAAAGTACACATCTTAGGCATAATACATATAGGTTTTTTTCAAAGAAAAAAATCGAGTTGTTATTTGCGAATGCAATTTGAGCGAAAGGGAGTGAAGGAATTCTTTTTAAAAGGACATTGTTGACCTTTATTTTCGAACGAAAATGTTCGCTTACCAATAAATAAACGTCGCTCCGTAAATAAATAGTCGAAGCCTTAAAAAAAGATCAATCTCTTTCACCCGCAGCTTTTCCGACATATGAAAGCCTTTTTCCCGGCACTCTGGCCTTCTTTGTCTTTCGCTATCGTCAACGAAGTCGCGTTATGTAATTAGATTCTCGTGGATAAGAGGTCAACCTGTTAGGAAAGCCGACCTCAGCTGCCAACGTAGTTCGCGGTCGTGGCCAATCGCTCCTGTGTAATGTTACGGTACATGCACCATACTCTGCGACAAACGAGCACGTAAATGGCCTAATTAGCGCAAACATGCGCCCTTCTGTTCCCAAATCCCTTCGAATTCCCTACCGAATTCCTATTGCTGTGGATATTAGGTATATCGTCGACAAGGGATTAAATGTCTCTAAAAAGATATATCTCCGATTAAGCTTTTTTACATTTTTATATACTTTTTTTATATTGTTATGTAACACGTGTTTTTAATTTTCGTAACCCAAATTAGGTAAAATAAATTTTTTTCTCATAAACTATTTATCTGAAAGTGACAGGAACGAATAATTATACATCAGTCTTATATAATGTAGGTTGTCGTTGATTGATAAATTATATTTATTCATATGTTAGAGACGCTCTTATATAATATGATTTCGAAAAAGAAACTACCAACTCTTGCGAGTGTAAATCTTTTATCGACGTAAACCTGGCAGTTGCTTTTGCTATAACTGTAGTTTCGCAAGCAAAAGTTGAAAATAAAATCACATATAGAATTTATGTTCGAGATCAAGAATGATCTCTCGCTCTGGACGACATCGATCGGTGCTCAAACTTAAAAAAACTTTCTAACTCTTAGTGGGTATTAAAAATCTATCAGACCAGAAAATAAACGGAAAGTTTCTGCTAACTTTCTTGCACAAGAATCTCGTCCCCTGTACAAAGTAATGCCCCTGTAGATCTTTGATAAAGCGATAATTTGACCTTCGCGTTTGTTCTCGTTTATCATTAAAGGGCGTGTGTGTTCAGAAAAGGAATTTTGCCTACAGCTATCAAAAATAGATAGATGTAGTAGATCGAAATCCCCTGTGGGAACATTCGCACTCTGTGCACTGTTACAGTTACCGTACAGTATACATACTGCTGTATCGAAGGCGAACTGGAATTACGTGTTTCGATCTCGTTGTTAGTACGATATAGTATATCCTTTGTCAATTAATGAAGCAGGATAAAAACAATTAGCGAAAGTTATTATATATACTTGAGTTCGATTATTATTTACAGTAAAATATTTTACATTACAATAATTAACTAATTTACAACATTATTATGCTTCGTATTTAAATTTATTTATCTAGATAGGTATTTTTAAATGATAGAACGATTATCCCTTTGAGCTTGATTTCTGATTTTCTCGTCATATAAAATTAATATTAGTGGAAGTATAAAACCACTAATAATAAGAACAACTTAATAAAAACATTGCATTATAAGTCTTTATTATAAGTAAATATATATTATTATTATTATTTATTCTTAATTCTTGCCTTTCAGCTTCAGATGGCTTCCCGCTATAAGTAAATATATATAATGCTTTTATATTATTGCGTTTATTGTCAGTAATTATGCGAACGTTTTAATATAATGTTTTTTCTGCAGATATTAATTAATTTGATATCTTAACGTATACTAATTATAATTTATTTTACATATATTATCCCATTTGTATTGAAACGTATTTTCGTCACGTGTTAAAAATTTTAAAATAAAGTTTTAAAGATGTTTTAAAGACGTTCTAGTAAATGACAGATTACTAATAAAAATAGCTGTTTATTTTATTTTAAAAAATTATCTTTTTTTCTTTTAAATTTTGAAATTACAATCAATATTTAATTTTGTACATGAAAACAAGAATGGGAAATTAAAAATATATCTATTTTTTTGAAAAAAGCCAGAAAAATTAAGCTAGCTGATAATTTCTTAATCGATTAATAATGTATCTAGCACAAACGTGTCTTTCGACGAGGATGGACGACGGAAATTAGAAGCGATAAAATAGGTTGCTTGAAGATTGAGAGACTCAAATTGACCACGCCGAAAATTCTTGTCGCGTTCTCATAAATAACGTACGTCATCGGTAAATCATCGCATCTTTCATCGAAAAAGGAAGGAAGGATTTGACTTCGAGACGAGAAGTAAAGTCCCGCAAGATAAATGTGCGAAAAAAAAATACCGCGACGAATCCAATTTCTCATGAGGCCAAGATGTCGTTCCGGTGGCTGCTATTCGAAAAAAAATAGTCGGCGGAAATAAATCGACGAGTGACAATTGGTCGAAAGCTGATTTTCCGACCTTTTCCGTACCTTATGAAAGGTACGCCAAAACTCTTCGATTTTATCGTTTTAGCGATAGAATTTTTAGAGTTTGGAGTAGAATTCTTTTCACATTTTATGATAGATAATTCTATTCATCGCGAGGTTTTAATATGCGACACTGAAAATCTCTATAATTAAAGTAGGCAAAAATAAAGTCAGGAAAAAATAAAGTATTATACACGTGAGAGAAAAAGAGAGAGAATTTCAATGAGAGGAAAATTCAATGCCGGGCTTAGCGAACTAGCTGCAGTTTTTCATTACTTTTTCGCGGTAAACTCTTCAGTGAGAGCGTAAATATTCTCGATACTTGATATGTACTGCTATCTCTTAAATGCAAAAGGATCTTCATATGCATTGATTGCAGTGGAGATACAATGTCAGCCTACGTTCTATCGTATTTCCAAATATTCAAAGACCCAACGCGATATAAACTCACAGATATGATAAAAAAGACACACGATATTTTGAAATTTTTATTCAATTAATTTTGACAATGGTTACATTTATTATTAATTTTATCATTTGGATGAAAAATTAAAAAATCTGTCAGTATCTATATAATTTTGAATATGAAAATCGTATTTGAGTTGATCAAGATTGAAATTTATTCATTTTCCTTATTTTATCTTTATACCCTTACATTTTTTAATTGTATTATGTATAAAATTTCATAAAATATTTTTATAACTCTTTCAAAATATATTTTTTTTTAATATTCTGATAGTACAATTTTACTTGTAATAAATATTAATTGTAGTTTATATATACTTTTCTACATTATTCTTCCAAATAAAAATACTTAAATATATAAAAATTTATATGTAAAATATATATTTTTTGTCTGCAACGAAGTACACATTTTCCAATGAATCTTTCAAAACGATTTCAATTTGTACGAAGTAATGAACTCTGAAGTAACAGTAAGTAATGCAAAAGCGTGTGTGGAAAATTGGAAAGCGTAGTCCTACGATGTATATTTTATATCAGATCTCAGAACGGTATGCGTGGAATTTTGATAGAATCTCGATGCAACTACATTAGATATATAGCGATAAAAGATTCCACGTGCCCTATACAATTCTAAGTAAAATGACAAGTAAAGAGGATTACATATCATGCAAAGTACTCACAACCCAGTTTTCCTTTCCGTCGAGACTTTGCTGGAAGAAACTATATCGCGTGGGAGATATCATAAGAGATTCTGGAATTGAAAAACATAGAAAACGTTGGCTGCGAAACATATTACATGCAAAAGCAAACATATAGGTAAATCAAATTATTGATATTCTATAATTATATATATCGCAAGCTTATATTTATTACAAGTGTATATATTATTGACAAGATAATCTAAAGCAAAAGTTTTATCAGAAATATTTGCCCATTTAACTCATCTCGAGATAAACGACGATATTTCTTTTTCACGCGCGCTATCAAATGATAAATGATATTAGATTGAAGTTCAAGCTTAACGCAAAGGCTGAGAATCATTCGATCAATCGTCGAGAAAAGGAATTCGTCTCGGGAATATAACTGCCTGGCAGTATCACGATAAGAATCACATCACGTCATAAGGATACGAAACCATTTATTCTGTATATATACACTTTGGCGTTGATTTTAATTAAAGCGTCCGCCGCGCGACTGCTTCAAATTAATATTCGAATGTCATCGCAGCTGGCCTCACAAACGACAAATGTTTAATTACAATATCAAAGAAATCGTAATACTGTCACGTTTATTACACATATCTATATGCATTAAATTAATAAAAAAATGATTGATTTAATAAAAGGAAAAAGATCAGAAAAAATCTTTCTGATCAATTTGATCTGCCGAAATTATTAGAGGTAAGAAAGCCATATATTCATTTGTTGTGAATTGGGTATTTATTTGTGAATTATTTTATATTAATTAGATGCTGTCAAATTCACGTCAGAGGTGAACTGCAACTTTGCAAGTGTCATTAATATTAAATACGAATTTTAGATAATTTTTTCTTTTATTTTTAGGAAGGATTGATATTTATTTAGATAATTTAAATAATTTATTGCAATAGCTATAATTGCAATTGTAATAAATTGAAATAAATCTAAAATTCTCCTTGATGAGCTATCATTTAGGCTTTACCAATTTTATTTTCATTAACATCCAATATCTTTTCTTTACATTTTTCTTATCCTCCTCTCACTTTTCCAATTATCGAATTGATATCATACTAAGTCCATAACATAGATACAGTACGTACTTGGACTGGAAGAAGAGAGAATTTCTTTTCTATTAAGGATCTTTTTATCGCGAGCACCTACAATTTCGTTCCCCCTGTCTGACCAGACATCGATGTTTTTCACTTATTCCACGGAGCCCGTTATCTCGATTAATGGCGTACTACAATTAAATTTTCAGATTCGTCTGCTACGCCAGTCGTTCTTCTTCTCCCATCCTTTCTTTTCTCTCTTTTAATAGCGCAATTATTTCTATAACTACCAATTTAATAAATTACACCGTTTCGCATTCAAATGAGGGTTGCGAAAAAAGAAGCTACGCGCAAAAATGAAACATCGATCTTCTCTTTTAATCTGCGAATCTCTCCAAGGTAAAAATGTTTTCGTATTGATTATACCAAATATTATCTTGTAATTTTCCCATTAACTTTATTTATGTTTTTTAGCGTTATTTACATATTTTGCAAATATACATATTGAAAATGTAGATTTTATATGTTACGTATCGGTAGTTTTAAAGATATTATTTAATATTATATTTTTGATATTATATTTAATCTTATTATTTAATATTTATTATATATTTTTAAATACTATGTTTTAATTACTATGATATTAGTGTGGGCAGATAAATAATATTTGATCCACGTATTATTTTCCATATATCGAAAGAAGAGTCTAATACTAAAATGAGAAAGGCAGACATATATATGAGCGTCCACGCCGCTTTTTCATTCTCGCATCGCTCTCTCAATGAAGTTATTGATTGGTATACACTTTCAATAACAAACGGTCCAATTGTGCCGCATCGTTGAAAATAAAACGAAAAGGAACTTTCAAAGGATTACATATTTGATGGAGAAGAGGCTTCGAGAGCTTCAAATAGCATCATTCAACCGACTATGGTTTTTTCTTTATCTTTTTTTTTGTCTTCAAAAGTTCTACTTATTGTTAGCTTTACTCGTAATTGTTTATAAAATAAATATCGTTGCCATAGATAATTGATGTCTTAATTATGAACAAGTAATCACCGATTCTGGAAGAGGATATAAGACAGTATAGAAGAAATTTACAAAACTCCTAAGGCGATTTATCAGTGAATTTTCGATACAAGTCTCTCGAGATCGGATGGAAAAGGAAATGCGTCACATAAAAGTGTTCTTTCCAATGCTCTTTGTCATTTATAGTACACGTAACAAAAGGCGCTCTGATATTTCCTGCACAACAATTTCTTAGAAGAATGATCAGTTTATCTGTAGAGAGAATTGTGTTTTTTTTTTTTCACAATCCCCGCTTTTAATACTGAACGATGTAATTAGAAATAATCGTGCTGTAAGCGGCAAAAAGAGAAGATAGCAGACGAAAAACGACTACAGTCGCAGACGAATCTGAAAATTTAATTGTACAAGTGAGATCACAAATTTAATTGTAAAGGATAAATTATTTGATTGAAGGAAATATATTTCGAGAGAATATAATTGACAAATCTGCTGCATTATTTCTTCTATCTCTACCAGCTGATCGTGGCTTGTCATGTATCTTTTATGATTGCATTTTTGTCCTTTCTGGTGACACTTTTCTGCAAACGAAAATACACATTTCTGCGCATACATGCATAACAGAAACAATTTCTATTCCGCCGTGGGTAGCCACAAAAGATGATTGAAATCGTCAATAGACAATCATCTCTCATCCAGACATTTCAATGAAATATTCCATCCCAATCGTTGTAGGTTTTCAGTCTCCGTAAAATATATATAATTTGTTTTCCAAAATTATTTTTAGGCGAATCTTATCAAATTTTCTGAAAGTTTATAAAAATTGTTCTTCAAGGTACGTGTCTTTTTTGTTACGTCATAGAAAATTTTCCAAAGAATTCAATAAGGAGAAATATAAATATGTCGATTATGTTAACTTCCCGCATTTCTGCGGAAATCACAGCGATTGCCTTGAAATGAAAACGGTTTCAATGCAAACTGCTATTCGTGGAAATATGGATAGCATAGAAAGTAGAAAATATATAGGAGCAGTTATACATACATATATATATATATATATATATATATATATATATATATATATATATATATATATATATATACAGAATATAATGTAGCACACACGATGGTAGCTAATATATTAAGATTTATAATTCCAGTGCGCATGGGTTTACCTTTAGCCACCGCTTCGCGCACTAGATATTGAAAATCAATTCGCGTATCGGATAATACATTGGCAGTATGTATAACGAGATGCTTGAATTATGCGGTCATATATTCGCACCCACGCCGCCACGACACAATGATCGTTCACGCATATTCGAGCATGACGAGCATCATGGAAAATTTCAATTTTGCCGCAACAATAGACATAAAATCCAAT
This sequence comes from Anoplolepis gracilipes, assembly GCF_047496725.1. Taxonomy (NCBI): domain Eukaryota; kingdom Metazoa; phylum Arthropoda; class Insecta; order Hymenoptera; family Formicidae; genus Anoplolepis; species Anoplolepis gracilipes. The sequence continues at coordinate 3,527,374 of NC_132981.1, forward strand.
TTCAATTTTTGTATGATGTTACATATAAATCACATCGCGAAAATTCTACCTTAATAAATCAACTGCACAACAGAATATATATATATATATATATATATAAGTTTTAAATATAAAAATAAATGCGAATCACGTTTCATTATCATGCATATGTTCATGTATTTTATATACAATATATCAGAATTGTAATATACTTTTACAATTATCCCGATAATTCAAAGGCATCGTTTAATCATGAATAAAATTTAAAGTTTAAGAGAGAAAGTTAATTAATTTAATTTTTTATCAAAGATAATCTTTCTCGGACATTTATCGAGTGTAATTAGCAGTTGATGTAATTTTTTAAATCGAGACATGAAAGGAAAAGTACTGTCTTTTTCCATCCTGTATTATATCAGAGTGACAATAGAGTATTTCACAGAAATATTGCAAAATATATATACACGTACACTTTAGAAAGAAGTCAAAGCGTTACCATCTCTTTGTCAGATTCGCATTGAGAAGTGTTGATTGAATTTCCTATCGGGCGCGAAATGATTCTGCCTATTAGTCCTGTGGAATCAGTTCTGGATGATGAGAGATATCAGCGAGTGGCCTGTCGATGGTGATGCGCAAACTCGTTGACAAGAACTCGTGCAAATTGATTTGATTCCGGCTCGGCAGCGAGACCAACAAGTACAATCATCGATGAACGAGAATTTAGCGAACTCTGAATTAACACGCGCGAAATAATATAAACAGCGTATGAAGGAATTCAATCCTAGCCTTAATGATTGAAGATTTTACGACTCATCCCACACTCCCAGAATCGACTTTTCAAATTTGTTATATTTATAGAAAAAAAATATCGAAACATAAAATTTACATTAACAAACATTAAGTTTATTGAAATATTACGAGGAAGGATATTTTTGTTTAGATTTAAAATGACAGCGAGATTTTATTTACGGCTTAATTCGGTAAAAGTTAATATGCTTTCAATTCACGCATGTGTAAAATGTCGGCATAATTTTAATTTCACATCAGCAAAAATTAAGATTGACTTATGTAAAAATGAATATTATAACCGCTAAACTCTATTTGAAAGTCTTACAATGAATAGAAGATAAGTTGTAAAAATTTATATTGCATTTACTTTGAAAGATGGTCTCGAAAATTTGCTTATTTCAGTTTTCATTCCATTACAGAAGAAATGGTCTGTTTGATGTTCAATGACTCTTCAGTATTTCTATTTTTCACTGTATCATCGTCCCAAGTACCGTTTCAATCGTGTAAATGAAATTACACAGAGCGTGAAAAAGTCGCGAGGAAATCGAGAACTCCCGACATGATTAACACGATATGTTCACATAATCGGAATAAATGTCAGTGACAGCGACGAATATATTCTAATTTCTTTCAGATATTCTATTCTTAAAATATATAAAGTTACTTTTTCTTTTTTTTACAAACACGAACATTAATAATTAAAATAAAATTAAAATTTTTTTGAAAAAGAAAGATTATATATTATATTAGCATATGTTGAAAATAATTTTTTTATATTTTAAAGAGGAAGAGAGAAAGAGAGAGAGAATACAAATGCAATAATTTTGTATGTGAAAACAAAACATTATTTATATTTGTATCTTATTTAAATTATTCTAACGTTTTCACCAGAAAAAAATTAAAAATTCACATTACATTAAAATTTACGTTATTTTTTAAATAAATAACTTGTATAATGTGTTTGCACACACTTCAGCTTTTTAAATACTTTTAATAAAATTTCACATGTGAAAGAAAACTTTTCCATTATAACAAAATTTTGTAATAAGCGTAATACTCTTTACATACAGAAAGCACACTTCTGTGTATTTCTGCATTCTTGATATTCATAAATAATACAAAGACTAATCGCTTAAATCTTGTCAGCGAAAATTTGAGGAAAATTGTTATTTATGCAAACGTCATGTAATTTTCCGAAAATTATACTGGTATTACGAAACACAATGAATTAAAATCGAAACAGATTTATGCAAAAGTGCTTGTTATTAATACCGGAAACAAACTCGCGTCGACACTTGTTTGTAACTGAATTTATGTATTGAAGAGAAAATACGATTACGAGAAAAGAGTGAACGGAGAAAAGATTTTTTTTTTTTTGCTATTAAATTGCGAAAAAACGAGCAAATGCTCGACGATGGCGGTAAAACTTTTTACAAAGACTCGACTTCTGATAAGTTCCGCGGAAGTAGTTATTATAGAGAATGCACACACACAAAAGATCTTGAATTAAGATTGTACTATAATAGCAGTATTATCAGTAAAATGACAATCAAGGCAATTTAGTTAACTGACACTAAAGAATTTCTCACAAGGAAAACATTTATAAATATTTTATATGAAAAATAGATAGAAGTTTTTGTCAAAACAGTTTATACAAAGTCTCCCTAGATATACAATAATACTATCATAAATATTGTATTGATTTGTGTAAAGAATATGATTTGACATATACAATATATGTATATATTAATTAGTAAACGTAGTTTTCTGAGTAGAAGCAAGCGTGAAAAGGAAAAATTTTTTAACAAACTTTAAAAATTCAAATTTTACCGGCATATCACTAATAGAGCACTAAAACTTGACAGCTGCACTTTGCTAAAATAGGAACCTAAATATTGCATTACGCTAGGGCGTTTAAAACCACTCAAAAGCCCACCATCGTCATGGTGGATGAGGCGTGGGAATTAATCCGATCTCGTGAAAAATTTATAACTTCATAGCCTAGCGGAAAACAATTTTGCAGTATATTATGTAAAGTGCACGCCATAAAGTTGTCTTATATAGATTACGCTTTAACTTCCTTTATAACGGCTTAACCCTTGAAGAAAGAAGAGAACGACAAATATCTTGGATTTATGCGACAAGAGGAAAAGAATAATTTTGTTTCGTCGTTAAAATAAAATTCTCTTCTTTTTCGGCGCAACTCGCTCTGTTCTAATTAATCTCCCTAAAACGCCCTGCCCTAGGAGCGTTCCCTTGATTTGTCGGTGGAATATTCACTAAAAAGTAATCATGAACAACAGAGTCTCGCGCTATAGATTACAACACAACCGACATGATAAACTTTGATCTCGTGGTGATTTTATCGTCAAGTCTAACAATATGTTCCGGTTCATTGTATTGGTGGGCTCGACAAAGCCTCCTTTCAGATTCTGACAGCGTTACGTCGTATATAATAGCTCGACGAGACATCCTAGAAATTGCCGGAACAATAATTCTCGACGTTATCGCTTTATAATCCTGATGGTAATGCAAATTGATTGATGTAGGTTGTTCGAATAACTATGTACATCCAATAACTAGTATCCAACACATTTAAATAAATGACTATGCCTTTAAGGGAAGCTCGATATTTATTATGACATATAGATGGTCCTAGGAAGAGAAAAGATCGTTCCATTATGAATGAGTTTTGATTAGGAATATTATTAGGAAGAAGATCTGATTCTGAAAAGAATTTTTAATTTAGATAATCTCCATGAAAATTAAAAGTAAGAAACAGAGACATTCTCATCTCAAAATTATATTACATTCGAGGCTATATAACAGTAGTGGCGGTGGTTCTCTGATGTGTACGTTGTGTTTTACTTGTAGTTTTCGCGACAGTTTGCCAAACACAATGGATCACTTGTAGCGACGTGCGAAAATAAAATAAATTGTTGCGGGGGGAGGGGGGAGGTGACAAATAAAGTGCTATGGAAGGAAACGCGCGGTATAACGTTTACCACATTTCTCGATACAATCGGCAGATGCAACTGCCGACTGCTACTAGTTTCTACAATGAAGGAAGTAAAGGACGTCGATCAGCCCCGAGGGAAACGCGTCGTAAATCTTGTACATCCGATAACACACTCGTCGCAGTATTTTACGCACTTCCTTCGGGTTTGAGCAATTTACGAGCGAACTTTGCTATTTATTTGCCACAAGGTTATCCAACTCCAGCCTCTGAATCAAGGATGGCCACCGATGTTCCGATAATAAAGATATCGATCGCTCTGAGTTTGTTTCTAGAAGAGACAAATGACTCTTCCCTTTCTAAAATAAAATTGTGAAATTAACCCATAATAGACTTTTTCCTCTTTCATCGATTCGTTATATTTTTGGATGTAATTTTGAGAAAAAAATCACATGTAGAGAGAGAATATCTTTGTTTCTTATTCTTACAACTTCAATAATTTTCATGAAGATCTCACAGTTATTATTTAATATCGATTTCTTTTAACACAATTGTCACAGGATAGTTAAATAAATAAATAAAAGAATAGCGGTTTCTCTCTTATATTATCAAAGCTGTTTCTTATATTATCAAATGGTCACCTTTAAAAGGGTGACTCGAATCCTTTCGACTTAACTTAGAACGAGTCTTTCAACTCAAAGCTTTTCGTGGCAGCGAGGGTTGCCAATGTAGCAGTAAGATTCCGACGAAAATTCCAATTCAACGTGAGAAGAATGAAAGGGTGGAAATCGTAAATTTAAATCCGACCCTTAGCACTTGGCATTTCAACTATATTTTGAACGATTAATCGCCGTAGTAGAGGAGTCCCGACTTTCGTCTCTAGCACGCCACATAATTTGTTTCCTGATGTGATATTAATGACTAGATGGTTTCCCGTATCAAAAAGAACATTTTGACAGCGTCAATTCATTAAGATTTCTCTAAGCAAAATGAAATTATGCGTGTCTGATTTTACGATATTCAACGTATTTTCGTATTCGGTGCCAGGAAACTGTGTGCAATTGAATAAAGCGAAATAGAATTCTACATCTAGACGAGGGTGTTTATTCAATGTTACGTCGCCGAGGATTCGTCCTGTTTATTCAGACACGTGAATAGAACGAGCTGAAAATAGATTTAATCCTCGTTCTTACGTAGGATTAAGTCTTGCAATACTGACTATTATAAACGGATTTGAATAAAATCTACTATGTAGAATGGCCGAAATCTTTAGCGAATCATCATTCATCTATAGATTTTTTTTTATCTATTTTTAAAAATACTTTTATTTTAATATTGACGAGAAATGGCCTTCTCTTATCACAGTGAAACTTTGTACCTATAATATATTTTTATCCTATTTTTTTCTTTTACATTTATTTGCGACTAAATTAAAATATTCCGTAACTTACGCATATTTTAATTAAAATTGCATATATATTATCTAATTTTGTACAAGTCTGGAAATGGAATTAATAGCATGCCACGATGCTGTCACGAGCAGGAATATCGTGAAATTTTTCCGTCACGAAAACCGGATGTATTCATTCTTTCTGTTCCGCTGAATGTTTTTTTTAGATCTTTTATCTATCCAGAAATGTTACATAACTCGAAGAGAATACTTGTCCCGCTTCTTCGTAGAAGTTTATGTATCGTCGTTCCCGCGAGGAAAGAAATTGGTCTTTTATTTTGGCTCGTGCTGAGAGAAGAGTGTACAATATGTGTCTTTCAAGGAAAAAAGGAACTGTAGACGGCAGGAGAGGCGTGGTTCCACATAACACCGAAAACCCGAGTAACACCGAGATTGATATTTACGGCTACTTTATTCCTTCTTTAGAGACACGTATTGGACCCTTTCCAATCGATGACGAAAAACATATCTCAGAACCATACATTTGTACCAAGTATAGAACGCTTTAAAATAATGGAGAAGCTTCGACTGGATTTTGTCCCTTTTAAGACGATTAAATATTTCTGAATTTAATCTCTTCTTCTCTCGAAATAATCTTCATACACGACGTGTACAAATGATGGACGCGAAACCGCTATTTAATCTTCCACCGTATACAAGTCAGGAGTGATGGAAGTCAACGTTAAAAAAGTATTTATTTATTAAATAGAGCTCACCAAAATATGCGTTTGTTCGAACGACGGTACATTTATAATTTGAATAAAATTAGATACGTGTACTTTTATATACGAAACATTATATTTCTCATAATATTGGAGTGAAAAAGTTGTATTCAAAGATTGAAAGAGAGCGGATGATAAGTCTGCGCGAATCACTATCAATATTAGATACTCAAGACACGAGCAATATAAGCCGATAATTAAGATAGATGTCTAAATAGGTGTACGTATACCACATTTAAATATCTACGCGATATATCGCGTGTAACATCTGTGCACGTAATATTGCCCTGTCGCGTCGAAGACACTGACAATCGTCGGCAGACAATACGATTACCGTTAAAGCACAAATTAACAGAGCAATCATCGAGTAATAAGCCGGTAACCGTAATTGCATGCGTAACGAGCATGTGACGTTAGGTTTCTGTCTCTCTCTCTCTCTCGATCAACGTCAACAGAATAAGCGTATTAGTTGATCACATGGCAATCATACGTGCTCTACATTTCCTTTGATTCATCAAAACGATAGACCGCAGCTCATTTCGATAATAATTACTATCGACACGTCTATCGTATACCTATCTTGATTTGAGATGTGTTTTTAGAGAGGAAAAAATTTCCAAATGTCTTATAAATTACATCTGGTTTATCTTTGTCGCTAAATTTAAGAATATGTATTTATTTGGGACAATTATTTATTAGGAAAACATTTTTCTCAAGAGCGGTGAATTACTAACGTGTATGTCAAATATAACTAAACATACATTTTAATAAAAATTGTAAAGATCGATCCGTGGTATTTGGAGAAAAAAATATTCTCGTCGCGCTTCCATAACATTGGTTAATTTTAATCACAGAGCTTTCCTGAAAATTGGCGCCAATTACTGTGCGCGCATGATAAAGCACAGTCGCGGTTCACGAATGTTTCGCTAATGAAAAAATGAAATTTCTCTAATATTGTCGCTTTGTTGATGAAATGTAAATTGTCGAAACCACGAGTCATCGTCGTTTTCCGAGTCATACACGGGGGACCATTCGAATATACGCTTTGCGACATCGGTGATTGCGATTGGAGGCGATCCATGATATATGCTGATTGAGCAATCGTTTGTTATCAGCAGCATCGACATTTTGCTGCTGACGCAATGAAATATTTTTCCCTGCATATGCATGCGATGCGATATATTGCGAAGAATCGATGAAATCCATCGGAGGATTTTCCGCCGTGTCGCGCGCGATAAAGTACGAACCCTTGCCTTAGGAACACAATGAGAATTTCAAGTATTCTTGCAAAGTCACGCAAACGCTCGAAGTAATGTAAAACGGATGGAGAAATATTAAATATATATGTGCACGTATTGTATAAATCAAAGAACCAGTATAATGCATTTCAGTTCCGGAAATAAGTTCAATCCCGCAACTGAAAGTTCCGTGCTATTAAGGATTCTCAAGATCAAGATCTACTTTGTCATTTTAAATTATGACGTCAGGAAATAGCGGACAAGAACACGCGAATAATATGTCAGCTGACATACTAGTTAGTTTTAATTTTGACATAGCCTTTGACGTACTATTTAAATATGTTGAGATAAAAACGAGCAAATGTTTCATCGCAAAGTATAATTAATATTTTTTAGATGTTTCATTCCTGAAGCACACAAAATCGAGCACGTTCATAAAAATAGCGCGATAAAGGTAACAAAAAAATCTGTTCCGTGTAAATGCATGTAAGATAACTTAATGTAAATAGGTTTGCCTAATGAGAAGAAAGCGAATTGGTGACATCTTTCCACTATATAACTGTTGATAGACTTATATTCGGAAAACATGAAAAAAAAAAGCGACAGAGAGAAACGCATATCGAAATGAATAGAAACAGCTGTAACATAATTTGCGCAACGGATCGATTGTCTATGACAGCAACGTTTGAAGGGACGTAAAAGCAATTTTGCACAAAACTAAACGAGAGCACCGATAACGTTTCCAGTTTTTTCGCGCGTTCGATACGTTTCTTCCTGTTTTTTCTCCCATTTTCGTCGTTCATTAAATCGCAATCGCACACGTCACTTTTTTTCTATTACTTTTATCGCGCGCATACGAACCGCGATAACTTTTCTCAAGCTTTAAACTGCAGCCGGCGCTGCATCCCCGGTTCTGTTATCTTTACATATGCATCTGCGATAAGTGCTGTAACAGATTTATTCGCAAACTGTTGTACACAGTTCGAAACTACAAGCTTGTTTATCACGAGGCGCAGAAATATAGGTGATCTAGTGATGATCGAATTAAATAGTACAATTAATAGCATTGAATGTAATAACTTTTAACAGAATTTGATTCTCTGAAACTCTCAAGAATTGGCGGTTATTTAAAAGAATAATTTTTCGTCTTATCAGATTAAAGAAAAAGAAGAACTTATTTTATAAACCAAATTAAAAACTTAGTATTCTCTCTTTCAGTTTTTTGACAAGTAATAGTTTACAAAAATACAGACTTTAAATGAGAAAGTAATTTTTTTTTAAATTGTAGTAATCATTTGATGCATATTTATTACATTTGTGCAATAAATTTATTGATCTTACCAACAAAATGGCACGTGCATGATAAATGACAAAACGCTTTCACCGCGCGAATATATTTCCGCAGATGTGAATTAATGAATAACCATCCACGAAACATTTCCAAAGAAAGCGCAAGTTTCCCACGTTTCTTGTTTCTTCTTCGATTTGACTCAGGTTGAATCACAGTGACTGCCAAATACAGATATAAATCGTCGTTTCCAGAACGAATTGATCGCTGACCCAAACCGGTCTTCCTGAACGAAAGTCGCGAGAGAAAGGAAATAAATGATGATCGAGATCTATGTCACACACGTTATATCTATAAACTTTCAGACGGAGGAATTATTCGCACGATGATAGAAAACGATGCGACCCACTGGCGAGATATTAATCGAAAGAAAGTTATCGTCGTGTCTCGGTAAATCGTCGCATGCTAAGTTTGACAGATCTTAAAAGAAATTATACCGTAAAATTATAAAAAGACGATTGCAAATTGATATAACGCTAATAATAGAGATGGATTATCAGAGATCAATGAGCTTTTACATTAATCACTATACATTTTTTGGAAGCATGTCCCTTTGTAACACTATGCATTTTTGTCTAACAAATTCATTTACACCCTTACTGTATATTATGTCGAGAAGGTATGTATATAAATAGAAGAAGCACTTACCATTAAAAGTGAGATGTTATAAGGGTATATATTTCACTCGCTAAGCCGTATCCAGAGAACGTGATCACGTTTTATTTCAAAGACGTGTTTGCACCTATTGTGTGTTCTTTATGAAAATAATTTACATTTTCTTAGATACAGAATAGATTATTTTAATTCAAAGTGACTATGTAATATTGTTCTCAGGATATTATTATCGAATTATCTTTTCAAAAAGTGGCATACAATTATATAATATATATAATTATATACATTAGATTTACATAATTATATTATAATTTAAGTATAAAATGTAAGCAAAGATTTATATCTTCAAAATATCAATTTAAACGCTTGTACAATCTTATTTTAAAAATCAATTTTTAAAATATTATTTTTTTTTTTCACTTTTGCGTTATGCAGAATGGCATATATTTTATAAAAAGCTCTTTTACTTTTTTATTGTATTTTAAAGCATTTTTTATATTATAACATATTCCTCATACGTTTTTAATTAATCAGTATATGTTGATTTATTTAAAAGATATATAAAAGCTTTTGAATACGATCGTAAAAATACATTTTTACATATATAATTTATACATATAATTTTATCATATCAAAATGTAATCCGATTATTTTACACGTCAATTCTCTCAACACTTTTTACGAGGAAAATAAGAATAATTTATCTTCGAAACGCCAAGTTTGATAAAAAAAAAAAAAATTACTTATGATCTATGGAATATGGATTGAACGTTAATTTGACATCAAATAATAAATGTCACTCGTTGAGTCAGATGTAAGATAAAGCGTATCTAAAGTCGCAGAAGTTGGCGCGAATTGGAGCAATTAGTCTGAAATCAAGTGGAAAATTAAAGCGAAAAAGCTCAATTTCGACTTGTCGAAATGGAAATTCTATCCCGATTGAATAGGAAATTTTTGAAAACGCCCATTGTCACTCTTATCGTGGATGTGCTTACTTTAAATTAATAAGTACTGGCGCATAATTTGAATCGATAATTATTCCACGTGCAAAATTTCGCGAACAAAGTGTTTCTTGAGCCATAATATAAGTGTAGCTGGTGCAACTTAATATAATATATAATATAAACCATGCTAGTGTAGAATATAAAGTAGTTGTACAGTATATGCTGCATTGCATATCTAATGAATCGATAAACGTCGTTCTACTTTCGAAAGTTCACCGCGAGATCTCAATGCGACGCGTCACATAAATTATTATTATTATTATTATGATTGCGCCCAATTCGCAGGGGGATGATTGATTCGGGAGAATGTCGCGTATCCATTCGTGAAATACGACGAAATATCGCGAACACGCGATTGCAATTTATTTGTTTCTGACTCGTGCATTATGCAGATTTAACCGCGAAATTTATATAGATATCGATTACCGCACCCATACCGTACGCAAGTGTAATTCAAATTAATGACAGTCGCACCGCGAATATACAATTACGCCGGTTGCATCATTATGTGTCGAATCATCGACGTAATACCTGAGCTTCATCAATGAAATACGTCACGGGCGGTCTCGGATAAATCCCGCGGATAAAATGCCAGCAGGTCGTAATTACTTGCTTGGCGCGGATAATTAGCGTCTACCCGTTTATACGGTCGCAAAAAAAAAAAAAAAAAAAAAAAAAAAAAAAAAAAAAAAAAAAAACTGAACTAAAGCGACTTTTTACGGCGATAGCTGCAGCTGCGATGAGAAATGATGCATTCGCGATGAAGAGAATATTAAAAGCCTCTGTAGCCACCCTCCTGTGGAGAACTCGTGTTAACGCGATCGTACACTGCGTTCTTTTATCACGATTTTACCGTAAGATATGTCTGCATGAATGTATCCAAGTACTATGTTTCCGAAAATCCAGAAGATGTCTAAAGGACGTCGAGGAGTCTCAACGATTAGATATCTCCTTTAGACATTTTTATGATGCCTTTTGTGCTGTTTCTTGCGTAGTCTCGTCGTAAAAGTGTCTTGAGACAATTGTCGCAGTGTATTACGCTATTGTCACGTAGTTTTGTCTGATACGGAGATCGATTAGTTAAGCTAATTCTGTCTAGACAGCTTCTCCTCTGCCTCGCATAAATCATAACTTGGGATCATAAGTCCTCTTGCATTCACACGCAATCTTTCTTTGTTTTTTCACAGAGTAATCTGACAGACGGGGAAGAAGAAGATCTGCCTGAAGACGCTTTCTCGCTGCTGTCGGTGCTCCTAGTTGGTTCGCTAAACTTTCCATTTGATCGATCGCGAGTCGCCCCTCGAAGACAGCCTCCTGAGAGTGCCTTTTCTCGGAAGACCTCCGATCCGACCTACCGTCCAATCATACCGCGGTAGTCTCTGTCTCCCCCTTTAACCCTCATCTCTCTCGACACCATTCTGCTACCCTTACCACGTATACCGCTTTCTACCAGCTTGCCGAGACCCTTTTGCTGCTTAATATAACCGATAAAATCGAATAAATTATGATTGGACGTGGGTCCCGAGGGTGAGTGGTCATAATTTCTGTGCCACCGCGACGCTCGCCACAAACTGTCAAACTCTGTTCAATAATTTTGTGATTCTTGTCTGTGTCGTTTACGTTGAAATATTGATACTGTTGTCCTTGCGGAATGTTGCAGAAATTTTTACTGTGTGAAGTTTTATTTTTAAGATTCAACAAGCAAAAGTCTTGATATTATTTTTTCATATTTTAATAGATTTTGCGGTTAATATATTATTTATTTAAATTTGTGTAAAAATCTCTTTAAAAGCTTCTTATTGAAAATATAATTCTCTTTAGATAATATTTCGTAAGAAAATGTACAGGGGAGAGGATTTTTCTGAAATTTTAAAGATAATAAGATTTTTCTTAACCGACGTTTTAGTATCAATTATTATGATATACAGAGTGCGCGCGCTTACATTATCGATAAAATAAAGGTTTGCGAAGCAAGTTATATACTTGCTGAACTTAATCCTTTAAAGGGGATGTACGCGTATAACAGAATGGATTTATCGGCTCTTGGTTAATTTTACTCAACTAAATTCAATTGTACTTTATCTCCTGTTAACATTCTCCTTATTTATAATTTAATTAAAGGAAAATATATAAATGCCAAGTATATTGCAAAAAATTATGACTAGCGAAATCTAATACGAGCCATATCGATATCAAATCTGCCGGAGATTATTTCGGTAAAATAAAATGAGTTTTTTTTTTAATAAAAAATATTGATGGTGAAATACAATGTCTTATTGTTAAAAATTTCTTGAAAGATATATCTTTTATGACGTGGCGTCTAACATCCCGGACCCTTTGATAACCTCCTATCATTTTTTTCTCGATTCAATCCGATGAATAGCGACGAATCATATTTTATCGGCACGCGCTTCGAGGGGCGAATAGCAGCGTGTCCTGACGATTCTCCGTTAGATGAATTTCTGCCGATATCTCCGCAGGATTTCTCCTCGTGATCCTGATATTCTTCTCCGTCGCCGGCAACGTCCTGGTGTGCGTGGCGATCTACACCGACCGCGGACTGCGGAGGATCGGCAATCTCTTCCTGGCCTCCCTGGCCGTCGCCGATCTCTTCGTCGGTGGGCTGGTGATGACCTTTGCCGGAGTCAATGATCTCCTGGGTTACTGGATCTTCGGACTGTGGTTCTGCGACATCTGGATCGCCTTCGATGTTATGTGCAGCACTGCCTCTATCTTGAATCTATGCGCCATATCGCTCGACCGTTACATACACATCAAGGATCCTCTCAGGTGAGGCCAGACACGATCAGTAACCTTTCAGTAGTTTTTCGGCAAAAAAATTGAGCAATTGTAAATTTAAGGAAGAACTATACGGAACAGCTATGTCAAAAATTAATACATTTCGAGATTCATAAATTTGACATTGTAAGCACAAAGCACTTTTGGCCTTTTAAAATATAAATTAATAATTAATTTCTGAGTCAAAGTAAAGATTTGTCCTGCAGAATTAACACTTTCATTTTCATAATAACTTATAAATAAACTTTTGTGTACAGTCATTATAGAAAAATTAAATTTGATATAAAATAATATTTACGATTTTGAGATTAAATTATATTCTACAGGACAAATGTTTATTTTAGCTCATAAATTAATTATTAATTTTAAAAGGCTAAAATATTGTTTTCATGTATTAATTTTTAATATAGCTGATCCATATTTTCTTTAAAAAAAAAAGATTATAACCATTTTTTGCTGAATTTTTTGACTGAAACGTACACACAAAGATTTCCTCTTAAATTTTAATATTTTTGAGATAAAAAAAATAAGAATTATATATTGCATTTTGCGGCTTGTAAGATATACAGTCGCATTCGAAAAAAAAATTAATTCTGATCAATTTTGTTAGGTACGGCCGTTGGGTAACCAGAAGAGTTGCTATTGGCGGTATTGTTGTTGTGTGGCTTCTAGCAGGACTCATATCCTTCGTACCGATCAGTCTAGATCTTCACAGAAATGAAGATACACCGAAGAGTTATAACGATGCAGTGGAGGTATAACAATATTTATAGAATTTACTCAGAGTTTTTATTAATGTTAATACGTAAAACTTGATAAAGTGATTTTTCTCCATCTTTCCATTTTTTAAAGTAAACTATATTGATTTTAATTATCGCGAGTAATCCTTTCCACTTGAAGTTTATAAAATATATGCATTTTGTCTACTTCGATATATTTAAAGTATATACAATATTTTAAAAAATCTACAATTATTAAAATATCAATCGATTATCAGATACATATAATATCGACTGCGCGAAATTGAATTCGCGTAACTTTGTAAAGAAAAACGTATGTGAATCGTTACAGTTTGCTTTTGAATAGCTAAAGGATTAAAAATAAATGACATTTTTCAATTTGCCCCGTTGTATCCATCACGAAGTAGTTTGCGTAATCCTCGCGTCTGTAAACTCTACTCGTCTTTTACCTTTACAGGAGCACCCTACGTGTGCCCTAGACATTACACCCACTTATGCGGTGGTGTCTTCTTGCATATCTTTCTACGTACCCTGCATTGTAATGCTGGGTATTTATTGCAGGTAAGAATGCTTGTCGTACTTATCGCTATAATCTTCATAAGTGATGCACGCAATTCTATGAAGCATGAGTCATTTGACATCACTCTTCTCATCATTCAATTTTTTAATATGAAGATGTAATTCTTTTTTATTTAATTTTTTTCTTTATTTGAAAATATATCATGCATTTCTTTTTGTAGGCTCTATTGCTACGCGCAGAAACATGTGAAGAGCATCCGAGCGGTGACGAAGCTGCCGGACACCTCGATGGCCAAGAGTTTTCGCTCAAAGAGCAGTCGCTGCAAACCACCGAAGCCGCAGACGAAGACGAAGCCGACCAGTCCTTACCACGTGTCCGACCACAAGGCCGCGATCACCGTCGGCGTAATCATGGGCGTATTCCTGGTGTGCTGGGTGCCCTTCTTCTGCGTCAACATTGTCGCAGCCTATTGCAAGACCTGCATATCTCTCCGAGCGTTTCAGGTGCGATGATAAACGTAGTTCTCTTCTTAGAATACAGCAGAAGAATTTTTTGTTATCTCGACGACGATTATGTCAGTCTGACATTTTTATTTTTGACACTAGCACGTCTCTCGTGTGAGAATTATTATTATTTTATTATTAGATATCATTTGATAGAAGAAATCTTTTTCCATCGTCCACGTGAAAGTCGTTTCTTCTGCCCGAGCAGGTTCTCACGTGGCTCGGCTACAGTAACTCGGCCTTCAACCCGATAATCTACAGCATCTTCAACACTGAATTCCGGGAGGCGTTCAAGAGGATCCTCACGAAGGGAGCGCGGGCGCGGGGCAACCAGCCGTCAACCAGCGAGTGCGGCGAGTTTCGTTCCGTGGTGGTCCAGAAGCGCAACGGATCCATGGTTGAATGCAACATCAGTCCGAGATCGAGCGCGGACAGCTGCCAGGTCGGCGTCATGGCTCAACGACATCGCGACACTATCGTCAGCGCTATATAAAACGCGTCTCAACAACTGTCGATCATCTTTAAACGATCATCTTTTTCCTGGATCTCACTCGCCGCTTGCCTCTGGAGTCGTCGCGGTCGTTTCAGCCTTTCTCACTCAGTCGATCTTGTGGAGAAAGTAAGATCTTGAAAGACATCGACATCGTCTCACGGAAAGGAGTACGACGTGCGAATTTACATATTCTACGTCCAAGACATTTTCTCATCATATCGATCTTCTATAATCGCATGAGAGACACATATCAATTATGAGACAGGTTTCATTTGAACGTGTAAAATTTAACAATTTCCCGATTTGATCTCTGTTTCCGAATTTATTTGTTTATTTTAATTTGTTTCGAATCCCCTGCATGTGAAGGGAAAAATTGCGCACAGGTGACGCGATTGCGCGACTCCCAATGGGACGATAAATTACTCCGTTTCGAGGATGTGAACTTGTACATAAAATCTGCAATGTTGCTTGTATCAAAGAACACAAGCGGATTTCACTCTCGAGTGCTAAAGTTTAGTATTTGCATCCGCAAAGTATTAAACTTTAAATCGTCTGCCTGCACGAGAAAGAACTTGCAACTGCAGTTACGACGTTGATATCGTCTCTCGCTATACAGTCGCTCATGTAATATAAATGTAACCGAGGCTACTGGGATAATACTCGACCGTATTATTAAATCTCTTCTCACGTAATATCAATCAATGTTCTAGTTAGCTATCATTGGCACTTGGCCCGAGAATACATTTAGAAAACTCGTGTCTCTTCGACGTCGGGTTCTAGAGGAACGTATCGTAAATGCAGGAGCAATATAATATTTGATATCATAAAAAGAATACTTCGTGTATCTTCAACTTCACCATCATCATCCTCGCGACTTGAAGCGATAAAAATTACGAGTAACACAAAAGTTTTTTCAAAGTAGTCGAGGAGCATTTTTTTATCGAAAGAGGCTGTGTGATGTGATGTTCGACGCAGGCGTAAGCGTGATAATTCGCAGAGAAGTAATCATCATAATTAAGACAATCATCTAAACCTACTTTGAAGCATATCTAGAAAAACCTGATGCACCGAAATTGAAGTTTTTTTTTTTTTTTGGTATCTTTTTTTTATAATTATTTATTTATTTACCCTTTTTTAAGTGATACGACTGTAAGGCGTAGAGTGGGATTTGTCGATTAATAGAATCCAAGTGTAGCGCTTAGGATATTAATCTCATCAAGCAATCGTAACTCTTTAATGGAGCAATGTCGATAGCCAATCTACGATTAAAAGCTGGATGTTACCGATATGTTTCTGAACAGTAACGTCTGTGGAAACATCATGAAGAAAAAAAAAATTTTATAGCAATAGGTCAGCGCAAACGGCGCGCCGTGTGAACTACAGAATTCATTTTCCATCTTGTAAATAGCCATTTAATTATTTTTCTATTTGACGGGGCGCGAAGAGACACACATACACACACAAAGAGAATGTGAGAGAGAGAGAGAGAGAGAGAGAGAGAGAGAGAGAGAGAGAGAGAGAGAGAGAGAGAGAGAGAGAGAGAGAGAGAGAGAGAGAGAGAGAGAGAGAGAGAGGAAGATGCTCGCAGAAGCGCGATATCTCATAGTTTATGGGCCCGCTCATCAGATATAGACGCGAAATCGAAAATCGAGCACCCGTCGAATCTAAAACTCAATTCTGCATCACATATCCGAACGGAAGGAAGTAGTCACGAGCCAATTTGGCGTTCGCGAGGATCCGTCGAGCTTCCTTGGTACATCTATATCTACGATATAAAGCGCATTGCGATCCGGCGCGAGGGAGAGAGAGGGAGGAGGGAAAAAACAAAAGGAAATGGTGCACAAATGTATACGTTGTTGTAGATTGTATAAGAACGGTTGAAGAAACGACGTTTAAAACTCTCTAGCCGGCTCGGCGCAATGTTGATGTATATTACTGATATATTCGAATGACCGTTCTCTGTAAATATATTAGATTATAAGACTTCGACAAGAGTATCTGATTTGCGATTTCTTACTGATTCCTGTATCCCATCGAAGCATAGGGAACACAAATTAATATGAAAAACAGACACTTATATGCTCGTTATATCTACAGAAAATTTAAGCTGCGAGTATAAAATTCTAAATTAACGAATAGTACTTTTACAAACTATCCTCTCGTTATATAATTCGTACATAATTAACTTTCACTACTCAATTTTATCGAATTACTCTGAAATTTTTGCAGAAAATATAGAAAACTACGGCAGAGACAAATTTCTTCATTGATCAAGATTCCAAACAATAATAAATATTTATTGACTTCTTATCTTCTTGAATAATATTACATTATTACGTTCGATATATCTTTCTTTCACACCATTGTTGTTGAAAAATTCAGGCACGGTATCCGCCCACGTGCGATTCTCTCTCGGGATATCCAGAAAATCAAGCAAATTGCTGCTCAGTCTTGGTATAATTGGATATAATATTAAAGCAGCTATTCTGCTGCTTTCCAGAGCGAGCGATATGACAGCTTTGAGTTCCCTAATCGAATCTGCATCGTCGACCTGCTTTCTCAACTGCCAAGGTTCGTGATACTCTACCATCCTATTCGCACAATGAAGCGCACTCATAACCGCGTCTACTACGTGATGTAAGTTGTATTCTTCATAACTTTCGCGCGCTCTCCTGCCTACAGATTCTAAAGCTTCTCTGGTTTCATCGGCTACCTGAGACTGCAACACGTTCCAGTATTTCGCCGGATCGGGAAACTCTTTGGACGGATTGATCGTTTTACCCGCACATCGATTGACTAAATTGCCCAATGTATCCGCCAATTCGGAATTCAATACATTGACAATCTTTTTTGAACTATAATCTACAGTACAAAAAGTCTCTTGTATGTATAGATTCAAAAAATATATATGATGCAAAAGTGACATATAACTAAATGCACACAAGAATCTTACTTGCGTCATTCTGCGGCACTGCTTCTCTGAGAATAAAGTATCGTAATCCATCTTCTGAATAATCATTTGCAGCTTTGAACGGCGAGATTACGTTTCCTTTTGATTTCGACATTTTCTGATGATCAACAGTCCAATGAGCATGACACAATAATGTTTTTGGAGGCTCGAGACCTGCTGCTATCAAGAATGCTGGCCAATAAACACCGTGGAATTTTAAAATATCTTTTCCTATTATCTGCATCAAATATCTTGTTTCAATATATATTTCACATTGTACTTTCTAATAATTAATATTGAAAATTTATAATCTTACTTGAATAGTAGGTGGCCAAAACTTTTTAAATGATTCATCCGGATATCCTAAGGCAGTTAAATAATTTATCAAAGCGTCCATCCACACATATATTGAGTGAGACTCGTCATTTGGAGAAGGCATGGCCCATGGCACTTTACTCCTGATTCTAGTGATGCTTAAATCTTGTAAACATGTACCTTCTTCTATCCATTCGGACAATATTTTATGATACAATGCTGGTCTAATTGCGTTTTCTACAAAAAAATCCAAATTCACAATTTGTTAAAAAGAAAAAAAATAAGGGTTTAAATTAAATGAAAAATAACATTGTTTGTACCATCTTTGAGCCAATACTTGAGATCATCTTGAAATGCGCTGAGACGAAACTTGTAATTCTCCTCTTCCGTCCATTCCACCGTATTTCCTGACTGCGCGGAGACTTTGATTATTTTGCCAGTAGGATCTTTCTGCTCCATCAACTCTGTATCAGATAAAAACGCTTCATCTGATACACAATACCATCCCGAATATTTTCCCAGATAGATATGTCCTCTTTCCTCCAGCCGTTTCTGAAAAGATACAAGGTGAGTCAAGATATTATATAAGCATTATACGAGATTGATGTCCAAATTTCTAAGAACCCAAAAGTGATGCACTGCATCGCAATGTTGCTTTTCTGTGGTTCTAATAAAACGCGAATAATCCACTTCAAATCTATCGCACATTTCCCTGAATTGCTGTGAAATGTTTTTACAGTACTCAAGGTTCGGCAGACCCGCTGCGGCCGCGGCAGCTTTAATTTTATTACCATGCTCATCAGTGCCTGTGGTCAAGAATGTTTTATGGCCCAACATAGTGTTGTATCGTGCAACTGCATCAGCCAAAACTGCAGTGTACAAGTGTCCGATATGAGGACCTAATATATAAAATATACAAATATTTATATAACCGTTCTATTATGTTTATATTATAATTGATAAAAAATTTTTAGAAAAATATTGAGTACCAGCATTCACATAAAAAATGGGTGTAGTAATATATTTATTTTGAGACAGATCTTTTACATATTGCCTCTTTATTATTTGACTCCCTGATGATTGTACGTTTTTGAACAGGAATGGAAATATTGTCAATTTTGGAAGCTGATAATTCGATATTACATGTTTGACTGAAATTTTAATTCATAATTACTATTATTTATATAATATTTATCTATTATTATTAATACAAATTATTGATATTGATTGTGAAACTTGTCAAAAAATTTCTACACAAACAATGCAATATATCAGATTTTATATGAAAAGAAAATTATTTTTTTATCATATATAAACAATATGTTAAAATAAAATTATTATATGGAAAGTAAAATACAGGGAAACTATTGATTTTAAAAATATTTATTTCTTTCATACATATAGTTATACTATATTAAATAACAAGAAGCAGTATAGAAATTTTTTACAATATTTTTCATTTCTTCTTCTCAACATTATGTGTCTCTAGAGATATTGTTTCCAATTGAGCTATAAGATCCATGTGTTTAAATTCGTTGGGTTTACTAGTAAATGTTTCAAGCAACTGCAATCGTTGTTCATTATCGTTACAATAATATAATTGTAGTTCATTAGCTAGACATTGTGCTTCATATGCTTGTAGTAATTTTGTGTCAAATTCTCCCCGCATGAGTATAATGCCTTTGTCATCTCTCAATTCAGTGTAATGTATCATAGTTAAACACTCGGGTGCATTCTCTTTATGTGTCTGATACCACAAAAGTGACGTCATGTGTACTTCTGAACCATGGAATTGACACATGATAAATTCATAGCCATGTTCTCTCGGTAATGGTAATAGAAAGGTAGAATATTGTTTGCCACGTGTAAACATCTTATCATATTGCTCAGGTGTCATTGTTCCGCAAATACAATCCTTTTGCTTATGGTACTCTTTCCATATATCTATAATTTCTTCCTTTGTCTTATCTTTTATCATGTCAACCTTCATTATGTTATTTAACTGAGCCTCTTGTGCTTGCGTACTAGTTTCCAAAACTGGTTTCCCTTCAGTTTGATACAACTTTGCAGCTTGTTTCTCTTTAACTATAACGTTCAAGTTTATCATTTATCATGATAAAATAATGCTACAGAACTCTTAGAATTAATAAATATCTAAGTGAAAAATACATTCACACGAAGGTGTACTGTATAATTGTATTAGAGAAGAAAAAATGAAATAGAGAATGTCAAGAAAACAACATTATCAGCGCAATTATAATCTTATAAAGTTCATATACCTTTCTTTTTGCCAGTTTTTTCTTGTTGCTCGACGCGTTCCAGAAACTCTTCCGGACTGGTCTGTTGCAATTTGGCAATTTTCTCGGCATATTTATCGTAATAAGGATTCTTCTGCAGTTCCTCCAGGACCTTTTCGAGTCTCGCCCGGCTTGTCATGATGTACCTCTCGTCGATGTCGCTCGTCCTCGCCGTTATTCGGGTATTCTTCAACCGTCTGCCTAATCTTACACGTGTCACGTTTCGTAGTAAAACACTTGCCATTTATGTCAGTTGTATAATGTTGGACAAGAATACGAACAATAAACACTCTCCAGTTTAGTTGAAAAAAACGTGCTGACGTTCCACTGCCATCTTGAAATATTAACTCGCCAGACATTCACAGATGTCGCTGCTGGCGTTTCAAATCACTCGTCACGTCGGGTCTCAAGTGAGCGACTTTATGAAAATCAGGTCCAGAGCTGCGATAAAAAGGAGACTGCTGATCATACAACGCGATTGCAAACTAAAATATACGCTCACCCGTGATTATCGCGCTCGCGAAATGTCAAACACGATCGTCAGCTGATCGCGCTCGGGTCGCTCTATTGAGCGGTAGTGACCCTCTCCCTTCCCTCGGCGCCTTCTCTATCGTGACGTATCGCTTCCGGGACGTCAGTCGCTGCTCTCGTGCCTACAGCGAAAGGGAAAATGTCGGCGAGCTGTCGGTGGAGCTTGCCGTGCCGTCAGTGACTTACTCCCGTGTAACACGTTAACAACGATCGCGTCCCTCGGCGACCTGAACTATCAAAATTTGGCCTGCAAAGCGTGCTGATACGTCCCGGTCGGTGCGTATCTCGATTTGACTTGAAAGAAAGAGGAAGAGACAGAGAGAGAGAGCGAGAACGAGAGCGAGAACAGGAGAGATTGGGTGACGTTGGGAGAAAGAAAGAAAGAGAGAGAGAGAGAGAGAGAGAGAGCGCGAGAGCAAGAGGGAGGACGTAGAGCAGGTGCAAAACTACATCGTCGTGTAGAGGTCCCCGCGCAAGGGAAGAGCCAGACAGAGTGGAGGAGAGAGAGAAGGCATACGGTGGAGAGTAGTGACATGGCGTCGTTGGCGGTATCAATAGCAAAGAATGAGTTCATCGTGGGTGGCAAGTACAGATTGATGAGGAAGATCGGCTCGGGCTCTTTCGGAGACATTTACCTCGGCATCAACATCTCCAATGGCGAGGTAAGGAAGGGATTCGAGGATCGTTTCTAAAGGAACCGACCTACTCACATCGGACCTACTGCCAGCGAGGCCTCCCTCTATTTCGCGTTTCCCGTTCGTCGTCTCGTCTCGTTTTTCAGGCCCGTTCGACGATCATCGGCCCCTCTCGAACATCATTGTCGGTCGCCCCGATGAAACGAGGCGAAAAGATTCATGACGCGAAAAGACGGCGACCCCCGTGTCTACCGCGATCTCTCGCGACAGAAGGATTTCTCGGACTGCGAGAGAGATCTTTCCTTGTCAAAAAAAAACCGTGTTCCGTAATTTGGGAACGCACACGTCAGAAATCGTGCGTGCGTGTCGTGAATAAATAAATGTTGACGATATATATATTCCATGAAAATTTGGATCGTCATGCGTATCACTAATGACGTATGTAGGTACGCCGTGTCGAGATAAATATAAGCTGACGCCTGTCATAATAATCATGATTATCGAGATTTGAGTGCGCGTTATTTTGTAACCGTTCGCAGCACAAACGATCCGCGACGTGGATTATATTCAGCGAACCCGCTGCGAGTTACTAATCCTGTATGCTATGTCTTACTAGGTTATAGTTCCAATTAGAGATAAAGAAAATTAAATGAAGCACGACGAGCACACAGTGACCAATGATGATAAAATTGGCCCTCATTTTATTCGTTTTGCAAATTGCTTCCTCTTTTTAAGTTGATCATTATTGTTAATATGCTCTAATGGATTTTATTTTAAACAGTATTCATTATTATATCTATTACAATATAAGAAAAGCAGTACTGATAACTCCATATTTTTTTAGAATATGATGGTAGTAAATGAAGGACAATAAAGAGAAAATAGAATTTAAATGAACAAAATTTAAATAAGAATATAAAGTTATATAAAAAATATATAAAGTTAAACTCGAGTATTCGATTTATTGTACTGTGTCTATTGTTTTATTTTTTCTTATCTTTAATCTGTCTATAATTATCCCTGTAATGCACAAGCAAATATTTATGAGACAAAGGAAATTCATAATAATAAGAAAAAAAGAAATCATAATATGATTACATTAAGATATGAATTTCATTTGCATTTGGTTTCTAATCTTTACACTAGATAAAGCTTTGAAACGTAGTTTAATAACATGACCTATATTTTTATTCATTAGGAAGTTGCAGTTAAGTTGGAAAATATGCGAGCCCGGCATCCACAGCTTTTATATGAATCAAAGCTGTATAAAATATTACATGGTGGCATAGGAATACCGCATATACGTTGGTAATTATTACATTTAATATATTCTTCCTTTTATATTTTTCGTATATATTTTGTATTTAAAAAGTTTTATCCACATGATTTTTATGATGTCATGTAATAATAAAAAACATTCAATGAACTATTGTTAAATTATTAATCAAAATGCAAATCAGACAACTGACAAGAATCTTTCTTGTCTCAGGTATGGCCAAGAACGCGAATATAACGTTCTTGTCATGGATCTTCTTGGACCATCCCTCGAAGACCTTTTCACTTTTTGTTCAAGAAGGTTTACAATTAAAACAGTTCTAATGTTGGCAGACCAGATGATTGGTAGGATTGAATACGTTCACTGCAAACACTTTATTCACAGAGATATAAAGCCAGATAATTTTTTAATGGGGATTGGACGACATTGTAACAAGGTATACATCTTGATCTGTGATTTCTCCTTTATATTGAGAATTAAATCCTTCATATAATTATAAATTATCTAAATTATAAAATGATTGTTTCAGCTGTTCCTCATCGATTTCGGATTGGCTAAAAAGTATAGAGATAGTCGCACAAGACTGCATATAATATACCGCGAAGATAAAAATTTAACAGGTACTGCAAGGTATGCTTCTATCAATGCACATTTGGGAATTGAACAGAGTCGTCGCGATGATATGGAATCTCTCGGCTACGTTCTTATGTATTTTAATCGCGGATCATTACCTTGGCAAGGTCTCAAAGCTGCAACAAAGAAGCAAAAATATGAAAAAATTAGTGAGAAAAAAATGTCCACGCCAGTGGAAGTCTTGTGCAAGGTATACTAAAGAATCTGTTTATAGTTTTTTTCATGTTCCTATTACTATTGTCCTATGTATATTTATTACAACGAAAATTGTCTATTTTTCAGGGTTTTCCCGCTGAATTTGCAATGTATTTGAATTACACGCGGGGCTTACGTTTCGAAGAAAGTCCCGACTATATGTACCTACGCCAACTTTTCCGCATACTTTTCCGTACATTGAATCATCAATATGATTTTACATTTGATTGGACAATGTTAAAGCAAAAAGTAGCAAGTAGTGGTACTATTAGTACCGTATCAGCAGCTGGACCAGGTCTCTCTCAAGGTGCTCAAGGTGCTCAAGGGCAAGGACAAGGTCAAGGTCAAGCACCTACTCAAGCCAACGCTCAATCAGGTTACAAATTTTAATATTTTGATCAATGTTTTGCAGCATGTTTGTATATAATTTATCGTTTCTCTATAGAAATTTATGTGCATCTCGTATCATTTTAGATCATGGAATTAATTGAATTGATTAAAATTTCATAAATTAATATTTCTTTTTTTTTTAACATTACCTATTTAACGCAAAATTTGTCTTTTAGTTATGTAAATTATCGTTTTTAACAGCAAATTTCAAGCTTAAAAGATGGTTGGAGCCCTCCACAAAAATCAACAATGTCTCAATTGGCACAAATCTTTCTTCCAAGAAGCAATAATCCAGTGGCTCTTAAAATCCTTTTTCCTTCTTTCCTGATGAAAGAACGCGAATCACAAAATTTTGTGGAGAATAGATTTTCTTTACTACTTACTAATGATAATAATTGAGACTAATGGATACATAAGTATGCTAATTAACATATTAACAATTAATTCCACATTCGATAATGTTGGCTATATAAGTTTATACCAAATCTTGTCTGTTATACCAAAAATTTTTAATCAATATTTATTGAGAATCTATTTTGGGATATTAATTTGTATATTGATAGATATAATACTTTTCATATACGTTATTTTATATATAATTTACTTAACATTTCTATATGTTATTTTAATAGAATGTTAATACACAATGTTTATATATTGACTTATTAATTATAAATTAATCTTAAATTTTTTTTTGTCAAACATTGTCCAATAGTTTATACTAAAATATGATTTATTCAAACGTATTATATTAAGTATTTCTTTAGTTTCATGATTATAATTTAAAAGCTTAGTGTATTATCTTTCTGTGTATATTATTAGCTTCATTTGATTGATATAATTAGATTCGAATGTAATGTACTATACTTTAAATCAATATCAGTATTGTTCCTAATTTTGTATACATGTAATATTAATCTTAAAAACTGCCTAAATGATGCTAAACATTTGCATATCTCACTGCCATATAATGCTAGAGACAAAGTAACATTAATATAACAAAAAAGTTATATTTACAGTATTTATATGAGCATTGTATTATTGATAAAATTCAATAGTATAATGATTATTTTTCGTAATTTCAAAAATTTTTCGCTTCTATTTGTTTCAGGAGCGCGCTAAGACTATAACTCCTCATTGTAGCAACAATCTTGATTGCGATCACTAAAGTGTTTCAAACGAGGTACCGAACTTCTTACAAAAATTCTCATTCAGAGAGTCATATCAGTCAACACTTTAATTCCGCAATAAGAGAGCGCAATTACGTGATCACAAACGCAGCATTTGCGTATACGTGATAAGATGAACATCGCGTAATTACTTGGGCTACACATAAGATATTTCTTGCGTAACATTGACAACTTGGAGTTTTGGTTGATTGAACTCTTTGGATTTGGAAATACGAGTAAGAGACCAGTCAGCCAGAGAGTGGCTTGTTCTTATTTTGTTATTACGTATTTAATTTACCGTTGGTGATCATTAAAAATAAAGATTTTGAGATGCCCCGAAAAGGAAGATCTTTCTAAAAAAAAGTGATATTGTACTATTGGAGATATTCATAGTGGGTGATTTAATCATAAAATCGTTATCATAACTTTCATGGAGAGAAAGAGAGAACACATCCTAACGATTCTCGGAATCCGCAGAGCGTGTCTCGTGAAACATTTTCACGTCAATCAACAGAAAACATAAGAAGTTTCTTTTTTTTTCTCTTTTTTGAGAGTATGATGAGTTGTACTACACTGTTGGGCGAACTGACATCTTGCTTCCTAAATTTCGTTTTGTCTTCAATATATAGTGCGAGCATACTAGTGTATGTAGAGAAAGTGTTAATATTTTTCGTATCAAAGATGAGGTAGGTGTGTCAGTGTATCAAAGGTAACAAGGAGTATCTTTGATACATTTGACTGGAATAACTTTTTTTTATATAAATAAACAAAATGATGTCTCCCTCTCCCCCATATAATATTGACAGATAATGATAAAGATACCTTAATGTTAAGTCAACAATTATAACTTTTAAGTATATACCGAGTAATTATATCGAGTAACGAATCTTACTCCATCGAGAAACGAACAAACGACTAACGATTCTGTCATAGAAATATCCCTCAATTCACTCTCTTTCTGTCTGTGAATATGTTTACCATGAATTACTGAAGCATAAAATTATCGCTGAAGAGAAAAGGAAACTTTGCGAATAGTGGGAAATAGTTACAGGCTCACTTTTTGTCTAAATAATATATAAAGGTTTTTATTTCTCGTTTCGAAAAAGTATTCCTGTAACTGAGGCTCTCTAGCTGGACAATTCTTCCGTATACATATAGTTTTAATAGCTGAGACTGTGCAGTAGCTGTTTCACGTGCTGTTGCTTCAAGATTAAGTTTGATATTTTGTATACACACACACACACACACACAAACACACATTAAAGGACTTCATTATATTTCATGACCAACAAGCGTTTTTCGTATACATATATATACCGAGAGAAACGTCGTCTCGAACAGTCAAAATATCGATATCGACGATTATTACGGGAACTCTATCGTTTTTATCTATCTCATTTAAGATCTTAGTTGCATTATCTAGCTGCTAAACTCCTCACGTTCATATTATACGAATATTAGTTCCAAACCAGCTGTTTACGATTATATACTTTTAATAATACTAGCGTGTATGACACGTTCCCGTCGTGGAAGGTACTACCAGTCGTCCGGTCAGCCTTAAGTACGAACTGCGAAGATGAAATAAAGTTGTAAAGCAAAGTTTATTATATTTAAAGAAACGGATTACACGCTGCGCCTGGCGGACAGTTCTTTCTTTCTTTTTTTTTCTTTTTTTTGCCTTCAGAAACATGAAAAGATATAATCAATAACCATTCTGTCGAGTTATGAATGCGTGGTTTAATTAATATTATATAAAAAGAATAAATGAAAGTGTAAAAGTGTGCATCCATCATGCTGTGAGAATGAATGGACGAATAAGTTAACGAAATAACTAACGATATATGCACTTAATTAAATACTATCTGCTGTGTATATGTGTCTATGTATATGCACATATAAGATATATCACAAAATACATATATGTATATACATATATGCATATACATGTCTGTATGTATAATAAAATTGTGACAGTATAATTAAGGCATACCTTATTTCATAAATATTTGAGGAATACATCAACAGTTTACTGCTCCTTTTATCTCTATAAATAAAAAAAAGAAAAACTGGAATATTGTACTATAAATATTTCTGTTTCATCAAAAAATGTGTATTAATCTTAGTAATAATTTATGATTGACTGTTGCGTATGATATACATATACATATATATATATATATATATATATATATATATATCATACGCAACAGTGAAGTGTATATGATGTTTGGTCAAGGTAAAGGCGTGGGAATACTCTATACAGACCACGCTACTTTCTATTGTTGTGATACCATCACCATTTAGGGTGTATATTTACAAAGAACACACTTATGTAAATATTTTTAGACCATATATTTGACAATTCTTAAAGACATATATATATATATATATAATACGAAAAAAGAAGCCATGGAGGCACATGATTTCTCTTCTGAATTGTTAATACTAAACATAACATTGCGTTTATAAACGTGAACGAACACTGGAGAGAGAGCCTCCCAGTCGCGATGCACCGGTCATCGCGCTGTAGCCCATCAGAAATAAATAAACATTGCACAAGTGCAAATTACGAATTACTAGATTTGCCCTTTGTACCTGTCTCACATCGATACAAGAGAATACAGGCACAAATTCTCTGTACAAAAGCCTACTTAATGTAAAATTCTTCAATGACATCTATAATAATTAGCTTTAGCTTTTCTTTCATGAGGCAGGGTATATAATAAAAAATATTACTACCATGAAAAAATGAAAAAGATAGTCTCTTGTGTATACAATTACTTCTTAAGACTTTTATAATTACACATACCTTGTCGCCAAGAAATAAATAACAAAGCGCGAGCATTCAATAATAGAGTAGAGTGTGAATTTTCCTAAGTTCTTGAGGTCCTACGTTAACAGAAAAGGATTTTTCCGGACCGTTGTAAGGGATCTTTATTTCGGCGGCGAGTAATTTGCGTTCCTGCATTGCCGCTGCCATCTCGCGATTCGGATACACGGCGAAATTCGCTTCTGCTCTTCCACCGGGCGTGCGTTTAATAGCCTCGCGACGTACTTGGGCCTGAAGAAAATGTAATTTTATGGGTATCCAGTACTCATCAATATTATATTAATTTGCACTCTCTTGTCATTTAACACTTACAGCTAACTCGTCAGCTCGTGCCTTCAACTGCATGATGTTTCTTCGCCGTTCTAATAAGTAATGATAAGACGTTTCAGGCACCTTACGCCGCAGATCGGGAACTGTCGGATAAACTAGAGTTTTCTCGACATCCTGAAATGTGTAAATAAAAAAAATTATTTCAAAGCAAATAATATAATCGATAATTATTAATATAATTATGGGCAGTGTCAATATTAAACGATTTAAAACCTTAACGAGATCGGTAGTCTTCTTTCGCAATTCTTGAATTGTTGAATCTAGAGATTTGAAATGTGCTGGTGACGACAATGGCTCTAAACTATCTAGCTTTTGACGCAAAACGTCGCACAATATTTTCTTTTTCTGCTGGTGCTCGTTATTCAAAGCTTCCTTAAGAGCGTGTATTTCTTGTACATAATATTTATTGTCCAAAGTGCTAGTTATTGAAGTGCTTCCTGTCATACTATCAGCTCCACAAGACACCGATATCGGTTTCTTGCCAATTGACTTTAATTTTTCTTTCAATTGCCCTTTCTCCGTTTCCAGACTGTCGATGTCGGTTTGAAGATGGTCCATTGTCTCTTCGAATTCTTTTTCCTATTATCAAAAAAATACGATACTTTAAAAAATTACGTTAAAAGATATACACGTGACATTACAATTTGTCATAGCGAAAAAAAAAATACCTTGCGTTTCAATTGATTTTGTGCCTCTTCCATTTTTCTCTTCAACTTCTCGACGTTCATCTCGTGTTCGTGCTGTTGCGTCGCGAAACGTTTTTCGGCCAATTCCTTTCGCAGCGTCATCTCGGATAATTCCTCTTGCTTCTCCCGCAGAGCTAATCTCGCTTCGCGTATATCGCTATCCCTTGCTTCGAGTTTTCTAATGTAAACATATTAAAAAATTATAAAATGATCTTTTGATAATAAATATATACAGTGTCAGCGAAGGGATGTAAATACCTGCTGAGTATTTTCGTTTCTTCTGCCTCTTTTCTCACTGCACTCGCTCTAGATACAATTGGCATTATTAACTCACTGTCCTTAGATTGTTGCTGACTCTGTGTTTGTCCACTTATGGCCAATTCATTTTCACATTCAGCCATCTTTTGCGCGAGATTCGCCGCCAATTGCTGTATTACCGTCAAGCTAGCCTTGATAGTGGCCACAGGTCCTAGATCTTCCGTATCGTACACCCTTTCACTGGACGTCGCGGCCATTTCCTTCAACTTATCAGCAGTGAGTCCTGTATCCAAATCTGAAAGCAATTGAATTCGTCGATGTAAAAATATCGCCAAGAGTAAGTTTTCAAGAGAAACCTATTGAATATACTTACCGCCATTTTCGGTAATAGCTTGCAGAGCGCTTTTCAATAGATATTTAAGAGTCTTCATAATTTTCACGCCATGCTGATAACACGTCGAAAATTGTTCGTTGCAATCTTTATCTAATCCTAAATTGGCGCCTACGGAAAATGCTGGACCAGCTTGATCCCGTGGTACTCGTCTTCTAGCTGACTTCAAGTGTTGTTGGATTACCTCGCATGTAGTTTCGACATGTTGACAGAGCAAACCTTAAGCAATAATAATACGCGTTGAAGCACAACGTCTACACCAATCAAATTTAATTAATGAAATGTCAACGAACCTATATCACCACCCTCTCCTTGTATCAGCGCTTTGATTGCCGTAGCATCAGTGGCGATGGCGTCGCACGTGTTACTCAATGTTCTTGTACCATTGACTATTAAACGGGCTTGATTGATAGTCGTGCTTTCACCGAAGAGCACAGAGAACATCGTGGCAAAGTAGGTGCAACATTTTTCGATCGCGTCCATCGGCAAATTCTCGTCTAACTGATCTCTCTTAGCCAGTTCGATCAACGAATCTAAGGATTTTTCTTGTGCAGCCATTTCCGGATAAGCCGCGCCCACTTTAAGTAACATTTCCGGGTTACATGAATTCAAAGCCGATTCGAAGCAGCTCAAAGTCGTTTGTAAGGCGTACATATGCGAACATAAACGAGATCTGAACGAGTATTGCGCTACCGAATGACCTCTCACTACCGAAGCCCTGTAGAAAAGAAAAACAAAGTATTATACAAGACATTGTATAATATATAAATTGCACAAAGTAAAATTGTTACCTATCTATTTTCTCGATAGATCTGTATTTCTCTCGAACTTGTGAAATCAATATCTCTGTTTTCTGCGTCATTCTCGGTATCAATAAGAGCGTTAATATTGCGTCGTGATCTCCACCGCGGGCCAAGAATGCTGGAGGCATGAAAGACAATAAATAGCGCACGTGGTGCCGCGCTTCATCAGCGTCCAATCGACGCAGCTCGAGATCGACCGCCTTGGTTTGCGCTCGGGTTTCGGCGAATGTTTTCTGGAAATCTAGTATCTCCGCAAGTTGTTGATCCGCACCTAAATGATAAATTTAAAGTACGAAAATTTGAGGAAAATCAAAGGTTATTTTATAAAGTCTCATATTGAACGAATGTGTCTCTTACCTCGAACATTAGTCTTGGTAGACTCTGTTGACTGAACTCGTTGTTGCAACTGCAAACACTGCTCTTGTAATTGATGCGTGAGTTCGCGGAACTTGGTGATGGTTAATTCGCGATCCGCGAGCGTCTCTAGCGCAGCGTCTCGATGCCTCTGAGCGTCGCGAGTTGCTCCAAGAGCGAGATCCAACTCTTCACGAAGCTCCAGCTCTAGCTCTTTGGACGATTCGGCCAGTTGATCGGACATATCCTACGTAAAGTTATTATTTATTGTATTGTTCATCATGAATTGTCGTAGTGTATATTGTATATTTATACAACGCAAAATATGCGAAAACTACATGTACCTGCAAAGCTTCCAAATCCGCGACAGCTTCTTCTAGCTCAGCTACTTTCTCCTCCAACGCCATTTTCTTCTCGCCTAGCATTTCAACCATTTCTTCCGCACCTAATGCTGCATCGACCTACAGGGAATTTAAAAATGTGTAATCGTATATCGGATAAAATATTACTGTAAATTATACAAGCATTATATATACTTGTTCCTGTAGATCCGCTATCTGATGTTCCATCTCTTCGACACGCGCCGACAACTTCTCTTTCGTACGACCTAATTCCAAAATTTCAGACTTCTTCTGATCCATGTCCTTTTGCAGTTTCTGGAATTCGTGTTTCTCGTGCGCCGACAAATCACGCATTTTCACGAGCGTTTCACGCAATCTATTGTTCTGCTGTTCCAATTGCTTCACCTCGTAGTTAGAAACTCCTGTGGCCGATCCGCCGCCGCCTGCCTGATTTAAGGAAATAATATCATTTAAATATATTCTAAAAAAAAGATATTATATTAATATCGCGTAAGAACTAGGCTTTAACGAAGACAAGATTTTATACCCGTTCGGACATTTCTGTGCGTAATATTTCCAGATCCAATGTTTGTTCCTCCAACTTTTCCTTGAGTTGCTCTAATTCGATTTGAAGAGTTTCAGCCTTTTCTTCGGCCATTTCTTTATCTAACGTAGCCATTTCCACTGTCTCTGCAAGATCCGACATTTCTTCTTGATATTGTTCTCTCGCTGCGTGAGCTTCTCTGGTTTCTTGTCGAGCTCGTTGAAGTTCTCTCTGAAGACTTGCCTTTGATAAACATAATGAAAGTAAAAAATTGAGAATATTTATTTTCGGGAATTACAAAGATAAGTTTATTAAATGAAGAGGAATATAACACTTTTTTATATTTATAAATAAATATATATATATATATACTTATATATATATATATATATATACATATATATATATATATATATATATATATATATATGCTATTTTACATTATATGCATAAGTTGTGTACTCACTTGACTTTCCATGACTTTAGCTTTGAATTCAAGAAGCTGTTCGAGTTGAAGTTTCGTTTTTTCGAAATCTTTCATTCTTTCCTTGTCTTGCATTCGTTTTACACGTAGCGTTTCTACTTTCTCAGTAAGATCACGTACCTATATAATATTGTACTGTTATATATATGTATCTACATATGTCATCATTTTATACGAGATATATGTAATCCGTAAAACTATAATGAGAAAATTATATTTTTAAGAGAAATTTTAGTTTACCTGAGATTTTAAGTTATCATTTTCTTGTACAAGTTGTAAATGTGATAATTTTTCTTCCACTAGAGTTGCAGCCGCTGCCGAACCCGCCATCACCTGACCGGGTACGAATTGCGGTTTCAACGTTTCTACAAAACCTGTCTGAATTACAGAAAAGAGAAAATAAAATGTTATACATATTATCAAATTTTGTACCGTTGGGTGTTCTTTTTATTATCGCATGAAAGAATTGTATATCGCCAAAGAGTTTCTTCAAGGTCCTCTGAACCTGTGTACCTGTGCTTGAAACGCATATATGTATATATATATATATATATATATATATATACACGGTAATAACGTAAATGCGATATGAATGGCGCAAAAAAAGACAATAAAAAAAAAAAAAAGATAATTATTCTCAAAATGCGGCAATGAAAAAAACACCCCACATTTCCTACATAAGAAACATATGGTTTTATACGATATTGTTTTTGTATTTACATTTGAGTAGAATTAGTTTGTTTTATGGTGATTAATGGTGAGAGATTAGTTGTGATAGCAAACACCAACAAGCTACACCGAATACTCTATTAGTACTAACAAATATATATAAGAAGACCCACAGCTGATGAATTGAATCGTGTGCTGTATGAAACATTTACACAGGATATAACATACTAAAGTCAGAGCTATTTCTCATTCATTTCATCTTGACTATTTCATGTATTACGTATCCTAACGATTGGCACATGTATCATTTGCGCATTCTCGTTCCAGGAAAATTAATTCTTAACAGATATAATTATTATAAATAACTCCGAGAGAGTTATTGGTCAGGCAAAGTTATACCTCTGTACTATGTTGTTAAAAAAAATTTGTCCATACTAGTGTTAGTATTATTACTCTTGCAACACATATATAGAGGATATTGAATTCCTAACTGCACAAAGAAGGGTAACACACGACATGATGCCCCTTTCCACTATAAATCATAAACTATCCAAGTATCGTAAAACTCAGTTAATGAAGCTGATGTTAAATAAAATAATGCTAGAAAGATGTGGCAAAAAATAATACGAAAAATCAAATCTGTAATCCACTAAGGGTGTACCCGTTGCAAAGGTGCAATGACGTTAATTTGTTACAAAAAAATTGATTACGATGCTTCATGATGGATAAACAGCTAATATGAGAAAGAACAAGATATTAGAGAGGTGATGTATATAATAAAAAATTGAGGTATTACAATTAATGAATATTAATTACATTATTGTGATCATCTTGGGCCTTTGGCTTTTTGCCGGGAGGCGAGCTCGTGCTAGGGGACTTCTGAAACACGTACGTGCATTCCCATATGAATCATTCTGTGCCACCAAAGTCCTTTGACTTGCTTTCGCACAAATTTTTCAGTTTTTTTTTTCTTTCTTAGAGTTTGCCACCTTTAATTCTACCTCACATATATTTCCAAGCACACTTTCCGGTCATGACGAAACGTAAACGTGCAAAACTGCGTTTGACTGATATATCACTGGGTCACAGAATAGGATTCTTTGCACATGAATATAAGAAACATACAAATAATCGAAAAACCTAGAGATTTCAAAATGTCAGAATCTGTTTGTTAGTTAAAAACACAATGAAAGTATATCACAAAAATATAACAAATAATCTGTTCATAAGAATTATACTACTTATTGTATGTATATCATGCTTTGAATCTTTTTGGATAATGTTTCTTTTAATGGACAGATCTTTTCTGTTCTTACAGTTCAACATAAAAGTAATCTATACTATTATAAATAGAATCTTACTTGTTATCATAGCTTACAGTGTAATGTCTTACCTCAATAAAAGAGGCACGCTTTGAAGCTGTAGTTGGTGCTGGAATTGACGATTCGCCACCGTCTCTACGTTCATGCAGTGATCCAGTTAGACTTTCTGTGCTTGCAGTACTTAATAATGTTCTACTTCCAGTCAAGGATAATCGAGAACTGTAAAAAATAATATAAAATATTTATATTATTACACAATAAATGTATTTATATATATTTAACATTATATGCATATTAATACTTTTTGATAATAATATATTATATATAGGCTAAAAAGAGGCTAACTGCAAATTGTAATAGAAAATCAAATTTACATTACTGATATAAAAATAACAAAGCAAAGTGAATAAAAATGTACCTAAAATAACATAAAATTGTAAAATATTTTATGATAATTTTTATATAAATTATATATCCACAAAAAAAATTTGAAATCATAAAAATCATATATCTGAGAATGTATTTTATGAAAGTGCAGTAAATTGGCAAATATGTTCAATTATTTCATATTCAGCAATGTAACTTTTTTATGTCATAATAGTAAGTGCAACAAAATAATTATTTACTAGCTGGAAATAATTATTACAAATGTGTAAAAGCTTTAAAAGAGGCATATTGGCAAGTTGCTTGTGCTTTAAAGCTGTAAAATATTTTAGATGTTCAGCTCAATGATAGAATGCATTTGACATTTTGAAGTGTCATTATAAGAGACAATAGCGATTTTCAAAATATCCATATAAGCACACTAGCAATAAGAAATACACACTGTTGACATTTGCTAAGATTTTGGTTAATAATAATCTTACCCAGAAAGTTTGTCAGATTGCTGACGAGTAACATTCGCAGGAGATGTTTTTCTCCGCACACTTTTATGAGCAGCATATACATTTTAAGAATTTATTAATTAAATACTCATCTATTTACTAATTTATAAAAAATATTTCTAAGCTTGCGGAGAAAGAAAATAATCATTCCTTTTAACTCTCGATATTATTATATAACATAAAACTTACGCTGTAGGCTCATTCCTTCGACGCATACTAATGCTAGCATGAAAATTATGATGAATAAAAATTCCATATATTTCATTTAGTTAACTCAACAATAATGAGCATATAACTAATGCAAATAATCTTAATGTAAATAAATTAAATATTACTTAATTAATTACAACTAATTTTAATTACTTTAATTAATAGCTTATTTTACTTCCAATGTGCTAAAATATTGTAAGTACTGTTATTTATGTTTAATTGTAGGGCTAGCACATATACATGGCTAATAATATTTGTAGTTTGATACATTTGTTACAGAAAAATTATGATATGCATATTTTTTGTAAGGATTTATTTTTTAAATGCATAGCCAGAATTTTTTAAAGCAATTGTATCTACGAAAGCTCACCTATTTAGGCGACTCCTCGCTCTAGCAGCACTGTCATCAGGTGTTGTGGCATTGCTACCTGCCGATGATGGACTGATAGGTTCCGTCCTATTACCAGCATCATCCAATAGAATAAGTTGGGTTTGGCGTGCAAACATACCATGATTTTCTGCACACTGCAGCATTAGAAATAAATAATAAAGATATTTTCTTTGTTAGCAAGCAAAAACTAAACTGTTTTACATGGTAAAAATAAATTTGCCATACAAAACTATTTATATAAATAAAAAAGTGGTATATATATATGTATGACTTTTTTTATTTATTACATTATATTGTAAGAGAAATTCAATGAGACTTGTAATGTATATACATCATGTATGCATGTATTAAATATATATATATATATATATATATATATATATATATATATATATATGTATTTCGACTTATATAATAAAGAGGGAATTAATCTTTTGTTTCTCTTGTGGACAATAAATATTTATCATTGATAATGCATTGGGGAATTCAATATTCACTGTCGATTGTAACTTACCCTGAAGTACATCTGGCCTTTGACAGTACCATTGTTTTTTCCTTTTGGCTCGTCGAGTATCACGCCGATCCATTTCCCCGATGCAAAGGCCGGGTGGCCAACGTAGGCTATCACGCCTTGACATTCCTTCACGGGTACCTCGACACGTTGGCCAATTTTGAATGACATCTCTGTCAACCGCGACTCATCCAGACGGACACATCAGCTGATTACTAATAACCTTCGTGCTTCGCGCACGAGTTTTTCACAGGCCGTTTCGTCAAACAATCGTGCGGATAAATATTTCAAGATTATATTTTGTCGAGTAGTTCCTTTACGAAGATAAGACGTGATGTTTGTATCGTGATGTCATTGATGTCGACAAGTGCACTTCTGCTTGAACAGGTTAACAAATATGGATTGAACCTCCCTCTTTCCAATTTAAGAAAATAAAAAAAAAAAAGGTTAATTGACTGCATTTCTTTTACATAAATTGTTACATTTTCCAAATAAAGTAAATATTTACAATTCTTTTGACAGGAAAAGAAAGAAGCAAAAATTGTGAAAATATAGAGCTGAAGAGGAATGTGATTTACTGACATACCCTCAAATGAAAAAAATAGTTGCATATTAAATTTTAGATTAAAAAATAAATAAATATAAAGAAAAGTACAAATGCAAATAAAAAAATCGAATATTACCCTGCGATCTCGCTGATGAGATTCTACAATATTTTACGAGAGGAACCACTTTCGGGAACGGATAGACGGCGCTGAAAATCGTCGTCCCCTTCCTTTTCTGAAAGGAAGGAGACAGAAGGAAACAACAGTCCAGTGTCCAGTACCCCCTGTTTTTATCGCGTGCGCGCGCGCATGTATATACGCATGTGTGCGTATTGTACAATTCATAAGTGTTGCTGTCGCTCTACTCTTCTCTGGTTGAGAAATCAGAGAAAATATATTGTTGCGCAAGTAAACGACAATGGCTAATCACTACGAGGTTCCAAATTGGTATGTATTTACTAGGCCGATAAATTCTCGACGAATTTAGTCAGGGATCTGCGTTTACGAAATTGCGCGTCCCGCTTTTTGTCGCTGAAATCGCAAGAAGGTAGAGACATCCAGTATTACAATACATGTACATTGTATTTCTTTTCAGGGCTGGGAAGCCACCAGTAGGACTGCATCTGGATGTATTAAAAAATGACAAGTTGATACAGGTAAAAAAATACGTTGCTTTAATTGTCTGTTTAACTCAAATAACATCACTTTAAAGTTCTGCCATGTCTACATGTTGTTGATACACATCACGTAAATATATCTTTGCAGAAACTTATGGTGGATGAAAAGAAATGTTATTTATTTGGACGCAATCAACAGCTGAATGATTTTTGTATCGACCATGCATCTTGCTCTCGGGTTCACGCAGCTCTCGTTTATCATAAACATCTCAATCGGGCATTTCTAGTTGATCTAGGCAGCAGTAAGTATATATATATATAGTTTAGATCAACATCAATGTGTAGGTTTTTTTAAGAAATACATTTTCACAAAATTTAAATGGTAAATGTTCATTTTTTTATCAACAATAGCTAATAAAGGAAAATATATTGTTATCACTAAACAATAACTCTATAAAGAGTTTGATATATTTTTTTGCAAAGATACTTTATAGTTATTTCATGAAGATTTTCCAATAACTTTTCAGCACATGGTACTTATATTGGAACTTTACGTTTGGAAGCTCACAAACCAACCCAATTACCAATTGACAGTACATTTCATTTTGGAGCCTCTACTCGATATTATATAATTAGAGAAAGACCTCAGACTGGTGCTAGACCTATTATCGAAGAATTAGAGAAATTATCTGAGGATATTGATGCTGGTGGCTTGTTGGGTTTACCAGAAACTGAAACAGAGCTTGATGTATGTGTCAAAAGTTTGGTATATGTATAGTAAAAAAATTTTTCAAACTTTTACTAAAATATATGATCAAATTTTATAATTCTCTTTTCTCAGAATTTAACAGAATTTAACACAGCTCACAATCGACGAATCTCTATGCTAGGCATAACAGATGACGAGATGCATAAACCAACGCGCAAGCGAAAGAAAAAGGGAATCACCTTTAACGACGACGAAGAGGTAATTAATCCGGAAGACATCGATCCGTCAGTCGGGAGGTTTCGTAATCTTATACAAACGACAGTTGTTCCTAGCAAGGTATGTGTGATGATCTCATACGATAATTATTACACGAAAGGAAACAAAGCATCGTTTAATTATAAAATAGGTTTAGACTCTATGAAAAACATGCTTTTTTTGTTGCAGAGAATGCGTATGGAAGGAGGTCTCATATCATTGTTGGAAGATCACAATCCTCTGAAGCATATGCAACCTACGTCCACCACCCCTCAACTCTATCACGATCTACCTCCCGAACAATTTACGCCGTCCTCGATGTCGATCAATCCATTTTCCACGGCTCTCACGTCGCTGACGTCACGGCTAGGTATCGCATTACCCAATCCGGCGCCCGAAGTGGAGATGACTCCGAATCAAGTACAGACAGAAGTACCGCATGTACAGGAACATCTACCGAGTACAACGGAGCCGCGGACGATGGAGCCGAAGAAAAAGAAATACGCCAAAGAGGCATGGCCTGGAAAAAAACCAATACCAACGCTCCTTGTATAATAAAAAGAATTACGGTTCGTACACATAATTATAATTCTATCATCGATCTTCTGAGAGAGCTATTAATTTCACAGAAATTGTTCATACATTACGGATTTGTGTATGACTTTTTCTGTCAAGTTTGTTATATTTTCGGCGATAATAACATCGTGTCGCGAATCATGTAAAATATTACAAAAGGAACTAACTTTATTAATAAGATTGTCATTATTTTATTTTAGCTGCTTATATTCAAAGCTTTGTGGGCAAATATTATTTAAGGCAAATGTGTAAAAAAATTTATATCTGATTTAAAGAATGCAGATTTGTGTAGTAATATCTATTATTTACTATTACAGTGCGGTTGATTAAAATTGACGACAATGTTCAGTGAGTACTCTAAAGTTGTCATATAATATGATAATTTTAATTTTAGAGCAGTTTAATTACCATAATATTGGATTTTGTATTTAAGTTCTTTCAGTAAATTCTATGAGTATACTCATACTCTATTTACTTTATTTCCAATGCGATAGCAACTATCAATAGAAGTAAAATTACTTATCACTTACTTTATTAAACGTTTTAATGAAATATGATGATATGAAATTATACTTAGCATTGTCGTCATTCTTGGATAATTAATAAGTAATTTAATAATTATCTAATAGCATTATCTATTATATAATCTATTTGTGCGACAAATTTCAGCATAATTTCTTGTATACTATTATTGCTCCAAGTGCAATGAATATGATGTAAATAGATAAAAAAAATTTCGTTGACACTTTTATAAATATGTGAGTACCAAAAAAGAAGTTAATAAAAGAACGAAAGTTGGGTAATGTTACACAGATATATATTATTTTGATTCAGTAAAAGAATATTTCGGTACAAAACATGATTGTTTCGTTTTACATATCTACTTTTTCACAGTAGATGAAACATTGATTTTTAGAGTATATGATTTATGTGCCACAAATAACTTTCACAAAAAATTCATCTATAAAAAGAATACGCGCGGTGACAATTATATATATACACGAAAATAAACGAAATTTTTCTCTTTTGCACAAAAAATTTAACGTAATGTTTAATATGACATTTTTCTATTTGATAATTTTCGCTCAGTCATCGAATAGCGAAAAAATACACATGCCGGCTCTTATTGAAAGATTTTCCTAAAACGCGCGTATTAATATTCCAACGGTGTGTCAGGCGTGGATGGCGATTCGAGGGCGACTTCTTCGTAATCTCTTTCGAGTGCTGCAAGATCTTCGCGTGCCTCCGCAAATTCGAGTTCTTCCATACCTTCTCCTACGTACCAATGGACAAAGGCCCTTTTATTGTACATTAAATCAAATTTATGATTAAGTTTAGCCCATGCTTCTTCTATAGCGGTCGTATTTGACAACATGGAGACAGCTCGCTGAACCTGTGCACGTGTACAATTTCAATTAATATACTAGAAGTTTATGAATTGTAAATTTAAAATTCTATAATTATAGTTTAGATTTTTAAGAGACTATTGATCTAAAAATGTAATATACATATTGTAACATACAGTATTTTTTTTATCTAATATATATATATATATATATATATATATATATATATATATATATTTTTTTTTTTTACTTAAAAAATTCTTTCCACGAAAATGTTTATAATTGCGATACCTTCGCGAGATCGCCGCCTGGCACGGCCGTGGGTGGCTGATAATTGATTCCAACTTTGAAACCCGTGGGGCACCAGTCGACAAAACGGATGCAACTCTTGCCCTTCATGGCGGCGATTGCTGCGTTGACATCTTTAGGCACAACATCACCACGGTACAGAAGACAGCAGGCCATATATTTTCCCTCGCGCGGATCACACTTGACCATCTGATTATTGGCCTCGAAGCACTCGGAGGTGATCTCCGCAACCGACATACCCTCGTGATGCGCCTTTTCAGCCGATACCACCGGGGCATAGGTTGCCAGGGGAAAGTGTATGCGGGGATAGGGCACCAGATTCGTCTGGAACTCGGTCAAGTCGACGTTCAGGGCGCCGTCGAACCTCAAGGACGCGGTGATGGACGACACAACCTGACTGATCAGCCGATTCAGGTTTGCGTACAAGGGTCGCTCGATGCCAAGCTTACGCCGACAAATATCATAGATTGCCTCATTGTCCACCATGAAGGCGCAATCGGAATGACTGATCGTCGTATGAGTCGTTAATACTGCATTATAAGGCTCCACTACAGCCGTAGATACCTGAAAAAAAATATGACAATATTTTTTGAGAGATTGCATTATCTTCTCAGATATATATAAGCTTTTATTTTGTAAAGTTATGTATTTTTGATTCTCGAAATTAGAGATTTTGGAGACTTTAAATTGTTCTCTGCGACTTCCATCTATATTCTTTATTTATTATCTCTATTAATTTTAATTTTTTTATAAAAGAAATACTCAGAAATTAGAAAGAAAAAAAAAGATAAATTTTTAGAATCAATTTTAATAATTTTAATTTATATTTCAGATGAAAGTGAGACAGAGTTAAAGAAATTCTTTTGCAAGAATAGATCGGTTAACTTTTCTAAACTCACTTGCGGCGCTGGATATATTACAAATTCCAATTTGCTCTTTTTGCCGTAGTCATCGGACAGCCTTTCCATAAGCAAGGATGTGAAACCCGATCCTGTACCTCCTCCAAACGAGTGGAAAACGAAGAAACCTTGCAAACCGGTACACTGATCGGTCAATCTGCGTACTCTGTCCATCACCGACTCGATCACCTCGCTCCCGATGGAATAGTGACCGCGAGCATAATTATTAGCGGCATCCTCTTTACCAGTAATTAACTGTTCTGGATGATACAATTGTTTGTATGTCCCCATTCGAATTTCATCTAGAAACGTAATAATTTTCAACATTTAAAAATTGATGTGAAATGGATGTATATTATTATATATTGATAAACAGAGCAACAATAATATTATCAAACGCTGACCAACAACAGTTGGCTCGAGATCGACCATCACGGCCCGTGGTACCATCTTGCCGGAACTCGTCTCGTTGAAGAAGGTGTTGAAGCAGTCATTCGTACCGGAGACTTTATCGGATGGCATAGTTCCATCCGGTTGGATTCCATGTTCCAGGCAATATAGTTCCCAGCAGGAATTGCCCATCTGAACGCCCGCTTGACCCACGTGCATCGATATACACTCACGCTAACCGGGAGAAAAAAAAATGCATTTTTATTGGCTATAAAAGCTTGACAATGTACATCTCTACTTTTCACTATTTAGAATTATTCAGAGAGCGTAATTTTATCTTCTCATACCATTTTGATATGTTTCCGAATAAAATTCTCTCGATATTACACAATAAAAATTTGGATAAATCGTCGAATCGAAATTTTAATTTAATCTTCAATTTAAACACGACAAATTTGGAAGTCGGCCATGAACTGCCCTAGAAAAAAACACTAATAATTTATATCTTTATTGCCCTGGTAACCATTATGATTAAATTTCAGAGGAATCAAAATTTAATATCTTTTCTTTAGAATGTGTGAAGTTGTCAAACGGAAAATTTTAGACAGATATTTCATACAAATACTGAATATATTATGTTTAAAAAAAAAGGAATGAAAAAAAAAACTTGATATTTTCATGCGATATTGGATGCAAATAGTTTAAATGAGTTCAGAATTATACTAAGAAAATAAATTTGTCTCGATATTTTTTTCGCCTATTTCTCTTTAAAAGAGTCAGGAGGGGTTTATAAAATTCAAAAATGAGAATTTAAATCTTGGTAAATGCAGCAAGTAAAATATGTGCCCTGTGCACTTATTAAAAATTATTTTCTGCGAAATCGACGTACTAATATCCGCGTTTCGCTCTTAATCGCTCAGTTTTCTAATTTGTTTGCATTCAAAATGTTTTCCAAATATTTGAATAGTATGCAAGCATATATATTGTTATGTAATATTATACAGAGT
Source organism: Anoplolepis gracilipes (assembly GCF_047496725.1). Classification (NCBI taxonomy): domain Eukaryota; kingdom Metazoa; phylum Arthropoda; class Insecta; order Hymenoptera; family Formicidae; genus Anoplolepis; species Anoplolepis gracilipes. The sequence goes on from NC_132981.1 coordinate 3,570,579, forward strand.
AATATTTTTTAACCATTTTATCTTGCATTTCGATATTTCTAATCGAAAATTACTCGAGTTAAATTTGAACATTGTCAAATTTTGCTAATTGTAAATATAGAATTGTAAAATTTTACTGCTTTATATATTTACATCTGTTTTTGGCAGATTTTCAATATTTGAATAATTAAAGAAACCGCTCATTTCTCTCTTAAAACATGCTGCATGCTATATATATTCTGATTGCGTCACAGAAACGTATCCGTGGTAACTAAGAACGCCTGGTGCAATACTTGCCATCTGCAATCCAAAAGTGACAATAGTTAATATTTTCAGAAATAGAACGAGATGTCGAACAAATAATGTGGTTGAAGCTGAGAAATATTTTTTCGAAGCAACGATCGCACGGCAATATAATTCTGCCTCCTCCCTTTCTGTATAATTACATATACAATTATACAGTTTCTTCTAGAAATCTTTTTCTTACGAATTGTACTAATTATAGCTTTTTTACACGATCAATTTACATAGTATTAATTTTCACTGCCCATCGTGATTTCGTAAAAGTGATGTGTAATTAATTCATCAATCAAGATCTGTTAATTAAGTAAAAAAAAAAAATTACGAAACAAAAGATATGGATAATTTAATTAAATATTAAAACCACAGTCTCGCGGTCATAAAATTAATGGGAACGTAATCCCAAGTGACAAAAGAAATCTTTAAATAAGTGCCGACTGAGAAGATAAAATATAATTAAGGATATTCCGATCAGCAAGGTATGGATACTAATTACAGAGCAAATATTGCAAAGTGGCTACCACTTTCCGATGGCCTTCTCGATCAATGGCTCGTTGATGCTTCTCTTCTGGACGAGAGAATGGGAAAGCTCGCAGGATGCATAGCTTTAATTATCGAGGACTTTGCAGAAGCTCGGACTTGCGATCTGGAGGTCCGAATTAAAAAGTCTTTATAACAGAGAGATTTTATCATTAATAAATATTTAAAAATGAAATACCTATGAAAATGCTTATAAAAATGAAAAGATTCATATGCTTTACAGGTGTTTGAAGAATTGGTAGATAACTTGGAGGAATTAATAAAAAGTTATAAATCGACATTTAAGCCGAAGGAGTTAAGCACCCATCTGATATATAAATATAAAATAAATCATTTGTCAATAATATTAAAGCGCAAACTCAATATCGTCGCGAAATTCACTCAAGATTTAATTACTGGTATTGTCGATTGTAAAAGTGAAGAAAATATAAGAATAGTGTTTAGGTAAACTTAAAAAAAAGTAATTTTTCTAGTATATTAACTATATGTTACTATATATTCAACTATATATTACTCTATATTATATCAATTATAGCACATTCTCTTTCGTTCGATTACACTATAATTTTATTACTTTGCATTTTAATATCAGAATTAATTTTATTATTTTTCCGCGGAGTCTTTTTACGAAAATAAATTTAGCTCCTTAAAAATCTTGATCTTTAAAAATTCTGCGATATTACCAGATAATGACATATTTATGCAAATTGCAGATTAGTAAATGCTTACAACAGCATGCTCGATATGGATCGAAACGTATCAGACTCATCCGTCAATGTCTTTTACAATGATTGCCCATCCATGTTGGAGCCGTTGAAGAAAATCTCTGTAACTAGAATATTGCAAGTACGTTAGTTTAACGCGTTCTATTTTTTATCCTTCTTTCTTAATATGTAAAATATTCAGAGATTATATTTTCTTTCCATAGACTATTAAATTAAACATTACATTTTTGTTTGAAACAGCACGGAATATCGATAAAGTAAAATTCTTAACATTAATAATTTTAGATATTAGCGAAAAACAGAGCGGAGGAATCTTGCCACGAACTTATCGATTGCCTTCTGGCAAATTACGAACCTCATGAAAAAGTAGAGCCAACATCTACGACGAACGACGTAGATGCTTCAGAAAACTCCAGCATCGAGATTTACCGGTTCGCAGTTACAGTTAAATATACCGCTAATATTATTATTATCAGATCTCAATATATATCTGTTATTAGATGGATAAATAATATTTATAAGTAGTATATGATTGTGTAATCTATAATCATATCAGATATATTTTTATTATCATTTTTAAACTAGTGCTCTTACAAGGCATTTAACGCCACCGATCACAAGTGCGACATCGACATCCGAAATAGAGGCATCCAATATAGAAAGCGTGCAGACAATCGTAAACACACAGAACGAGCAGGTTCTTAGACTTTTAAATGTTGTGCAAGAGATCTCACCACGATTGCTTGGCACGGACGCTTTAAAAACTTGCAAAGGTACAGTTTTAATCAATTTAAAGACCATTTTATAGTGTTTTATATATATATATATATATATATATATATATATATATTATGTACGAATAAAATATAACACCGAGCAACGTATTAATAAAATCTTTGATACATGGACAATCAGATATTATATATAATAGAAACTGGTACGTATTATTTATTAGGCGAAACAAGATTAAGAGGCAACGCGATAAAGAAAGTAAAGAACTATTATCAGGAGGTTGCATGGGGTGCACTGTCCAGTATTTTGGATCATGTGATACTATGGTGGTCCCGAGAAGCTCTCGCGACTCATCACAGTCACGGTGCTCAGCATCTCAGAGATTGGTTGCGACAGTTCATTCAAGGAAACGAAAGTAAAATAGAAAATTTCTTCTCTTATATTTGAAGACGTTTCTTTCGTGCTTATCTAACAATTTGTTTCGCGAGAAGACGATATAGTCTATTATATATTTATTTCAAAATTTATGTCTCAGTTCCACCTACAGTCAGATCAGCGCTGCAAAATTTATGCGATGCACTTGGGTACCACACGACTATCACTGCCTGGGATCAAATATTTAGACTAGCTTACACGTCGGCTTTCGAATGCCTTTCGAAACCATCGTCGACGGAGGTTGATATCTTATTTAGAAATTTTTAAATTATTATCTATTCGATCTACAACAAATGGCTGAAATTACTTGTAATATGAATAGAAAAAAAAAGAAAAAATAGCGCTTTTCTGCGTGCATTAAATAAAAAAAGAACCAAAAAAATTGTATTCTCGTAGGGAACCGACACAGGTCAAATGTTCGTCGAGTTGTTTCATTTGCTGGTTACCCTCAGCAACGAATGTGAGATCGGTGGCGAGTGGGTGATAGGGGCGCCATTGATAGAATTACCGTTATCAGAGCAGATCGTTGTGTTGCACAGAATGGACCATTCGGTGCACACGGCAAGATTGTGGGCCATTCAGGAGGCCAGAATTATAGCCCACACCTGGGACCTTGATGTGTTCTTTCTGCTGGTTAAGGGTGACATAGTAAACTGCCTTGAAGCATTATCTTACCTCAAGGTATTCTTCTTTTCATTTTTTCTTTAAATAATTTGTATAAAAAATTCATTATCTTATATTTATTTTTTCGATGATTTTAGCTCGCTGATCACACGACCGCGTTGTCCGCGAATTCTATTAGCGTCCAAGTATATGTGTGCACGAAGATGAGAGCGAAGATTGTCTCCGAAGTCAAAGCGAATGTCGAATTGCTTCAGGTATAATACAATATATGTTTCAATTTTTAAGAAATAGAAAAGATCATTTTTATTTATTTAATAACTCTTGCTTCACAAAGAAAATATTACTCTGTATTATATTCACATCTTAAAACTTTGAGATACTTATACTAATGTAAAGTTATTAATTATATTATAAAATAAATTAAATTTATTAAAAGCCGAGAGAAAAAGAAAATTTTATTTTTCCTCTGCGAAAAATAAAATTTTTAATTCAAATTTGTTATCTAAAAACCTAGAGATCATTTTAGATTTCTTCATTTTTGCAGATTTGTTCTGTTAAGTGTATCGACACACTTGCCAAGATTTGTCGTGTAATCAGCCTCGCGAATTTGCACATGTGTTTTCCACGTTCGAATTATTGGAGAATCAATAGCAGCGTACCTCCGGTGACCGCGAGTCTTTACGTGGAAACTTACTTTGGTATAGTTTATTTTATATTATATATTATATATATAAAATATTTTTATATTAAAAATATTCATTATTAAAGGTTACGCGAGTTGTAGATTTTATTGTCGTATATATTATTATTACGTACTTTAGAGATGCGTTAATTATTCATATACCAAATTATATATTTTACAGAAAAGGTGTTGCTACCAGTGCTGGAAGTAATAGAGGATCACGAGACATCAAACATGATTCTACGAATAATGTGCGAGGCGTGGCTCGATTATATCTATCTACATCGCATCAAGTTTAGGTAAATTTGAAATTATTTTGAAGTAATATAGAAAAAAATATATAGAAATAAAACCTGTCAATTTTTCACTTTTACTAAGATTAATATATAATATATAAATTCTCAATTTACATATCTTTCACACACACATCTTTCATTACATATATCTTTCTTCGTATTGTGCATTTCAATGTATGATTTCTAATGTAAAAATAAAATTCCAGTGAGTATGGAGCATATCAGCTATTAACGGATTTCGCTTACGTATCGACGTGGGTTACAGAGTGTTCGATCATTTCGCAAAATGTCAGGAATCACTTGTTGAAGAACGAGGTCTTGCGTCGTTGCGAGGGCGTTGGACGACTTCTCTTGAGACACCCGGGCGAAGCTATTGCTATGCGGAAACGATTGGGTGATTATACAACTTAATTTAGAATACCTATTTTCTTCAGATGTTTTTTTTGTGATTTTCAACAAAACAGATTCTATTCCGAATATATAATTATTGCGTTATATTAAAATGTTAAAGTTTACTTCACATCATTAGGAGACTCATGATTATTTAAAATTTTCTTTAATTAATGAGTAATTTTCTTTAATAAATAGTGATTTAAATGTCATTAAAAAAATTGTTAATATTTAATTTTTTACTGCTATTTTATTTTTCAGCTCGGAGAACGAACGAGCACGGATCGCCAGAATCTCCAGGTCTAGAACGCATGCCAGCTGAAATGTATGTTCCGAATCAAGAACAATGGCTTGAATTGCGCGCTCCTAAGCGATACAATTTTTGCTGTACGGAATAAAAAAAATAAATTGTTGCGAATAAATTGTCGAAATAAATTGTCGATGCTCTATATAACATATTTGATCTTGAATCATTTTTAAATTACTTGAATGCACAGGAACTTGTTATTAAAAATATTTTTTATTTTAAATGAGATACACAAGGCCTTTAAAGAGCAAATAACTTAGTGTAAATAAACAAATAAAATCAAAACTTAAAAATTAAACAAACGTGAAATTTACGTTGAAATGTTACAAATTTATAAAAATATTAAAAATACATAAAAACAAATTAGGTATAAATACGCAAAGAAATTACAAGTTATAAGTAAAAATAAATCTATGTCTTTAATCTAAGTATCTAATATTCCATATAGTATAAATTAAATAATATTTTTAAAAAATATTTTATATGATATACATAAAAAATTTTAAAAATTACTTTGAAAGAGTAAAATCTATGTAATATCCTATGCATTCAATTTTTCACAGAAAAATGACTAGTCGTTGACGATTTAAACTTATATTCTCGAGAAGCCCGACAGGACAGAAGCCTTTCCGTGATCCGAGACATGTATTACATTACATAGATATATTACGGGATGCGGCGAGAAAATCAACGCACTAACCATCGTTCTTGGCAGTCAAATATTGGCCGTTTATGTCAACATTACATGACGTGTTATGATAAAATTAATCTTATTTTGATGGAAAGCTTAAACAATAAAGTTTTATACAAAGTGAAGATAAATATGTGAAGACGAGAGTGTCTATTATATACAAAATAAAAAAAGCATAAACATTTTAATTAACTTTGTTACTTCTGAAAATTGCATAATAAAAAGTAATACCGCTCATTATAAAATTTTATATAACAAACAAATTTTTATGAAATCAATTGTGTGATTATTCTAATAGTTTACGTTATGTTGTGTCGTTTATATGTGCAAAATAATTTTATATAATTTTTATCAATCTCAAATATAATGGATAATCGCTTGCATAAGTCACATAGAAATATAGCTCGTTGGCAGAGTTGTCGCACCGCAAAATAAAAATGCGGCAAGGCTACTCATGTTTCATTCCAGACTGTCGATTCTCGATTCACCACTTTATATAACCAGTCTGGTTGTCCGTACGGACATGCGAACAATCTTCAAGGGCTGAAGCCTTTATTAAATTTTTTTTTTATATGCGGACAAAGAAGTTACATAGTTTTATATATATTGTATCGACGAAAAAGAATTTTATAAGTATCATATTTAAGTGCATGTTTTTAACATTTTGTAAATAATAGCAATTTGTTAAAATTTTGACAATTGCATTTATTACTTTTAAATCTATCAGTCTATCTATGACATATTTTAAACAAAAAATTTGCTTCAGACAAAATTTTATTTAATGGTGTAGTGTTGTAATTATTTATACGAGAGACGTGTTAAGTGATTTATATATACGTAAAATCAAACTGTCAGATGAGGAGGATCTTTGAAGAGCTTCGCCTATCCATCGTCACAAGCAGAAATCGATATCTGTGTGTTGTTTAAAAATCTTTTGCATCTGCATTTTTGTGCAACGAAAATGCGTGGTATTACGGAAAGGACGCCTCTAAGAAGGCATATGGATTCACCCGACTACGTCGAATTTGCCAGCCTTTTGAGAACTCGAAGAACGCGAATACGACAATTCCAATGCTGCATTTGCGTTATTCTAATGTAAATTTACGTCTGTCTTTTATATAAGATTTTGAAAAATTAAATCAAATTTTATGTAAAGTATTATAAAGTTTTATAAAAGTTTTATTTTACACTTTTATATTACTTTAGAGATACTTTATGTTATACATATTTTATTTCTACAAGACTGTATAGAATTTTAATATCAAATTCGCTACAAAAAATTAAAAATAAATAAAAAATAGATAACAAGGAACCAAGATTTAGATTAGAGTTTTTAAGGCGGTAGTCGGTAAGCATAGTGAAAGTGCCTCCGACGAGTTTTTAAATAACATAATTTGTCTGTCATGTCCTCACTGTAAAATGACGTTTTTCTCGGTAACTCAGGAAATAATAAAGTATTTTTTTTACAATGAGAAAATGACAGGCCAAGTATTATTTGAAAACTCGTCGGGGGCATTTTTTGTATGCTTATCCGGCTATAGCCTTTGTCAAGTTATGTCAGTTATAGAATTTTCGAGTCTAAAAATTTAATTAACTATATAAATAACAAATTATATTACTGAAATATCGTTTATGGCCCCGTTGAACAATTATACTTTGTAATCCGATTTTCTAGAGTGATATTTACGATGGCTTTGGTGGTATCCATCAGCTATTCCATCAGTCATACTAACTCCACTAATCCCATGATCGACAACGCAACATCCCCCGGAAATTTACGTGGCATCCTAAGAGAAACCTTAAGATTTGCACCTGGATCCGCCTCGTACGCATCTTCCAGCAGTACTGTCAGTGCCATAGTCGAATTCAACTACATTCAGCGAAACGCGAACATTGATACCTCGACGAAGAATCTCAGTCGACACGAATATATGCAAGGACTACGAGCCGGCGAACAAGCGATGAAGGATCGATTGCTCGCGGACACGATTGCGGCAAAGTCACCGTTGCCATCCCCATCTCCAGAATCTAGACATCGCTATGCGGTGAGCACGTATCCTAATGTTAGTGCTCTTGCTTTAGCAGCGATAGGTGAAATCGCAGCGACAAGAACGATTGAAAATATGAGGTGAGTGCTAGACTCTCTCCCTATATAAATGTGTAAATAAATGTGTAAAATATTTATGTTATCCTTTAATTTTTTTTTCTTAAAAAGAATGTTCAAAATGTAGTAGCTCTATATTATATATAATATTTTGCCTATATAGCCTGCATATTTATAAATTAAAATCTTAATTTTTCTGCAATATATAAAGTAATTATTTATATTGGCGATTAAAATTATAAAGAGTTAATTTTTATAACATTTTAGACTATTGATAAGAAATTTTATAAATATTTTCCTGTTCAAGATCCACTCAAAATGGACCTTCGGCGATCGGTACTTTCTTTGACAGCGGCTGGGTGCCGAAGAGCGTATGCAAACAATATTTCGATCGCTCCTGCAAAATCGGCAAATACAGAACCGTCGACGGTAGCTGCAATCGACCGAGAGGATGGGGCTCTGGCATGAAACCTTTCAAGAGAGTTTTGCCACCGGATTACGCCGACGGGATCGAATCTCCTCGGAAGACGCGATCCGGAAAGGATTTGCCTTCCGCCAGAGAAGTCAGTCTGAAAATACATAAACCTTCAGTCAGCAGCAATCCTTCTTTCACGGTGATGCTGGCTGTATTCGGTCAGTTTCTAGATCACGACATTACCGCCACCGCGCTTAGTCAAGGTATTAACGGGAGTTCGATAGCATGTTGTTCATCCTCGAAAGAACAACATCCCGAATGCTTCTCCATTCGAATCGGAAGCGGCGATCCTGTGTATGATCTGACTAATAGAACCTGCATGGATTTTGTAAGATCGGCACCAGCTCCGCGATGTAAACTGGGTCGCAGAGAACAGCTTAATCAAGTAATTCAGATTCGCATTCTACTTGCAATTCTAAAAAAAACTAAGAAATCACAGAATACACTTTCTACATAAATCTCTTCTAGATATATAAAATTCAACAAACTAATTTTCTTACTCGATATAAACTTAAAAATAATTCAAGTCGCCAAAGAATAAAACTATAGAGAAGTTTAATAAATGTTACGTCTAGGTCAGTGCCTTCATCGACGGTTCAGCCATTTATGGTTCCAACAACAAGACCACTTGTGACCTACGCGAATTCAACGGTGGTCGTTTGAAGATGCAGCTCACCCCTGATAATAGAACCCTCTTACCACCAAGCACGAATCCTAACGATGGTTGTAACCGAGAAGCTGAGCGACGTCGTGGTCGTTATTGCTTCGTGGCCGGTGATGCCAGAGCGAACGAGAATTTGCACTTAACTACAATGCATCTTCTCTGGGCGAGGCAACACAACAGGATCGCGGATGAATTATCAAAAATCAATCCCGGTTGGAGTGACGAAGTGCTCTTTCAGGAAACGCGACGTATTGTTGGCGCTCAATTGCAACACATCACCTATCGCGAGTTTCTACCCATCATCGTAGGCGATAAAAAGATGAAGAAACACAGTTTAAAGCCTCTTAGATCAGGCTACAGAAAGCAAATGTATGATCCAAATGATCTGGAGAACGATCCGACGATAGCCAATCACTTTGCGGCCGCGGCTTTTCGTTTCGCACACACTTTACTACCAGGATTGATGAGAATGACAGACGCAGAGAAGGGTACGTCGTCGTATATGGAACTGCACAGGATGCTTTTCAATCCGTACAGCCTTTATGCCGAGAACGGCATCAGGAGTTCAATCAATTCGGCCACAACCAATGTCATTCAAAAATACTCTACGCATGTCACTTCGCAGCTGACCAATAATCTTTTCGAAGATCCCGTAGCAAATTTTACAATACCTTGCGGCCTCGATCTGGTATCGTTGAACATTCAACGTGGACGGGATCACGGATTGCCAGGATACACTGTATGGCGAGAGTATTGCGGACTAGGAAAAGTGGAAACGTTTGCCGACCTCGAAGGGTATTTGAATCATCAGGATCTGGAACAAATATCGATGCTTTACGAGTCGGTCGACGATATAGATTTATATACCGGCGCGTTATCGGAAATTCCAAAGTCAGACAGTTTGGTCGGACCTACGTTTACGTGTTTGATCATTGACCAGTTCGCACGTTTGCAAAAGGGAGATCGCTACTGGTATGAATACGCCGAGCAACCATATCCCTTCACAAAAGGTAAATTTCATGTTGATGTTGATAATATTTGCTTTTACTATGATATTCAATTAGCATAATTAGAATTATTTATAGGAAAAAATATCTGCTATAAAATAGCAAATATTGAATAATATAAGTTTTTAAAATGATAAATATTTGCTATAAATTTTTGATACTTGAAGAAATTTATTATGTCAAAAAATGTATAAAACTGAATTATATATACAAACATTTCAGAACAACTCGTGGAGCTACGCAAGATTTCGCTGGCCAAAATAATATGCGATTGTTCCGATGGAATTACACATGTTCAGATGGAATTAATGCGTTCTATTGGACCTGATAATCCTCTGGTACCTTGCAAAGATATACCAGAACCTTCCTTTACATTGTGGAAAGAAAACACTTCATTTCCAATTTAGCGTCATCAACAGATATAAAAAATCCGAACAGATCAAAACTTTATAAATATAGCATATATATAAAATTGTGAGAATTATTTGAATTATAATGAACACAGCTTGAATGATCTTTATTTTAATGTTAACTTTCAAAAAGTTTTATGACCTTAAAATTAGGTTTATATTCTAATTCATCTAAAGAGTTTTTCACACAAATAATAAGTTTTACATAAGAATTATATATAAGCATTCTGTATACATTCCTAAGTTGAAAAATTATTTTTTCATCTATCTATACAATTCTATAAATTTTGCTATACAAATAAAGAATAAGAAATATTGAATAACATAAATATAACAACGAATTTTACTGACTTATAGGTCGCAAATCATAGCTATTGAAAATAAATATTTAGAAATGGATAAATACTTAAAGCTTTTTGTTATGCAACTTGATACATTTTTAAATCGCAATTATTTTTTCAAGTAAGATAGATACACCTAACACCTAAAAGTAACGATTTAATAGCATTTTTAAATTTTGTAACAAAAATTGTTTTTAAACAAACCAAGCAGATTACTAATGAAAAAAGTGCTAATGCTTTACACATATATATCTTATTATAATGTTGTTGAATATAATATTTTCAGAAAGTTCTTTAAATATGTTTATTTCATTTTTGACAGTAGCAGGAAAAAGCTAAGTAGAAATATCTTAACGAAAGAATTAAGAATAAAATGATTAAGTAATATTTTTTATTTTTTATTTTGTTTTTTACTTTTAAGTAAATTTGAGGGTATTTTTGCAAAAATTAGAATACTTTTTCGAAATTGTTGTAGTACCCTATATTTTAATGTGGAAAAGATTGTTTTTATAATTATTATAATATTATAAGTTATCTATAACATTTTTAAAATATTCAGTACTCACCGATTTCGTCGAATTTTTGCCATTATGTATTCCAACATTTTAGTCACGTATCTGTATGAAATAAAAAATATAAAAACTAATTAAAACAATTATGCAAAATTTCAATAATATCAATAAAAGTAATATATGTCAAAATGTATATTTAAATCTTTAAATATTTATTTTTATTTATATGTATTACATATATTAATTATATAAATTTTATTCTGATAGACATATGTATCATTCATATATCGCAATTCAAACCCCGATAATGATACAACAACAATACAATATTACAATGAATGTTATATATATATATATATATATATATACACTTCAATTTGCTGTTAAGCTCTTTGCTTTAAAAGTTTTTGGATTGTTTGATTAACAAATAATCCGTTATGGGAATAATTTTATGAAAAAAAAAATATAATAAATAAGCAAAAATTATTTTGTTGGTGCTTTGCAACATATATTATTATTTCTTATCTTTTTAATCCAAAAACTTTCTGTCTAAAAATTTATTGCAATATGACATGTAAGTATGAAATAAATTTACATAAATTGCTACTATAATTAAAAATTGCTTTCACAATCAATTGCGATTAATTTTTTATTTCCTTATAAAAAAAAATAAGTAAACAATATATTTTATTTTTAATTTTGTGAGAATAATAAAAGTTTATTTTCTAGAAAGAAATATTTATTTTATTAAAATACATGTATTTAATATCTATGTATTATAAATATATTTTTGTATGTATATATATAGTTTTTTATTATTCTAACTGCAATATCCGCAGACGGATACGCGATTTTCGATTTAATTAGTTTTTATATTTTCAACAAAAAAAGCAAAATGATGTAATATATTACTAATTTTATGAGATATTTAATTTTATTGGAAATCTCTTTTAAATGAAAAAAAACAAACTTTTTAAATACATACATATGACGATATGACATTATCGATAATGCAGTTGTATATGCAAGTGTATTAGCGGATTTTCTAGACTTGCGATGCATCTGTTTCATTTATACGGTTAGAAAAGCGAGGATGGAAAACGAATTAAGAATTGTGGTGAAATGGAGCGGAAAAGAATACGATATTCTCGATATTCAAGAGGAGGATACTGTTCTTACTCTGAAAGAGCTTATACATAAAGAAACGGGTGTTCGTCCTGAACGTCAAAAGCTGTTAAATCTCAAATTTAAAGGTTATGTTTTGAGAACTGTTTGTTGGCTTTAGGTCTGATAAATAATCGTTCCCGTAATTTCAACAACATATTTCCTAATTTTTTCCCCATGTTTAAGTATAGTCAAATATCCTGCTACATAATCATAAAATTTTAGTTACGTTTTATACCATTGTTATTTAAAATGTATTGACAGCAGTTATTTATTTATAATTTCGATAAAGCTTCTCCCCTTTATTGCAATATGTCAAATTTATAATCTTATTTTTCTTGAAATAATTCTTTTAATTTTCATGTTATTATTGATTGTTATTAATTGTTAATGACTAGAAAAGTTGGTGAAAATTTATAATCTGATATAGCATAATTTAAATACATAGTTTTCAAAAATAACTTTAGAAACTTTTTATTCCTTAGGCAAAGCAGCACAAGATGAGGACATAATTGGCAAGTTAAATTTGAAACCTGGCTTCAAACTGATGTTGATGGGCTCGCGTGAAGAAGATATTGCAGAGGCCAGTCAAGCACCAGAGAATGTACCTGAAGTGATTAATGATTTAGATATAGAGGAAGAGGAAGTAGAGATTGAAAAGGCTGAGATAAATCTACGTAAAATCCAAATACGTATTGATCGCTATGTGATTACAGAACTGAATCCTCTGAGGGAGGGTAAGAAGCTCCTTGTTCTTGACATAGACTATACTTTGTTTGATCATAGATCAGTGGCAGAAAGTGGAGCCCAATTAATGCGTCCGTATCTCCATGAATTTTTGACATGTGCTTATAAAAATTATGACATAGTCATTTGGTCGGCAACTAGCATGAAGTGGATTAACGAAAAGATGAAACTTTTGGGAGTTTCAAATCATCCAAACTATAAAATAGCTTTTCATCTGGATGTCCTTGCTATGATCACTGTTCACACACCAAAATATGGCGTTGTCGGAGTAAAACCACTAGGCATTATTTGGGGAAAGTACAAACAGTTCTCTGCGAAAAATACAATAATGTTTGACGATATCAGACGAAATTTCATAATGAATCCGCAATCAGGATTGAGAATAAAACCTTTTAAACATGCTCACACCAGCAGAGTCGAAGACTTTGAATTATTAAAGCTATCAAGATATTTGGAATTAATAGCAGAGGTCGATGACTTTCAAACACTTAATCATAGAAAATGGGAAGAATACAAACCCAAGAAGAACAACCAAACGAAGAATGAACAAACTAGCAATGATGAGAATAGTTAAATATTGATGAAACTCATTTTTGTATTTTTTGTCTCCCTAAGGAAAATCAATGAACAATATAGGGATTGATGCAAAGGAGCAACGCGAAGTAACTTGAAGACTGTATATAATGAAAAGAGCACATGAAAGAATTTGCATTTGTCAGCTATTTTAAAATTATTAAGAAATCAGGTTATAAGACTGTTCTATACATTCTGGATCACGACTTTTGTTGCAAGAGAATTTATAATGCGTGATATATTAAACTTTTTGAAAATACACGTATTTTCACATGTTTCTGTATATTTGTGATGTATTTATCGATTTTACTGTACGTATATAAGAGATTAAATTTAAATAAAACGCACGAAATGCTCAGTACAAGAATGCAATGATATAATACGTTTAAGTCCGCGTGTCATGTGTGCAAAATTTTTGCGCATCTCCATGTACATCTTTGCGTAAATATAAATATCGACAAACTTTGGGATAACAAACTTAAGCGAAACATTTAATTCTTTACATGCTCGCACTATTGTAACAATGCGGCTTATTCTACTCATTAACACGTAATATATATTTCGCTATACAAATCGCAATTTTTATCTTACAATATGCTAGCGTTTAGCAGACTATATTTAGAAAATTAAAAAATTTTTATATATGCTAAATTTTTTTTATATAAATATTTCAATATAAATATAATAAAATCCTGTCTCCATTTCGATAAAATTTAAAATATTTCGAAAGAGGATGTGTGTATAAAAATATAAAAAATATATACATAACGATTGTAATAAAGCTTACTTATCCAAAAATTCGATTTTTAATCTATTGTCTATCTTTAAAATCTTTTTATATCTGTCAAGCTTATGATAAACATTTTCTAAATATATTTGCAATCAAAATTTATACAAATATAAGATTTATATTAATATAAGTTTAATTTTTTTTTCTCAAATTTTGTTATATGTATTTTATATATATTTCTATGCAAATATAATAATAAAAAAAAGATCTGAAATAGTTATCTCTACTTTCATTATATATTTATATATAGTTTATATTTTTATGTTTTTTATATCTGTATAATATAAAACAATTTATTAGTCTATACGTATATTCTATACACATGTATACATATTTATTATCTTACTAATAATATCAGGATAAAGTTTCATGCACAAAATGCAAAGAAAACTCCTTCATTTTTTATTAGATAATACTAAAGTATTAGCTAATAAAAATTATTTGCTAATGTACAAAAGAGAAATAAGAAACGAAATCTCGCGCCCCAATTATTCATATATTACCAATCGAGTCAAGAACGATTCTGCACGAGTTGAGAAAGTACCTTGTCGAAATATCGAGCGCACTACTTCGCATCGTCGCCCACATTGAGGAACAATAGAATAATTGATCCGTATTTCTCATACTCGAACGATCACTCGTCGCTTTCTATATCGAAAAGTAAACTTGGCTAAAAGTGTCAGTGACAAACGTCACGAACAATATGGCGAACGTTCAGTGGTAGGCGGATATTTTGCTTGACGCGGAAACGTCACACATGCTGTCTGATAGCTGTCAAACTTGCGGAGAAGCAGAAGAATGGAGTTGTTCCGCACTGACACCCATTTTATCTTTGTGAAAGAGAAGTACAGTCTTTGGTGTGACAAGTACACCGGCGAATTCGCTGCGAAATCGGGTGAGTAATTGCATCATTTGACAGATAAGTGAGCGTCACTCGTCAAAAGATCGATCTAGACATCGCCTGAATTTTCGGGACGCGAATTAATTTCATTTCCTTCAAGCCTGTCCCATGTCCACACAAAGATAAATATAGATGACATTTCCTGATTCATACTTAATAATTGATAAAAGAATGTTACGTGTGTGCTTTAATGTATTTAGGAATTAATTATAACAGTTTACCAATTATTATTATTTTTGACAATGATGGATTTTGCAGATTGGGAATGGGCTACGCCGAAGGATTTAGAATGTCTGGGAATGTGTTATGGAATAGTGGGCAAAATTGAACAAGTGTCAGTGTTAGAACCTCGCTTGATGCTTATAAAAGATGTCACACCAGTGGGAGAATTACATGGTGGTCATGTTGTATACAAAATCAAATCTATCGCGCTTTTACATATTGGTACAGAAAATGTGGATATTGGTTTGTTGCCTTGTAAGAAGCATCAGTATGCATTGAAGAAAAAAGGTGGCGGATTATTTGATGTGCCACAGAAGGCAGCCCTAGCAAAAACCTGGGGTACAATAAAGAATGCCACAAATACTATAAAAAATACCACACAGCAGGCTGCTGCATTAGCTACGTCTCAAGTAAGAATCTTCTAAGTCGTTGACATTGTGTAATTGATATTTTCCATAAGTCTTATATAATCTTTTTATAGGTAAAGTCTACAGTAGCAAAACGGAGCATAGTGAAAGACAAAGAAAGATTTGAGAAGAGAATATTGGAAGAACTAAATAAGATATTTACCGAAACTGATTCCTTCTTCTTTTGTCAGACTGGTGATATCACTAATAGTTTGCAACAACAATGTATGGCAGAATCTGAGCATTGCACTCAGAATAAACCATTATGGCAACGGGTAGATGACAGATTTTTCTGGAATAAGCATATGTTACAGGACATTATTAATTTGGATGTTAGTAATCTCTATAAAATCTTTATTATATATATATATATATATATATATATATATTATTCACAATTGATTCCACTCAATAAAATTGCATATATTTGCTTAGACAAATATTTTATTTAGTAATTCTATTAATTATATGATGATATATCAAATTTGTTGCATAAAACCAACTTATTTTTATCTGCTCAATTAATTAACAAGTAGATAAATTATCCGAAACCAATTTTACAATTATCAAGAATTACTTACAATGTAGCATTTGCTTATCTAAATCACATCTATTTTGCAGAAAGCAAATTGTTGGATATTACCGATTATTCAAGGATATGTTCAAATAGAAAAATGTGTAGTTGAAGTGGGTTTTGATGACCAACCACAACAAGAGATATTTAACTTGGCAATTATATCAAGAAGGAGTAGATTTCGCGCGGGGACCAGGTAACTTTTATTTCTATAAATTGTTTCGACAATTGTATGCCCCTACATATTCCATAAACTTTATCTTATTTAACATTAAAGACAGATTATATGTGTATATAGAATTGAAGAAATATTTCTAAATGTAACATTACATAGGTATAAGAGACGCGGAGTGGATGATGATGGAAAATGTGCAAATTATGTCGAGACTGAACAATTAGTTTGGTACCATGATCATCAAGTATCCTTTGTACAAGTACGAGGTAGCGTACCAGTATATTGGTCGCAACCTGGATACAAATATAAGCCTCCACCGCAAATTGATAAAGGTATCCAAAAAAAAAAAAGATATATTTTGTCATATTAGACAATTTGTACATAATATAATAATAGAATATAATAATGTCGTAGGTGAAGCTGAAACACAAGTAGCATTCGAAAAGCATTTTGGTGAGGAACTTGCATTGTATGGACCTATTTGCATCGTTAATCTGGTTGAACAGTCTGGGAAAGAAAAGATAATCTGGGAAGCTTACAGTAATTATGTGTTTAACTATAATCATTCAGATATTACGTACACTACTTTCGATTTCCACGAATATTGGTAAGTATTCCCAAGCATTATCCTAATGCTAAATTCTTATGCTTGTTGCTTTCATTTCATGAATTATGTTGTATCTCGAAAATTTTGTCTCTAACACAGTCGGGGAATGCATTTCGAAAATGTGTCTATTTTGGTTAATGCATTGGCCACAGTGCTAGCAGATATGGGTTATTGCTGGCGTGATAAACAAGGTACGATTTGCAAGCAAAAGGGCATATTTCGTGTGAATTGCATAGATTGCTTAGATAGAACAAACGTGGTGCAAACTGCTTTGGGTAAAGCCGTTATGGAAATGCAATTTTCGAAACTGGGATTAATACCACCTGATGGAACTCTGCCTACAAACATAAGACAGACTTTCCAATCACTTTGGGCTAATAATGGAGATATTATTAGCAAGCAGTATGCAGGAACAAACGCTTTAAAGGTCCGTGCATTTCAAACTGTGCCAAGTTGTATGATTGAGAACAATTTAATTTCTGCAAATGATCTCTTTTTCTAATTGCTGTTTATTATAGGGAGATTATACGCGTACCGGGGAGAGAAAATTTACTGGGTTGATGAAAGATGGCATGAATTCTGCAAACAGGTAGACTATATACATCAATCTTTTCATCACTCTGTATCCGCTTAATTTTCCTTCATTTTCATTTTTATTTTTATTTCCAACATTTTACACGTGACACAAACAGAACCTTTCACAGTTATCATGCCCCTTTAAAAGATATAATATACCCGGGCCTTTGATATTTGAAACCGCGTTATGTTCTGAACCAGGACCCTGACATTGTCCTTTCATTTTCCCATAGATATTATCAGCAACACTTTATGGATGACTTACGTCAAGCAGCGATAGATACGCTGCTAGGGAACCCGATCGACGTTGATCAACTGAACAACGATTGGTCACATTATTTAGATATCTTTGATAATTGCTGTCTTGAACTTATACCTATGAAACCACCAAATATACAACTTCAACTTGCTACTCATCCCGACTTTCTTTATGCCACTGCCCTATATAATTTAGCAAGGTTCGTTGTGCTTGCTTGTAGCTTCACTTTTGCAAAATGTACGGCAGAGATGTATCTTTAAAGCTTAATTTAATTACATTTTAATCTATTTTCTACAGATTAATTTATATGTAAATTATATATAAAAAGATATACTCTCTATGTTAATATCAGCATGAAAAGTTATTTTTATTATGCTGCAAAAATTCTTTTGCACGTTTAGCTTTGGCTTCATATCGTCCCTTTATTTTATGACAGAATGTAAAGATGATTTATAATCAAATAGTCAATCATTTTTATAAATGCATTATCAGTTAATAAATTAAACATAAAAAAGCTGCTTTATCTTTTTTAATATATATTTTCTTCTATATAGAATATATGATCTATTAAATATATACTTTAAATGAAATATTTTCTTAATCTTTCTATTATATTTTCTTGCCTCTGAAAATTAGTCTTTAATTTTTAGCACAGCTATGTAATGAGAAAATATCTTTGCAGATATTACTTGAATCGCTTCAAGGATGTCTACCGGCAAGCGACAATCGATATGATGTTGGGAAATTCGGTAAGCGAAGAAGTATTCTTAGAGCGTACCGATGAGGAAGACAATGCAGCGACTGCGATTCACGTGAAATTACTAATCGAAGACTGCAAAAAATTACTGATACCTGATCCTGAAATTATCCTAGGCAGTTGGGGTGTCATCGATGCCGATCCCGTGTATGTAATTAAATAATTATTATATTTGTTGTACTTGTGTATATACAATTTGAGCTTCAATCAAAAAGTTCTTATTTTTATTTTAGTACCGGTGACCCAACGGAAACAGAAATGGATACTATTCTGATATTAACCCGAGATAGTTATTATATAGCAGACTATGACGATCAAATCGATAAAGTTACAAATTACCAAAGAATTCCGCTAAATGATATCATTTTGATTGAATTCGGTCAACCTGAGAATACGGTATCGTTCTTCAAAAATAAGCATTATCATTGTATTAGAATCAATTACAAGATGAACGGCGAGTACGGTTACTTTCACATGTTTCGCAGTACAAATTTAAGATTTTTCAATAACATGGCGGTTGTGATTAAAACTGAAGAAGAAACCATAGGTAGGAATATATTTTCTTTATCTACATCATAAACTTTTTGTCTATATCAAACTCTAAATAACTGTATAATGATATTTTAAATTTACAGAATCTTTAAAAGCAATTTGTGAAGCCATTTCTGTAGCTATGGAAATAGCAGGCTTACCAAAGATTCCCATAGCCATGAATGTCACATTAGATAAGAGAAAGAGTAAATTAGTGAATGTTAAAGGCTCTACTGGATTACTGGACATTTCGTCATTTCCAGAATTGACGAGAAATGTATCCGAGACACAATTACTTGCTTTAAAGACAGCAGGTTTGTTCTTAAATTATTTTGATTAATTGTGTATTATTTGACGAATAAAATTTTTATAATGAATATTTTTTAGGTTCAAAAGCTTTAACCAACATGTCGGAGCAATTTAGTAAATTGAATAAACTGAGTTTCGGCACAAAGAAGCCAACTGATTTGGCAAAAAATATAAATAACAAAAAGACGGAAGAGTTATCAAAGCCGATCTTTACGGTCGGTAACAGTGATATTTCAGGCAATGTGAAAGAAAAGAGCAACAGTAGCAGCAGCAGTGGCAGTGAGGAAAATATCGAAATGGCACAAATACGTGTCAAAAAACCAGCAAACTTTAGTCACGATAAGCATTTAATGGAAGCTTACACTCCAGTGATCGGTATTATTATGGGTGTGAAAAATAGTAACGTTATGGACGGTGACGTTTGTGAGACTAACGTGACCATGGGAATATCTACAAGACATAACGTGAATTCAGATTTGAAACCCGATATAGCTATTGATGCATTGCATCTAATACCGCAATATGGCTCTGGCACCAGTACTCTCAGCGCTTCGCCGCAGAAAATCGCGGCAACCACGCCGGAGATAACAGTGTACGATGTAGGGGATAGCATGCACGAGGAAAGAGAACGCATTCCATCAACTTTGACACTTTCAAAGAATATTAGTCATTCGACGGGGGATGTTGAAAATAAAACGTTATCGTCCGGTATCAAGAGTGCTACTCTTCAAACGGAAAGTAGAATGGACGAGAAGAAAAGATCAGCTTCCGAACAGGACTTGACGTTGAACATTACGTCGTCCCAAAGTGAATCTGCCTTAAAATCTATCAAGGAGAATATCGCGAGCGTTACCAGTCCAGTAACGTCCACGGCTAAGGATATTTTGTTGCCGTTCTCAAAGTTTGCTAAAGGTGTTCAAACATTAGGAGCTAATTTAGATCCCAGAAAGCTGAAGACAAACAACGCAATGCGAAATTTGTCGGAACACCATCTGGAAGAGCGCCAGAAACTTCAAGATAGATGGGCCTCCTGTCAATCTAGACTTATTGCTTTATAAACCTTTATTACTTGAACGATCAGCTTTCTAAATACAATTCGTCATTGAATATTAATTTAAGGCTTATTGATACTCTGTTTATATTCGTAAATATTATCAATAATATTTATGAATATAATTTTAAGAATTTTTAGTATATATATATATATATATTTAGTATATTAGTGACGCGGATGCTATTACGCACCTTAAACAAAGAGAGAAGAAGAATAAAGTATTATTAGATTGTACTATAGACAGTTTTGCTATATAGATCGCGTAGAAAAAGTTGAGCAACACGAGAAAAAAGTATCATGTAGAAAATAATGAACAATTTCGATCACGTTTTGTAGAAAATGTTATAAATCGATCTCACTGCACCTATTTCGTGTTTTCACATTTCACGGATATAGCTTTATTGATGTGAAACATACAAAATTATTCACTGTAGAAAAAAGAAAGCAATTTCTATATTACGACAAAATAAAATTACAACTAATACAAAGTACAACACTGTCAATATTTATTCATAGTTAATTGATTTTACAGATTAATAAATACTGATTGTATACAATTCTGTATTGTAGGGAAGAATTGTGCCACCTTTTAACGCTATTTTTTTATTGTGATCCATTCTACATGAATTTTACATACTTGCTACATTTTTTTAATCTTTACAACACTTTTAATAACAATTTTCTGAAATAAATCTATTTAATATGACTAATTTGGATTTAAAAAGTATGCATACATTTTTTAAAAGGTTTAAATGTCTTATTCTTACTGTGTGACTAAATTTTTTTCTTATCTCAGCATCAAGATCTTTTCTCTAGTAAAAATATTTTATTCAATTGATAAATGTCTGTATAAATAATTTTATATTAAACATATGAATAATTTGAAATGCAGATGAGACGATTTATTTGTACAGGAAGTTGAAGAAAGAAGATTTCATAGTCAATTATGTAAATAAAGAAAATTATTTAAATATAGTTTATAGTAAAAAATACATATATGATGAAATTAGTGATAAAAACTATGTTTGAGACATTGATTACCAAAATAAAGGTATAATTATTGTTCTCGTTAATTTTTTGAGAAATATATGTTAAAATTTTTTAAAATAATATATAAATAATTGTTTTACAATCAATGAGATAAGCAGTACAGAGAGAAAAATTAAAATCTTTCGTCAAATAAAAGGATTAAGTTATAAAAAAAATTCATAAATATGATAGAAGATAGATATACAGATACAAGATTTGACATAATTTAAACATGTAACACACACACAAAAGAACTGAGTAGCAAGTTTATGTATTTTTAATGGCGTTTGTATCAATGTTTTAATTTTAGATGCTTCAATAATTGTTACAAACTATTTCAAGAACTACAGCATACATACAGTATTAAATCGAGTATATGCTTGTGAACACTGTGAAATACGTTCCCCTTTGTGTGTACGTAAAAATCAATTATATAAGGAGATTAGCCACAGAGAATAAATATCGTGCAAATCTTATATTTATTATAAAAAAAATTGTAACATATGACTTTACATTGCCCACTAATGTAAATAATATTATCTCATTCTGATGTTTTTCGGTTCCTGGTATGGAAACGTTTTGGAAGAACATCAACATTATAGTGATTCTAAGCTCGCATTTTTAGCGAATGTTTTTTTTTGTGACTGTGAACAATAGTCTGTGATACAATCTTACAGAATGCAGACAGGTTAAACTCACAAGTAGAGTTTAAGAAATGTGTACATTCTGAAAAACATTTAGCAATGGTTTAGGATAAGAATGAAACTAAACTGTTTTTTTAAGTATGCATTCTTAAAAGATTTTAATTTTGATTTCATTAACATAAATTTATTTCAAATTGGTGCTACTAATTAAAAAAAAATTATTTTAGAAAAACCTCTGTGAATTTGAATTTTATATACCTATTTAAGTTAAATGCAATTTAACTTAAATAATTATTGCAATGTAAGGTCCCATGCAAGTTTATAGAATCTGTATGATGTGCATTATCGCACATTTAGCTATAATAACATTATGAATGATCTGCAAGAAATAGGTGAATGGATAAGAACTCATTCTACGAGAACTCAAATCGAAATTAATAATTAAAAAAAGTGTTTTGTTTTTATAAAAATAAAATAATTTTTAAGATTTTTTTCCCTTTTTTGTGGATAAAAATTAAAATACGTGTATATAAATATTATAATTATATAATTAATATAAAAAATATATACTTAATTTTTAATTCACCTATTTTTTGCAAAGTAAGAACTCAATTTAGGAAAGCCGTGTATGTGTGGAACTTGGTAGAGACTTGATATGCCTTACATATATATTCTGCTATGTTTCCAGGAAATTATAATAAGAAAATTTGCATATACACCAGACGTCAAACATTCACAGCACTTGTAGAATAAATATCAATAAAACACATTTGGCTTGTGTGCATGTAATAAAATTCTATTCAAATTTCTCAAGTAATTCTTTTATAAATCCTATATTAGGATAAACTCTTTTGATAAATGTTAAAATAAATTAATAATGTTTCCCTAAATTAATAAAATTTTTCATTTTGGTTGTAACTTTAATATCTAAAATTACTTACATATTTCAACTCTCAATCATTCAAATCAGATATTTAGCGCCAATTGTTTGAAAGATAATCTTGAGGCCTACACGCACAGCATCTGTATAATACATAGATGTCTGTGCCTACACGATGCTTTAGTCCTTTTAGTGGACTGATGTCCCATTGGGCGGATTCAGCGGATTCAACAGTTTAAAGGTGCCTTTTCATGCTGACGCTCGACGCTCATTTTCAGCGTCAAAAGACATCACGTGACCAAAAGTAAAAATACCAATTCGTCAATTTTGATCACGTGATCTGTTTTGACGTCAAAATATCTTCCGATATCTATGTTCCGCTCATGGTGGAAAGAAAGTAAGGTATGCTATTACGCATATTTCTGAACAGCCAATGAAATTTTGTTCCAGTGACCGCCATTTTTTAGTGGCAAATTTAAATGACATCACTCATTCGTGTACAAATTACATAAAATAAATAAAATAAAAGAAAAAAATATAATGAATGGATTCTCAATGAATATATTATATTAAATTAAAATAAAATATCAAATACATTTATAAAAAAAAATAATAATATTACAAAGAAAATAAATTTAAAATTTAAAATAAAATCAACGAACAGAATAAGTAAGAACAAAACATTTATCACAAACTTATCGCAAACTTATACATACTCATTAAATATATTCATTAAATATATATATATATATATATATATATAATAAAATAAACGGAACAAATCAATAAATTATAATTTGTCCATAACGAAGAATGAAAATAATTTAACAATGAAAAATAAATTTATTTTTCATTACTGGTAAATTATTCATTCTCTGTTATTGATTATACAACCAATATACTCAAATTTTTTCAGATTTTTTGAGCGAGAGGTTTCCGAGAAAAAAATTAGTAAACGAAAAAATGGGTTTTTTAGCCACCTAGAAAATAGGGAAGGAGGGGAAAGGCGCTATGGTGATAGAATTTACTTTTTTCAGTATACAAATAAGTCCTAAATAGGTTTCCTTTGAAAAACGGAGTGAGGGGTGAGGGCATTTTGACTATTAAGATAAATTTTCACGAGCCCCTGAAACCGATTGCTTGAGTGACAAAACGGGACCACGTGACCAAAAATAATGATATCAATTCGTCATTTTTAGTCACGTGATCCTTTTTGTCGCTCAAACAATCGGTTTCAGCGGCTCGTAAAAATTTACTTTTATAATGGGTAATATCCTTTCAGCCAATCGTGAAATAGATTTACATTTACGTCAAAAATTTATATTACAAAAACAAATTCTATTGTTCATCAGTTTATTATATATATTATTGTATATATATTAAAAGACTATTCCAACTATTATAAATATCGTAAATAATGTAAAAAGACTAAAGGCCACACGTAGCACACACTTTTCCATAACGCATAACACAAATGCATAAGAAAACTGATTGGTCTATAAGCACTTGCATAAAGAATTCAACCAATCGAATTCCTTATGTATGTGCGTTATACACTTTTACATAACGCATAACACAAATACATAAGAAAACTGATTGGTCTATAAACACATGCATAAGGAATTCAACCAATCGAATTCCTTATATGCATTATGCATTCTGAAAAAATGTGTGCGGCGGCCCTTTCGCTCAAAGGTCAGCCTCAGCCTCTCTCAGATTTCTTTCTAATAGAAGCCGTAGTACACGCCACGTGTGTTAACAGTATAGTGAACTTTAATAGTTTTAAAAAAGTTTGTCTTAAGCACCAAAATCAATTCAGGTAAAATTAAAACATATTTTATAAAATGATAAAATAAAACATAAAAAAATTCAATAAAATTAATTTTCTAAACTTGTGTAGCACGATGAATAGAAATACGCTGCAAGATATCAACATTTCAATTCGACGCTATATTTTAATAAATATAATTGAATAATTTGAGCAAGAATCTTCAACAACGAAGAATTAATAAATTTGATAAGAAATGAAAAAGAAACGCAAAAGAAAAAACAATTGTGCATTCCCATGTATTTATTGTTTACTGTGATCTACGTGATTTGTATCGCTTGTTTTTCTCTTCATAAATGTAGTCTTATTATTGAACAAGTAGCATTTACGCAGCATTTTATTTTTACAGTTTATTATACAATAAAAAGATTGATAAAATGAATATTTTTTTAGATATATATATGATAATGAAAAGAACTAAAGTAAAAAATGTTAAAAAATTACATGCTTTTATTAAAAAAAAAAGTTGCGCAGATACAGTAGATATTTGATTGTGTAGAGATATTAAATATAGAGCACGCGAGTGCTATGCTAGCTCGTAAGTGGGTGTGACGGAGAAATAGAAAGAGAACACTGCATATAGGCCCTTGTGTCCTTTGTCTATGCTACTTGTAACCTTCTACTTACAAATAGGGCTTCTGCCCACAGGACGCGGAAGCGCTTGCCGCGCGGTAAAAAGCGATGCGGTAGCCAATCAATCTTTTGCTCTTATGGAAAAGATATAAAATAATTAGCTACTGTGTCGCCTTTTGCCACGTGGCAATCGTTTCCGCGTCCTGTGGGCAGAAGCCCTTATATCTAACAGATTAGAGGGGAACTTGTGTCAGTTAGTCAGGTTGCGCATGCGCTATTAGACAAAGACCATGGTGTCCCATATGCAGCGCTCTCTTTTTATTTTGGCGTCACATTTTCGGCTTTTTCGCATGCTTTATATCTCTATGGTGTTGAAAGAAACCACATTAATGCTTCTATAACAAAATAAAATTATTAATCAGTTTTATTTATTTTTTTTTGTGCAAAAAATATATTATTATATAAATACAGGAATTAGTATTTTTTTACAGCGCTAACAATGACGTTTTTGGAACGTTATAAAAATTATAAAAAATAGGGTCATTTACAAAAAAATAAAATATTATAAATATTATATTTTTTTATTAAGTTTAAGTAATATAAATGCCAAATACACTAAAAATATAATATCTAATATGTATATATTATTCACTATTTAATTAAAAGTCATTAAAAATTAAAAAAATGTTACGTGTCTTCAAATGTGATATGACGTATTTTAAGTTATTTTTATGTTATTATAATGATTCTACCGCATATATTAATATTTTTTAAATTGGTTTTAGAATTTGTAGTTTTATTTAAAATAATAAAAAAAAATTAAAAATGGCCCTATCTACATTATTCCCGTACAAGAAAAAAATAAACATAGAAGAAAGGTTAGAAGAAGTCAGAAGGAAATGGAAGAGAACACAAAAGTTGATAAAACAACACGAAGAACGAAAAGCTAAGATGATACAAGAGTTTGAAAACAAATGGGCAGCTAAAAAGTTAAAAATGAATAACAAACAAATGAAGCAGCATACTTTACGACGAAGCAAGAGTTTTAGTCCGGCACGAAGAACTAATGATTATAAATATTTTGAGAAGTAATATAGAAAATTATTAAATTATTAAATTAATATTATTAAATTATTATATTAATAGCATAAAACAATTTGATATAACAATATCTTTTTTATAAAAATATATATATTTGTTACAATTAATAAATATAAATATAAATAGTATATTTTACTATGAAAGTATATAAAATATAAAGTAGTAAACTGTAATATTATTTTGAAAAATGTAACTGTGATATGAATTTAAGTTTTTCCTAAAGAATGTCTTATTGAAAAGTAAAATTCATGTAATATTTTTGAAATTCTTTTAATGTTAGATTGGCATCTAATGAAGATAAAATCATTGATGAAAAGGAGCTATATAGAATTAAAATAAAGATTTTCAATACAAACATTTGTCAAAGGAAACAAACTACATCAAGGAAAATAGAAACAGATATAAATCCTGAAAATATAATTATTCCAAGAAGGAAAGGTATTATCCCATTTTTTTATGATACTTAGAACTATAAAGTATATTAGGACATATTGAATGATTAACATAATTACATAGTATTATATAATTAAAAAATATAATAAAAAGTAACAAATGCATGATGTATGCAATCAGCTAACTGAAAAAAATGTGATTAAATATAGATGAAGGATCTCATCCAATGTGGAAAAATTTAAAAACAGTACAAGATGGAAGTAAAGTCCTGCAAAACTTAGGTATTTTGCATTATTTTTATAAAAATTCTCATAAAAATAAGCAATTTAAAAATTGTTATTGTGTTTTATTAATAATTTATATGATATTAATTAATTTAATAATTTAATGTTATTTGTATAAAATTTATACAAAAAAGTTATCAATTGTTTTGAAGTAAAATATTATGATATAAATAAATATAAAGAAAATAATTGCAAATAGATAGTGAGAATATTTTTATTAACTACATAGAGGATTTTTTAATCTATTTTATTAATCTAAATATATATTGAGATTACAATGGTATATATATAAATTAAAATATAATAACATATAAATGTTGAAAATAAAATAATTGGACTATAATATGTTGGTAGTTTTAGAGAAACAATTGGAAAGCATTGACATCTGCAAAAGGTAAATCTACACATAAAATAATTACTTAGTATAGGTATTTATTAAAAATGAGATAAAATTATCTAATTATAAAAGTATGAGTAAATTATAAACTCATGGGAGAGAGAATACATCAATGTGTCTCACTCACACTAGTGGACATTGTGTCTTGCTAGAAAGCTCCGAATCGTTATACATATAATATATACAAATTTAGTCAATTATAACTATAGTTATATTTGATGTATTGTATATATTATATGTATTATATATTGAGTATTGCTTATATAGAGAGTATTGTTTATATATTTGTATATTAGATTGATGGGAAAGTATTTTTGTCTTTTAACAAATTTTAATTAATGTTAAAAAACAAAAATACTTTTCCATTAATCTAATATACAAATATATAAACAAGACTTAACATATGTATATATATATATATATATATTAATAACATTATATATATACAAGGTGTCCAGGAAATTATAAACTCATGGGAGAGAGAATACATCAATGTGTCTCACTCACACTAGTGAACATTGTGTCTTGCTAGAAAGCTCCAAATCGTTATACATATAATATATACAAATTTAGTCAATTATAACTATAGTTATATTTGATGTATTGTATATATTATATGTATTATATATTGAGTATTGCTTATATAGAGAGTATTGTTTATATATTTGTATATTAGATTGATGGGAAAGTGTTTTTGTCTTTTAACAAATTTTAATTAATGTTAAAAAACAAAAACACTTTTCCATTAATCTAATATACAAATATATAAACAAGACTTAACATATGTGTATATATATATATATATATATATATATATAATTATATATATATTTATCTACATATATATAATTAATGTTATTAATATATATATATATATATATATTAATAACATTATATATATACAAGGTGTCCAGGAAATTATAAACTCATGGAAGAGAGAATACATCAGTGTGTCTCACTCATACTAGTGGACATTGTGTCTTGCTGAAAAGCTCCGAATTGTTATACATATAATATATACAAATTTACTCAATTATAACTATAGTTATATTTGATGTATTGTATATATTGTATGTATTATATATTGAGTATTGCTTATATAGAGAGTATTGTTTATATATTTGTATATTAGATTGATGGGAAAGTGTTTTTGTCTTTTAACAAATTTTAATTAATGTTGAAAAACAAAAGCACTTTTCCATTAATCTAATATACAAATATATAAACAATACTCAACATATGTATATATATATATATATATATAATTATATATATATATATATATTTATCTACATATATATATAATTAATGTTATTAATATATATATTAATAACATTATATATATACAAGGTATCCGGGAAATCGCCCGCAGTACTTCGGCATGTAATTTGGGACCAAAAAAGAAACAAAAAAGCTATATAAACGTAGGTCCGGAAATAAGTCGTTTCCGAGTTATAGCTACTTTTATGTTTTATTTATTTATTTATTTATTTCTTAAACGGGAAGCAAGTTCCTTTGGTACAGTAGTATATAATACATCAAAGACAGAACAAAAAGTAAAAAATATAAACAAAAGAAGAAAGAATAAAGAACATAAAGAAAAGAAAAAAAACAATTAGAATAATAGCTTAAGAAGAGATTGTTTGAATGAGTTTAAGTATGGGTTAAAGAAGTCTATATTGTTGGATAATTCATTGCTACGCATAGCAGGCCGGTTTATAAATGAAAACCTCGCATATGATGTACGATGGTACGTCTCAAGCAAGATCCTACTAGATCTGATAGATCTCACTGGAATATGAAAATTTATTCTCTCAAGTAATTCCGGGGAGACTGTGAATCCATTTATTATTTTAAAGAGAAATAACATATCATGCATATATCTCCTCTTCGCAAGCGTAATCATGTTAAGATTGTTCAATATGGGTACATAATCATGATCCGAAAGCTGCATAGGCATCTCCAAGTAAAAACTAATTTTTATGTTAAAATATATCGTAATTTATTTTTCATAATTGTAATCATAATTTATTTCACAATGCTGTCACATAAATTTACTTGGATTCGGACATACTACACATGCAAAATAGTTTACAAAATAATCAAAAGTTTACAGTAAGAGTAAGAAAATGAAAATCATGAACTGAAGAGTACGAAAATTAAAAACTAAAAAATTAAATTCTAGGACTATGCCTCTAAATAGTGCATCTCGGGTTACGCCAAAAAAGTCCGAAATCAAATTATTTATTTCAATCAGTGGCACCATTTTATCCTCTGCAAAGTCAAACTTTTGTATAAAACATTTTTTTCTTAAATGTTATATTCTCTATATATTTAATATTTAAGCATATTTTCTAAAACATATAAAGTACTGTTTATACATTCCCTGATATAGATCGAGTATTAGAGTTTACATCCCAAGTAGCACGTATTACTACGACCATTATTAAGAAAATTAAAAATTATACAGTAAAGAATATTTTCTAAACATTTGAGGAAATTTCTAAATTGTAAGGTAACTTCTAACGACATTTTTTAATGAGTTGCAGCACAGAAAGAAAAAACTATGTATGGGTTAGATATAAATATGGACTTTCAAAGAAAAATCAATAATTAACATTTTAATCATATACAATATCAAACCATTGATGACATATGTATCTAGTGCGGCAATTAGTATAGATTTTTTTTTTATTGCCAAGGGATTATTTGCTCTACCATTCTATTTTACTTTATATACTGTTTTATATTATATAGTCTATATTTTGTAATCTCTTTTTATTTTTGTCCATTTATAATCTTTATTATATTTTTATCATCTACATCTCATATATTTTTATTGATAATATACCTTTCTTTATTGATATTGACTTTTGAATATAATTATAACTTTGATGTGTATATATTATATTTATATATATTATTGTAGTATATATTATATTCATCCATTGTTACTTTTCTTCTCCTTGAGAAAAGCATCATTGACATAAAGACATTAATATGAACTAAATTAATGATTCTGAATATAATTTGCAGTGAAACATTTAAGAATAAAATGGAAATTATTAATTGGTAAATAGCAAAAGATTTTTTAACTGGATAAATAAGCTTTACATAATAGGTCATTTTCTGGATAAGAAAATGGGTAAGAAAACATTCTATATTAATTAAACATACATGTATTTTTTTTAAATGTACAGAGTATTGCTTATATATATCCTGCATAGAATATTATTTATTGTTAGACATTTATGTATGTAATTGTTGAGATAGGAAAGACATTAGACAAACAATCGGTCGAATTAATCTACAGAAAACGATTACTATTACAAATGTTTATTTATATGTTTATCTAATTTAAATTTGGACTCGATCTATAGAGAGAGTCTGCATATATTCAATTTTCTATATTACTCTCCTTCTTTCTAATATCTATACTAATTATATATATACATATATGTATAATTAATATAGATATTAAAAAGAAGGAAAATAATATAGAAAATTATTGAATTTATATATTAATAAGTTATTAATAGGCGCCGATTTCGGGGGGGGGCAGAGCACTTCCCCTCTCCCCAATAATTTTATTAAGGGGGCAGTGCCTAAACAAATAATAATTAAACTAATTTTTAATTATGGCAAGAAAAACTCTTTGTTCACACGCTACTACTATGACACAATCTCAACAATTCTTTAAGCATTTTACATGTACATACATATGGAAAAGGCAATGAAGTTAGATTTAAATGCTATTGCTAATGAGTTTATTAATCGAAATTCGTCGTACAAACTTTTCATTATCATAATGTACATTTTTTTCTTACTTTTGTCCATCTAAGTACTACAAAGATTATATAAAAAAGTAATCATTTAAAATGTTTGTCTCTTGCCTCCCCCAATATTTTTCCCAAGTCGGCGCCTATGTTAATAACACAAAATATTAAATCTGCATTGCTTTGGAGTCACACTGTGCTATATCCATACAGATTTTTCCATCTTAGCACTGTGAGTATTGCATGCATAGGCAATAACCAGTCGGTTTTCAGGCTGAAAGATGTGAATGTTTTACACAGAATACGACAGCCACTGCCATGGATGGATGATTGTTACAGCGTGTCTGGACTAATGTCACCCTCAACTACATACACCCCTGTTTTATTATATTTGGAAATTTAATACAACAATATCTCTTTTATAAAAATAAGTACAGTGTAGTTCTAAAATATTTTTTTAATATAATGAAGATGAAAAATAATTTTTTTTTGTATTTTAGTAACAGAAGTAATTTGATTTCAACATAGAGCTAAAATATAAAAGCAAAACACAAAAGCAAGACAACAAAATAAATTTTCATTTGAAAGAGGCCGATTATATGAATCGGACGATCGAATGTCATTATCGCATTCAGAATTGGTCACAAACTGCAATGTTCTCCTTTATATAACGTTTATGACAACTACATGGTAAGTGTAATATAATATTGAGAAAACTGATAATACAAATAATAAAAATTAAAACGCCTTTACTTGAATTGTTCAACATTGAAAATTTATCACATTTTTTTCATCTGTATTTCATAATATACTCTTCTTCATAAATATTAACTTCTGAATATAATTATAACATGTGTATGTACTATATATATATTATCATAATATATATTCATCCATTTGTTATTTTTCCTCTCCTTGAGAAAAGCATTATTTATATAAAGACATTAATATGAATTGATAATTTTGAATGTAATTTGCAGTGAAACATTTAAGAACGCAATGGAAATTATTCAATGATATACTCTATCAGCACACGTGTTCAAAAGATGTCAATAAGAGATTCACAGGATATTAAAATATGTTTTAACATTCTATGGATCTCCTATAAACATCTTTTGAACATGTGTGCTGATAGGGTATAAATTCATTGATAACAGCAAAATTTTTTTTAACTGGACATAAACAGGTAAACTCTTCGTAACAAGTAAGCTCTAGAGAAAAAAACATTGTATATTAATTGTACGTGTATACACACGTACTATTAATACAATGTTTTTTTCTCCAGAGCTTATCTGCTACGAAGTTTTAATTATACAATTAATATAGATATTAAAGAGAAGCAAAAAATTATTTTAACTTGATAAACAAGTTTATTTATTATAACAGGTAAGTTCTAAATAAGAAAATATTTCATATGTATAATTAATTTAGATGAGAGAGAGAGAGAGAGAGAGAGAGAGAGAGAGAGAGAGAGAGAGAGAGAGAGAGAGAAAGAGAGAGATAATTATAAGTATTACAGATACATATATTTATATATACATATTATGTAATTGAAGCTTTTTCTAAATTTAATTATAATCTTACCAAGTATAGTCAAATATAGTTATATATGATATTATATGATAATTAAATAAAATCATATATGGTATCATATGATTTTATTTAATTATCATATTATCATATATAACTATATTTGGCAAGATATGCTCAAATATTGACAAAATCCATATATGGTCAATTTTATATGGGTTTTTTTCCCGAGTTGGATATGTTATGGATATGTCGTACGCAAATGGTTATTTTAGGAAAATAGCTTTTGACCAGGCAAATGTTATCTGGCGTGTACGTACTAAAAAGTACATCTTGGAAAAGAACGCTTAGATTCCCATCTAAGCATAGGGGCTTCGCCCCGTCCCCATAGAAAAATATAATAAAACTTGAGAGCGCAGAAACTATCAAGGCTGACAGTACAGCCAGATAACCATTTGCCTAGTCAAAAGCTATTTTCCTAAAATAATCATTTGCCTACAACAGATATAAAGTTGATTAATAAATAATAAATATAAGATATTTAATAAGTCAAACAAATATGTTCCTTTATTTTATCGCTTATTGAATATGTTATATTTAAAAAATATAAATCAATATTGTGATATTTAGAAAAAATTATTAATTAGAATTTTATTATATCAAAAAAATTGTAATTAATAATTTTTTCTAAATATCACAATATTGATATAATAAAATTGTAATTCATAATATTATTGTGATCTCGATTTAATTAACATTGTAATAATATTGTAATTCATTGTTGAATCAATTGCCACTGCTAAAGTATTACTTTTACTTACAATTAAACTAAAATTAGTTGTTTTATAAAGAATACACATTTTTTATAAAGAAAAATTTGATAGTAAGAAAATATTTTAAGAATTTTATAATAAATGTTCGTCTTGTAGTTGGCTTAGTACATATATATGTCTTGTTTTCTTATTATTTATGTACAAAAAATTAATACAACATAATACATGAAATTGAAAGAAATTCTATTTATATTCAAATATAGAAATGTTATATAATATCTTTTAATATATGAAAATGGAAATACATATTTACATATAATAAATTTAACAGTGGCAATACTTCGTACTGCATATAATAACAAAGATTGATATAGTAATTCCAGATCGCACAACTCAAGCTGTCCTCGAGATAAACGACCATATAAGAAGCATAGGAGTGACAGGTCAGTTTAATTATAATCTATCAGTAAATAATGAGCTCTCTATATATATGTGTGTAATAAATTTTTAAATAATAAGATCAATATTTTAAAAAATTAATCAAGTGAATGGAAAATACACTATGTGAAATATAAAATTTCAAACTTTTATTATATTCTAAAAATCAAAGTAATTCGACAATGAGAAGTGAAAAAGATACGAGAAGAAATGAAAAAAAAACTAGAAATTTATCACGTTGTAATAGTGGGATAACATTTTCCCTTAGGAATAAATATCGCAGATAACAGGTCTAAAAGAAATGATAGAAGCGAGAAAATATAAAAATATTAATAAAACTTAAAATCAGAGAGAAAATTCAAAGAGCTTAATAACGTACATATAATATCTTTTAATATATGAAAATGGAAATACATATTAACATATAATAAGTTTAGCAGTGCAATACTTTGTACTGCATATAATAACAAAGATTGATATAGTAATTCCAGATCGCACAACTCAAGCTGTTCTCGAGATGAACGACCATATAAGAAGCATAGGAGTGACAGGTCAGTTTAATTAAAATCTATCAGTAAATAATAAGCTCTCTATATATATGTGTGTAATAAATTTTTAAATAATAAGATCAATATTTTAAAAAATTAATCAAGTGAATAGAAAATACATTATGTGAAATATAAAATTTCAAACTTTTATTATGTTCTAAAAATCAAAGTAGTTCGACAAAGAGAAGTGAAAAAGATAGGAGTAGAAATGAAAAGAAATCTAGAAATTTATCACGTTGTAATAGTGGGATAACATTTTCCCTTAGGAATAAATATCGCAGATAACAGGTCTAAAAGAAATGATAGAAGCGAGAAAATATAAAAATATTAATAAAACTTAAAATCAGGGGGAAAATTCAAAGAGCTTAATAACGTATATATAATATCTTTTAATATATGAAAATGGAAATACATATTTACATATAATAAATTTAGCAGTGCAATACTTTGTACTGCATATAATAACAAAGATTGATATAGTAATTCCAGATCGCACAACTCAAGCTGTTCTCGAGATGAACGACCATATAAGAAGCATAGGAGTGACAGGTCAGTTTAATTATAATCTATCAGTAAATAATAAGCTCTCTATATATATGTGTGTAATAAATTTTTAAATAATAAGATCAATATTTTAAAAAATTAATCAAGTGAATAGAAAATACACTATGTGAAATATAAAATTTCAAACTTTTATTATGTTCTAAAAATCAAAGTAGTTCGACAAAGAGAAGTGAAAAAGATAGGAGTAGAAATGAAAAGAAAACTAGAAATTTATCACGTTGTAATAGTGGGATAACATTTTCCCTTAGGAATAAATATCGCAGATAACAGGTCTAAAAGAAATGATAGAAGCGAGAAAATATAAAAATATTAATAAAACTTAAAATCAGGGGGAAAATTCAAAGAGCTTAATAACGTATATATAATATCTTTTAATATATGAAAATGGAAATACATATTTACATATAATAAATTTAGCAGTGCAATACTTTGTACTGCATATAATAACAAAGATTGATATAGTAATTCCAGATCGCACAACTCAAGCTGTTCTCGAGATGAACGACCATATAAGAAGCATAGGAGTGACCGGTCAGTTTAATTATAATCTATCAGTAAATAATAAGCTCTCTATATATATGTGTGTAATAAATTTTTAAATAATAAGATCAATATTTTAAAAAATTAATCAAGTGAATAGAAAATACATTATGTGAAATATAAAATTTCAAACTTTTATTATGTTCTAAAAATCAAAGTAGTTCGACAAAGAGAAGTGAAAAAGATAGGAGTAGAAATGAAAAGAAAACTAGAAATTTATCACGTTGTAATAGTGGGATAACATTTTCCCTTAGGAATAAATATCGCAGATAACAGGTCTAAAAGAAATGATAGAAGCGAGAAAATATAAAAATATTAATAAAACTTAAAATCAGGGGGAAAATTCAAAGAGCTTAATAACGTATATATAATATCTTTTAATATATGAAAATGGAAATACATATTTACATATAATAAATTTAGCAGTGCAATACTTTGTACTGCATATAATAACAAAGATTGATATAGTAATTCCAGATCGCACAACTCAAGCTGTTCTCGAGATGAACGACCATATAAGAAGCATAGGAGTGACCGGTCAGTTTAATTATAATCTATCAGTAAATAATAAGCTCTCTATATATATGTGTGTAATAAATTTTTAAATAATAAGATCAATATTTTAAAAAATTAATCAAGTGAATAGAAAATACATTATGTGAAATATAAAATTTCAAACTTTTATTATGTTCTAAAAATCAAAGTAGTTCGACAAAGAGAAGTGAAAAAGATAGGAGTAGAAATGAAAAGAAAACTAGAAATTTATCACGTTGTAATAGTGGGATAACATTTTCCCTTAGGAATAAATATCGCAGATAACAGGTCTAAAAGAAATGATAGAAGCGAGAAAATATAAAAATATTAATAAAACTTAAAATCAGGGGGAAAATTCAAAGAGCTTAATAACGTATATATAATATCTTTTAATATATGAAAATGGAAATACATATTTACATATAATAAATTTAGCAGTGCAATACTTTGTACTGCATATAATAACAAAGATTGATATAGTAATTCCAGATCGCACAACTCAAGCTGTTCTCGAGATGAACGACCATATAAGAAGCATAGGAGTGACCGGTCAGTTTAATTATAACCTATCAGTAAATAATGAGCTCTCTCTATATATGTGTGTAATAAATTTTTAAATAATAAGATCAATATTTTAAAAAATTAATCAAGTGAATAGAAAATACATTATGTGAAATATAAAATTTCAAACTTTTATTATGTTCTAAAAATCAAAGTAGTTCGACAAAGAGAAGTGAAAAAGATAGGAGTAGAAATGAAAAGAAAACTAGAAATTTATCACGTTGTAATAGTGGGATAACATTTTCCCTTAGGAATAAATATCGCAGATAACAGGTCTAAAAGAAATGATAGAAGCGAGAAAATATAAAAATATTAATAAAACTTAAAATCAGGGGGAAAATTCAAAGAGCTTAATAACGTATATATAATATCTTTTAATATATGAAAATGGAAATACATATTTACATATAATAAATTTAGCAGTGCAATACTTTGTACTGCATATAATAACAAAGATTGATATAGTAATTCCAGATCGCACAACTCAAGCTGTTCTCGAGATGAACGACCATATAAGAAGCATAGGAGTGACCGGTCAGTTTAATTATAACCTATCAGTAAATAATGAGCTCTCTCTATATATATGTGTAATAAATTTTTAAATAATAAGATCAATATTTAAAAAAATTATTCAAGTGAATGGAAAATACACTATGTGAAAAATAAAATTTCAAACTTTTATTATATTCTAAAAATCAAAGTAATTCGACAAAGAGAAGTGAAAAAGATAGAAGTAGAAATGAAAAGAAAACTAGAAGTTTATCATGTTGTAATAGTGGGATAACATTTTCCCTTAAGAGTAAATCTCGTAGGTAACAGGTCTAAAAGAAACGATAGAAGCGAGAAAATAAAAAAATATTAATAAAATTTAAAATCAGAGAGAAAATTCAAAGAGCTTAATAAAAAAAAGTTCTAATAAATATATGTTCTTAAGTGTTTCCAGTTTGTAGACTATTTTGTATACTTATTAATTTAGTTTAAAAATTGTGTGATTAGAAAAGTATCGCTACAATTTTTTGTTATTTTAAGCAAAATGTCTTGGTTATATTATAATAGAGTTATATGATTAAGTTTTAAAACATTTTTGTTAGATATAGTGGAGATAAAAAAATAATTTTTTAAAATATTTTAGAAGCAGTAGTTTGTCTTTAAATACAGGCACAAAAAGGAAGCAAGATTTTGATGAGAATAATATTTCATCTGGAAGAAATCAGTCACGTAAACCGGATGCTCAATATTTTCCCTCATATAACTTTTATGATATTCGTACAGTAAGTAACTAATATTGAGAAAACTCAATATATATTATTTGATTAAAACATCTTTTTCTAAAACGCTTGAATCGCTCAATATTGATTCAACATTAAGTGAATTCAATGAGTATTTAGATCACAGAACTTATTCAAAGTATTCGCTCCAGTGTTTTCCTAGACCGACGCAAATGTACAGAATACAAGAGCCCATGATTTGGCAAAGACCGGCTCTCGTGCCAAGACCGACTCTCGTGCCATTTCCACCAGTGACCATACCACCATATAATTTTCCCAGTAAGTTTACATATTAACTGAAAATCAGATTGTCTTTGACCAAATTTTTCTGCTAAATTTTGTGATTGATTTATTCTATTATTTTTCTATTTAGTTATTTCAGTTTCTTTTCTTTTCATTTTATCTATATCCTTAGATTTACTGTCATTATACTTAATTTGCTTATTCATATCCATTGAATCTTATTAATACTTTTATAAAACGATTAACATGCAGGTTGCATAAATAAAAGAGAAGGAATTACATTTTTTTCTTTGCTAACTTCTTGTATTTTATATACATATTTTATAAACACGAAAACAAGACACAAGAGAGAAACTGTATGATATACAGAGCAGATAAGTTTATTTTTTGTTCTAACAAATATAATTATATAAAACTAATTTTTTTTAAAACATTTTCTTGATATTTTTAGACACTAATTTCTTAGGTTTTTAAATAAAATTTCAAATAGAGATAAATTTTCTCCTTCAGATTCTTATATAACAAAATAATTTTGACAATATAGAATTATGAATAATTAATAATTATTAATTCGTCTTTTTAATTACATGCTTAATCTAATGGATATTTTATTTTTGCAATTTAATATTCCGCTAATATTCTATTAGAGGACATCAATAGCAAATCAATTTATATGATTCATTGAAGATAATATGTAAAAATTTTTTTAGTTCTTTTATTTTATAAAATTTGATATATTTTAAAACTTTATATAACGGAATAATATAAATAAAATGATATAATTAACACAAACAATATATTCTAATACAATTTTACAGGATTTGCCAACTACAACTTTGGTAGACGATTTTATAGAGGTCCATGCTAATTGATATCAATTATATAATAATATTTGTAAAATTAAAAATAATATAGTTTAATTATATGAAAAAAATATAGTTTAATTATGTAATAAGTAATAATATAGTTTAATTATGTAATAAGTAATAATATAGTTTAATTATGTAATAAGTAATAATATAGTTTAATTATGTAATAAGTAAAAATATAGTTTAATTATGTAATAAGTAATAATATAGTTTAATTATGTAATAAGTAATAATATAGTTTAATTATGTAATAAGTAATAATATAGTTTAATTATATAAGTTTAATTTTGATAAAACAATTATAGACTATAATTTTAGTTAGATTAGCATATTTTGCCAAATATAGTTATATATAATATAATAATATGATAATTAAATAAAATCACATATATGATATCATATGATTTTATTTAATTATCATATTATATAATATATGACTATACTTGGTAAGACATGATCAGACAAAATCCATATATGGCCAATCTCTTTTTCCCGGGTGGAAGTATAGAACAAAATTTTTTCATAAGACTAATATAGCTTTTGAAAAAATTGATTCTAAATATGCACATGTGAGATCGAGTATGTATTGATTATAATTATAGATGAGTTATTGATAGCTTGATAGATCTCGCTGTACATAACAAAATAATAAAGATTTAGAATTATTATTATTACATAGTTTACGCTTCTTTCATTCATCGAGTAAGATTTTGCGGTAAAGATAGAGGACATTTCCAGTAATTCTAATTTAATAAAATAAATATTATTAAAACAAGGGACCAGAACCAAACCATCGATTAACCATACTATTTTTCTAGTTGCACCGAAAGTTCGTATTGATATTCTATTAAATTTATAACATAAATAACCATATAACCGTATACTTAAATTATTTTTTTCATTACGATCGTTTTTTAGACACGTGTACGTCGTTTAGTCGTCAAAAGTCGCAAAATACGAATACAAAACACAAATAATAAAGTATATATGTAAAATATATTCGCATGCATAAACCTTCTGTCGGCGGATTGCGATTAAAGGTCTGTATTTTTAAAACTGTTTTATAAAACTCATATAAATATATATATATATATATATATATATATATATATATGTAAATATATGTATATTTTATGTATGTATTGCATAAAATTGGAATAAATACATTTTTATTTTAAAAATATTTCTTCTTTCTCTTCAATTTTTATATACAAGTGATACATATCTATTTTAACAAAAGTTTAAAAATAATGAATTAAATATTCAATAAAAATTTTATCTTGGAATATAATATGTGCAAAAAGAATTTTTTATGATTTAAAATTGACTAGAGTCATGCACGCGGCTAACCCGCTGTCCGAGGGTTAAACAACGGATTTATGTACGATCACATCTCTATTCGACAAAATAAATCTCTATACAAATCCATTGCTTTAAAATAAAAACTTTTTTCACTCACCGACACTGATGTGCAACAGTGGAGTGTGGACATTGAAGTTACGTTATTTCTGTAACATACAAATATATAAAATCCAAATTATAGCAGCGTTTAAATTTAAAATAATATTAATATTCAAGAAAGAATTATTAATGAACTCATCAAATTTTATATTCCATGCGTACAATAATAAACAGATATATAAAATAATATGTTATAAATTAAAAAAATCATCGAGCGTTAGCTCAATATATTAACTGCACGTTCATGTATAATACACGAATCTACGTCTTGTACTCGGCTAACATTCATCTCACAATCAACCGCGATACTAAAGTGTGTAAACGTTGTTGCCCAGTAAGACATGATGATTGAAAAAACGCCAAATAAACGCCGATAAACGACATCAATAAGACATCTTTTTTAATCAATCATTTTTCACTGGAAAACAACGCTGAAATAACCCCATTTAATCGGCATTAAATACGATCCCCGACAACAATTTTGTGATCAAAATCAGGATGAACGGAAACACGACCGCGATCGCGAAGAATCTGAGATGAATGTAAACGATAACGCGCTATATGTCACCAAGGTCGAATGTTATAATTTTATTTATGTATTTCGGAATTCTTTTAGACGTATTTTAACACCTTAAGTTTTATTTAATATTATTATCATATATTATCGTCGCGAGAGAAATGCGTTTACGGCGCTTGACCTCGAGGTGACCGAACGCGAGACGCACGTGCCGGCGCCAGCGCCGGAGTAAAAGCACGTGCGCACATTGACATTACGGCCACCGGACTCGGAATGAATGACTCGCGGCTGGCACGGATCACGTAGGCGGCGCTCCCCCTCTCTTACTACGCCACACATGACGTCAAGGAAAAGGGGAAGTATGCTCTCTCTCTTTTCTCTCTTTCTCCTCGCGTCAGTAACAAATACGCACTATAAATTACATAATAAAATTTAACGCGTTAAAATATGTATGTACATCAAATGATTCCAAAATGCGTAAATTCCTTAACTAAAATACTATTAGTCAATATATTTAAAATTCCTTAACTAAAATATATATTATTATTATAGTTAATACATTTAACACGCGCTTTTAAAGCGCTTTTAAGTCTATGTGAAATGCGATTACGAAACATAATACGTACTTTAACTATAAA
Organism: Anoplolepis gracilipes; assembly: GCF_047496725.1. Classification (NCBI taxonomy): domain Eukaryota; kingdom Metazoa; phylum Arthropoda; class Insecta; order Hymenoptera; family Formicidae; genus Anoplolepis; species Anoplolepis gracilipes. The sequence continues at coordinate 3,612,828 of NC_132981.1, forward strand.
ACAATCTTATGACTTGTAGTGTACGAACAACAACGATTCTATTTTCTTGTTACATATATTTATATTTATTAATGAACAAACATGTAACGAAAATTATGTCATGATAATAATTATGTGTGAGAAATAGAAATCTTCTAATATAATACAATTAATTGTACGTACATTTTGTATCTTAGAAATTTTTATTGTATTAAATAATAAAATTCTTTATGTGCGCGTATATATATTATGCATAATAATTTCAATTTTTTTCAATAACTCTGAAATTATATTTAGCACGGATATGAACCAACTGGTTGTTTTACCCACAGGTTTTACCATAGCACTGAAAAATTAATCTGACTAGTTCCATCTGTTCTAAAATGGATCTAGTTGGCACTAGCGTACTGTAAGGAAAAAGTGTCATATGAAAAATGGCTTGGTCCCTTTCACGCTTCTCTCGGGTACAACAGATTTAATGCAAAGCATGCAAAGTATAAAATGAAAACGAGACAAGGTGGTATACATAAAGAAACCGGTATATATATATATATGGACTCACCTACATATAATAAATATAATAAATTATTGATATGACAAAATGGTTGATACACGTGGAGTAGTATGTATATGGGGAGATCTCCAAAATCATCCACAATGTCCTCATGGTAATTGTCATTAAATTAATTTTTATATAAAAAAATAATATTTCTAAAAAAATTAATCTTTTATAGGACCAGCATTACTATTTGGTACATATGTTAATGGTGAATTAAAGAAATTTTATGCATGTTCTGCTTGTCGTAGTAGAAAATTATGCAGTTTCTATCTAGAATATGGACAAGAATTATCCAAATCTCATAAAAATATATGGGAGCAGGAAAGAAAAAAACTCATTCAACATTATCCTCATCAAAAATTATATATACGTTTTAATGAAATCAAAGTAAAATCCATAACACAGAGATATTACTGCCACAATTGCGAGAGATTAATTTTTAGTTCTGAAAAAGATAAGCATATTGATCATAATATTACAGAAAATTTAACAGATCATCAATTGCATCATCCGACAGAGCTTCTAAAACCTTTAGATAATGCAAAGAAAGAAGCACAATATTTATTTTCTATGAAATCTACAGAGGACATAACAAAGATGCTTTTAAAACTTGGAGCTAAGCAAATTCTTTGTATTGGAACACCAAGAATACATGAATATATAACTGAACATTATAGAGACAAAGTGTCTTCTCTCCTCTTAGACTTTGATGGAAGATTTGTAAGTATAGAAAACAAAGATTATTACAATAAGTCATAATTTATTTTAATTAGCATAATAATTTTCATAATTCTAGCATAATTTTTTTGGCCCACTGGATTATTGTTGGTACAATCTTTTCAATCATCACTTTTTTAATAAAGATGCTGTCAACATATTCAAAGATTTTATCACTCAAAATGAAGGAAGGGATACTTATTTAATATGTGATCCACCATTTGGGGGTCGTTTGGAACCTATATCTTACACGATGAAAACGATATTTGATCTGCACAAAAAATTAAATAACAATAATTTTTCTTTAAAGATTATGTTTATGTTTCCATATTTTATGGAAAATATAATGAGAGAAAAGAGCAATCCACCATTGATAGATGGTGGCTTGAAAGACTTGGCAATGTCTGATTATAAAGTGGATTATGATAATCATCCTTTGTTTGTGTCAGGTAAACAAGGTAGAAAACATGGTTCCCCAGTAAGAATTTTCACAAATATACCGTTAAAGTTACTAGAGCTTCCTGTGTCTGATGGGTACAAATTTTGCAAAGATTGTGAAAAGTGGGTGTCTGTTGAAAACAAACATTGCAAGAGATGCAAGGAATGTACTTCCAAGGATGGTCGTACATATAAGCATTGTAAAATATGTAAGCGATGTGTGAAACCTACATGGAGGCATTGTAAAACATGTCAAAGATGTATGTTAGAGAAACATACATGTGGTCAAGTTCCAAATATTGTAGGAAAATGTTTTAAATGCAATGAATTAGGTATGTATCAGTATATTGTAATATTTTTAATTGGCTGTGTTGCAAAATTCACTGTCGGTACTAAAAACTTATAGTTTATGTTACGAATAGATTTTCAGTACTGAATTTTGGAACAAAGTCATTGTTCCTTTTCCCCTTTTTTTGTTAATACTTGAATTATTTATATTAATTACTAATATATATAATATATTAAATTATTTAGGTCATACTGGAAAAGAATGTCTCAATTTACTTTCCACTGACAATGAGGCAAATGTAAAGAAAGATAATAGAGTTGAGAAACGCAAAGCAGAAAGTGAATTAAAGAAAGCTTTAGTTAAAAGAAATAAAATCGAACGTTCAAAAGAAGTAGGTACACAAAATGTTTTCATTGGTAGAAGGAAAGTTTTAAAATTAAAACAGAATAAAAAGAAATTTTCCAGAATGAAAAATAAGAATGAATAAAATAAAGAAATGAGTGTAAATTTATATGTATATTTTTTTAATGTATAATAAGTATTAAATAATTTTTTTTATTTAAACTTTATTTGATCAAGAAAGTTATAAACTATAACTTTTGCAATAATAAATGGCACTATATATTAGATTTTTGCATAGTTGAATTTCCATAATGTTTAGAATACTATTTTATGAGTGGAAATATCTTTTGATATTTAACAGAATTTTTAAATACAAAGTTTTAAAAATATGAATGATCGACAGAATTTCTCAAGCACAAATTTGATGAATTTTAACAAAAATTTATAAAAATTTAATTTATTAAAAGAATATTTAAAATATATTTTATATATTCTATATAATGTTATATATTCTTTTATATTCTATATGAATTCATATATATTCTATATGAATTTAGCGTATCGAAGATTTGAATTTCAACTAATCGATTAGAAAAGTCGAGGGTAATTGCATGAAATTTACCGAAAGCCACCCCGAAAGTCAGCTTGTTTCCCGAACAATCGCACGGGCGCGAGGATTTAAAATCATTCCAAGTCATTTATGCAATGGCATCGAGAATTGATATTTTTTATTGAAAATCAAATTATGGAAAATGGGCATCGAACGCAATCGCATACATTCGAATTTCAGCGAGATCTTCGACTTTTGCCAGCCGACCTCAGCTTGCGCCGGGATTTGAAGGATGGCCTTGGCACGGTTGCCGTGGACGTTTCTGGCGAGAGACAGTTCGAAGCTGTCGCGATTCGCGACCATCGTCCTCGCCGAGCGATATCCGGCGAGAATCCGGGAGTTTCATTCGCATCATCAGCAGGGGCGAAGGGTGTTCGACGGCAGACCGAAAGAGTTGTTCTTAACCTGTACCGCGCTCATCTCGGCGGTAGGTCTCGGCTATGTCTTGTATAACTGGAAAGATGACATGTGGCGGAAAATCGAAAATATGGGTGGCCCTAATTATCCCGTCATTCATGCCGTTTCATTGCCGCCGTCCAATGGTAATCAGAACAGGGATAGGTACAATTTTATAGCGGACGTAGTGGAGATATCAGCACCATCCGTTGTTTACATCGAGATCAAGGACAACAGAAGGTAAATACGTGAACACCGATTACATTATTGTGAGAAACTATATATATTTATGATAAACATGTACTAATTGCTGTTTTTTCTTTCTTGCGAAATCTAGGATAGACTTCTTTACTGGGAAACCAGCTACTACTAGTAATGGATCAGGATTCATCGTTAGTCAGGATGGTTTAATTCTGACAAATGCTCATGTTGTAGTTAATAAGCCCAATACAACAGTAAAGGTAAATGTGAGTCCTTTGGGAGTCCTTTCTAAGCAACCTGTAAATATGTTACAAGTAACAACAAATAATTGTCTGCGTCTTATATATAAAAATTTTAAAAATCTTTTGCTTAAATTTATTTTTAATTTAATTATTATTTTTAATTGAATTATTGTCATTTGATAAAATTTATATTATTGATTATAGGTACTGATTTGTTTGCATGTGTTTCAAATTATTTCATGTCTCTTATTTTTGTTTATATAGGTGCGGCTTTATGATGGTAGTACATATACTGGAATAATAGAAGATGTTGATTTGCAAAGCGATCTTGCTACTGTGCGAATAAATAAGGTATATCTGATGATATATAAATTTTGTTTATTATATAAATCTATTATGTTAATAATTCTATATTGTGTGTGTTAATTTATATACTATATTTTATATATATATATATTATTGTAATTGTATATTATAATTTTTTATATATTATTTTTTAATATATAAAAATTGTAATAATATATAATTATTACAATTTTTTTTATATTTCATAAATTTGCTTTTATATGTGTTATTACAATTACTAATTTATGTATCACTTTTGATTGCATAGACCAATCTGCCTGTAATGAAGCTTGGTTGCTCAGCCAACATCAGACCAGGAGAATTTGTAGTTGCTATTGGTTCTCCATTAGCTCTTAGCAATACTATAACAAGTGGAGTAATAAGCAGTGTAAATAGACCAAGTCAAGAACTTGGTTTACATAATCCACGTATGGGATACATTCAAACGGATGCAGCAATTACTGTTAGTTCCAAATAATAATTTATTTCATTTTATCAAATATTTTTATCATAAAAAATATTGTCTCTTATCTTTAATAAAATCGAATTTTTCTCTAGTTTGGAAATTCAGGTGGACCATTAGTGAATTTAAATGGGGAAGCAATAGGGATAAATGCAATGAAAGTGACATCTGGAATTTCATTTGCCATACCTATAGACTATGCAAAAGAATTCCTGAAAAAAGTGGAATTACGTAAGAAAGACAAAGGTAATGCAAAGTGTTTTTTTACTCCATCAGTACAATGTAAGAAAAATATCACAGATTATTTTTGCAGGCATAACGTTTCAAGAAGCACCTAGAAGAAGATATATGGGCATCACAATGCAAACTTTAATGCCAGACACCTTACTTGAGATGCAACAATTTAATGAGTACATGCATGTCAGGCATGGAGTCCTTGTGTGGAAAGTAATGCTTGGCTCTCCAGCTCATAAGTAAGTAAAAAAAGCATTTATATCGTCTTAAATGTAAGAATTTATTAATTAACTTAAAAATCGAATTTAAAAAAAAATATATATCACATAATAATATAAAAGTGACAAGAGTTACTAAAATTGTTTTTTTATGAACTTAAAAATTAGATAATAGATATAATAAATAATAAAACTAGGAAAGAAGATAATAAGACAATATTTGAGTAAATTTATCAAAACTATAAATTAAAACATTTAATTAGAATAATAATATTGAAAAAATTTCACCAATATATTGTGCAACATGGAATATATATATATATATATATAAATGTGATAACATTGAAAAATATAAATATTTTATTATTGCAGTGCTGGATTGCAGCCTGGAGATATAGTGACCCATGCCAATGGTGAACCTGTGGTAGATTCTAGTAATATTTATAAAATTTTAGAACAACCAGGAACGATAAAATTACAAATTATAAGAAAAGGAAAAATTTTATACATAACAGTTGAACCCGAGGATATATAATTGATTTTAAGGTATTAAATATATATATATATATATACTTTATTTTATTTTTCACACATTTTATTTCTTCAAAAGTATGGTACTATATATATATATATATATATATATATATATATATATATATATGTTTATATATAAAAATGTATATAAATATAATATGTATACATATATTATATACATATGTATATATATTTTTAGTGCCTTCAATATGCACGAGTGTTGTATAATTATAAGAAAAATCTGCAATCGGAAAAAAGCAAGAATCGTTTATCGTTTAGCGCACTTTACAACTGGTGAACCGGTTCATCAGTCACAACAAATCGAGCCTCTAGTACACGCCTTTTGGTTGTACAACCGTTTTAATTTAAATATACACGATAAAGGCCCACTTAGCGACTTATAAAATTTATCAAGTGTGTGAGCATTCATTTATCTACTTTATCCGCCAACATTTTTCGATCACTGCAAAGAGCGATGTCACGTCGCGTAGATAATCTTGCGCCGAGTCCCTGCTCGACGATATGTTACGTATGCGAATATAACTCGTGCATAGGTGCGTATTGCGTGTGTGAGTGCGTATGTACGCCGGGTGTGGCTCATTCGTGGCTCGACTGCATTATGTTTATGTTGTTTACGACGTAAAGCGACCTGCGCTATTATGTGACTGGATCTCGCGGCGGACGATGCGACGAGTTGCGTGGGAGGTGGTCCTTCGCGTACGGGCCTTCCATCAGCGGCGATTTTTCCGTGAGAGGGGAAGAAGGGGAGAAGGGAGAGGATTTTACTGTCCGCGGACGCATGCATCTTGTTGGAATTCTTAAGTCGTTCCGTCGAGATATAACTCCAAACATTCGCTGTCGATCCGCCAGGATCTACAAAAGGAAGAGGAAGAAACGATGACGGCGGCTTGATGATTTCTCTTCGCGCATGCAAAAGATATCGTTGATATCCGATATTGTAATGCGATGAACGATAAATCATCAAGATTTTGCCTCAACGGTAGGATGATAAGGATAGAAATATAATAATTTGAGATGACGAATGTTCAATGAATTTGATCATTATAAGGTATTCCTTGTTAAAATCTGAAATAATCTTTTACTGATAACGATATATATATCAATTTAAGCTTCAGAAAGATAGAGAGGATAGTAATTAAATCTCCCTTTTTAATTATAGTTTATGTAACTAATTTGAAATAACTTGTGCAAAAGTCTTTTTATTGTCCCTTGAAGCTTGCGAAGAAAATTGCATTGTAAAATTGTCAAAAAAAAAATCTATGTTTTTGATGAGGAATATTCTTTAAATGAAATGCGCGTGCACATATATATTTTTTATATAGAATTTTAAAAATAATTATATAAATTATAATATTATATAAAATCATATACAAATTTATCTTTGATATCAATTTGATATTTCGACAATATATGTAATTATCTTTAACACGTAAGAAATAGCGTTATGATATCGTCATCATAATTTTGCAATCGCAGAACGCGATAAGTTCTTGCACATTGTTACGATAGAAAAAGATAACGAGAGAAATAGAGAGAGATAGAGAAAAGGAAAAAGCGTGCGGTCGGTGCATTACTTTGAAGTCACATCGAGCCGCGAAGGGTTAAGGAAATAAGAGGTGCCTTGACCTACGATACGCGAGGAGAGCAGCGTGAGCGAGCCGCGAGTAATCGAATGTTTCTGCCGACCGTGTTCACGGTCCGACCATTATCGTCTCTCGTATTCCGTTTCCCTCTTCCCGTCCCGGTTTCCCCGCGCGATCTCTTCTCCCTTTATCCTCTCTCATCGCATTTTTCTTTTCATCACCGCGCCGCTCTTCGTCTTCCTGGCCTTCGGCGTTCACATCACGACACGCGGGAGCCTATTCTTTGATTATCCACGCTTTCGCGGCTATTCTCGCCTACGGTGACGTCCCTCTCCCACGTGTTGCTGCTGCTGATGATGCCGCTGGTAGCACCTAATGGTGAAGAAGCAAATAGACGACGAATCTTGCGAACACAAAGATTACCGTCGTGTCCCCGTGCGAGTGCCCGAACGAGATATCCCGAGATATTGCGCCCACGTTCCAGCCTCCTCGGACAGTCTCCTCGCGGCCGCTGGCGCGGACGATGACCGGAAGCGAGCAGAACCATCTGAAAGGTCACGGCCCGCCGTTACCTCGTCGCTGGTGGACTCGCTCGAAAAGGCGCGTCTTGGTCGTCGGATTTGTCCGCGAAACGGTACCTTACGGTGGGAAGAATGAGGAAGCGCCGGATGCTTAGGAATTGTCGATAAATGTGAGAGTTCTGCATGGAACATATTCTCCAAAGGTTACATCCGGGTCGTTAAATTCTCGGTTTAAATCGAGTATTGATCGTGTTCTCCTTCAAGGAATTTGAGATTAAAAATTCACTCTAAATTAGCACGTGTATATACGCACACGTGGAACACGGGCATGAATTAAAGACTTGCACGTGCTGTTTAAAATTCAGAATAACACGGAGGTAACTGACCGCGCATCGTGTTATGGAAGTTATATTTTCTACTTATCGTAACGTTTCTATTTATATCGCGTTTGTGCACTAGTGTGACATGACAAAAAACCCTTGAAATACCACGCTGAGATCGAAAGCGATATTCTGCGGATGCTATTATCCGCCTACGTTTTCTTATATTCTAACTTTTCATTGTGATACCGCCGATGAGATCAGAAGAATGAGAAATTTCCTCAAAGTTTGCGAGAAAATTCTCATTAAAATTCCATTCTCTTTAAAGAGAAACTGAACACGAAAACAGAATTAACGTGATTAAATTATAAACGATTTTTTTTTTTTTTCTAATTTAAAAATTTTAGCACACTCTCGAAATTAAAAGTGATATTTGCCAAATTTCTGCAGAACGTTTTTCTCTTTTTATGTGATTTTTAAAATTAATGATGATAAATAGAATATTTATTAAATTAAAAATCCTCATATATTTTCCTGAAAAACTTATTTTCTTGTATATTATCTTCTACAATATTATTGAGATCGTGTATAAATATTTTACGACATATATTAGTGATTTATGTGCATATCGATTTTTAAATTAATATTATTAGATAACATAATATTTTTGCATATATTAGATTGACAGATATTAGATTTAAAAGTTTAATTAACACTTCTTTCCGAAATCAATTATTTGCATTGTAAAATACAGATTGTTATAACGATATCAATATCTGATAAAAATATCGATTGTCACGACTAATTAATGACGTCACAACTAATTATACCCAATTATTGGTATCATAATAAGTATTGTAATTCGTATCTATGTCGCGTAATCTACGTAATTACGATTTGTCGATCGCATTTAAAATTCCATACCCGTGTTGCTTTCAGAGAAACCGGATATGCAAATATTCGCGAGATCTCGAGTTTACACTCGCGTCGTGCGGTGAACAGGTTGATCTCCCGCGCCAACCCTTTATGTCATTATAATACTCGTTAGAGGTATGCGCTCGCGAGTCCGGGTCATCGCAATTGCCAGCACCGCCAAGGACGAGGGTCGTGTGATGTTATTGTGCCAGGGGAAGGATTCCTGGACGTCTGCGGTCTGCGGCTCGCAGGAAAAAAGGGATAAAGAAGCCGCGACAGGCGAACAATTTTGCTCTGAACCTGAACACGAACGTGTCGCGGCCAGTGTGATCAAGGCCGATCGAATTACTCTCGAGGGAAAAATTGTCGGCAATTGTCTTGCAATCCGCAGATCGACGTGCTTACTCTTCTTATACTTATAAATCGTTATTATGTTGAGGAACCATATTTTAGAAGAAACTAATTTACAAATAGGCATCTTGGGTGTGTTTAAAATTTTTTTTTACTTATTTGGTATTCGCATAAATTAATCTACATTTTTTAAATAAAAATCTTGCGAGTAATTAATATTAAGGACATTTGTGCCTTATTAATTAACTATAAATAATAACTTTGCATTATATAATTGTTTTGTAATTAACAGAATAATTGTGCAAGCATCAGAGAAAAAAAAAGACAAGAATCAATATTTATGTAAATACATAATTTGTAGAATGTGCCTGTGTTTTAATAGAAGTAGAAGAAGCAATAAGAAGAGACTCTAGTCTCTAGTCCCCTCCTCCTGGCGCATCTTCAAGAAAATTAAAGGCATGTTACTTGATCCTGTTCACAAATTTATATGATTGAATTTTGGTTCAATAATATGTGCTTTATTAAACGCGCACGTTAAATTTAAAGAACAAGCTTCATTTCATTACAGAACAAGTACATACGCGTATTTATAAAACGAGACGACGTTATACCGCGGGCAAGAGCAGACGGCCTTGATGTCGGTCGTAGTAATTTTTTTGATTGTTTTATAATGGTAACGTTATATTAATAATATGAATGTAAATTTACTCGTCTGTAAAATAATGAAACCACTTTTCAAAAGATTTCTTAGAAAAAGCATTTCTCCAGGCGAGATACAAACTTTTAAGAGAGAAATGTCACGGTTTTTTAAACCATTTTCCTTTCGGATCTTTTACATTGTTTTAATTATTATGAGTTAAAGAATTTAACGTAATCGGAATAAGAGCCTCGCATAGGAATCTCATTAAAATGCATTACAGTGTTGCAAATTAAACGATCCGAGGTCGAATGTAGTCTCTAGTGCAAGCCAAAGAAAAGGGTTCGTGTTACGACCGAAGAAATTCTACGCGATTGGGATCATTGAACGGCCTCGAGTAAATCGATTGTTTTTCCCCCTCTCGCTTCGTTCGACTCCCGTGTTCTGACGATAATTAGCCTATTAAGAAGTCTATCGCGAAGAATTAAATATTTATTGTTCATTATTGTTAATGGATTGGTATTATCAAGATAAATTTCGGCTTTTTTGACTGATTACAAAGCGTTTCTTTTAGAAATAAATAAAGTAAAAGAATAAACTATGATAAATAGATAGATAAAAATTACATTTGTTTAACTATACTAACAATGGATATACAAAACTATAGAAATGCGTTGTAACCATTATTTTTATATTTTCTATTAGAATTCTGATTGAATTAGGTCAATAGATTTTATTTAAAAAGAATTTAAATTAATTTCAGAATTTAATATTGATTGTTTTAAGGGAGAGTTTGCTTTAAAACTTTTAATCGCGTAATTTTTTTTTAAGCTTACAATATTATATATAAATTTTTTTTAATAGTAATTTTTGTATTCATAAATATTTTCAGTTTAATAATTATTTTTATATATATTTATGTTATCTTTAATTTAAAACTAATTTTAATGCAATATATATTTATAATTTTAAAATTTAAATAACAGTAATTATTTAATAATATATAATGTTTGACTTATTTTAGAGATGTTGAGAATGTAAGTCTATATTAATGTACACAATGTACATATTCCGCGAAGAAAAACAAGCATCAAATCCGGTGCGATTACTTTTCTCGCCTTTACGAGGCACTCGAAATGACGATGGGCAGGATGGGCGACGAGGCGTTCGCGGGGACCCGAGGATCGCCCGATGCGATCCGGGACGTATCCCGTCTCGATGGCGAGTCTTGTCCTTCGACATTTCCCAGGTTCCTGGTTCAAAAACATCTCGCGCGGCTCGCGGCGCATATATAAGTCAAAACCAGATCGCAAGCAAGGTGCACAGCCCGGACAGTCCTTCAGCCAGTAAGGAGGTCGGCAGAAGCACATCAAGCACGATGCAGGCACTGGTAAGCGCAATCCTTCAGTCCCTAAAGTCTTCTTTACGTCCTTTACTCAATTTTCAAGGGCTATATATTTTGTCTTCCTTGATTTCCATTTTTTTCTCTGAAAAGTAAACCGGTCAAGCAAATAATCAATTATGATACACGATGTTTCACATACATCGTGTGGACTGGAAAAATTAATTTTTAACGCGAATTAAATTTTATTTAATTAAATAGAATTTAATTAGTTATAGAAATTAATTTTTTGTTCTATTGTTATTCATTGTTATATTAATATTTAGATTCTTCGATTCTTCTATATCTATATTTATATATGCGCGAAAGTCTCATATGTAAAATCACGGCGTATTAGAATTTGTTTTACCTACTATGTACGATATTAGAAGCGAAGCGAGTCTTTATTACAGTTGATGTTAAATAGTGAATGTCCGCGAGAGTAATATATGTGAGCGAGCCTTATACAATTTATTTGCAAGGGTTGTGCTTGCCGGGGGCTACTTGCTTTTTGTCGAGATATAAAAGCATTGAAAAATGCATGCACATGTGTAAAATCCACGGTTCGCAAGAGTGCGATCACTGTACACGTTTTATGGCGGCCAAGCCTTCTCGCTAAATGACACTCTTATCCAACACTGAATAGAACTCCCTTGTTTTTTCCTACACAAAATTTTTCTAGTCAATCTTGCAGGAATCAGCGTGCTACAACTGTTTTACGGCTGTTTATTTAACATTTATAGTGATTTAAATCATTGAGTACTTTGAACACCATACCGTAACGCTTTCCAAGAAATCGATTCTAAGTTGCTTATTTGAATGAACACAGATAGTGTAAGTATTTTGTTTTCAAGTGTGCAAATTAATATATACAATGTTTTGATTTCTGAAATTTTTCATTATTACCTAATTGGAATAACAATTTTTATTTAATGTCAATGTTTTAACATTTTGTTTAATTACTTAATAATTATTTAATAATGATATGCGAGATAGTTATTAATGCAACATATTATTTTTTATACCATAGGAAAGATTTAATCATTACATTTTGTTATTTATTTTCAGGTATTATTTGTTTCTTCATCTTTCTCAATTTCCTTTAAAATTTACGAATAAATTGTAGGTAGAAATTTTCGCAGACAGAAAAATTTGTTCTCGCTCGATCGTAAGACCCATCCGTAAGACGCGTCCCCTCAACCGGTTTAAAATGAAAATGTAGATCGTAGTCGTTGACTATTTTTTTGACGCTGCTTGACGCATAAAGGGCCGACCGTGCTCTTTTCTCCGCCGGCGTCTGTCGTCACTTCTTCAGGCCTTATTGGATCGTAAAGAGAGGCTGGATCTCCCGAGAGGCTCATGCAAGTATATAAGCTAACCCCTCTCCCCAATCCCCCACGTGTTGCCCCTGTACGTTTCCCGATATAAAGTTCGTCGAACATTTTGCTGGCTGTCCGTAGCAAGAAGAGCGTCTGTTCTGTTCTCATCTCTCCCGAAGAGATACTCTCTAAAATCCCCGATGCAATTCTCGCGCCTCTTGAAAAGGCGAAAACGCACGACCAGGTAGTCGTGCAAATAAATCTACTGCGACGGATCGCATTCGAGATGAGCTCGTCCCGAGGACGAGGTGCATTCGCATTGTTCTCGCGTGCGCCCCGGATAAAGCGCACCCGACCGAACTTTCCACCAAGCGGAGCGTACGAACGTGCGTACAACGAATATCGCACGTATTGTTGCCCCTTCTGCCGCGGTTCTCTGAATATCGATTAACGGCATATCGCTCGCGGGAATTACGGTCGAGGTGTCGTTGCTTTAATCACCGAGATGATCAGAAAAATATCCGAGTTCTTGTCGACGAGTGCAATAATAAACTCGTTGATATAGACGGAATAAAAAAAAATATATTGTTTTACAATTTTACTCGGAAAAAATTGCATTTTTTCTGAAGATTAAGAATATATATATATATATATATATATATATATATATATATATATATTATATGTATTAAAAATATATTAAATAAATATACATTAAAAATTATTTATAGTAATTTCACAGATAATTTGTCTTAATTATAAGAGCCGTTTTTTTTTTAATTTATAAGAGTTTGAACAGAATTTTAAATAATAAATAAGCTAAATAATAATAAATATATATATATAAAGATATTTAATAGATTAAACTAGGAAAGAGTATGTGGTCGACATATTTCATCGTTTTTAACGTCGATGGTTTCTACGTTTTGCAGCGAGAATAAGACTCGTTCTTCTCTCGCAGATTCCAGTTTTCGCGATCCTCGGCGTGGCGACAAGCGCGCAGCTGACCCTGCTGCCCTATGCCTATCTGGCGGATCCGCTTCCGGTGTACCATCAGTCGCAGGACACGCACGCCGGGGTGCACGCGTACAGTTACGCCGGTGGTCCGTCCGCCAAGGAGGAAGTCCGGGGTCTCGACGGGGTCACGCGCGGCTCCTACAGCTACATAGACGCGAACGGTATCCTGCAATCCGTCTTCTACGTCGCCGACGAGGGTGGCTTCCGCGTCGCGGCGACAAATCTACCGGTAGACGGCAATCTACCGGTCGGGACTGGCTCGCCGATCCTGTTAGCCAGGAACGTCCTGCAGGAAAGTGCGAAGGAGGAGGCGGGGCGCACGACGAGCCGCAGGAAGCGCAGCCTCGAGGCATCGACCGATAATCAAGATCAGAAAGAGAATCCAAGTTCTCAAGAAGATCAGAACTCGGCAAACGCCTCGTTGAAGAGTTCCCACAGTTCCCCAGTTGAGCTTCCAGCGCAGGAGGAGAAGGTCGACGCGGGTCGGACTAATCGTGACACCGTCGTAGCGCCTGTTTACGGACTCTCGGATTCTATCCTGGTTCCGAGATTGATCGGCGCGGCGACTTCCTCTCAGAGCCGCGTCGATGTTCATAATAACGTTCGTCTGAAGGCCATTCAACCCGTCGAGACTATTGGAGTCCTGTCAGCACCGGCTTACGAGGCGGTGATCCTTCCAAGTCAAGTGCCTCTGGCGATCTCCCAACAGAGTCGTGTCCAAGTGCATGACAATCTCCGTGTCGAGAGGCCGGAGAAGCTCGTTAAGGACGCGAGCCAGCCAAAGACATCGCCGGAGCCAGCGATCAATCTCAGACCGCTTCCGGTCTTGCCCGCTCTTCCCGATTACAATGAGAATCGGATCCAGCTGCACAAGAGTCTCGGATTAGAGGGTTCCAATCCCAAGAATGCCATCAAACTCGATGCGGTGCCGTTGGCGATCGTCGAAACGCCGATCAAGACCCCGGTGGCCGTGGTTCCGACTATCGCCAAGGAAGCACTTCCGGTCGTTGCCACCGCCGTCTCCAGTCAAAGCAGGACCCAGATTCATCGCAACGCCAAACTCGAAGTAGCTGTACCGATCGTGAGCGGACCTACCGTGTACGTGGCGCCTTCCTATGCTCAACCGATCGCTTCCTGGCCAATCTTAGCGACTCCCCTCGCTCAATCTTCTCAATATCGTAGTCAGATACACTCGAATGAGAAGCTCGTGCTGACGAAATAAGAATGTCGACCGTGAGGATTTGCTTCGGACACCTCATATTCTCATGTTGGCTCGATCCTTCCTCAGATTTTTTACTTCTAGCTCATAGACAATATAATTTCTTTAAACTTGATTCTCTTTTTTACAAGCTAGATTTGAGATGTAAATTTATAAAAATGTTATCCCTCTTCAAATAATTATAATAATTGTAATTTATAAATTATCTTTTTTTTATAGCTGTTAAAATTAATATTACACGATTATAAAAATTGAAAGAGATATTTTATCGTAAAATTTTTTCGATCATAAAAAATATTCAAGTCCTTTAAAGATTAAAACAGTTTTAAGTGGATCAGTCACTTGCATCGTGCTCAAAAAGTTAGGATAAGACGTCCTCAGCGAGAATTCTACGAACGACCGATCGATGACAGGTTTGCTCGTAGTAGCTCGTAGTAGTATGGACATCATTATTATTATTGTTCGTTTTCGCTATGTCATTTTTCAATGTAATACAAATATTTTTGGCATTTTTGTATTAAATTATTGTACGATTACACGATTCATACGATTCATTAAAAAAAAAGAAAAAAAAAAACAATTCAAACACAAAGTCAATCTCGTGCGTATAAATTATTACCCTCTTTTACATCCACATTTAAGCCGAGTTTAATCGAATTCTCTTTGCTCGAACATGTCGTATAACATTCGATAGCGTCAATTCATGCGAGAATTTAAATTGAACTGTCCGGCTCTATCTAGTGAGAATAGTGACCGGAACTGCTTGTGACCTCACAGGTCATACAATCGACCGTGCGTTTATTCAAATCGCGCACACTGAAAAAAAATCTCGCGGATCCGAATCGCGGGTTTTAATTAGCCAGCACGTCAAGCTCGATTCGTTGCTTTTTAACGTACGTGAAATTTACATCACAATCCTCCTGTTGTGTACATATATATATATTCTCTCATTACTCGACCGTGCGCGGCGACAATTTGTCGCCGTCGTGTCGCTTCGCGCCCAAGATGGAACGGAAATCACGACCTTGACTTCGGATTCTTACACCGAGTCGCGAATACATTACGGTGATAAACTTTCATGCGAAAGGATATCGCGTGTCCGTTCGAGTAACGACGAGATTAACGGGGGATCTCGAATCCTTGCGCGAGAGTGTCTTTGTGCACTTATACGTGTCTTCATGACAGGAGATTTTTCCGAGTCGCGTGTTTGCATATGTCGGGAAGAAACATCTAATGGGATTATTTTCCACAGGTGATACGGAATTTTTCATGCACGCTTACGCTGGAGTTTTACGAGCGGGATATAAAGAGCTTTACAAAGATGTGACTGTCGAGCATTTCGATTTAGACAAGTCTTGATTTTAAATTATTTTTTAATCTCCGATTTCGGACAGAGTAATATATTTATATCTTTACAGTAAGATGTCCTACTTTTTACGATCACTTTCTCGTATTTCAACATATTTTGAAACTACAGTTAAATCTAAACAAATATGTTATATACTAATAATAGTATGTTACTAATAATAATATAATAGTTTATTATTTTTTCTAATGAAATAAATTGCATTAATTCTTCTCTATTTTACTATGTCAGAATAATTCTCGTAATTGTCGAAATAAAAATTTACACATAATATTTTACATACGTCAAACGTCAACTGTCAAACGAGATATACTATATCGCGTCGGGTGCTTGTTGCTTTCTCGAATTACAAACAGTCATAATGCAATGTGCAGACGTTGATGCGTTTAGTTTTGAAAATGCCTTCGAGGGAAGGTATTCGTGATACACTGAATGTATATACGTGACCGTTTGCGAAACGAGGTTCATGAATTAAGACAACGAGTAGATGTAAACGAGTATCTCACCGAGAGAAGATCGCGACTTAAGATCTCGAATCAGATCCGATCGAAAGGCATCTGCTACGAAATCTGGCGTTATGATTTCTCCAAGTCGTTCTCTCGACTCGATCGCGCGGATTATTTTTCGCGATCGTTGCGTACATTGCGTGGGCACGCATAACGGATGGTTCGCGAGAAGGTCGTTGAAACGCTCCGTAGATTATGTCGGATCGACGCATTATTACGGCCGGCGTGGTACCCAAGTAATATTCCTTTATTGTCGAACCTAGTGCCGCCGCTTCGCGTATTAACCCCTTAATAAAATGCCGGATATAAATTCTCGGTTTTTTTTTCGCGGTTAACTCGCGCGGATATCTGTAGCGCGAGAGAGTGGTAAATGCGAAATAATAATGGTCGCGATAAATCACGTGCGATTTCCCAATATTTCTATCGGGACTTGGGGAGATAAATGTAACGCAATACGCGATGCAAAAATGGAATTGCCATAAACCCGCGCGGATACTTTGTCCCTTAGGGTATTATGTATATTGCTCGCATCGTAGAGAGAGAGAGAGAGAGAGAGAGAGAGAGAGAGAGAGAGAGAGGAGCGAACTGGCTATCTGGATCAATTTCAGAGACACTTTTAAAAACATATATAAAGGCGGCTATAAAACATATATATTGAATTGTAAAAAAATTAAAAAATATTAAATTTGACATATATAATTTTTATATAATGTTAGATTTTAATTATTAATTTTGTATATATTACGTACATATAACACATATAATACATTATATATAATTTATAATATTCTTTAGATTTTATTATTAATTATAGATATATGTATAATATAATTATTAAGAAATGAATGAATTTAATTTTATTAAAACTCTGTTATTAAGAAATATTACATTAAAAGAAATAGCTGTATATCTGAAATTTAAATTCGAGGTAAGGAGATAAAATTTTTCAATTTTCCTATTAGAAATTTTCTGAATCTCAGATATAGACAACTGTTCTAATCTCATTTGCGCGAAATTTAAGTCGTGTATTCATTGAACTTATGCTTGATATCGAGACTCGAGAAAAATCAGTTTTTGTCCGTATAAAGTGATCAAGATGGAACGTACAGACGGACAGGACGATTCACATCCATGATAATAGAAACGTCCAGTACGTATAACGTATACGTAGGCATCCTCGATAAAAGCAGAGCGCATACGTTAGCTCGCGGATAACGCGCGTCTGCAGATGGTCCGTGCTCGATAAAACGACGGATAATGATTTCCGAGACGATTCGACCCGAGTATATATATGCACCTACGTATGTAGGCTTTTGGATTATATTCGCACTTTGCGTCACATGCGAGAGACGCGATAGCGCGCCCGATGTTTATGTCCGAGATTACGTTTCCGCGTGCATTCACCGAAATAGAGCCCGCCGATGGCGATGGCGGCGTAAACTTTGCATCCCCTCGAAGTGGCTAGAACGCGAACGCGCTGAAGACCTGCGATAAATGTACTTGAACATGGTCTCGACTCGGGAAACACTCAAGCCGTAGACTCGAATCATATCTACGTATATTCGATTTTTACTGAAAACTGATTTAATGAGAAGTAATAATAAAACACGAATTGATGATAAATTAAAATAATAAAATAATAAATAAAACATTAATGAAATAACACAATAATAATAAATTAAAATAATAAAATTAATACTAATTAAATTCAACGAATAAATTAAAATAACAAAAATTAAATTCAAATAATCGACAAGGGATTTATTTATATAATATAAATTTTTATCTTTAATTTACAGGTATGAGAGAGAGAGAGAGAGAGAGAGAGAGAGAGAAAGAGTTTGATTGTGTGTGATATAATTAATTGTTAAATTATTCTCTCGTGCTCTTTTAATGCAGAGTATGCTATTCACGCATATATTATATTATACATCGCATAAAAATAGCTGGAACCTGGCGATAAAATAGGAGAAAAAAAGGAACGTTTTCTCCTACATGTTGCAATCTCCATAGGTTTAGCGTACGATACTGACGATATGAGAAAATTAATCTTACGTGCGCCTTCTCGCAGACAATCTCACGTCATGATCTATGTGTGATCCACTTTTCCTTATCTGTAGCACGAAAATTTCGCAAATCAGTTATCTGCCCTGGACAGTAATTGTACTTGAAATCACCAGTTCTATGATAATCATTAATGTTTCATATCGATTTCACAAGCCGAATGTTTGCTTCACGATAACAAAACGTTATTATTGCTCGCGGTAAAAATGATAGTAGATTTTGTCGCACACAAGTCTCTCCCAAATAGAAAAAAATAATATCGATATTAATAACATAAATTAAAAAGAGAAACAAAGTTTGTAAAAATTTCTTAATAATCTAAATTAATGTATTATTATAAAATCGAAAAAATTAACCTTGAACGTGAACTGTTATCGAGACTCTTTATATTATACCCTCAGCTTTATACTTTCGAATACGTTTAAAAACTGTATAAATAAAAAGCAGTGTAATAAATATTTTGAGACTCTAATAAGATAACTACTAATGACTTTGGCTAAAAGAGATATTAGCGATAATCGCCCTACTTTAACAGTATATGAATAAAATATAACAATCGATTTTAATTATTATCATAAAGTCGAAAAAATATTATTATTTCACATTATTATAAAAGTATATAGTGTAAAAAGTTGTTCATGATAAATAAAACATTATTATTGTTCGTAGTAAAAATCAAAGTAAATTCCGTCACACAAAAAGTCTCTCGCAAAGAAGAAAAAAATAAATTAATGTTAACAACATAAATTAAAAGAGAGAAAATTTTGTAAAATATCTAACAATGATCTAAATTAAGGTATTATTATAAAATCGAAGAAATACCTTAAATATAAACTCTTATCAAAACTTTATACTTCCAAATACACATTCAAGAATTGTGTATAATATATCCCCCAATAATAAATAGCAGTAATAAATATTTGGAGACTCTAATGAGATAACTACTTACGGCGCCGGTTAAGCGAGATATTAGGGATAGTCGCTCTAATACGGTGGAATACGATACTTATTAAAGTATCGCGATCGATCTTAATTGATCGCCGGCCGTTCCTCGCGGCCAGCACGCGCAACCTTGCACCGCTTATCGTTACGTGCGCACGTTAAGGCCTCCTCTCTCGTGGGAGGCAAGCCGATAAAAGCGGCCCGGAGTAGCCGGGGTGCCTGGGCAATCAGCAAATGGAATCGTTAGTTAGTCCCCCGTAATCTTCGATCGGACGTTAGTTCTTCCTTGTAGTACACGCTCGCGGCCAACGATCGTGATTCACGATCGCGCGTCCGAGCCACGCTAGGATTTTCGCGCGCATACGCGCTACGTATACTTATCGCCGTCGACTAATTAGCATATTATTTATCGCTCTTTTATAATTGCCTGCGCGCGAATTTCCGTACGCAAAAATAAGGGCGATTTACGCCGGGAGTCTAATTTGATTACGCTTACCCGGGGGGATGATTGTGCGCCTTGTATGTTGTCGAGCTCTGAGAAAAGAGAGAATTTATTGGAAATCGTATTGTCATGTTTTATCTTGGGGAGCGTCCCACGTATCGTTCGATATATTCAACGTTACATGTTGTAATTATGAATATTTTTCGCGTTTTCTAAAAATGACCTCGTTGACGAGACGTGCGAAGATTTCGCAGTTCGCGCGAGTTATTTCAGCCGCCTGTCACGGCTGTCGGTCTTTGGGAAGGATTTTACGGGTCGTGCTCGTAAATCAGGCTGTTCCTGGCAACGCGAAACCGCCTTTACTGACGCGAAGAGGCGGCGAAACGGACCTATTTATATTCGATGTCGCCGGCGCGGTGCACGTTTCACCCGGATCAAAACTGGCGTTGCATTCTTATACTGCAACGTGTGCAGTGGTGCACGAACGGATGAAATCTGGAAGATATCAAAGTGTATTTGTACAATACGCTACAAAGAATCGACAGATTAATAAAACATTCGAGACTTTGTAAATGTGAATAAAATTTTTTTGTCAAATCTAATTTAATCTTTTTACGCATCAAAAAATGCCCTATCGCAAATAAAAGGACAATAAATGATATGTCAGTGATACAATATGTAATTATATTAGAAATATCAATATAAAATCTTTATTAATAAATGCTTCTCCCCGTCAATAGTTCTTATTTTATCGTTTTCTATAAAAATGATAAATTGTACGAGGTTGGCAAAATTCTTGTTAGACACCACTGTAAGACGAGGGAGGCGACGATCTCCGAGGCGGGTGCGCAAGAAAAATTCGTCCTTCCGTAGAAGGCAAAGCCGAATATCCTGTAGATATATCTCGTGCGTGCGGGAATAACATTACGTACGAGAAATATACGGATTCACCAACATACGTCGTATCAAAATTGTATGACACGCATAAAGAAGATAAGAGGGTCCACGGGGGCGGGGGAGGAGATACCAAATTCTACGTACAAATGTTTGGTGAAGCTAAGAAAATAAATGAAGAAAGAGGACATTTTACCATCGAGAGAGATACATACTTGGTCAATGAGCAAAATGTAAGGAACGAGGCACGCGGTAGTTCATACGTAAACAATGAGTAAAACGTAAACGTTGGTAAATATTTACTAGATGGTAGGTAGACGTTATGTACCTAGTGGTAGATGGACATTTTGTGTACACAAAGCTGTGTATTTAAAAGCTTGTCTATTATAAGTAGAATTGTTGCCCGGACATTGACCGTCAGAGGCAGAATTATTACTATAAAAGGACTGACAAAAGATATAAGTTATGCTCCAAAATTTCATTCGTCTGTGTGTGTGTGTGTGTGTGTGTGTGTGTGTGAGACATTAAATAAATAAAGTCTTATTAAATAAATAAAATCTTCAATTAAAATCTTATTATAATAAAGTCTTTAAAACTAGAAAAATTATAATAAATATAATAATAAAAATTGTCACCTCTTCAGCGTAATTTTTTGGAAAACAATTTACTCTTCTTAAATTTATAATTTATAATGTTTTTTTATGAAATTTTGTATAAAAAAGAAGTTAATATACTATAACTATAATAAAAAGAGTTCTACTATTGTGTCGAAAGTAATATCATCCCGTAATTAAGATGAAATCGATTCGGTCGCGTCACAAGTCCGAGTTGCAAATTTTACGATATCGTGCTGATTTAATTATCAGGTCAGTGCATTGACAGGTGTTACAAATTATATACATTTTATAATCGTGTTCCGAGTAAATTGACAAAAGGGGTTGACGATCTCACGGTTATTGCAGGAGAAGAACTTTGGCGAACGGAATACCAGAGAGTTTGTAATAGCTATTAGATCTTGCTGAAGTAGGAATAAACTTAATTTGTAATTAAGCTACGAGAATATTAGTGGTGATTAACGCTACATGATAATTGTTCTATGCGGCATTAAAATCATTATCAATGATTCTGACCACAATAGGGATACAATGATAGCTAAAACGCTTCCAGCTTCGCGAAACCGGATGACAATTCTTCAAGATGTGAGTTCTGAAACCGTGAAAGCCGATTGTGGTTTTAAGCCGGAACGGAAGCTACTCAAAAAGTTACAAAAGAAAGGCAAGAAATGATAGTTGCATATATTTTTCTATTAAATATTATTATTTAATATTAAATATAAAAATTTTATTTAATATTGCATCTTTATTAAATATTTATTATAACTGAATACTTAATTATTAAATATTAAATACTAGAATTTTTATTTTCTCTACTTTTAAGTTAAGATATTTTTTTTTTAAATATAAGTAAATTACGTAAAAAAGATTCAAAGGTATATTTAATAAAAAGAAGCTACTAGTGTTAATAATCGTATTGTTAATTGATGCATATATAATATCTCGTATTTAAAAATAGACGTATTATTATTATTTGTGAAATTAAATAAAATTCGAAATTATACCGTCTAATTTATTTTAATAAAAAGCTATTGTTTTAAAATTGGCTTTGATGTGAGATAATAGATTGAATTTCTCTCCCTCTTTCCTTTTTTTTCTCTTTCCTTGCATACCAAAGAAATATATTAATAGTTACCATTGTTTTTGTTCCGCGGGGGGTTGATTTAGGATCACTGCCATACGCGTCGTCTTCTCGTCGTATTCTCAACAGCGTTGCATTGCCGCATGTATGTATGCGGTTAGATAGTCGGCTCTACGAATGCCATTTAATGCGACATAAGAAAGAGAGAGGGAGAGAGAGAGAGGGGAGAAAAAGAAAGAGAGAGATCGGCCGTTTAGTGCCAATGTCAAAACCAACGCAACACCGCCTACGTGCAAGTGTGTTGTCGGCGAAAGAAGGCACCTCTCATCGTCGGCGGCGACTTGTTGCGCGAGCGAACACGTGAGTAATTCCATCGGAATTGATGAACTCGTTACGCTCATATCGTTCCCTTACATCGTCGGATTAAGCGTGCCGGCCGTAAATTCGCGACGGGCATTATTTATGCGATCGGCGGCGGCTTCGAGGAGAGGCCGCTCTCTCGTATGAGGACCCTTGCCGGTCGTCCTGGACCTTTTCTAAAGAGATGCCACCTTCTCGACGCCAAGCCAAGGTATCGTTTCATTCTCTTTCTCTCTCTCTCTCTCTCTCTTTCTTTTTCTTGCCCTTTAATTGCATTCGTAGTTAATTACATTCGTTTCTATTTGTCAAAGGCGCAGCGCCGCCGACGATCTTTGTCGGGCGCGAACACCATTTTTATTCCTTTGACGCGTTTAATCTTACTCGATATCATTGAAAGCTATGCTTTTATCACGTTGGATTAAATTAAATGTCGAATTTAAAATTTCCAAGGATGAGCATCCTTAATGATGAAATCTTTTATCATATATATATATATATATATAACGTGGATGATGTAAATTGAAGTCGAAAAATATTTGACAAATAGATAGATTGAAACAAAATTAATTTCTTGAAAAATATTGCAATTGCATAACTTTCGTTTTATCGACTAATTATTATTCATTGTCGATATTCTCAGGACGAATTACTTAGATTTGAATATGAAGATTTAATTCAATGGAAGAACGATGTCGTGCAAGCTACTCCTGAGAGAGTTTCAGCTTGGCTACGTTTAAGCATGTTATGGCGTTGTGCAATAGCTAGTATTTGCATTGGTATGCGCAAGACTGTCTCTTCCGTCCATTACATGCCCTCCAATGTCATTTTGTAGCTCGTAATCACACGTGCGTTTATTGTCTTAGCGTTGTGACATGACAAGGCGCAGAGTATTATGTATTTGGATAAGTGAATATGGAGTAACTAGCAATAATGCACTCGGAGGATGAAGATCGCGTGTGAAGATCCGTATAAATTATGCACGTGTTGTTGATAGAATCTTAATAAAATATCTAAATGCGACGATAATAAATTATGAAAAAAAGCAGTTTTATTAGTTGTAATTCAATAATTTCAATAAAACGTCAATATTAATCTTAAGCAGAATTCAGAAAACTTAATTAAAAATAAATTATTTCTAAATTTGTCCCAGAATGTTTTTAGACAAAAAGTGATGTTCCAACATCTGTACAAATTTAACTCTCGCTGTCGATAAAATAATTTATATACTTATTTAAGTAATATGAAATCGACCAATAATACCCACTCAATACCTGCTGCGCGGAACAGATTTAAAATCCGGTCAGAGTAAATTATCTCTCTACGTTGCAACATCGCTTTTATTACGATCGCTCTATGCGTTTATTCTTATCACACAGGGTGCGACGAAAAATGAGATGCGGGAAAGATCGACACTGCTCGTATTCAGCATCAATAAATATTGATTTATCGGTCTAGAAATCGAGCGCGGGGTGATTTGCGACCGCGGGCAACAAGCCCGCGGGTTCCTAGGGTCCCGCAAGCGACGCTCCGTGCCCCGTAGGGCCCCGCTAGGGCCCCTGATGAAGGCGAGATGTTAGGTGGGGAACCACCGTAAACCTCCGCGCGCGCGGCTGATCCACGGAATCCTATATAAGAGGATGCGACCGAGAGCTTACACTCTCACATCCGTTACCCGACTCTCACCGGGAGTTATCCTAGACGAGCGAAAAAAAAGCCGCGATCGAGGAACCCCCCATTCACCGATCGATCGACGGTTCATCAACATCTGACTCACCTGGCAGAACGATCATGATACTCGTGAGTGTGAATCTCAATTTTACGTACCGCGAATTTTCACGCTTATCGAGTTATTAGAGAGAGAAAGAGAGAGAGAGAGAGAGAGAGAGAGAGATTAATGATAGTTGAACATAATTTATGTTTATAATATTCAAGCAAAGTTTTATCAAAGTTCGTTTTACTAGCGTGTCCATTTAAAATTATTTTTATTTGCAAAAAAAAAAAAAAAAAAGTTTTGTGGGCTCTCTCTCATTTGATTTCGTGTCATGTTTCTTCGCGATACAAAAATAAACTTTTTACTCTTGTTTCACAAACAAGGAAAATAAATAAAACTAAAGTTTTACGCAATTTGATTTATCATGTTCCGAGAAGAGAATTTTTCGATCTTTTAAAGGAAAAATACTCGATATATGTTTGCAACTGTATCAATTTTATGTTATTGCTCGAGTATATTTTAAGAAAAAATCTATTAATGTCAACAACCGCTCTTGTACCGAATACATCGGAATCAATATACGCGGCAATATGCTCAACACGTACTCTCCCGATAATATATTGATTTGAACGAATTGCGAACGAGACGATTGCGATTATTTATTAACGATCAAAGCCCTGGATTTCTCGTTTCTTTTATTTACAGGCAATTTTCTGCAGTCTCGTCGTTGGACGAGCCATCGCTTCGCCAATCGCCAATCGAGTCTGGCTAAGCCCGATACCGGCTCTTTCCCCATTAAGACAGTTCCACATGCAAGATGGATCGGGTTCTTATCAATATTCTTTCACGGGCCCCCATCATGCCAAAGCGGAATCTACTTTGAATGGGATAACACAGGGTGGTAAGTTTTACCTAAGTCATACATTTTAATCTTACTTTCCTATTGTAATATTAATGTAAAATTTCTACAACATATATATTATTATTATATTATTATATTATCATTATATATAAAGCAAAATAATATATTAATTTTTTTATATTAATTAACTAATTAAATTTTTATTTTATTATTTTTATTTAATTAGTTTTATATATATATATATATTTTCTTTTTTTATTGTATTGTTATTACATATAAAGTGGAATTTATTTGCCATCGACAAGTGCAATTCGCTTTCGTGATCTAACAATAAGACGCATACCGCGAGTGCATAAATGGAATGCATTCTTTTGCGAAGTGGATTACAAGAGGAGCATTACCGGCCTACGTTCGCGAAAGAATCTTTCACTAATGCTCGCTAACGTGAAGTAAGCAAGACGCCCATACGCCGCATGCTCATCTCTGCAAATTTCCTCGGATGACAATGCGTGGTTGCGCGTTTGAATCGCTTGTCTCTCAATGCAACGTGATGACTCACGATGTGCATACAATTGTAATATAATGTAATAAATAAAATTGTATGTAACCACTAAATATAGAATATCTACATCTAATTAATGTTATTCTGAATACTAATTCTTAGTAGCATTTATTGGAATAAATGAGTATTAATATGATAAATACAATATAATTTATATTGCAATTATGTTTGTCTCAAGAGGGTTTCTTAGATAATACAATAGTGCTATTTATCAAAGGATATTATCTCTATTTTCCCCTTGCAGGATATTCCTACATTGATGCAAATGGTGTTTTGCAAACGGTCTCGTATACGGCGGACGATCAGAACGGATTCAGGGTCAGCGCGAGCAATTTGCCGCAGCCTCCAAAGGATGAATTGCAAACGATACAAGACACGCCAGAAGTAGCCGCGGCGAAAAGAAATCATCTCGAGGAGTTACAGAAGTCTCAACAGGCCAATTGGCAGGATCAGAATCTCTTGTCGTATAAAATCCTGCCGTCATACTTTAGCTTCGCTCAAATCCAACAAGATGGAAATAGCAAAACCGAATTGAACACGCGAGAAACGCAAGTAAGCAGCTTTACCAATATTTCAATCAAAGTTTCGTTATAAAAAAGTGACAATAAAATCCGATTACATTTTCTAAAACATATCTAGAAAATTTTAATACATTATAATTATTATAAACTTATCATAAAATATGTATAAGACATAACACTGATATAAATAAAAATCAATAAAAATTTTTCATCATTCAAATATAAAATAAAAAAAATAATAGAATAAAATATAATTTCTTTACATTACGTTTTATAATAACATTTTTATGATCGATTATTGGAAATAGTCGGCAAATAAAATGTAAACAGAGTTTATTTTGTAACGAGAATTTTGTAAAATGGCATTTAAAAAATCGTTGCAGATAACGATTTTAAATAATTCTAAGTAAATATTTAATAATTTTTTTGTCACTTAACTTTTTTTTAGAGCACCAAAAATCCATTCTTATTGTCAAGATCGGAGGCGGAAAAAATTGACGTCCCCAAGCCGGATCCAAGTCTTTCAAAGATATCGCCTACGTCTTCGAGTCCCACCACTATCTCATCATCACCTACTGCGGCATCATTAAAAGAGAGTATGCTTCTCAAGCGCGACGAACAGGCGCAAACGTCTTTTAATCAGAATGCGTTGCAGCTAGGAAAGTTTGTTCCATCGCTTGCTGCCAGTATCCAGAGACCGGTAGCCGTGCCTATGTCCTACGTACTTCCGGTGGTGCCCTATAGATTCCTTCACAGCTCGCTGCATCATACCCAGGATTCTCTGGGCCAATATGATTACAGCTACACCGGGGATTCGAGCGCCAAAACCGAATCCAGATCACTCGACGGTACTACCAGAGGAGCCTATAGTTACATCGATCCCAATGGGATCCTTCAGCAGGTGCATTACATCGCCGATCATAATGGATTCAGGGTCATGGCAACTAATCTGCCCGAAGCAAAATGATGATACTGTAGGAAATGTCCCGTGGGACGTAAAAACGTTTGTTTGCGAAAAAAAAAAAATATCGATATCATGTGTCACGAGATGTCAAAACATTAATACCATATACAATTTTCATTTTTGTATTTCAAATTTTTCGAACATTGAACTTTAATCTCACGAAAAATAATCTATTTTAAAATTTGAGACTTTTAAAAAAAAGAGTAAAATATTATAAATTTATAGTATTTCAAAAATTTATTTCAATCTAGAGATAATACATTAAGAAACTAAATTGATGTAGTTTATATATTTATTTAATTCATTTTATTTTTATATTCACGATAATTATAGCGTCAAAGAGTAAAAGAAAAACGTACCTAAAAAAAATTATATACAAATGCGTTGTCTTGTGTAATAAGTATCGGTGTTGGGAAAATTTTTGAGATAAAGTAATACGCGAATACTTCTCGAGTTTGTTCGACAATTACTCTCGTGGAAACGCGAAGGAACGGACTTGATTCGTATTCGAGTATCTTATTAAAGCTAACTTTATTTTTTTGTAACGGGAAGCTTACTTCACAATCGGTATTATTACCAAGTAAATTATTTTACGATATTATAGATATTTTACTTTCATCACATTTTTAAAATAATTAGTTTGGAAAAATATAAATAATACTGAGTTTTTACGATATTATATCTTTAAAATTGTTAGTAGATTACACTTATTGATTATATTTCGTAAATACAAATAAAAGATACATCTACTATTGTCTCTGTATTATCCTCTCATTTTATCGATTCCTTTTATATAACCACACACATTTATATATATGTATATATATATATATATATATATATATATATATATATATATATATATATATATAAGATTTGCATATATTTACAGTTTAATATTTTATTAATATTTGTTAAATATTATGTCCATAATATTTTTTAATATTTATATTTTTATTATGTATATAAGAATGAGTATTTTTTGTTTAAAAAAATAAATTATTAATTTTATAGATTTTAGTCATTTATATTTTTAACACTTTGTTCTTAATATCTTCGTATTTTCAAACTTAAAATATTTCGTTTCGATGAAGAAGTTTCACAATTGATAAATTTGTAAAAAATATTTTTACAGGTAGAACGGATTTGCTTGTATCTCAGATTAAGTTATGAAATTATTAAATTTCAGTATCTATTCAAAGAATAGAATAATATGTATATTCATATTCGCGAAACACGTGCTTGTACATTTTGATTCAACCGAGCACGTAATGAGAAGGGAAACAGCTGCGTTAAATGCAACGCATGAAACGTCCTGTTCAAAGATACATAAACGTATTCTGAATAGTTGCAGATGAACTTTACTTACGTGCACGATTGTGTCTCGTCAGTTTGAGAGACGCGTAAGACGTAGAGAACTCTACGGAACACTACGATAATACGAGTGATTTCTCTTATATCGTAATGAAAACTCGATTCGAGTTTATTACGTAAGCATTAGGGTCACAACATACACTCAGTATCGGTCGAGACGCCGATAAGAAGATCTTGTTGTGGAAGAAACATGGATTAGAATGGTCAAGTATTCGACGTTGCAACTTTGCTAATTGTAAGATCAGTATTGCTTGAAATCTCTCTCTCTCTCTCTCTCTCTCTCTCTCTCTCTCTGTCACGTGAGCGCAAGTATTGATTGTTTTCGATTTATTTTCGTCAAACGTTTTAAGTAATTAAAACAATCACGCGATTCTCACTCGCGAATTCACAATGGCACTAATTTCACCGAGCGACGAGGAGGAATCGACGTGCGAGGGACCGACTTTGAAATATACGCAATACACGGGGGTGTTTGTAGGTGAGTTTTGTACTTAATCCTCGTGAACTCGCGCGTAGCGTTAAAATACAGTTGCATTTGCATATGAATATTTAATAGCCATGATAATTTTATCAAAAGCAGCGAATCCCGCATGCATATATATATGTGTGTGTTTAAAATATAAAGCTTTCAGATTTCAAGGGCTATAAATATGTAAATCCACTTTTATCTCTTTATAGCTTCTTTGAAAACTTAAAACTAGCCTTTGAAAACTCAAACTTTCACGCGCGATTGCAACATTAATCCAACGCTCGTCTTAATTTAATTGAAAGTTTGCGTATCGTAGTTAAAACTAGTTCCCTCTTTCCTCGCGATAGACATCTCTTGACTGTGTAATTTAACTTTGCCGCTGCGTGCCCGTGGGATCTAAAAGCGGGGAATGTCAAGAATAACGCGAAGCGAAAGAATTCTCAAGACGCAGAGCGTTTCCGGAGAGATAAAATATTTCTCGGAGATGGATCAAATAAAATATTTCTCAAGATGTATTCTCGAGATAAAACATGTCTAACATTTACTTTTTTCTATCGCTTTAGCGACACTAGCCGCGTTTTCAATCGGCACATATTTGTCGTGGACATCATCCGCTTTGCCGCTTTACAACAAGAACGACACGCTATCCGTTAGCGATCAAGAAGGCTCTTGGATCTCTTCGTTGGTCCCTCTCGGTGCCATTTCGATTATTATACCGGCGGGAATGCTGGCAGATAAGTTTGGTCGAAAGAGAACGATGTGGGCGATAACAGTACCCTTATTTTTCTGCTGGTACATTATCGGATTCGCACGGAGTAAGATATGGTGAGAAAGTTTACTTTAAATTTCTTATGATTTTTATACGATTTTGATACGATTTTGCACGTTCATAACGATTATGTAGTTTAAATTCTCCGTTATAAAAAAAAAAAAAAAAAAAAAAAAAAAAGATATTAATGTACGTCTTTATGAGCATATATAAAAAAGAATTTAATTTTTTAGTTATGTTCATTAATCATTATGTTTAAAGAATAATACATGTTCAAATTTTATTTTCATTGACTTTTATCGCTCTTTGATTGTCAGAAAAACAAACGTTATAATTTATTTAGGTTTTACTATTGTTATTATAATGTTACGAGAGAATTTATTTTAGAAACTTCTCGTTCTCACGTATTGTTATATTCTTAAACGTTCGATAGCCTTAGATGAATTTTTTATCAGGATAAAACAACATGTCGATTTTTGATAAAATAACCATAGAGTCAGTATTTTTTATTACAATGATGGAATCGGACAAGTTCAATCATTGTTGTAATAAATATCATCTCGGGTACAAGTAAAGTACAGTAAGAATCGAGCGAGTCGGATAACTGACAGATTGGATATAAGTCGACTACATCTTCAAGATTCTACATCTTTGTATTGCTATTGTAATTGTGCAGGAAGAATTCAAAGTTTCATTCTATACCATAATCGAAAAGACGGCCACTCGTACAAGTTATAACAAATCTTGAAACTTTGCTTAATCATACAATTCTCTATTCATTGCCGCGTCTTTCATGAAACGCAAAAACTTTAGCTATATTGATATTGTACAATTATTTTAATTAATTAAATAACATTTTTTCCCCTTTATCAATTGTTATAAAGAATTTTATCCTATCAATTGCATTGGCTGCATTCCCAGGCAGAAGTGACTTTATATATACGGTTTTATTGATTTTCTACTTAACTTACGTAATCGAGATTTTCCATTGAAAGGATTTTTCTGGGTCGGTTTGTTGCGGGGGCAGCGAGCGGCGCAGCATCCGTCGTTGTTCCCATGTTCACTTCCGAGATCGTCGAGCAGAGCATTCGAGACTCACTCGGTACCATTTTCCAGTTGCAGATCAGTGCCGGAATTCTCTTCGCATATGCCACTGGTAAAATGCATGTTTTTTTGTAATTTTTTGAATATTTAATTAAACAATCTTCCACGCAGAAAGCATATATGAGGGTCTTTAACGGTCGCGGTAAAACCTAAAATTAAAATTAGAAATGCATTAAAATCTTGAATATACATGGTTGTATACTCGGTTACATCAATAACTGTTTAACGAAGCTAATGATAATAATATATTATAACATTAATATTTAAAATTTATAAATTAAATGTTTGCTTTTCAGATCAATTTTAATTTGTGTTGCAATAAATGTAGCCCTTTGTCTACATTTGCATCATATATCCAATAACATAAAGAATAGAAAGAGAGAGTTGTCAAGAAAGAATCGCATAACATAGTTTTGACTTTTCCTGCACGTGATTTCATTCATAACGATAAATATGATGGTAAAATTGAAATCACGAGTTGCACAACACAACTGCACAATAACTTTGCTGAATTGATAAGCGTACGCACAATGTTTGCACAGCTTTCACCGATAGCTTGCACGTCATTGCGATACTGTGTTCCGTGGCACCCGCTTTGCTTTTGATCTCCTTCCCGTTCATACCGGAATCACCGGTATGGCTGGTCATGCAAGGTCGAAAGAACGAGGCGAATGACGTGCTGAAGCACTTCAGAGGGGTTCACTATCGTACCGAGACGGAAATGACTAGACTCGAGCGCCAAGCTTCGGAAATGCGACAAGCTAAAGCTAGTATTTTTGATCTGAAAAATTATCGGAAAGCGATCTACATCATTCTCGGTAAAGACAAACCTTTCATTTTAGAATGAATTTAATTATTAATTTTTTAAATATAAAAATAATAAAAAAATATATTTTTCATTAAATTAATTAATATTTCATTTTTTTTAATTCTCTCTTTTTCTGTTGATTTTTTATACCTCTTTATATTACATATTATATGTATATTATATTACATATATACATGTATTACGCTGAATTATTTTTTAGCATTTCATAATTCAATGTATTCTAGGGCTAATGATTTTCCAGCAACTTTCTGGCGTTAATATTTTAATATTTTACGCAAAAAGAATCTTTGACGACGCGGGTTCAATTCTGACCTCATCCACATCGTCAGTGATCGTGGGTACCGTGCAAGTGGTTGCTACTTATTTTTCAACTATTCTAATTGAACGAATTGATAAAAAGCTACTCTTGTTCATCAGTGTATCAGTGATGGCTACTTGTATGTTTACATTATCGGGGTACTTCCATTTTCAGGTGAAGAGCTTATTAAATAATTCAATATTACTGTAAATTTTATAAATGAGAATTTGTAATATTAATATTCTGTCTCTAGATTTTAAGAATGTTAATAATTAAATATTAAAATATTAAAATATTAGAACATTAAAATTTAGTTATTTGTATTTAATATTTCCGCATCGAAATTTCTTAATTCAACTATAATTTCTGAACTTTTCCGTGTTGTTTTAGAAATCTCACGACCTATCGAGCGTCTCTTGGATCCCTTTGCTCTCCTTTGCAGTATTCATCCTAGTTTTCAGCATCGGGTTCGGTCCGATACCGTGGTTGATGGTCGGCGAGTTGTTCAGGAACAACGTGAAAAGGTCGGCGAGCTCTGTCACCACAATGTGTAATTGGACGCTGGCTTTTCTGGTGACAAAATGTTTCCAGGACATGGTCCATCTCATGGGAATCTCCTCGTCGTTCGCCACGTTCGGCATGATAAGCTTAATCGGAACTATATTCGTCTCCATGATGGTCCCGGAGACAAAGGGCAGAAGCGTCGAGGAGATTCAAATCGAGTTATACGGAATGCAAATTAGTACCCCGGGGGAAACAAATGCCGAAATATGACGATGAAATAATTTACTCGGGTGAAATACTTGACTGCAAAACAATGTACGCAAACAATGTTGTTTTTCTTGTTACTATATTTTAGAAATTACCTATAATTTTAAAATTCAGGTAAAAAGAATCTTGTTTTACACAAATATATTGCATCTTTTCATATAATTACAGCTGTAGAAAATATTTTTACCTCGAAATAATTTTGCAATAAATATTAATGCAATATTTAAAGAGAGAAAAATTATGTAAATTATGTGTTTCACGAGAAAAGTTTATATTGTCTTTTTATCTCGTTCTCAAATCACGTAATAGAACTATTCATTATACGTACCTTGAAATGAACAGGCTCCGTCATTGAACTTGCCGAGTTTACGAGATATGAATCGCGAAAGATCACGCAAATCTGTTTATACGTATTCACATATTTATTTTCCATCCGGTTTTTTTACGTATTTATACGATATATCACATAATACATGAACCACGCATTGAAGTCTATCGGTCGTCTCGTCGTCCCCGTCGAATTACAGTTGCGTTGCTATAATAGCAATCTAGGGGATTAAATTGGAAAGTTCTCCGCGAGTATGTCTGAGACGCCGAAGCTTTCACGAACTCGTTGGATTTAACGCAACCCAACGATATCCGCGCGTATTGCTTTCCTCTTGTACGATATATATGTATAATGTGTGTATATTACACGCGCGGTAACAACGATGTGTGTGTGTGTGTGTGTGTGTGTGTGTGTGTTTGATGCGATATTTATTATTATACAAACGCGCGCGAGATTATATATGTAAAAAAAAAACGTACAAATCAACAACATCGAAGAGAGTCGCAATTTTGTTCCGGTCGCATGTCCCGGAAATGTCTCTCGAATAAAAGGGAAAAAAGAGAGAGACCTGGAGGAAGCAGAGGAGAAGAGGAAAGGCCGATATATAGGAGCGTGCGCGCGCAAACATCGGTTTATATAGCTGATAACGACATACTTAACGCTATGCGTACACACATATATCGTATATGTACATAGAAAGTATCCGTCGCTCATCGTTTGCGTCTCCAAGTGTTTTTCAATCTCTATTTTCCTTGTGTTAGCCTGAGAGACGATTCGCGAGATCGTCTCTTTCAGTTAGGTACCGGTCTCTAATAGCGACGTGGGACGAATGCATTAACGTAATACGTATATATGCACACATGTCGCGGATCATCAGGAGTAATCGGTCAATCAATCAATCGTCCCGGCTGGAAAACCGGAAAGAACTCGGAGACCGGGAGACTACATGACTCACACTCAGGTGGATCGTGTATTGGACTAAATAAATAATTGCGAAGCGATTTTCTGCGCGGAAGAAGAGGGGAACGTCGAGAAAAGAAGGCACACAGCACACACACGCACACCGAGTAAATACATTAATTCAATCATCGGAGAGATTATCGTCTCGAGCCTTTTTCTGCTAATCCAACCGACTACTCTCTGACGACCCGCGCGGGATACATGTAACATTAAGTGTACGATGATACTCACTACGTTCACCGGACGTGTTGGTCACAAGAGGAGAAATGGGGTTACTTACGAAAGACAGATCGTATTAAGCTCTTACAAGGTAGCCGAAAGTACAAATCGAAGCGAAGTGTCACGTTTTCTTTTTTTCCTTTTTATACTTTTTGCTTTCAGACGAAGCGTCGCGTTCCAGATCTGGTGCGCTAAAATCCAGTTTTTCGATTGAACGC
This sequence comes from Anoplolepis gracilipes, assembly GCF_047496725.1. Classification (NCBI taxonomy): domain Eukaryota; kingdom Metazoa; phylum Arthropoda; class Insecta; order Hymenoptera; family Formicidae; genus Anoplolepis; species Anoplolepis gracilipes. The sequence continues at coordinate 3,647,907 of NC_132981.1, forward strand.
GCGTCGCACGAAGCTCTCTCTGGCATTCTGTTTCCGTCGACCAATTACAGTGTAAAGGCAAATCGAACGGCGAGTTACTTGCTTATGTTTCTTTCAGAGATAGATGGCAGAGAAGAGTAATTTGTTACTTGACTTACCTCTCCGCTGGCTTCGTTAGAAACTCGTTGCAGCGAGATTACGCGATTTACATGAAGAATCAAGTCGAAAGAGTAACAAATTATTTGCTCATTTCGCCTAGCAAACTACTTTCCTCATTTACTTCAGTCATTGTAGTGAGATTGCACGATGCCGATAGACAGACAAATCAAGAGTGACATTCGTTTTGTTTCTTTTTTTTTTTTTTTTTCAACAACAGAGAAGTTAACAAGTAAACAAAAACGCTTGTTACTCGTTTCTTAACTGCTCGCCTAATGATTTCGTGTATTATCGCGCTATTGTTAGACAGACAGAGCGTTTTTAGCTTCATCGACAGTCAAATTCGCGTCGGTCTGGCGAAAAGGCGAAACGTATGTTACGTTGACATGTCTGAGAGTCGATCATCAGAGTATCCTCGCCCTGGAGGATCGGCGATTAAAGGTGACGCGCTGCGCGCCAGCTCGGACGTGTCGCTACAATCATCTGGACTCGCTCTGCGAGTGCGTCGGTTCCGATGTCGGATCTGGATCCGAGTCGTCGATGGAGATCCCGTGTTGAGCACCGCGAACCGAGTAACTTGGACTTCGTTCGTTTCTACGAAAAAAACATACACAGAACCGTTCCCGTGAGATACCGAAGGTACGGACCATTCTGTAGGTTGTTTTCAAAAAAAGCCTACAGTCTCTTTGGTGAGCTAATTGGATTACGGTTTAGAGCCTGTAAAGTTTATGAGAAGCGTATTTTGAATACATAACTCGGATTCAAGACCAAAATTGATTATTCGAAATAGCTGTACAAGTCACAGATTCAATCGCGCATTTTATGTGCAATCAAAAGAACGTATTGTTCGCGAATGTATGTTTATATAATCGAGTGAAAAGACAGATTCTTTGTAATTCGATGACATTTTACGTATCCATCAAACATTTATAGCGCGTAAAATACGATAAAATTTGAAATTTCCTTTTGTGCGGTTACATAAAACAAATTTTTCATAGAAGTTCATGAAACCAAAATAATGGTAATCGCAGATGATACACAAAGCTGAGGATTCCTAAATTTAAATATAAAATTTAGAATATATGAACAATAAATGATGATGTCCTTTTAACAAAAATCTGATCCTACAAAAATAAATCAAATATATGTAATTCTATTTTGTAGTACAAATTGCAACACTGACCTCATCGCCAATTGGCTGCCATCACTGCCACGACGCAGGGTGACGCGTTGTATGCAGGAACATTTGCAGCAGATGATTCTCTTGAAAGCGAAGCGGAAGTCCTTGCTGAAGAGAGCATAGATGCAGGGGTTTATCGCGGAATTACAATATCCTAGCCAAAATAATACGCTGAAGACGGTCGGATGGATTTGATTCGGACAGAACGCGCGCACTAGGTACATGGTGAAGAACGGCAGCCAGCACATGATGAAACCGCCGACGATGATGCCCAGGGTCTTCGCCGCCTTGGTCTCCATGCGGAACCTCTTCACCTGCACACAACTTTGTCTCACGCACATCGTCCGCGACACAGTAACATTTCATAAAAGTATTCCTTTTAGCTTGTTTTGCCAAAACTATTTTTCAATCGCTTTTTAGATCAAATTAATCCCAATTGATATCAATATTATTGTTGGCTAAAAAAAATCAAAACAATTTTCAACCATTTTCCTAGTAAACATTTATTTTTCTAAAAATCGCGACCATATCACTGGAATGTTTATTTTTACAATAGTTGAAAAATAGATTTGATGATCAGAGTGCTAAAAGATACGAGCGAGTCGCATTATATACGAGACGATACTTGTGATTTTATGTTCCTCTTGCCCAGCTTCATCACCCGCGGTTTCTCCTCGTTGCTCGGTGTCATCTCGCGCAACGACAGCTCGTCGCCGGTTACCTGACTCTCGCAGCTGCTTCGTCTGCTTGGTTTCTTGCTGCTGCCGATCCTATTGACACCACCAACCTGAAAGAGAATTTAACAAGTCGGTCTTTACGACCACGGTACACACACGTACGCGCTCACGTCTATAAAATACGAATTCACTTTCGCGCGAAATTTACAGACGTCGTAAAACCGTCGTTTTTCCATGACGACCGCGAGTAACGGCAGTTACTGTCGTCAAAAGACGCGAACTTCGATTAGTATCGTCCTCAGCTGGAAATCTGTTATTGGTTACGTCTCGCACTTTCTTCTTGTCAACAAAACTAAAAAAAGAAAAAATAATAAACATCACCGAAAATTATGCAATTTTTAGTTAGATTTTTTTCAGAATTAAAATGTAGTTATTCGTACTTGGATGTAAAAACACATTTCTCCTACTGTTTTATCTCGATTGTTTATAAACGTTTATTTGAAGAATGTATGTGATTAATAAAAAAGATGTTTGCAAAAATAAAAACTTGCGTTATGTACATCTGCCAAGATAATAAATGGAAAGGGACGCTTGTCCTCTTTCTATTTAGTGAACGATTATTAGCGATTAAAAAATTGTGGATGAAAAAATCGTGAGCGATAAAAGTCCTCAAACGGAACGGACACGTGTCCATAATCTGCTTCGTTTCATCCATCTATAAAATCGCGCGTACAAATTCATCTACGGGAGAATAATCACAATAATCGATAATTTAAATGACAAATAAAAGCTCAGAGGATCTTGTAAAACAAAACAGCAAAAAAGAGAGAGAAAAATATAGTACAATCCGATAGTCCCATCCAATCGAAACGAATGAGTGCTCCGGTTTTATTGAACGAAAAGCTGACTCTTGATCCGTTCCATTTTGCAAATGATTAATCGGCAATAAACAGCATGTGCGTATGCACTCGAAATTGCGACGACACAAAATGTTAGTAATCTGGAACATGGAATTCGCGCACATCGCTCTCATTTCTCGAACAATGAGAGAGCTGGAGATTTCATTTTCCCATTCGGAGTGGATTACATATCTGATTTTGTATATCATTATTAGTGGCAAAAAAATATAAATCTACATCATCCTTAAAAAGATATATATTTTCTATGCCATAAAATATAAATAAAATTAAGCATTGTAATACTTTTTGTAATTTTAAAATAAAATAAAATTTTGATTATATATTTTTAAAAGATTAAGATAAGAAAGAAGACGAGGAAATTTTTAAAAGAGAATACGGTCCTGTCTCTTGAGCATAATTAATCTAAGCGTTTCGGAAAGTTTGCAAACGCTCTTGTATTACGATTTAATTTACCTTCAGATGCGTATTTCGCGGACAAAGCTGCGTCTGCGTTTGTCCATTGCTATAATGAACTGAGATTTGCGAGCACCTCGATGGCGTTCTTTCGAGAGTGTTGCACTTTGTGTTAAGAGTTTCGGTGCTGGGGTAGGAGACCGAGATTTTGATCTTCTCTCGCTTGACAGAGCTACGGCTGCTCGAGTCCGGGCTTCTCGAATTGCCGTTGTTGCTGCCGTTGTGAACGCTACCGCGGCCACGGTGTATTCGTAAGGTCAGTCTTTGTTCGTCGAACCTGCATATAAAAATGAGAATCGCGTCGAGAACTCCTATGCAGACGTTCTATTATATTTGCCAGCGAGCGACATAATAAAGCTTCCACGTAAAGAGACTGCTCCTCTTGGAAAAGGAAAAATTTAACGACGGAAGTTGAATGAGATGATTGAAAAGAGAGCAAAGTGCGGAGAAGTATAATTAAATGCAGAATAAATTATCTGCCACGTTATTTCATTAAGGTAAAAATCAATGAGAGAACAACTCTTTTCATCTTGTATACGACAAGTTAAACATTTATATTGTTTATAACTGATATGAACACAAATAAATAGGAAGAAATTATTAATGACTGAAATAATCGATATACTCTCGAGAAGCGTAAGGTATAAATAAATGATAGAAATCAATTGCGAGTTTATAAGAAATAGATGTTTCACATCGGTTACGAGCTTTGAAAAAATTGCGGTCCTATTGCGGAAGTTTACCTGCTGCCGAGCACTTTCGAGGCCTTCGTTGTCCGAAAACCTTGATTAATGGCCCTCGTCGTGGAAACGGCGGCGTTATAGATCCGCCAATAAAAAAACAGCATCACTAGCATCGGTATATAGAAGGAGCCTAGGGCGCTGCAAACACAATGCAATCACGGTATTTCCGGTAATCATGTTTTCCGGGAATAATCGAGCACCTTTGCACATGACAGTTTGACTATCGTGACTATTAAATCAACCCCCGCCTCTAATAATTGATGAGACGATCTGATCGAGAGATATGAACCGGTGACGGCTACTCAAAATTGGCGGTATCTGATATGAGTGATTTATTGATTTATTGAACATGGTGTATACGTCACTGTCTTGATTATGTGTAATATGATAACAATGTAAACGTAGAAACAGTTATTACAAGCGCGGTCTACAGTTTGGCAGAAATTTTTCAAGTCGGCGATATGAATGATGTTTTGATTTTTATTTTATATTCAAAGAGGCTAATATTTTTATTTACGTATACATTGTAAGCCTTCGAAATTATAAATCTTTTTAATTATTAATTTTTCGACCAACTTAAAAAATATTAAAAAAAAATATTCCTCCAAAAAAATAAAAAATTATTGTAAAATATCTATTTATTATATCTTTTTAATTATTATGTAAAGTGTAAATATCACTTTGCATTTATATTTTCAAATTTTCAAATTTTATGTATAATATTAATTTATAAAAATAATTATATATATATTAAACGTATAATTAATACATTTAAATATAAAAAATACACTGTATTGAAAAATAGAAAATACGCGCTTTTAATTTTTTGTCTTATTCTTGCAATGTTTATCAAAATAAATTTTTTTTTGTTCACGAATTAATATACAAATAGAAAAGAATTACGGTAAAAAAAAAAAAGAGAGAATAGATATTACGTAAAAGAGAGAATTCTCAGCACGTTTTACCAGTCCTTTTTATCGATAACAGTATAAGTATTAATGTGCAGGAAAGCAATTTATATAACGTATAATACAAGAAAGAAATTTATATATCATCTTGTTCCCTCGCCCGACATAATCCGATAAGTCTGAAATGAAGGACTAACGGCCTCTTAGGAAACATACCTGTAAACGACGTAACTGGCCTCGTTGGTCAGCTCGCAGATCCATGGACACGGCTTCACCGGTATAAGTATAGTGGTGGTGTTGGACGGGCTGTACAAAGGGAACGTCATATTGTACGTGGGATGCGACTGTGAAAACAGAGAAAGCGATTAAACGCGTGTGGAAAAACGATTCTGTTGCGAAAACGATCCAACAATTGATTGAAAATCTCTCCCAGCAACGGATTAGCCGACGTACCCGTTTGTCTTTCCAGCCCACCAGAGGCGGAAAGCAGATGACAAAGCTCAAAACCCAAACGATGGCCACCAGCAATCTGGCTCGCTTCGTTGACATAAGCTGGATTTATGGAAATGAAAAAGAGAGACGATTAACGTGGAGGATACGCGTCGTGATAAGTAAAGAGATTATACGCTTATCGAATTCGAACGTGAAAATCCTCGATAATTTAAATATTCGCCACCGCAAGTTTCCCTCGTGTTTCTCGATTTTTAATTTTCCGATATTTATCAGAATTTACATTGTCCGAGAGATTTGCAACAAAATATTTGTACAGCCGCTCTGTTATTTTATGGTATATAATAGATTAATGCATATAATCGGCTTCAAGTTGCAAACAAAATATTTTGAACAATAAACGTGGTAAAAACTTGAAATCAAATTATAAATCGAATATGCTCGGTAAATGATTTCTCAGCGTTTTTCTTTTCACACAAATTCAAATTCAATTGAAAGAATTCTTCCTCGTCATTTATGAATAAAATCATATGTATTTTATTATCATATTTGGCCTTAATTTTAATTAAGTTGCGAACCTTCTGTTAATTATCTTGTCCGACTGATCATCGGTTAAATAAATAAATAAATAATTGAATAAATTTAAATCTCGTTTATAAAAAAACTTTTTTCCAACTTGGCTGCGTATCTCGTGTAGTGCTCGCGATTACGCGGAAATATTCTCGACAATCGTATCGTTTCGCTATGCATAAAGTACATCGAGCTAGACGAATAAATCGATTGATGCGTAATGCGCGGCGAATCTCTCTAGGATAATCGTTTTCACGAATGTCGAGTGGTACTTGCCTGAGGATAACTGACTGGCCTGGTCACAGCCAAGTACCTATCCAAGCTGATGGCGCATAAATTCAATATCGACGCGGTGCACATCCAAACGTCGACCGCCAGCCACACGGAGCACCAGAGATCTCCGAATATCCAAACCTTTCGAGAAGAACGTTTACGGGAAATATATATTTAATATATCGGAATATATATATACATTCAATGACGAAATATATCAATAACGAAATAGAGTATTCAGCTTTAAAAGCGCAATGCAGATGTATTGTAGATAATAAATACAGATTATGAATCTTATCTTTATCCTTCGAGTGATTGAGTTCAATGTTAATTGTAATTAATTAGTTTATTTATTTATGATTTAAGATATTTAATGTGAAATGTAAAAAATGCAATGTCTATATGATACTGGATAATGAGTAACATGTTATTTGCAAGACGTAATAGTCAACAAATAAGATGCACAGCCGACGTCTGTCAAAAATCAGATCGATTCTCCATTCAGGTCAACGATGCACAATGTAACCACAATGATTCATAATGTAACCACGTACAATAGGAATCTCATGTACATGCATGCAGTATATGCGTGATGTACATTGTACGCACAACGTATTCGCATAATGAGGCGAATACAACATGTGGCTCTCTACGGGGTGGCAACCACCTGTTCAAAATGAGCTTTGGCTCGAGTGGTGTTAAACGTGCTACCAATATTGGAATTCAGTAATTAACCTTCATTATTTACCGTCTGAGGTTTACTATAGCTGTAAATATATACAGTCTCGCTGACAATTGCAACTGAAATCGACTCCATTTTGTTTGACAATTTTTTATATTTATTGATTATTTGTTTTTTTTCTCTGCCACGATTTGAATAAATAATTAAAAGAGATTTTTCTGAAGATTCTTAATTAAAGACGAGAATAATTTTGCGACCGCAGATAATTATGCAGTTTTTAAAGAAGAATTTGTGTCACTTTTCGAGAAGATTCTGCTAATTAAATTCAAAATATTAAAAAATATATTGTTAAAAGTATTTACATTATATATGCAATGTACATATAAAATTTTGTAAAGATATCAAAGGAATGCAATAGCATTCTTCATGTCCTTTTATATGAAAGAAATTTATTTAAAGAGGAACTCTACAGATCAGTTATATCAAAAGTTAATACATTTCGAGTATTTGACATTACGCAAAGCACACACTTTCAGCTTTTAAAATATAAAATAATAATTAATTTGTAAGTCAAAGTAAAGATTTGTCCTAGAAATTAAAATTTTTATTTTCGTATATATTTTTTTTTTTGTGTCACACAATTAAAATCGTACTACAGTCACTATCATGAAATTAGTTATAAGATAATAATATAAAATTTACAATTTCGAGATTAAATCACAATATTATTCTACAATCTTTACTTGAATTCACAAATTAATTATTAATTTTATATTTTAAAATGTTTCTTTCTTTAATTTGTTGCTAAGCAAAACCTTGAATAGTATATGTGTTGTCAGCAACTAGCGGGAAAGAGCTTTATTAATTGCTCGTTATTGTTTGTGCGAATAGAGATGTATGTACATAGATAGATACAAACATATGTATGTATATACAATGCATACGTATGTATAATACAATCGCTTTGTTTTTATTTTTATTCTCAGACTAGCAACGCGTCATTTAATTAAAATCAATTTTATCATATAATTAGCAGACAGTGCTTATATAGAGAGATTTTATCGATATCAGTATTCGAGGAATATATATTAATTGAACGATATCACGAGGTATCTAATTTCAGGAAAATGCCAATCGATATTCGCTTTTGTTCCACAGCAAATACTTTGACTGAAACGATCACTTCTCGCGTTTATGAATATTCTAAGAAATTTACATCTATTATCACACTAAATTTTAATTCTTCCCTTAAATGCAGATATTGATATTCTCCGCACCGTGCGTCTCTGCGTTCGAGATACCCCGTTGCTTCTTTCTTTCTTGACTTTGACGATGAGAATGCTTTTTACGCCGCGCCACTCAACCGATTCCTTCACCGGAAGAGGAGAGCAAGGAAAAGAGATCTTTCAGAGTAGAAAGAGTCGTGTCATGATAATAAATGCTCGGAAAAAACGAAAGAGAGACGGACTAACTCGCGCTATATCGTGTAAGCTCCAGCTCCTAAATAAAACGCCTTGTTTTAAACGACCTAATTGTAAGAGAGACCCGTGTCACTTTCATGCAACCGTGCCATCATTCACCAACTCGTTTCCATTTCGACACTTGCGTGTGCATGCAAGTAGACACACACACACAAATGTCACGAGCATCGGGGGAATTCAGGAAGAACCAAAAGGAAAAGCCGGCAAACTGTTGCGCACTCCGTGAATCTCCGTTAAATCGCCACATCTCAATCGACGTGATTCCAAAATAAAGTTGATCGATATCTTTTTGTGATTGTTTTCTTATTGCATTAGAAAACGAGGAGATTAAAAAGAATTTCGTGATACTTTGTGAGGAGATAGTCCTCGGTAAAGAAAACATCTTGTCTCGTCGTGAAAGATTAACGATGTGTGACATTCTCTTCAAAAAGATTACGACTTGGAAATATTTTATTTTATTATTATATGAATTTATTTTGCGTAAAATAAAATATCTTTTACAATTATGTGAAAAATGGAGTGAACTATATTTCAGAAAAATAGATTTGTGTCACTCAAGACTGTCTTTCATGTACAGATATTGAACAGATGATATTGAGCAGATAGAAGACAAGGAAGTATTAACCGCAACGATTTATCAGAGAATATATTTTATGCGATTGTTATAATGATGTTACAAAGGCTTTTAAAGCAGAGGCAGAGAGACAGAGGAAATAGGGGAAACTGCAATATCAAAAAATTTCAAATAAAATGAACATTTCTAAAATTGATTTTACATTGATGTACATTTTATTAAAATTTTCAAATTTAAATTTGAATTAACTTTAAATCCTTGAAAAGTTGCGCTCGAATATATATTCGTTATATCATACGTATGTATTTTTTTTTCGTTTACTCTGATGGTTATTGTAAAATATATCTCATATGTCACATGTGGATACATTGTGAAGTGAAATTCGCTCTGTTCAAACTGCGAGAACACGTAGATTCTGTCGAAAACTGTACGTTAACGAACAATCAATGGATAGAATTTCGCTGGTGATCAACTCGTTGTTATCTCGACACGTCGCGTCGTAATGTCATCGTGACTGATACTATTGTACATTCAACAATCGTCACGTGTGTGAAAAGTGTACTATTGATCGCGACAAAGTGACTACCTATCGTCGATTCAAGATGCAACTCTGACGGGGCAATTCAAAAGGCAAAATGTCATTTATAAAACGGTACATTAAATAAAATACGATCGGTATTTGATGACAGATATTTGTGGCGCGATAAAGGATTTTTATCGAACGTTTTTTTTTTTTTTTTAATCCTTTTTTTATCATTTCTGCATAACAACGGTGATATTAATTGAAAACAAATGTTACATCGACTTTTTATTTTGAGGCTCGTATTCAGGCTTCTCGTGTTTCAGTATCTGTTCGTTATTTCATCGCTACAATTGATTTTACACATAGTAAACGAAAAAAAAAATTTACCTTGAAGACCTCCCAGGTCGCGCTGAATGGCAAGACGGCGACCCCGACCATCAGATCGGCAACAGCCAGGCTCACGATGAATATATTCGTGACGTTTCTCAGCTTGCTGGTGCAGTAAACGGCCAATATGACCAGGACGTTACCTATCACCACCATGACATTGACAATCGCCAAAACGATTAGAGTAACCACGTTCCACAGGCTTGACCACTCGACGCCGTCGTACAAAGCAGCGCATGCGGTGGCGTTCAGCTCTCGCATTTTAATTAACTCTCGCGGTCCTTGGGTGCGCCCATGCGATCTTGTCGAAGGACTCCAGAGGATTTCGTGTACGGCAACGATAAAGGAAGATGTGAATCAGGAGGAACGCGCCCAACAACTTGAATCGCCATAATCGGAAAATCAAAGTTTTCTTTGTCAAATGTCAAATGTCAAATGTCAAATGGCACTTATCGACACTCTGTGATCTACGCAGCTTTTACTGAACACTGCAGTCTTCGCGTTTATAATGAAGACTCTGCGATTCACGATGATTGATTCACTCAAGGAGTCGCGGGACTAGAACTTGAAGAAGCTCGCAGTTTATCGTAATCCTTAGACTCGAGGACGTGCTTTCTTCGTATATATTAACCTATTGACTAGTTATGTTTGATCTCGATTAATTGTTTTTTGATCAAATTAGACCTTACAAATTATCTATGCATTACTTTACATTTACGTGATTTTATCTCGCGGAATGATCGTTACTTTAGAATAGAATTACACGCGGATCGTTCCTCCCAATTATTTCAAAATCACCGCGGGATTATTGAAAGTGACAATTGGATTTGTCAAACGAGATACACTTGCTTTCGCATCATTGACGTACCGTTAATTATTATACTTGTTTTCTCTTTCCCGAGATTTTTATTTAGCGGAGATATATTTCATATTTGTGACCTTTCCTCGAACACAACTGTTAATTGAAGACCAATCCTCTGTATGAATTCTCGTCGATATTCCTATAATTACAGTCGGATGAACTCGTTAGTACGCATGTCGGATTTGTTCGCCGATACACTTGATCACGCACTGTGCAATCCGGCAGTTTTAGTTTCGCGGTCGCGAACGTTGTTTCGACTAATCGATACCTCTCTCTGCCTCTCTCAGGTTGCACTTTGTATGTCGTCTAACGTTACGCGGCCTTTAAACAACAAACAGTGTTTTAGACAGCAGTCGACAGTACCGAAATCCAGTCTGTTTGTCAAATGTCACTGCGGCTCACTCGTCGTCTTCGTGTTTCATCGTTTGCCATCGACGGTTTACGTCTATATCGACGAAACACATCGCGTTTCTCTCGAATTTCACCTACGTGAATCCGTAGATCATCACATTGCTTACTCAAGCGTACTCATCTTTTTGCGAGAGGACCTCTCATTCAAAGATCTCAATGAAAGATCTCGTCCATCTGTTCAATTATTCCACCCCCGTTCTGAATTTCGCCTACACGTGATTCTCTTTCCCGTCACGATTGTATCTGAAATTATCAGTTGAATGAAATAACGCGAGATCCTATAAACGATACTTCAATACTATCTTGCACGGAAATGGTTTTCCCTGACGTAACACGTGCTAAAAATGATTCTCGACAGAAACCGTATGATGAGATCACCCTACGATCGCCCACGTTATTGTCACACGACTCACGTATCACAGTCCATTAGCGTTTTCCTAAAGAGAAACGATAAGCGCAGAATACAAGGGAAACGTATCTTAGCGGGCGAACTTTGGCGACGCGTTGATACCGCACGTGTCGTGATCATTGTCAGTTTTTTCTCTTCTTCTTTTCCCTTCTTCTCGCAGCAGGAGCACAGGCTGCAATCTCTTCTCCGGGGACCGCTTTAGCTCCGCTGTATTGCTTCGACTGCACTTTTCGCTTCCGCACACATACATATACACGTGCGCGCGCGCGCACACACGCCATCACATACTCACCTACGTAACCCTTCCTCCTCTCGTGGCTTCACCCTCTTGTGACGGGAGGTGCTTCTCCTCCTTCTCTCCTTACCAAATCGAATTCGACAGAAGTTCTCCGACGTTTATTCCGCTCGAAAGGTTGACGTTATCCTACCAAGAATTGAAAACAGCGTTGTCGTGTCTATTAAGCGCAATCGTTGACTGGCGTTCTTTTCTTTGAATTTTACCAGCGTTGAAACGATGCCTTTCTCACCCGCTTCCAAGATAAGAGGCGGCTTGATCCTTTCGGAAAGGTGAGGCGAATCTTATTGGTGTAAATAAATCGATGGCGATTTCTTGAAAATCTAATTATACTTCGACACCTGCTCAAGTAGATATATACAAGTGAATTTCAGAAGCGTATGAAAAATTTTTCTACTCGAAAAATTTGAAGAGATTTTTCATTCATTTCCTGGACTTGCGCTTTGCTCTTTTTTTTTTTTTCTTTCTCACTACTAGTAATTATAATAGAATTATAATTTCCTGATTCTATTATGATTCTAACGAACGTTCCGTCAAAGAAAATGTCCTGTCGTTAAATAAATTCTTCCAGTTCAATGTTTACTTAAGAACGTACGATTTTCTTATCGGATTTTCTTTGTAGGCGAGAAAGAAACCCTTTAAACTTTCACATTTAAACGCACACGATCGAAGGATTTCGTACGAACAAATTACTGCCGTCTGATTGCTACGTGACTGCCACGAGTGAAAAATTATTTTTCTCTTAAATTGTGCTCTTCTGCCAACGTTGAACGGAGCAGCAATTTCTGCTGTTCGCTTTGCGAGTGCGCGCTTCCTCGCTCAACTCTCTCTCTCTCTCTCTCTCGACGACGAATATTTCATATATATTCTTCGTTGAATGAAAATCTCTATTCCGCGGCCGCTGTTTTTTATCGGGTCGAGAGAATCTTGGCGTGTATAAACGGTCGCTCGTTACTCTCTCGGACGTAAAAATCGAATTATTCTCGTCGTTTTATATACATTTGATAATCTCGCAGAAAGAACGAGAAGAAAAGGATTAAATTATTTTTTCTCCTGTGCCAAACACTTGGAATTAAATTCTTGATTCGCTTCTGTTCCTGTTTTACTCAATTTACGCGTAAAGATTCTCGTCTTCGCCGATCCTGCGATCTTTCGCGATATTGACGCCCGTTCTTTCTCGTCAGGTGATTGTAGAAGAAACAACGTGTTGTCTTCTTGACAGATAGATCTGTCTCGCGAGTCTCGAAATTCTGATTCAGGACACTCTGCGCGCGCGTGCTTGTCCCTCAGGATTACGCTTCCTGATGCAATGAATTTGCTGTTACGCGGCCGACCGGAAATTGCAATCTACCCCTACAATCTCTTCCTGCCTTTTCGCCAGCTTTCCATCCGAGCTGGCGTTCCGCGCGCAAAAGGGTAACCGAAAGGCTTCCCTTTCGATAGCTTTTTGGGACTGCGATCACGTTCCACCGCGAGTGGCGAGAGTTGAGTTTTTGGCACGGCTTTTCCGGCGATCGTTTGTTGATACGTCAGAGATGCAGCGTAAATTGATACTGAAAATTTCCACGGCAAATCCCCGGTAGATCAATTCTATCGATCGAGTTCGCACGCCTCCCTTTTTCGACGACTCGTTGCTTACTTTTTTTTTTTTTCGGACGCGCGTGGGCGTTTCATTCACTCCCACAAATTGTCGATATCGAATTGTATATCTTCCATTTGGGTTTTGCAAAAAAAAAAAAAAAAAATTTGTTATTTCTCTTTTCTAAGATCGCTTACTATCAAAAAAAAAAAAAAAAAAAAAAAAAAAGTAAATACGAAACCTGAAATCGTTTGTTGGAGCTTCGACTTTTCCTTACCTTCCTGTCACGCTATCCTCCTTGTTCCGCTTCAACAATCTTCACAAACGATCCTTCTCCTACTTATCGAGCGCGTTGCTAGATTTAGCTGCGAATAGCTTTTCTCCGTTCACGACGTTTCTCTTTCGTTTCTTCTGCTCGTCGGATTATATATCTCCTCGAAATCGAAGAAAACTATCGGTATTAGATAGTTGGTTGACTGGATGGCTCGTTCTCGTTCGCACTTTGTAATTCAAGTTTAAGAAAGTAGTCGCTTGAATCTTTAATTCAACCAAGCCTGCACTCTCGATCGGATATTCTAAGCTAATCCCCGCTGTCAATCTCTTGAAAGTCTGCCTTCTGTCTCCTCCGCTGCCGAGATTCTTTCTTCTCTTTCTTCTGTTTTTTTTTTTTTTTTTCCTTTCTTAGACTATCGATTAAGAGGTCCAATAAACTGCCAATTAGTTTTCCTTGCTCTTTCTGCGAAAAAGAGAAGGCGCTAAAAGACGTCGCATAAATTTTCAATTATCTCTCCTTGCAGTTTGCTCGGCACTCTCACGAGTTTTCTATAATTACATTTCATCTGCGCCGGTGATTTGATATGCCGAATGGATTTCCAATGGATTCCTGCAGATTTAGTCGCGATCTATTCTTCGAATTGTACAAAACACCGGAATCTTCGATGAGGTCGTCGTTACAGTTGCTCTTCTGTTTTACGAAAGTCCAGCTATTACGTTATCTATCCTCGATAAGAATTTGAATGATTAATGACCCTAAGATGACGTTTAATTTTCACTTTACAGGTATTTATACAAATCATTTTATTTTTTAATAATTTAGCGTTCACTTTAGTCTAATTTCGTCGAAGCACTTTCGACGCTGATCTACATTTCTAGAATGCGCCGAAAAATGAGGCAGACTTCTTCCAGAAATTCGGCGTAATTACCGTCAGTTGTTGATCTCAAACGACTGAATTTTCAGCAATTCCAATTTTAATCACACTTTGTACATATATTTCCACAAAAACATCAAACGAATATCTCGCTTTGATCTCACTCCTTATATATATATATATATGTATATATATTTCTTCGATGAGTTTAAATTTCAGTCGACTTATCCTCAAGTTCAAGTTCCTTTTCACATTTCGACTTTCAGTCGGCTCTCACCTCGCTCCTCTCTTTCTTAATTATCCTTTCCATCACTCTTATCCGCCGATCAATTTTCTTCCCTCTCAATCTAAATGTTTAAATTGCTCTTCTTCACCCCTCTTTTTCTGATATTTCCTCTTGACCGCTTTGCACTGTTTAAATGTCAATCTCCTTCAGTTATTATCCCACTATCTGTGGATATAAAATGTCACGAATCTTTTTCGATCTCATTCAAAAGCGCCGAGTAGCCTCACGATATTGACAACGCGTCGATGCGGCGAAATAATTTAAGCCTGGTTCAACTATTGGGCGATCCGAGTGCCACTCAAACTTTTCAATGTCGACGAATTCACCTTCTTAGAATTCGCCAAGTAGTGCTTCTCCTTTCGACGCGGCCAAAGTTATTATAGATCTCGGTCGAATCGCGTGAACATCTCGCTATCTTTCCGGGGGAATTCGCTAACTTTCAGGAACAGCGACTGCTTGTCGACGACGACGACGACGAGAGAGAAAGAGGGAACATTGCAAGGTAAT
Source organism: Anoplolepis gracilipes (assembly GCF_047496725.1). Lineage (NCBI taxonomy): Eukaryota > Metazoa > Arthropoda > Insecta > Hymenoptera > Formicidae > Anoplolepis > Anoplolepis gracilipes. Next base: position 3,663,360 of record NC_132981.1, read on the forward strand.
CGAGAGCGTGTTGTCGAACGTGGTTAGACGCGAATCGAAACAAGCCAAGTAAATCCGACCAGCGTTTCCCCGATGGATCGTGTTCTGCTCGTGTTGCTTTCGTGATCGTTAACCGACAATGCCATTCCGAGCTTGGCATCCTGCCGACTCCATAAAAGCAATTCTTGCCGTCATTTATATGTAACCAACAGTGCGTTCTATGAATACCGCACTAATAAATGCGAGGGAAACAACGATTCTTGCAACGCACCCTCACAAAGATGAAATTAGCTCTGCCTTAATTATCCTTTAGCGGTCTTTAAAGAATATAGGTAACATTCAGATCGCGATTATAATGTTTACAGTATATTAGAATAATACGGATGCAGTTTATAATACGAATAGTATAGTTAATCACACGACAAAGTAACAGCAACGATCAATCGAATCGAGCGATGTCACAAATTACGACGGCAACGTTCCAATCTCGCGTGTTCTTCGCAAGAGGTCTAACTTGATCAGTCTTAACAATTTTCGCGCATCAAACCTCTGAAAATCGGATTCTAAGAGTAAAAATCACAGCCAGTGAAGTGAAATTACACTCGTCGATCGTCGCCGAACGATGGCGATCAGTCTCGTGTGCTCTCGTATGCATACGTGTGTGGATGTGTGTTTGTGTGTGCGTGCACGTGTGTATGTGTATATGTGTGGGTGCTCCTTCTTTCTTTACTCTCGTCGACTTTTATCGCTTTAGATACCACTGGATGCGCTAAGTTATCTTCCGACATCTGGAGCATTGTCTGTATCTAAGCAATCTGAAGAGCGCTGCTTTCTTGATGCGCTTCGATCGCATTATTTCGCTCGATCGGTCCTGGTGCTACGACGGCTCTGCTTTAGGAGACCCTCTCGAAGTAACGCGCGTAATGCATCCCACGGGCTTCCCCTGGATGATTTATTCCGCCCTCGCGTTCATTCCATTCTCAAACGGCTGCGTCTGCAAAAGAAAGCATGAGAAAAATCTCGTTGTTACCATGGCAAGAATTGACCATCGACTGTCGACGATTGCCATCGACAAAGTAAGCCCGAAGTAAAACGATAACGAGATTGCACTTACTACAAGAAAATATTCAACTGTTACTCAATTGTGTAAGTTTTCTCGACAACGCAGAAGATAGATTTAACGCAATAAATTGTATCGCGAAAAAAAAAAACATTTATCTTTCTTCCTTACCTTGAACTAATAAAGTAATATTTAAAGAAGTATTCTGGTAGAGTAGAATTAAATTTCTTTATTCAGGATTATTAATTTTTCAGGTCAGGAAATGGGGGGATTTTAAAATAATCATTAAATTAATAAAAATCAATATTTTTTTCTTTAAAATTGAATATATGTATTATTATTTACTTAAATTTAAGATAAAAATCGTGTCAAATTTTTAGAATGATAAAAATTTATCATTAAAAAACTTTAAATTATTAAATTATTCAAACATACGCATATTAATCCTGCTAATCATTTCTACAATCATTTATATGTATATTTTTCCATGACTATATATCAATACTTTACAATGAGATCGCCTAAATTCTAACATACTTACTTATGTGATCTTCAAATTTAATGGAATTCTGAATAAATTTGATAATTCCATGCTATATTAAATAAAGCAGAAGTGGATGTGCAAAATCGATAGAGAATTTGCTTCAAAGATTAGATGAAATTGAACGTAAATGAATTGATAATCCCGGGCACAAAGAAAAGCTAATGGATTACAACTCAAATATGAAATATATGCGAATTCTAAAAATGAAGATCATCGACTTTATCGCAAATTGCGTGCGATGCAAATGACAATTTGATTTGGAAATTATACACGTTAGATCTAAAATCTTTATATTTTGCGAGTAATAAATACTCGTGTTTGTAAATCGTGTTTATGACGTAATTTAATTCTTTACACATAATTGCATCTTTAATTTTAATTCCATATTTAATATCACGTATAAAAACAAAAGATATAAATATTTTTATACGTATATTTACACATTTAAATCTTTTTTAATTTGATCATATTTTCAATGTTAATTTGCACTTGAATCTAATAAAATAAATTTTATCTTTTTCTATATTGTGTGATATAAGATAATTTATAATTTGTCCTTGTGCCTTCATCTTACTTGTAAGTAGGTTACAAAACTGCTTTTTCTTCTTCTTTTTCTTAATTACAATTGAGTGAATCTCAATAGCACCTGGTGCATCCAAGTGAAACATCCGCTCGATAGAGACGTTTGACGTACTTCATTGGAAATGTTCGAAGATAGAATGTGATGACAATAAAACGTTTCCATGTGAATATATATACAATAGGAAAGTATTAATAGAGTAATTAATTAATAATTTGTGCATAATATGCCTTTAAATAATTTAAAATAATTACTTAAGCATCAAAAGTATCCCGTATGTGCCTAAAAGCAGGGTATGTAAAAAGAATTATAGAGATAAGAGATTACTTTTTATAATGAAATATACACTTTTGTAATGAAATATACTTTTTATATGAAATGTATCTGTACAAATTTTTATTTTTCGCATTCTTTCATCTTTAATCCCATGATATATTAAAAAAATGAAGAAGAATATAAAGTTTCAATCTTTTTTAAATCTGCTTCTCTTGATTGTTACTTTTATCTATATTATTATTCTAAAATCAGAGCATAAATACAGAGCAGGGCGCTTGCTAATTACAAGTCATAAAGAAACTCGGAGAAAAAAACTGGTACTCGCTTTTTCTTATATTTATCGGCATGGAAAATATATCACGTTAAAAACGTTAATCACATGCATGACTGTTTACTTTATCCCTTTATCACACATACTGTTAGTGCGTATTTTGCACAGTAACAAATATGTATGATAAAGGAATTATGAAAAGTTTTAAATGATAAACAGAAAAAAGAAGGAAAGAAATAGCAAATCGTAAAAAACGCGAGATGTTTGTGCTTTACTGGATACATATATATATGTTTGCAGAGATGGCAAATAGTGTGGAAATACCGGGGCAATGCAACGACTTGCAGCCAGCAAGAGTTTATTAATTAACATTTGCCCTTTATCTTTGCATAAATATGCGTAAAGAATTATATGTATATAAGTTACTTCTTCTCATCTGGTTATATCATTCTTCGTGTTTATTCTCCTGGAAATCTTTCTTTATTATTCGTTTATATATGTATTCGAATTATTACTTATCACATTCATTTATTTATTCCATTATTATTGCATCAGCTATTGAAATATTATCACGTTAATAAAGTTATAATATTTTGTCCAACATAACATAATGTTTATTTGTTTTAATAATAAGACTAGCACATTTTCGCGCTGATAGATTTACTCAACCTATATTTTGTTATTTTTTTTTTAAATGATACGATGCTCAAATATGGGTAAATGTGAAAAAGAAGAAAATAATAAAAAGAACGGACATTAGTCGACACAGTTCCGTATTTATTCGGAATGTAAAAAAAAGATATGCATAAACATATTTTAACTCGAGTAGTGCAATACACATTATATAAGAGAAAATGCCGCAATGCGAGAAGCCTTACAAAACACTCGTGTAGGTACAACGTTCATCACGTATGCATGTACATAGGCTTGTAAAAGAGAAACGACCCTTTATGCGAAGATGCGTGCGCCAAAGGGGATGATTATAGCTGTACATACATACATATATACAGAGTGTGTCTTTAGCATATACTGGAATCACTGGTATTTTCTCATCCATTCTTGTGTTTACAGAAGCTCGAAACCGTCGAGGAATTAAGAAGCATCTCTATAACCAGGAAGAAAATCCCAAAGAACGTGAAGAGATATATTATGCGAGGCTCGATCTATTCCAATCATATCGCGTTCAGCGTATAATAATAAAGCTATTTTGTTTTATTTTGTTTTAGTTTATTTAATTTCTATAATTTTAATTATGATAAATGATAAATAAATGATGATTTATAGAGAAACTTTAAATCACGTTTTACAGATCTTTTTATTAAAATATATAAATCGGAATAAATTCTCTGCATCTCTCCCATGACTGGCAAAATATATGAATCACGCAGTTATTTTTCAGCGAGTAGTTTGTGAAAAATTCGAACGTCAAATCCCAGTTTTCATAATTAAAATTAACTCGATAGAAAACTCTCTCTAGGTTGCAATTTGTCACGCAATTTCTCGAGAGATTGGTCTTTAATCGGCACGTGACATAGCTCTTCATCGGAATCATGCCGGCGCCAAAGTAGCGCGAGGCTGTTTAACGAGTAACGAAAACTTTAAATTGCTACATCCATCGAAGAAAAGTTCCGGAACGTTACCTCGCTACGCCGCCGGTATCTTTCCATTCATTTTGGCGGCGTACATAAATTTTCCCCTCCGTATCTTACCGTAAGATTCGCTTTCTCAATCCGGCATAAATTCCGCGCGGCTTCGATATCACGATCGAAACCTCTTTCTCTATTTCTTCGTTTTTGGTCCGGAAAAAGTTTGTTCTTCCGAAGCAGAGAGCATAAGCCGCGCGAAATTATACTTCGCTGATTAATAATGGATGTCAAGCGCGAAAATTTCGATGTACATGAACGTATAAAGTACAACAAACCCACACGAAAATCAATATCCACTTACAAGGATGACTGACGTGTGCTTCTGAAAAAATATCTCACTGAGAAATATACCACAATTTTTCTAAAAGCTTAGACACAAAGACGCCAATAATGCTTACGTCGACATGTTTCAATGTATTTTAAAAATACAGTTGCGCCTGAGAATATAATATATCTCTGCAATTACAAGATCATCCCTAAAATAGATTAATATAAAAGTGCATACATTTTTTTCACTATGATATTTTACGTATATTTACATATATTTGAATCAGATATATTTAAATTTCTGTTTTACATTTTAATTGCTCAACAAATAGCATTAGAATTACAATTTAATATTTTAATTAAAATAAAATTAATAATTTTATACATAAATTATAATATATAATAATTTTTATAAATAAATTATAGAAACTGTTCTTTTTAAAATATTAATATTATCTTATTCTTTTAATACGCACACACATAAGAATAATATATGTAATAGAAATTTTAATGTTTGATTTGAAGTTAATACAAGAAATTAATTGCTAAAATAACATTCACCCAGTGTCATATGCGGATTATCCGGACAAACAATGAGTTTTTTTGTTGAATTGCAATTAAGATGCCGTAAACGTATTGTCGAGATCTTCTCGTGAGGATTGCAAAGCGGAGACAAGTCCCTTCGGAATTGCCTCCGACTTTGACTTCGGCTCGACACGGAATAGATTTGCTCCCCTAGTGAGCATCGCTTATTTAATTTAAAGCGTAACTTCGATAAAATGACGTGAAAGAAGAGAAACCGGTAGAGCCCTGGCAAAAGTTTGTGTAGCCTAAATTGTGACTAAACGGGATTTTGAAAGGGTTTGTCAGTTTTCACCGAACGGCAATCGTTGATATAATATTACTCCGCGTTAATATAAATGCAATTAAACTTATATTGATAAATCTATAAATAATACAAACAACTCCTTACTTCTTAGATTCAAAAGCGTGCTTTATAATTCATATAATGTACAAAGAAAATCAATTATATAATTGATTAAACATATAAACATAATACAAAAGAGGAAAGAAACAAAGTTCAAAGAGATCATTACATTATTATTTTATAGTATGAGTTATATATAATTGAAAATAATGTGTGTTGCTTTACTTCAAACGTGGTCATTTAGCATTATATATTATGACTTTAGTTGTAAATTGTTTTTAGTTTGCAAATAAATCACTATTTAACGAATTATCTCGGATATTGCTGTTAATATTACTAATACAGTGCTTAACAATTATTTATCAATTAATATCAAATTATATTATAACACCGAAAGAGAGATTATTATTTTCATTGTTAATCAATATTATTTTGACGTTAGTGTGCCATTACCACTCCATTATATAAATTCATCGCGAGAATGACACGTAATATGAAACGTAGTATAATTCAAGAGACTCTTCGACAATGGTGATGACACGTAATCGCAAAGATAATTAACGAATAATTTAATCGGTACGATTACTTCTCTACTGGCACAGTATACACTTTAATTTAACCCGAAGTCGCTAAGATTATTCATTCCGTATGCAATTACAGCGATAGTGTATTAGTTTGCCGCGAGCTTATTCCATCTCTGAGTTTGCCTTGAATATGATCGCCAAGTAGCACAAGTCAGAGAAGAGGCCGACGTTGACGTTAAGACATCTACGGATGAAACGGCGCGGCAGCGAGACGGGCGAAATGGAAAAGCAATTGTCAGCTGACTTAAAGCTCTGTAAATGTTGTTCAGATTCGTTCAATAAGCCGCGAACGATCGTTTGTTCTATGAATTGCGAGTTTATCAGGACTTATCCAAGCGCGAATTGAAGCACGATTGATTAAAAATCGAACGCTAAATCAGCGATTTTTCGAGATCGAGAGATTTATATCCGTAAAAAAATCCATATAGATAATTGTCATAAATTATTTATAAATATCATTTTCATATAGTAAATATAAGAAGAAAAGAAAAAAAATATACATTTATACAATATCAAGAATTTTGTGGAAAATAAATTAACACACTGGTTTAAAAAAAATTAAGGAAAATAATGTTGTAATCAGTTCATTATCAATCAAAGTTAATCTAAAAAATGTAATTAAATCGTGAAAAATTTCCGCATAAAAAATATGCTAAATTCATTAAGAATGCTAAAAATATGCATAAAAATTGATCGCTATTTTAATATCATTATAAAATATACATGATACATGTCATTATTTTTAACAAATGACAGTAAAAATTAATTTTGTCAAACATAGATAATATAAGACAAGTAAAATCGTAATAAAAATTTTATACTTTTGTAGTACTTAATAAGGAAGTATTTTTAAACCTTATATTTGAACGGCATGATAGTGGAAGAAATAATGGGAAATAATGAGATTCGAAGGCAGAAACGCTTCCATACCGCAATTAATAACTGTGACAAAAGTGAGAGAAGGGCGTCGTTGAAACTTGCCATTTAATGAATCGAAATGAAGCGAGAAATGGCACGTAAAAAAGATTATCGGAATCCTTAAGATAATTACAGTCTCACTAACGACAGTTGTTAATACAGATAGCATCTATATATCACAGTCAAGATGCATCACTGCAATCAGGCTGTATCGAAGCGGCAATGATTTGTTCAGTAAGCAGTGCATAATCGCTATACGATTGACTATATAGTTAATCCCGAGGCGTGACTGAATCATCAAATATCACGATGTTCGATGATTAGCGACAAGTGGTATTAATTATCTCATTAAAGCTATATCAGAGCGCGGGAGTATATCTAATTTCATCTGAAAATGTATTATTCCTCTTTCTTGTGCGAGAGTACAGTTTAATTAAATAATTCGCTGATATTACAATATTGTATAAAAAGTTTGATATAAATTTCATCTGAAATAAGTTAATACCATATTAATTTTACGGCGATATAACGTAAGCCGCGGACGCGCGTTACTCGTAACAAATGATACTCTGGATACCAGTTTAATTAGTATACAAAGCGCGCCGTTAGAAAGACTAAAGTTATTATCATTATTCTGATGTTCGCTATATAGTCTCGCGGTATTATTACCATCTTTACGAATTTAACGCTAAACTTATACCGTCCGATTTTCTCGCGAATATACGGCGAGATACATCGCCCGCATAATTGTTATTAAACAAGTCGCATTATGTCGCAACGAGCGACATAGTTCAGTAATTATAGTTTGCTCCACTTATGGACATTACCTCGTTGGTGAATTATTAAACAGAGCTTAGGAGCATGCGTCCATCGAACTTTCATGTATCGTTTGCGTATCGCGATAGACAAACATTGCCGTATCCAATTTCGTTTTGCGTATAACCGCAGTTAATTATCGCTCGAATATTTCGAATGCAGACAATAACCAATCGCCTGTCAATTTAATTGAAATCATTAACATGCAGATTAATATATTCAGCATTCGTGTTTAGTTCTTTCCTCATCATTTCATGTATAAACAAAAACGTATAAAAACTTTTATATTGTTTGAAATATTATAATTTAATTATTATAGAAAGAAAAGAAACAAGGCATGTATGTGAGACAATTATATCTATAATGAATCTAATGAATGAAAATAAATAAATTTATTATAAATCGCGATAACACTTCGCTAAATTAGTCCGAAAAATAATTTTAAAATAATAAAAAATATGCAGTTATAAAATAAATATACAAATAAAACAAATGTTTAAAATGGATTTTTTACTAAAATCGTGGTGAACATTTAAAAAATATAGCTAAATGGATGAATAAAATCAGCAACTATTTGGGAACAAAAACATATTTCATTTCAATATTATTTTTTATTTAATCTCCATTTCATTTACTCATTTCGATTGTATCAAATTATCCTGCCCGAAAAGTTTTGCCTTTCTGATGCTCCGGGTGCAAACTCTTTCGCAGATCCAATTTCCGCTTTCTCTCCCATTCACATCTCGCAAAGTTATTTCCAAAACTTTGTTCTGCGCCCATGACATGCTCTCGAATTCTATGATAATCAAGTCTATTAACACGAAGTTACATTTATGATCGAAACATTGTGATTTTTGCAAGATCTATTTCGTGCATCGTGTTTTATTGTAGAAACAATTGGTCGAAAATTAAAATTCTTGAAATTTTCGTGTATCCTTACACGACAATTTTAATCTTAGGACAAATTTTACAAATAAAATATAGTACCAATTTATTATAAATATGTGAAACAATTTCAAGCTTACAAATTATATTTTTGTTATACTAAAATTATATTATATTAATATTATATTTTAAAAAATCATCAAGATTATTAGTTGTATGTATTGTTAAATATTATTGATTTTTTTATATAAAATTTTTTTTTTATAGAGACGTTATATTCTAAAAAAACTTTATATTAATTATGATATAGAATACTTGATTGATTTTCTTTGCAATCATTCATTGGCATACAAATAGTGATCAATGAAGGCATATATACATGTACTTCTAATTTTAGCAAACTTACTTAATTTACACAAACTTCATCTTATTAAGAGTATCTCATCCTACTCCGCTGTCTATCCCTACTTCAATCAACAGAGAACTAATATAGCACCCTTCATGTAAAGCTGAGATAATAAAGGATATATGCTACAACCGATAGCAATATATATTAAATAGCACAGCTATCACTTGTTGCGTTAATAAGTGCACGTCACGTTTTTCGTATTTTTTACTTTTATATTGTCATGCAAATAGTTGATAAAATAGTAATACAATATAATATAAACAAATATGAAATATACGTTGCAAATCATTTTAACTTTTTAAAATTATTTCTTTGTATACATACATTAAATTAACACGTTAAAAACGATAAAATTAACTCGAAATATGAGAGAAGTACATTATTAAATATAAACAAATATAAATATCCGAAGAATGTATACGTATCAAACATCGGAAATAAATGTGTATTTTTTTATAAAAACCAAACTGCTGTTTATTGCCGTAGGGGATATTATTTTTACGTCTTTCTAAATTCGTAGAATATTCTGGAATTTTCACACAAATGTGCTACATGATCCCAGGATTTCGCCCCGTGACCTTTTCGAGTTTCCACACCACTCCTGGCAATAGATCTCCTCCCACGCGATTCTCGGTATCTGGATTTTCATTAACCATATTATAAAGCAAGCAGAGACTCGCTTTTCTTTATCTGTTGGTACAATTATATCCGTTTGCCACCTAAATTGCTTCCGTTGACTTTCTATCGTGTTTCCTTCACTTTAAATTCTCCGTTAAAATCGTTTTATTGAAATGCTTTCTCGCAAAGTAGGTATTCTCAATTCCCAACCCCGAGATTCGAGACGCTTATTAAGAATCATAGCCCGTCGAAATCTATAACAAAGCGGATCTCAGCTAAGTAAATGCAGAGATATAACCGGATATATATAACTCCGAGCAAACGAAGTTGATGGCTCGAAACAAGATAAATACCCATGGTACCTAGCGATATTTACCCATGACAAGCTTCAAGTCTTGATTTCCGCAATTCTGCAGTTACTCCTATCTCAATGACTGCATAATAATGACAGGATGAAAATATTTTCGCTAAACCTCCGCTTTTGAAGGTAGTCGAGAGTTTTGCCGAATATGTTTTAATTTATTATTTACTAATTAATAGTTGTTAATAATAATTCTCTCTGTAAAATAAAATTTTTTTTTTTCATATCTTTCGAGGTATCCTTCTAGGGGTATGTAAGTTCTTTTAATTATTTATATTTATATATATATATATATATATATATATATATGTCCGTAATTTATGTAAACTTCAATGTATTATTAGTATTTATTACTTTTCTTACGTACCATAGAGTGGGAAAATGAAACAATTTAATTAACAAAATTAATGGAGCACTATATTACATTTTTATATCAAAAGAAAGGTGAAATTGAATGCTTCGTATTTTAAATTTTCATTTCCTAGAAAGTTCTAACGAGTTTTTACACCGTTCAGTATTTTAATCAAGTGATAAGAGTCTGAAGAAGAACGCGAAAAGTTAAGATTACAATATCATAAGTGATTAAAAAACAGTCCAAATCACTGCGAAGCTTTCAAAAAGATGACATTAATGAAATCCAGTTTATTCTCCTGTTGAAATGTTCAATCAATGTGTGACAGAGTGTTAAAACAAAAACTAAATATCGCGATGCGCAAGAAATTATTCTATCTTCAATAATTATATTGTACATTATTTTCTAATTAACTTAAAATATTGAGATTTATTCCTTGTATGTTTTTAATTCATTATTATAGAATAATCAAAAGATTTTATTGTAAGATTTTTATTGTTTGCATGACATACAAAGATTCATAGTATTTTATATAATCGATAAACTAGTTATATTATGTGAAAAATAATTTACTAAAAAGAAATATGGACTTCATCAATAACTTATATGGTTTACGTATAGCGATAAAAAATAAATATAAAAAATATTAAAAAATAAAATTACTTTTTATTTTAAATATATCTATTATTATCTATGTTATATACAAGAAATTTTGAGATAATTTTAATAATTAAAAATCAAGAGGATTAAAAATATCCAAAATACATTTGATTTATATTAAAATCAATATGGATCAATGTGTTTTTAACATAAACCTTAATTAATTAAATGTTAAAAAGAAAATTCACATTGTGTTCTATGCTAACATTCTGATTAATTTTCTCCTCTTAACAAACGAATAAATCACTTCATTGTTGGGATCTTTTTGTAACAAATAGCGGTTCGTAGAGGAAGTTCCTGGTAACGAGCAGCTACAATAATTGTTAGCGATATAGAAGCCGTCTCCCGAAATGCTTATAATTCAGGCGATAATAACCGTCGTCCACAATCTATCCACGCACGCCCCGGTGATTTTTTCACGAGCTAGGGAACTATAGGGAGAAAGTTTTACGATCGAATGTGCGGATGGACTAGAATGGAGCAGAGAAGGAGAATCATCCTTCCGCTATGTAGTCTATATAAGGCCCGAAGGCAGCTTCTAATCCACCTTCGACAAACTAAGTTACTGGCTTCCTTCTTGTAGAAAAAGGGAATAGAAGAGGAAAAGGTTGCGTTCAAGTTTTCGCACGAAAACTCCTCGCCTCGGGCCCCGGATAGATTTTTTTATCTCTGATGATACGATTGCGATTGACAATACGGCAGAAAAAATGCATGATACGCAACAATAAATTATCTACGGTAAATTTACATTGCCCGTAAAAAAAATTCTGTTTTAGGATTCAATACTTAAATATAAAATGTATTATGTACTTATAAATTAAGTTATATTGAGAAATAAAAAAAATTAAAAGATATATGTTTTTATATAATACAGTAAATATAACAAAATTTATCCAATTTTAGATTAACATATGTATTATATAATACGTCATTTTTTAACAAAGTTTCAATAGCTATTTTATCGGCTGTCATTATATCAACTTGTCAATTAAGTATAGCATTTATTTAAAATAGATTGAGACAATAGACTTTGTTATTTATATGCATATCGAAAGTTAAAAAAACAATCTTATTTTTAGTATATGATTCTTTTTTGCGTAATTAGATTTTTCTTGATAATTCTTTTGAAACCAAGAGATATCTTATAAGATATATCAAGAGATAAATTCAATTTTATTAGAAAAAAATTTTAAATATTTCTAATATATTCAATATTAAATATACAACACAATATAACATTTTAAACTATGGTAATCTTTTTAACAAAATTTATTTTTTTAAACTTTGACTTTTTAAAATAATAAAAACAAGAAGAAAATCGGGTTTATATTTATATTTTACATTTATATATTTAAACGTCACCGCTTAAATGCAAACATCATTCTTCTTTTAGTAACACATATACAGAGCGAGAACACTAATTAAAAGAAATACCGATCGTAACAATCGATCTTCGTCGTCCATAATGTTTAATATCTCGCAGCATTTAATATTTTTTTCGCTTTTTATCACTGTCGACTTTAATTATTATCCACCATGATCTATTGCAACTTCCACTGTTTGGATCATATCGTTTGTCTTTGAAAAAAACTACGATGATTTTTTTCGCAACGTATTAACCAAAACCTTCATTATAATAAGCTTGTTGTACTGAGTTCATCATACTGTGATATTAATATTAATACTGATAATAAATAAAAGCATTTCTGTCAATGATAGTTCCATTTTTCATTATATTTTTCCATGGTAAATCAATATTTACTACATTCTATATTTGTCTCTCTCAATTTGATTTTCTTACATTATCTCTATCATTGTCAATGAATATTTATTTAATTATATTAATCGCTTTTCAATTGTTTTTTAACATTATTTTGTACCGATAAAAATGATGCATCAACAAAGCAAAATCTACTTTTTTCTTTAAACAATTTAGACGAGATTTAGCAGAGATTCAGTAATATAACCATTATATCGATTTTAAAAATATATATTTGATTATAACATATTACATTTCGATTATCTTCTTTTTCATTATTTTTGTTTCATAAAAAATAAGAAAATCTAATTGTAAGCACAATATTTATATTTAATTATATTTAAATTTATATTTGATTACATACATAGATATTAATAGTTGAATAGCTTAATTATTCTTTCTTTATAAAATAGTATGCAGCATTAAATATCCTAACTTATTTAATATCTTTAAATACATTATACATATAAATATAGAATATATTAATCTTATTAATTCCTTTTTTTACACGTACACTCATCTTAAAATATATACTTTTATTACTTGTATCTCTGTTGTTTATACGTGTAGGTTAAATTATATTACGTTGAAGTTACACGCAACTATGTTCCTTTTAACAACTGGTCGTGTGGAGCATTAAAAGATACGACCATCAGGAAATTTAGGACACTACATCCTTGAAGGCGATATAATTCAGCGCTTTTCATGTTCATATTTTTTTTCAGAACCGCTTCAGATCCCTACGCACAACACACATATGCAATATGCCATCTTTTGTCTCCGACAGAATTTTCCTCGACGCGACGTTTTAAAATGTTTACCGCGTAATATACTAGGGAAATAGATTGTCCCTGTGGCACTTCCCCCCTCCCTCTTTTGGTAAATAAAATGGAAATATACGATTGCTTCTTTCGGTCCGCCCGTGTCCTTCGTCGCCATCCGAGACGAGATTCAAAGAAAAGTTTCTCCGCAACCGCCGGCGGACGCGCATACCTTCATTTTGTCTTTTTCTTTCGTTCTGAATAAAATACTCCGTCTCCAACATGCCAAGAAAGAAGAATCATGATATTAAAATAATTTATGAAATTGCTAATGTCTTCTGGCGGAAATATTTCCCATGTATATTTCCGTGAAAGGAATCGAATAAAATATAAATGTATTTGAAGAAATAAAACAAAAATAATTCACAGTATTTATTAATAATTTATTAATAATTTTCGCAAAAAAAAAAAAAAAAAAAAAAAAAAAACGATAAGAACGTCAATAAAGAAGTTAATGTTTGCAAAAATGACTCCAAAAAATATATAATATATAAAACTGCTATGAGAGAAAAATTTTGCTAAGAAGCTTGAGTTATAAGCAGGATGAAAGGTGACAAATATTAGTCGCGTACTTTTACGTGAGCAACAGTCATTAAATCTGAGCAAATACATTTTTATAATTTAGAATTTACGTAATGCAACGACAGTCTCTTTTGCATTTACATTTTACATTTTAACTAATTTTCGCAACTTTCAGAATTCTTTGTTTTCAGATTTTAAGGTACATACGAAAAAGTGTAGTATTAAAGAAAATCAACTTTCTGAAAATGTGCAACTATATTATTTGATTTTAGAGATAAAACCCTCAATTAATTTCCACCGGCTATTTTAATACCGTCTCTTTGCTTCTCGCCCTCACGATGTCCATTTCCGTCTAACATGATCCTGCTCTGCATGCGCAGTCCCAGCCCTTCCGCCTCGCACGCACATGCTCTTTCATCTGTCTATCAAATGTAGGAAATTGCGCAATGTGGGAAAATATTTGTTCTGTGACGTGATATATTCACAGAGGTGCATTAGTCAAACGACAATAATTCACGCTGAATACGCGAACGGGAAATTATCCCGCATTGCTGCATTGTCATATATAAATAACATCGTAATAACACGGATTACAATAACCCGAGAAAGTGTTCGATCGCAGTTTTTTTTCTTTCTCGCTATTAAAATGCGCGCGAGCAGTTGCAGTTTCATCGAGCTGCGTTTTTGTGACCTAAAAATTATAGAATATATATCTGCAAAGTCAAACAGAATCGAAGATGCGCTGAATCGAGTATCTTCTAAATAAAAATTTGAATAAAAATTCTTCAATTCAGTTATTTGCTGTTTTAAAATGCTTAGCATGAGTTATTTTATTAATAAAGTTTCGAATTAAGTATACATAAATTTTTGGTAAAATAAAGTACAAGCACAAAATTAACTAAATATTTATACTGTGTTAATGTATCCTAAGTATTTCGAATCTCCTATTGGATATTAATTATCTATATAATTAAATCTTTGTTTCAACATGTAGTAAAAAAGACCAAATTTAAATTCTTGTAAAAGACTAATAATAACTGCAATATCATACAAACAATTTGCGAAATATTTCACTCGAAATACATACTTATAGAAACTTATAGAATTAAACGAAAAGAGAAAGTTTGCCATTAACATTTTTTTCAATTTTTTGAAAAGCCATTTGTTTAATAACCGTATATTTAACTTGAAATGTGCCTCTGTATATATTTTCATCCAGAAAATAAAAAATTCGTAGAAAAACGAAAATGCGTTACTCACGGAACGTTGCAACATATTTCGCGACGAACATGTATATGTAAAATCCGCGTTTTTTCTCGTTGCATAGTAAAGAAGCGCAATAAGAGTGAAAGAAACTGTCCGCCGTATCGCGAAACTCGTAATCTTCTGAAAGCACTCGCCCGTCGTAAACGTCGCACCCTCCCCGTCGACAATTTTGTCAGTAAGTATAAGAAACGAATAAAGCAACGTTGATGGCACGCGAGCGCGGATGGCAGCTCCACCGGAGATTAACAGACACGATGTTTTCGCGAAACGGAAAACGCGGGGCGATAAAGGCGTGGGCTTCAAAGGGCCATTGACAGACCTCTGATTATCATATAGAAGATGTAACTCTGGGATCGGAATGAATAGAGAAGCAAGCTGGCGAAACGAACTTCTCATAAAGCTGGGCCAACGTAGTAATATCGGTTTCTAAATTTGTCGAATATACGAGGCATCGTAATAGTAGATTTTACTTTTCAACAGAAAGCTGTGCGAAATAATATACAATTGTTTTTACATGATAAAATTGTATATAAAAAGCTTTTGTGTATTTTAAATAGATTTGATAAAATATATGAATAAAAATATATTATTAAATATATTATAAAAAGATTCAAATTTTTATTAAATTTAAAATTTGCAAATAATACATAATTTATAAATCGTAAAAAATATTTTTTACTTTAATATTTCGAATTTATGTATTATGTATATCGCAAATTTTTAATTTAAATGTTTTTATTAAAAATTAATTCTGAAATTAATGAAATGTAAACACATCTTACTATCTTTCGCGAAATTATAAAGATTTTTTAAAATTTCATTAAATTAAACGTACATTTATAAATATACAGATAAATATACATTTATAAATTTAATTTAATTAAATACATGTATAAATTAAATATATAATACTTTTCTATAAATATATTTGCAACAATGTCTTTTACTTTTCATAGTATAATATGCAAATGAGAAGCATATTAAAAACGTCGCAAACAAAAACACAGAAGCGGTTCGAGCTCACAAAAAAACTCGACGTTAGCAATTAAGGATTATATTGACGATCGATAACGA
This sequence comes from Anoplolepis gracilipes, assembly GCF_047496725.1. NCBI lineage: Eukaryota > Metazoa > Arthropoda > Insecta > Hymenoptera > Formicidae > Anoplolepis > Anoplolepis gracilipes. Next base: position 3,679,956 of record NC_132981.1, read on the forward strand.
AAGTAATTATTAGGGATAAAAAAATCAGCATTACTCGAAATTTAAACATGTTGTCATTATGCGTGCAAATGGTTACTGATCAATATATGCAAATTATCAGCCTGGGAAAAGTCTATTTGGCCCAAGTTGCGGCGAAGAGCTGCAAATTTGATTTTAATCCTTCACACTAGATTGTAATAAATATGGCCGTTATCAAATCTCTGATTTACATCAACTTTCCAATAACGATATGAATCGATATCGCTCGTAACTATTGAAAAGCTTCAATAACTGTGATAAATAAATTCCATTTTTATCTTTGAACAATAGAGAACATATCTCCTGATTAATCTCTATTCAATAAAGTTGTAAATGGAGATTATTCATTATATGTTGATAATTGTTCATTTGACACGAGATAATGACAAAATAACAATGAAACTTGCGCAAAATTTTTCAGCCGTCTAATTCGCTGCCTAATTAAATCGACACGTCAATGTAGCTTATGAATAATCAAATTAATCTATGTGATCATCGATAGGCAATTATAAATATATACGACATATTTGTCGTTCAATATCATAAACCCTTTCGAGTTTACTCGAGATTGCACTTTCGAAGGACGATCTTTTTCTTTTTCGCTCGAATTTCTTCCGGTAAATCACGGCAATTAACGGTCTTTATTTTAAGGTTCATCGATATTCACGATGACTGCTCTAATTCGTCATTCGATATAAATGAGATCGTACGAAATAGACGAGATTTTCAAATAACGAATGGAAAGAAATTACGCCTACACTCGCGCTCATTAATCATTTCTGATATTCGCGTTTTCATAAGATTCTTTCTATTTTTTTTTTTGTACTAGTTAAAAAACAATTATTATTTTTAATGTAAAGATTCTTTCTTCTAAATAGCCAGACTTATACACAAAACTTTTATACCGACTTTTAATAAAACAAGCAATTTTATGAAATGAAAAATAGGAAATAAATTTGAAAAAAGAGTATGCGAGTCTCAAACATCAATTCTCCGTTCCGCGATGCAGTATAAGATGTTTTATATAAAGTTTGGGATTAAACTTTAGGTATGTTCTGAATTTATCAGGCAACGCGATCTTCAAAAGTTTGGCGTAAAACGCAGTATATTTTCAGTTCTTCATTTTGAATCAAATTCTTGTTTGGTAAAAAAAAACTGTATTGAATAATTGAATTTTTCGTACATTTTTCAATTTATAAGAGTTGAATGATATGAGATAATTTGATTATCATATCATTAAAAATTTTTTACTTCAAATAAATTTTATCACAAAAAACAGAACTATTTAAGGCTATTTTGTATGTGTGTGTTACACTTTAATATTTTTGTTGCACTTTTTACCATTTGCAACAAAATTATACGTAACTTTTCGTGACTTGCATAAATTGCAAAAGATTATAAGTCTAAGAAAGATAACAAAAAATGACGAAAGAAATTCAGGATACCGGTATGTCATCGTGTTATTTTATGATAGCAATTTCGTCTATCTCCAATTACTTTCTATCTGGCGCGATAAACTCAGGCTCTCATATTTTGTAAGAATATATGTTTATAAGCGGTAGAAAAATGAAAACAACCTGATTTTGGACATTAATTTTTCCGATTTAGCAAAATTGCGGAGTTAAAGTTATTCCGCAGTTATAAAACGTAAATTTAAACATTGACGCAAAATCTCGATATTGAACATAATCACAATTTTTGTTTTGTATGGATTTATTTTTATAAAAATTTAAAAAATGGATGTAATAATAAAAGTTTTTATAATAAAACATTTATTAAAAAGAAAAAAATATATATATCTATATATACATATAATATTTCTGTTATAGTTTTATATATATAATATTATATATATAAACGCATATACGTTTAATAAAACTGTGTATTTTTTATAAAATAAAACAAATTAAAGAATGTTGATGATATTTGTGTACATGTAGCTACAATGTTTAACAATTTTTCGAGAAGCTTATGTCCAGCTGCTTTTAACAGCGGTTATTTCTAACATTGCTAAAAACCGAGATATTCGCGAAACATTTCATCGTATTTCCAGAACAGGAGTTATCTCCATTTTCAAGTAGCTTGCAGTCACCGCAATAAGACCACGTTTGAGTTTTCAAGGAGATAAATTCAGAAAGTGTAGGAGTATAAAGTAATCCTTTTACGTACAAGAAAGAGAGAGACTTTGACGAGCGAAGCATGGAAACACGCGATATAGATTCAAATTCTTTTCCTGTATATCTTTAATATAACAAAAAAGATTAACAGTTTAACGCAATATTTAATTTCATTATTTTCATTTAGAGAACATAACTGAGAATGTTAGTGTATAAAAGTAATAAATGTTTTCACAAAAATACTAAATTTTTTATATAATTTATATAATTCTTATATATAAAGTATGCTACAGAATTTGAGAATTGTTAAATAAAGAGAAAATTTAATAATTAATAAATCTAGAATTATATTTACGCAAAAAAAATTTACTGCAAAAATCTGTAACGTCTTTGGCATATGTTAATACTGATAAAAAATTATATTTAGATTAAATAAAAAGTTTAGTTTCAAGTTTTCTTTGAAATGCTGCCGAACTTTAAATTCTACGTAGAAACAATTTTAGAAAAGACCAAGGCCAATAGCAAGTAGTCGACGGACACAATATAGTCAGACACGTCCCGTACATTTTTGCTATTTTTACTCACACTTATTGTTAGTTTCAAAATGTTCACCGTATCTTCCAGCATTTGCTTATTACATCCTGTAGTAAACTGCGGAATCACTCGACGTAATCGTACGATTAAATAACACTTGTACCACTGACATTTATTGTATTAAATTTCTCGCGCGGTTTCTCTCGATTGAATCTGCGAGACCGGTCGATCTCGCGATCGCTTACTTCCGCCCATTTCTTTTCCATATTATCCGCTTGTCGTGAAACTTTTTTTTCCCCTCGGAGGCTCTTCTACCTTTTCCGGTGCGATTTTAAAATTTTCCCTCCTCCCCTCCCCCCCCACGAAAATTCAGAACACGTATCGCTGCACTCGCGAGAAATTCGCATCGGCAAATTTGAAAATCACGCTCGCTCGTCACGTCGTGCGACGCGTCGACGAGAAAGAGGAAGAAGGAAGAAGAGAAAACGAGGAAGAAAGAAAGACAGAGCCGGGGAAGTCCCCAGGGACGATCGAGAGGAGCGAGACAGAATCGTCCCGGACGCGTCGCGAGTGACGAGCGCACTGAGGATCCGGGCGTCCCGTGCGACTGCAGTCGCATGCGCGATGCAGGACGCAGGCATATCACCGGCTCCGGCATTGTCCCGCTCTGTCCCGTGGATCTTACGACAGTTACGAGAAACGCATTTGACAGATAAATAAATTTAGATAACAGCTGGAAGGCCCACAGGCTACAAGCTTCGTGGTTCGAGAATGACGCGTTTTCTTATGTCGTATCAAATGGGTACAAACTGTCAATAATATTGACAGTTTTAGTAAAGAATTTCTTTCTTTTCTGTATTATATATCCTTCGCATATTAAATAAATATTGAAAAGTAAATTGTGTACAAAAATAAATTATGTAGAATGTTTTTTCCTAAAGTCTGCTTATCACAGAAAAAGGGATAGAGAGTTTTCACAAAAATGAAATAAATATTTCTAGAAATAAGATATGCAAATTATTTCACAGAAAAGTTTCGTGACAAATATCTTATTCTTATCTTTGATATTCTTTACGGTCTCTTATTCGTATAATGAAATATTTACTGGTAGAAATTACAATTATACCAACTATAATTATTATATAAAAATCTTTCTTACGTATACCTTATGCTTTTTACAATTTGTAATTATTAATTTGTATTTATTTTACATATCTCGTATCGATGCGATTAATGGAATATTAGAAAAAAAAGATAGTCATATAAAAAAATACCGTTTTTAGTAAAAATTTAAAATATTTCTAAAATAATAAAAATCTATCTATATTTTTCTGCATTTGATGTTCGAAATATGAACTAGCGATACTGTGCACTTGCCGGCAAACTTCGTTTGTATATACACGTCGAGATGGTAACATTATTTTCATATTTCGCAGCTGCGTCTCACCGATAAAAGAACGTAACAAAGTTTGCGACTCGTCCGAAGACCACGACGAGGAACGAGGAAGATTCGACTCGGGTCAGTCGAACTGTTTGCGAACTGCTCCGGAGCGATAAGGGTCATTGATATGGAAAATTATTCTGAACGTATAGTATTCTTCAACTCGCACGCGTGTGTTTCCATTGGGGAATAGCATTATTATATGTATATCTTCACTTTTAAGAATAAATTACTATATTAATGTATAATTAATTTTTAAAATTTTCACACATCAAACAAACTATTTTTAAAATATTTTTAGTAAATAAATAGGCAAAATGTATAATAATTAAATTGAGTCACGTTTAATTAGTGTTTTATAAACATTTAATTATACAAATATTTGTTTGCTAGTATATCAAATTTTCCTCATTTTTTAAAGCATTTCTTTCAACGTATTTCTTTTCTCGAAATAATTAAATTCCAACTACATTTGCCTTCTGTAGGATTTAGGATTAAATTATTATCCGCATATATATGAGATAAATATTAATATCTGGGCATTAAAAAAATGTGACCATTAATTACGAGAAATATGAAGTAAATTTGACGTTGCGGGAAATACTTGAACAAGATTTAAATCGAAATGCCAGAAACGAAAAAAAAAAAAAAAAAAAAAAAACTTTTAATTAATCTACGTTTAGAATGTAAATAACAAATGCATATTCGCGCGTTTGCATTTTCCAATTTTCAATTATATATTTCGGAGATCGTTGGACAGAGAGATATTCAAATCGTCTAGTTTTTCACCGGATTTCAATCCTATATATTTAAACGTGCAGGCATTCATACCGTGAATACCGAGATATCCGCAATAAAACATTCACGATTCTCTGTATGACCATGTCTCGATGAGAGGAATAGAGTTGCCTGAATTTTTATTGGATTGTGCTTAATTCAAAATTTCGGCGAATCCGCCTACACTGAATATTTCGTGCAAATCGTAGTTCCTGTATATTTCTACATATTCAAAAAATGATATTAACCGATAACTCCGTACGATTACCGCCTACGACGCATTCATTCATCACGTCTACCAGTTATTACACACAAACGATTACAATTCGTATTACACAGATAAGCGTTTAAAACAGCATTGTAAGATGTATACATAAATTACACATGTGTACATATGACATATTGCGATTAATTGGAAGCAACTCTTGTTCTTTACACATTAATTATTATCTTTTCCTTCCCTTTGTGTATGCCTATATTTATTATAAAATTATTGTGCGAGGAAGCAATTAAGCAAACAAAATGATAAAATTTTTGTACTAATATAAAAAATATTAAAATTAAAATTTTTTATATTTTGTATACATTAATTTTAAATATGTTTAGCGTACATGACTAAAATTTATTATTTCGAAAGTTTGTAGATTCTCAGTTTATTATAAATTCGGATCTCATCAAAATCCGAGTTGGACTTCATTATATTGCTCGAGCCACGTGCAGATGACCCTCTTAAGCTATATTCATACATTTGCGATTGCAGCGATGGCAGAATTTACAGATTGGCGCACGCGGATCTCTGCGAGAGAGAGGGGCGATATATTTGGGAACTAACAAACAAAACTTCATATGTGATCGAATATATTGCGATTTGCTCGGTCAAAGTTCATATAAGTAAAGGTCGCCGGTATGCACCAGCAACATTGGTGCAGCGGAAACGGAATCCATCATAGATAGGTATACCCCGAGGGAAACGTCGATCGAGCTTCCTGAACCAAGATTGCGAGAGGACGGTTATTTCATAATTGAAGATACAGTTAAACTTCGGAATAAATGCCGGAAATATAAAATAAAATCATTTAATTTTATTTTATACAATAAGTTTTAATATAAGTAAGAAAAGGTTTAGTTTTCTCTTTCTCGAATTAAAAAAAAAATAAATAATAATAATAATTCTGAAAAATGTCAAACTAATATTTTTTTTTAGTAATATTATTTTGATATATGTAAATAAATTTTTTACGATTTATTATTTTTAAGAGGACGGTATATATAACTTTAAATGCAAAGAGAGATTTGATATCATTTTTCCTCGACTCTCAAATATCATATCTCTTGTTAAACCACCATCTCACTTATTTGCGCATCTCCTCGCTTATGAAAAATCAAGTTTGCCGAGAAAAACTTGGACGAAAACTTTTCATCCACGCACGGAAACAAGCACTAAGATGTCTAGAAAATTTCTGATAGACGTACTGCGCACGACAGTAATAAGTCCAGAGTTTTGCGGACTTGCGGTCCTTAAATATCGGCCCAGGTCGAGTGTCAATTAGAACTTCTAGGATTGTCGGCACAGAGTGCAGCTTGAGCAAACGTCGAGCACAAAATGTGGTCTTAACTCGCGCGGTATTCTGTTAATATTTATGTTGCACACTTGTATGTAGGTCGCGGTGTCTAACATCATTTGATCAAATGACCAAAAACAGAAAAAAGAAATAGCGAAGAGAGAGAGAGAGAGAGAGAGAGTCGAGACATTTTGACAGAAAAAATGGGCTTAGGAGGTAAAAAATAAAAAAAATTTATGCGCTTGGATATGTGTAAAAAAAATTTATGCGGTTGGATATGTGTAAAAAAAAATTTGCGATGCTACGTCACGACGATAATATCATATATAATACCAACAAGTATTTCATGGTTACACGTGAAATTATCCTTGACCGGGGTGTATAATTATGAGCGTATAATTTGATGCTCATGATTAAACGCGATATTTATAATAATGCTGCAGTTATTTCTTATCTTCAATTTGTCTCGTATATTAAATAAAACGTTACATTAAATCAAACATGTTAAACAATGGTAATACTAAATATTATTAGTAGTTAAAAGCTTTTTAAGTTAAAAAAATCCCAAATATGTATTTCAACCTTGCAAATAATAATTAACAAGATTACTTGTATTAAAAATTTTTAACCCTTCTTACCGTTTAATTATAAAATAATAATTAATTGTATTTCGTTATTTTTATATCGGAATAATATACTTTCTATTAAAAATAGATGCAATTAAATACTTTGCGTAATATAATAGTTGATTATTCATTGTATATTTAGCAAAATCTATTTGAAGAACATATACCCTGTGTTTCTTCACGTAATTATGCTTTGACCTTTTGTCATTTTCCGCGTACCACGTGCATCGAAGTCTAGTGCACAAGAAAAGCACCGCAGTTATGTACGTAATTCCGTTAATTACATGGTCGTAACAATTATGATCATTGGCTGACTGGTATTTCCGCCATGAAATTGCAAGCAATCTTTGAAGAACTTCTACCTTTGAACGAGATGCATTTGACATCTTAAATTAATTAATGAAATATTTTATACATCTTAAATTAATTATTATTAAAGATAATAATTATAATTTATATTGTTATTATAAAGATTGCTGTATATAAATCTGGAAAAATATTTTCACATTATTTACCTCTTTTAAGTTACCGACGGAAAAATGTGGTCATAGTTTCTTAGAATAAAAAAAAATAAAAATAGTTAACGTTTAAAAAAGGAAGAGTTAAATATCTTTTATTATAGCATTCTTTTGTAAATTTATAAAAATAAAAGTTTATATTATATCAAATAAATGTATGAAAATGCAATGAACGTGAAAACTTTATATATTTTTTGCTGCCTTCTACTACTCACAGTTTAATTAAAATCTATTTATTCATATAATGTCTGCTTTATATCATTATAATTTTGTGTTATTTTGCGTTATTTTGCTCAAATAATATTTTTAAATTACATGCAAACCCGAGAAATAAACGACCGCATAAAAATCAATAGTTTCCATTTTAATTTCCATTTACTTTCCGGAACATATTACGGGAAATATCCCGGAAGGAAAGCTTATACTTTGACACGCCCGAATAGATTTCCGCTTCTCGAAAAGAGAAGGTTGGAAATAAATGGTGAAATATACTGGAAGTCGAAATGTCATGGTTCAACGAAAAGATTCACAATGGTCAGTAGTTTCCCGGAGGCGACAAGACAAACGGCTCCGTTCTGTCTGACGGCAGAAATCCGGATAGCCCAAAATCGTGTTCATTTGTATTTGTGTGATCAAAGTCACTTGCTAAATTATATAATATTCGCGTCCGTTACACAAATGTTGCAATTGTACGTAAAATCTCGCCCGAAGCAGCTACTCCATGCTGTGTATGTCTGCATTTCGAGCAAAAATACGCACGACATAGATGAGCAGATTATCGAAATAAAACTTTTTTGGAACGAATTTGTTCCAGTTTTCCATACAAAAGTTTTCAAAATGTATTTTGCTAGATGCGCAGTAAAGAAAATTAGATTACGAGAAATTGTTTGGAGAATTTTAAAACTGCAAATCCGACTTTCTGCGACTATCTTTATGCACGGTCAACTCATCAAAAATTTTTTTCACCTAGAATTTACAGAGCGTATCGTAAGTAAATTGTTGTTTCTTTCATTTACATTTCATTTTCGATAAATTTGGAAATTTGCAGCCGAGATTATTTCTTATTGTATAATTTTTTAATTTTTAACATTGAATGTTTTATGTTAGCAATTTCAAGTTTCAATAAAATTTAATTGATATTTTCTTGTTGCAGTAAAGTTCGTGTGACATCAATTTGTATCTATCTTTTAAACACGTCTAATGAAAAATATCGACAGAAATATCGACGACGCACAGGAAAAGTTTTTATTTCGGTTAGATGTCAACATTATTTTCCTAAAAATACTATATTGCTTGCAATTCATTCGCGACAAACAAAAGATTCAGAACCCGTATCCTCGATTGTTTGCACTTGTTACATATACATGAGATAATATTATTTTTATATCTTCTCGTACGCCCTGAAAAATTGGAACGATAGCAAATGTTATGATACGAATGAGTCTAAAATGATTAACGAGAAAAATATGAGTCTGATAATTAATCGACGAAAAAGCGGACGCGTATTTTTATTTGCATCTCGTATAATAAGATACGAACGATGTTTGACAAAAAATTTATACGCATTTAAAAATATATTCGTAATGTTAAGAAAAACGGTGTAAGAGAAAATATTCGTTAGAAACTTTGAACGAAAGATTTACAATCTCCTCCCCTAATCCGCATTCTCTCCTCACGTCTTTCATATCCGGTTTATTTGCACTCTTACTCCGACCTAGATACTCATGTTTCCGTCGTTATAAAAATTTTCAAAATTTGTCAAATAGACGCCAAAGCTAAACTTTCAATCCCGAATATGCATGCGAATGTAGGTATTGTCGCCGCTCGTGTGTCGCAACGCGACATTATTCGCGTGTATTACATAAAATGTAAAGTTCAACCGTACTTTTTCGTGCTTCGAGAAGTCCACAGTTCTACGAATTGTACATATAAACCGAAGAGGACGATTGAAAGTGTCGTGTCGAAAATAACATGACCGCAGTGGTTACCGCAGTAAATGACGCGTTCGTACCTTAAGCAACTCCTCTCTCTAATGACGTATATATATATATATATATATATATATATGCCAATTTGTATTCCGTAGTCGCATTACAAGATAAGATCGGAATGTAAGAGTTTCAAAAGTCCTTTTTCTCAATAACCCATTCTCACACTCAATTGTAAATCGATGACTGCGGATGATTGTTATAATCCTCCCTTTTATACTATCTCGCATGCGCGGATGATGGAACTTTACAGGTGTATTGTAATTGTACTTGGTATTACGCAAAGTACTTAATATGTATCCAAATATTATCTTGTTAAACATATCTCTAATATAATTCAATTTATATTATCGTTAAACATATCTCAAACATTTTGACAAGATATTTTAACATACAGAGAAATTTTGGATAAATAAACTTTATATTATTTATGGACTATTTGAGAAATTAAAATCTTAGATTAAAAATTTCCAAATAAATTTTTTACTAATAAAAATATTATATAAATAAATAAATTTATTACTAATTAATATGAATAAATTAATTTATTATTCGAAATAAATCAAAGTACTAATTTCTAAATTTGCTATTGAAAATTAGAGATATTTTCAAATTAAAAGTTCTAAATATAAAAACAAATAAAAAATTGAATTTTATATTATTGATTCTATTTGTAAGTCCATAATTCTAAATTAATGTAATCTCTTTCTCTCTTTAAATTTAATTTATGTAAAATTAAAAGTATCTACATTTAAATAAACTTGAAAATTGAAAGTAATTATCGTGATAATAAAACTTTTCTGAGAGAGAAAATAAAACAACTAAAAAATGTAGATGCTTTGCATTAACAAGAATGATAATGAAAGACAGAAGCTTTTAAAGTAGGTAGTGGAATACGGAAGGGCGTGAAGAGAAAAAAAAATAGAAGAAATGTAAGATAAAACGATGAAGATAATGGGAAAAAGACATTTGTGGCAGATATAAAAATTCAAGCTTTTGGAACACCAATGCAAACTTAAACATTTTCCCTATTGTAATATATTTTACAAACTTATAATTTGTGTTCACATAAAAATATAAATGTATCATAAATTCACCCATACAATATCAGATTTTCCGTAGCTCTCTTAGCAGGAGTAAGTATTTAAAAAATAAAACCTCGTGTTATTGGATCGTCATTGAGATGCTCGTCGGTTGTTCAACAATTCAACAAAGTTATGTATGCCCTAGCACATACATATTTTCCAGCTATATCTCCTTCTTGGCGACAAAGTACCAATTTAGAAAACGGCCATTAAACCGGTCGTGAAAAAAACGCGGGTGCAGTCCAACAAAAAATAAAAGACAAAAAGAAGCTATGGTTAATTGTGTCTCGTGTTCGATCGACCACTCGCTCAATTGATTAATTGATATTGGGAAGTGAACACTTGTTCGAAAGATATCTCGTGCGAGGGAACGAGACGTCAGAAACTCACGTGTTCTTTCCGTAAAGTCGGCCACTCGGAAGAACTGCACTCAGAAAAGTCTTCCGTCTGTGTCGATTCTTTCAGATGATTGTAATGACTCGAAGCTTTAGAAAAGCTTGTGAGAAAAATTATAGTGATCAAAGAGATAGTTTCGAACTTGTCAGTGATGTAACAGTCAGAATGATACGTATTTTCTCGTAAATAGTGTAAGTGCACACAAATATATGTAATAAAATTATATAAAATCGATATAATTATATTCACAGCATTTATGAAAATTCGTGAAACACTATTATCACGTAATAATAATAGTAATATGCGTGATAATAAGAATACAATATATTTTACGATGACATTTTATTTAGATAGAAAATATTTCTTCAGCTGCCTGACAGCGTAATTCAATGCTTTCGGCAAGCATTTAAGCTCGATTTTAAAGTCAAAGCAAGATCGAATATTTCTTTTGCAGAGGATTTCCATCTCGTGCGATCTTTTTATCTACGTGAAATCTACGTTTACATGTCAACGTTAGTATATGATGCTACGATATAATTAAAATTGTACATACATTTTATCTCTATTAGATCTCGGTACTTTTTTGCGTTGAACGTATAAAATATTTAACACTAAGAATGTTTCCTCTATAATATTTAAACTTTACCTATTGTTTTATTTATTGCATCATTAATTATAATTTTACTTTAGCAGCGTAAGTTTCAGCTAGCAAGAAATAAAATTTGAATTTGTTACAAGTTATATAATTATAAAAAGCAAAAATAAATATACGACGTAATATTGTAATAGAGTTGAAGACCAACATAAATTGATCTAACTATATTGTCAAATATTACAAAAATAGCAGAATATTTCAAGATTGAGAAATTCTCAAAATGTTATATAATATATTAAATGGAGACATTATAAAAAAACATAATTTAAAATTAAGGAAATATAATTACGAAAATTTAAAGCTCTGTTATTTTAAAAAAATAACTGCAAAATACGCAGATAATATAAAAACATGTCTGCAAATTATATCGCTGATAAAGTGCCTTCTCATATCTCTTATTATTTAGAAAATTTTTTAAACTAGCAGCGAAGATATGTAAAATTAAAATAACGAGAGTAGAGTATAAAACTTATGTTTCATTTACAATGTGCCCTCGTATATCTAGTTTTCATAATGCATAAAAAGTATAATTTTATGCACCCTCATACAGAATGTGTGTGCACGTGTATATGTATCATAATGCATACCGCCTAAGGTTGAGTATAAATAGGATATTCAGGAAGGTGCCAACGCGGAAGAAGCCCGAAAAAGACGATTATGACCCAAGACAGTTTACAGAGGCGAACGGTAAAAGGCAATAATAAGATTTGCGGTAAGTCCCATCATCTGCGCATCAAACTTTCAGCAAATATTTGAAGGGTACATACATAAAATATACTTCCGTTATCCTTTAATATGGCGCTTGAGCCTCATTTTCTTCCGTCTAACTTACTTACATTGCAATTTATTATATTTACGAAGCTCGGAGCATCTTGAGTAATGCACATAATAAAGTAGTGTTTAAAAAATTTATGTAGATAAATATTTTTCAAGATTTAATTATGTAGCATGAAAACAAAGTATAAATAAAATTACGATGTATCATGCTAAATGGATGCGCGCTCAATATTTTGATACTTCAAATGTATATTTTAATTGACATATGGAATGGGAGACAATTATAAATATGTTTATCATAAATTTGTATTCTTTTTTTTTCGAAATGACGTAATTGATTCCGAGTATAAGAAAGTACGGGAAGCGACGCATATTTTGGATGTGATAAATAATAAGAAAAATTTCAGAAAAAAAGAAGTAAGAGATGTCCCGACGACGTACCCGCGTCGGGTACAAATTGAAACGCTCTTTCATCTCGGAATCGCATATTTGAATAGGTCGGAGAGCTATGATACGTTCGTTTATCTTTATGAAAATGAAGTGATAGCAGTTTCATTTTAGCTGCTTGCCATGCAAAAAAACTATTTGCAAGCGGCGCAAAAAATTAATATTGATATGCAAGATAATATATCGCGCGATTGCGATTGTGTGTGACTGTATTATTTTTTTCGATTATTTCACAAGATAAAAGTGAACTCTTGTTAAAGCGCAAACAATTTTCCAGAAAATCGAGTTAAGCAATTTACATTTTTTTTACATTTATCATCTTATATCAAATCGGGTTTTATTTTATAAAATAATAATTTAAATCTTAAATATGAATGTATTAAAATAATCATTTAAATTTTAAATATAAAATAATAATAAATAATAATAAATTTTACTTAACATTTATAAAATTAAAAGAGAAAAGTGTATTTTTAATCCCGTATAAAACAAGTTCTGATATATATCCTATAATCTAATATTATATTATATGTATTTGTAAATGCTAGAAGGATACATCAAGGTTTACATATCATTGAGAATATCGAAACTGCCAAAGGCTTCGAGCACAGTAAGTTTCACCTACGCTAAAGCAGAGAGGAACGCACAATTGTACGACTGTTCGATCTTCTTTTATGTCAGACTAAAAGATGAAGAAAGTATACGCATGTCTCGTATTTTTCGAGAAGAAGGAAAGAGAAAGAAACGGGAACAAGCGGAAAAAAAGTTGTAGACATCGAGAGAATTGAAAATAACGAAACAGCTATTTTTAATTCCCGAATAACATCCGCAGAAAAAATCCCGTGGGAGTTAATGTTGTTTCATCTCCCGTGGTTGATCTTCGATCTATCTCATCAGAGACTACCGTTGCCAGGCTACTTTGAATGATCACGCGATGATCGATGACTCTCTCCCCTCCTTTTGCCACCCACGGAACACGATTTAACGGTTTGTAGAAATGGGATGACATAAACGACCCTGGGGAGGATCAAGCTTATCCACCCGCACTAAACGCGAATCTACCGCGAATGCTTACCTCAAGTACGTAGAAATCTTTCGCCGACCAGGCCGGAGAATCTCTATCGATTATAAATTTGCCCGGGTTCAAATCATATTTTTATTACTCTACGCATTACGGAATAAATTTCGAATTATTTTTACATTTCATACACACGTGAGTGGAAATTGTAACATGATAATTATACAATCAAATTATTCTTCAGCAGGCAATTTTAAAGATCTTAAAATTTCAAGTTCTTTTTAGACGTTGGACTAATTATTGAAAATATTGAAATATAATATTGATAAATTTGTAAAATAAAATAACTATATTAGAATCAAATATAGAAAAGATAGGCTTTTTACATTTAGGGAAACAGCAATTGTAATCCTTTATCTTTACAATTATATTTTTAATAAAACAAATATAATTTCAAAAAGAGCTACGGAAAGCAAAAGAGACTTGTTTTGCCTGCACAATTTTCTAAACAGAGCAATGTTATCCACCATATTACACATCCTCTCGGCTGTTTTACCATTTTTGTCCCCGGTCGCGTTTCACAAGTCGCGCTTTTTCTCGCTCTAACACACTTTTTGTCCTTGCAACATGTAAATCTCTGAGTAGACTGATTTAATTACCTTTATAGATTTAATTACCTCATACGCGAGACACACGTCGCATAGAGAGATGATGCGCGCGCACGCAAGCGATGCAAAATGCACAAAGGTTCGGATTGATGATGCATTTGCGAAGTGCCGGATGTAGTTTGGTCATTGACGCAAATATTGACATTCTAGCGATGTTTCGCGGCGTCCGTCCGCACAATCCGGTTATCACGAGTGCAATCAGACGAATGAATCGAATTGCGCGATCCGGCGCCAGACCTCCCTTCGTTCGCGGTCGCTCGAAACGCATCCCGAGCGATTCATGCATTGTTATATGAACGACGCGCACGCACGACGGCCGCTTAGGCCCGCATCGTCGAGATTGAAAAGTGTCGATTCAATAGTGCCGCTGATTGAAAAAAAAAAAAAAAAAAAAGAAAAGAAAAGAGATAAACACACGCACACGTATCTACATACATTCGCTTGCGCGCACGCGTAGGACCACATACGCGGAAAGAGAAACCGAGATCTATTTTAAATATACATATCCCAGATGAAACACACGTGTTGAAATTACGCGCGGTGGACGAAAGTATCACGCTCACGCTCGCACTTTAATTAATTAAATCTGATTTCGATACGGGAATCAACGTACCGCTTTTATGTCAAAATATTGCATTAATTAAATACCGGTATGGTTTCAACGGTAATACCACTATATGAGAAAATCGTTTTCGAATTTCATATTGACAGAAATTTTATATAATAGCGCGCGTAAGATTGCATTCGATATTATCGATTAATCATTAAATATAAATAAAGTATAGAAAGTGATACGTACGGGGAAAAAAAATTAATTGAAAAATATTATTACATAAAGTATCTCATTTATATCAAATACACTTTTGGTATGAAAGTTAACATTTTTGAACGTAATTTTAAGAGAAATTATGATATTTCTCACGGATGTTTTATGACTACTTTAACATTCAAGTTATTGCATTAATATATTCAGTCTGAAGTATTATTCATAATAGAAGATGAATGTAAGCGCATGAAAGATGAAAAGAGATTTATTTCGTTCAAAGCAAATGATTTCAAACGGCAAAAATAGCGCATAATAAAATTCCAAGAAAAGCAATGCGATTTAAAAACGAATGCTTTCTGATCTAATTAAAAAAAAAAAGATCATCAGGTTTTCATCTTTATTTAATAAAATTATTTGTGAACGCGTATGATTACTTAAGGAAGAACTGGACGGATCAGCTTCGTGAAAAGTTTATAAATTTAATAAATGTCGAGAATCATGAATTTAATCTCTCTCGATATATCTTGATATAATCAAAAAAATCTAAATATTATTAAATATTATTTTATATCAAATTAACTCTTGTTTTTTGTTTTTTATAATAACTCTATCACAATTTTAATTGTAATGAGCAAAAATTTATAAAAATAAAAATTTTAATTCTAGAAGATAAATCTTTGAGTCACAAATTAATTATTAATTTTGTATTTTGAAATGCTAAAACACAACGTCGAATTCAAGAATCTTAAATAAACGATTCATTAACTTTTGACGTAGCTGATCCGTCCAGTTCCTCTTTAAATGCGCATTTGCTCGCGAGATCTAAAGCCCCTTCCGGCAGTCGTTGTGAGGAGACGATTATCTTACCTCTTAAAATCCGCTTTGCATCTCATTTTCGCATAAAAGCCCGGCGCGCGTACCGACCAAATCTCATTCGCATAATCATCTTACACCAAAATTACGAGTCTTCAAGCTAGTTTCGTGCGTAATATGTTTACCGTAGTCGCGTTAGTCTCATCACGTATTACCACGACGTTGTTTACGCAGCAGGGTCTCCTTCACGAAGAAACACACAGCGCGATGTAACTTCAATTGTCACAACTATTTCACAATTAATCGCGACGAGACGCGCGATTGTACTCTCTTCACGTCTTTCGCTTCCGATGGAAAAACGCTTTACAGGATACTTGTGCTGAATAAAGTGCAAACGACAAGTGCAAAAAAATTGGATTGCACGCATCGACTGCTGGGAACATATTGCGAGCAAACAAGCTGTGCCGGAAGAAGGTTTTCAGAAAAATTGTATACCAATAATTGACACATCGTTGACTCTTGAAATTTCTATTTGTGGAATTTTTTCTCTCTAGACGTAGTACTTAAATATCAAGATAAAAATAATCTAAAATATATATATATTTTTTTTTTTGCGAGAAATAAGCGTAATTATGCGTAGAAAAAATGTAAAAATTGATAAATGTTACGACTCATGTATTAAGTGTTATTCAATGATAATATGACATTTCGAAAGCTATTTTCTAAAATGCATATTTGTCGGAAAGCACACACACATACGCACGATCTGCAAGAATGCGTTGCTGATCTATTCTCTTTTTCTACGTTTTATAGACATACTCGTGCGCGACCGGACGCACGCAAAATTCAACACGCGCGGTCGGTGTTGACTCTAATAAGCCCCATTTATATTCAGTAGACGCGTGGCTGCTCTAACCCTGCCTCCTACGCCCTGCAACCCTCTTTTTTGTTCGTTTCCATCGCGAGCGAGCAAGAAAATTCATCTCTTTGAAGGTCTCTCGACCGACAATCGCTTCTGGTACAAACCGGCTTAATTGCGGACTGTTGCAACTCGGCACAGAAACTACCACTCGTATAATCTATTTGCCGGTAAAAAAGGGGTCATTAAATCGCGAATGTATGATGGATAATCTCCGGTCGGGGTTTTCAGACGAGATGCATCAATGATTCTCAAGTGTATTCTAATTTTGTGGTCAAGTTAATTTCACGGTCGTATGTGTCACATTATTTGAAATACTGAAATTATGATATAAAACTTAAAAAAAATTTTTATTTTCTCTTATAATAAATAAAATATTCTTTTAATAAAAATAAATTGTATGTATGTGAGACTTGTAATGATTGCTATAATATAAGAATTATATAAAAAAAAGAAAAGTGGAAGGAAGAGAGAAGTTTTAATTTCTATAGATATTGTTCAAGTAGTATAACAATTGTTTCGCAGATGGCATTGCAATGAGCAAAATTAATTCAATGCTATTTGCTTGAATTATAGCGTATTTTCTTGTTCCTCTGAGAAATGTACTCCTGCTGCTGCATTTATATATAATTTACTGCGCGAAATTTATTACCTCAAAAAAGATGAAGTCCACAAATTAATGAGCGTTACTGGCTCATTAAGATTTTGTCTGGGTGTAAAATTACTAAAACCAATGTTTAAAAACATTGCTGACTAATATTTAAGATCTTGATATAATATATATGATTTTTGTTTTCTATTGTACTCGATTGTACTAACTCGCATTTTCAACTACAAATATTTACGTTTTCGTTATTATTAGAAAAATAAGACTAAGCTTTTATGTCATAATGTGCAAAAAAAAAACGCCGATAATTAACGCTTTATCACGATTGTCATTAAACGTTAATTATGTATGCGTCACATAACGTAATAAGCATTTACAAGTCTTCAAACAATCACCTTTGAAAACAATAAACTTGCATATCAACAATATGCAATTATCGAATATGATCTGTATAATTTATTGTCATTTACATATTAATTCAATGATTGATAAGATTAATACGTTGCATACGGTAATCCTATTACTAGCGTATATCACTGGACAAAAGCTGCTGATCACTGAAAAACAATACGGTATTTCGATCAGTGCCGAGTCACGTGTTAATCATCAGCTTGGTT
Organism: Anoplolepis gracilipes; assembly: GCF_047496725.1. NCBI lineage: Eukaryota > Metazoa > Arthropoda > Insecta > Hymenoptera > Formicidae > Anoplolepis > Anoplolepis gracilipes. Next base: position 3,698,305 of record NC_132981.1, read on the forward strand.
TACTAATTGCAGCCGCGAACTCGCTTGTAAATTCAATAACATTCGCGCTAAATTGAAAACGCAAACTGGATTAATATATTATTAGTTCATCATTCGGCATGTAAATTGTGTTATTAAAGATTCTTTATTTTATTGCAAAATTTTTATCGCGTTATGTTAATTTTCCCAAGCTCATACGACCATGATATATCGAGCACTTCGCTAATTACGTATTAGAGATATGCGGTCCAAGAGCTCGAGGCCAGTCGTTGAATGATAATTATTCTGATATCATTGAACAATAATGCTTCAAGCACAATGCGCGTGTTATGTTCGAGTTTTCCGTGATGAAAGCGCGGTTTACTAACGCAAAAATCGCGTGTTCGTGACGGAAATATCTAGCAATTACGACGATTGCAAGCAGATTTGAATCAATTTTCGAAATTGATGCGCTTCTCTAGTGTTGCCGACTGTATCAAATAATTTGAGAATAGACTGATAAATTTTTATCATCGATATTGACTGTGAAGTATCATATAGAATTTTGAAAAAGAAACAATTTTTATTAAAATTTCATTCAATTATTTTTTATAAATTTTGAAAAAAAAGCGTTTGACTGGGCGAATGTCTGCAATAATTTACAGGTGTGTTTTTTTCGAAATTTATAGAAATTAAGAGATAATTGAATTAAGTTTTAGTAAAGATTGTTTCTTTTTCAATGTTTTATTCAACGATATATATTCCTATTTGAAATTTCAAAACTGACCCCAGCTACTTTCGGTTTATCCCGAAAAATGGAACCATTATCAATGATTACTTTGAGTGCTCTTTAGTGAAAATTTTTTTCCTAACTTCCTGTAACGTTTCATTTATACACTCTGTATATGAGATTAGAATTATCAAAATTTTATCGAAAATAATAATAAAGCCATCTAAGCATCTCTTCAAAATATCATAATCAATTAATTTAGAATTTCATTATAAAAAATATATTTAAATCGATCAGTTTCTCTATCTATGAATTACGCGATGTTATTAAGCGTGCTACATGATTCAAGATGATTAAGTCATTTTGTAGTTAACTAGATCGATTATGATACGCGTTCATTCATAACGCGATTATTACGTGTAGATGTAATGCATTAAAATAACACCTGATATAATCTTCAAATATAAAAATAATATTCCATTCATAATTAACATAGTAAACATTAAAATAATGTCTGATATAAAGATACGCGGAAAGCAAAACGAATCACTTTTGTGATCAGCATATTTGTATGCATGCAACTCTATTGTAAATTACAAACACTAATTATACAAATGTGTTAGCTGTGCGCATTTAACCTTTGTAGGAAAATATATGAGAGAGATAATAAAAATTAAATGTAAAATGTACATTTCACATGCAATACTTTAGAGATTTATAGTGTTAATGTTAAGTGGCGATATAAAATTGAATGTCAAATATCGCTAGATAGCACTTACAGAAATGTCTGCAGCGCACGCAATAAACATTGTATCAACAATCGAAGCAATTGTTTGTACAATATTCAAATCGCTTTTCTGTATTAGTTTTATGCTATATAAAATTAAGCAAAAAATAGTTGACGCATCTCATATCTTTCCGCGATTATAAACTTCAACATAAATATGTTAAAACCTCATAATATTATTCTTATTAAAACCGCATAAGTATATTAGAAGAAGCTTTAAAACAACTTTATATTTGAACTTATATAGCGATGCAATAATAATAAAACATTAGACTAAAAATCTAAATTCAGAAAAATTATGAAACTTGAATTTTTATATATTTAAATAGCGATAAAGAACATTATAATATAAAAGAAATCGAACCTGTCACTGCCAATTAATAAAATTTTGAAATTTCGCCGATATTATGTAAAATGTAAAAAAAATCTTTTGCGTGATTCATGCATAATTTTTCTATAAAATATTTCAATATTTTGTCGATATTCAGAGCAGATACGCTTAACCCTTTTGTCTGCTTGAAAATGCGTACAGACATAAATTTGCGTGCCTGTCACGTTTGTAAAGTATACGTGCAAAGGAGCGATCACAAATATCGTGTACAGCATAAAGAATGGTAAATGGCTCAGTGAAAGGTGAAAATTGTCACATAAAACAACTAAACGCGCGACAGCCGATGACGCAAATTCCACGTTATCGTGACGTTCTTCCGGCAATTACGATTGTATTGTCATGTAAATCGAGTCACGTCGATTACTCGATTATAGATTAATGCCAGTAATGTCGCGTGCAACCACCGCATCACGCGATAATATCGACTTTCCGACGAAACTTTCTCGCAACGTGACGCAATATATAAGCCGTGATCTGGAAACAAATTTTTTAAGCTCTATCTCTCCTATAAATCGTTAAAACGATGACGTTAACGGCGTGGGCGTTGCGGTTTTCGAGTCTGCACTGTATGACATTGTTAATTTTTTTTTTGAAAAGCAAACAACCAATATTTGAAAAAAAAAGATTCGCAATTTAATACTAATAATATTAAAATATAGAAATTTAGAAAGAAATATTGCAATAAAAAAGTGTTTTTTTTAATATACGTATAATTGATATAGCAGGAAACAGTTTGTTTATATCTTATTAGAATTGTATTGTATATTTTAAATAAGAATAAAAATATTAGAGAGATATTCTATGAACCACAGTTATTTCTATTTTTAAATAAAAGCCAGACATGTTTTATCGGTAACAATCTGAATTAAGGTAAAGGAATTAAAAATTCTTAACTCATTTCTTATGAAATACGTAATATAAAAGTTCTGAGATCCTAGAAGACTCCGAATGTCACTTTAATACATTCGTAATCTCGAGAACTCCGATATCTTTCGTGACACGTGCACACGTACTAACCTGTTGACCTTGATTTCGAAGTTAACTTTGTCACTAGCAAACTTATAATCGTCAAATATTTTATTACGGAATATTAAAACTTAACTAACACTTTTTATTCTCTATAAATAAAATGCGCCAACACAATATTATGTTCGACATTGTAACTGTCACAATTATTTATTGTTTTTTTTTCATCATGACATATGACACTCGTATTATGAAATATTATCACAATTAACATATACGCACGCATATATTAACATATATTTACTTTAATATAAAAAGACGAAAGTAAAATTATAAATTCAATTTATTACGTAAAGTGCAAAGTAAACTGCTTTGATTAACAATAAAAATATCAATTTTAAAATACATATAAAATATTTTTACAGCATAATTTGCGAAGGGATTTGAGAAATAGCGTTATAATAACTTGATACGCCAATTGGATTAATTCTAACATTTTATTTGCTATAAAATAGAAATAGGTGAAAATTTTGAAACAAGAAGAATCTTAAGCAAATTCTTAATTAATTTCGCAATTATATATAATAGATTTTTTGTTCACATTTACGGGTGTACTGATCTTTCAATAAATAATCGGTTCTCATTCTATCGGTAATCATTCTATCGACTTTTACTTTTATTTTCTTATCCTGATATTGATGGGAGAGTGATGTGATAAGTTACAGAGAAATACTTTCGACAATTTACACGATCACTAAAAAGTTAAAATTCGTTATTAAAAATAAGGTTTACCAAGCGAGAGATCCTTCCGGAGAAGTTGTCGCTCTTTCACACAAAACTGGTTATATTAGAAAAAGTTTACTGTCTGAGAATAACACTTCACAGACTTCATAATAAAGAATTACAATGCGTTGCAAAAACAAGATATGCTGTTTATAAAAGTTTTGACAACCGCTTAGCGTCAGATGGATATCGTCGTCAGATAGATTTATGAGATTAAGATGACGAAATGTTAGGAGATATCTCATATATTCTGAAAGTGATGTAATAAAAGTGCAGAGTCCATTTAAAAATAGAGAGAATAAATATAACCGCAACGTGACTAGATTTCTAAATTGTAAAGACCGCCATTTTAGAAATCCTATTACGATAAGATATCAAAATTTGTAAATATTCAGATATGATAGCATGCAAAAAGAATTCCAATATAAAACACTAAGATAGCCAGATCTTTAAGTAAAACAATACAATAATGGCTTATTCATCTTTTTAATTAATAAAATATTTAAAAAATTTTATCTAAACTCTGGTCTAATCAAACTTTTGAAAAAAAAAAGAAAATCAAAAAATCACTCTCTTAAAATAAAATGTACAACTAAAAAAATTAAATAATAAAATCAAGTAATAAAATATTAGCAGAAATATTTGTGTAATTTCATAAAATTTATTGCAGTCAAATAAATTAAATCATGATTCTATAATACTGAATATATTCCAAGTTTTCATTGTCACTTACGGCGAGGTGTCCATCCATTCGTGTGTATCCGCTTTAACTATTCGTCAAAAAGCAACGCGATATTCCGTCTAGGAAACAATTGGTTCACTCGACGTGTGAGTTCACGGTACGCCGATCAAAATATCGATTCATTTTCATAATGTAGATACTCTGGAATAATAGCCCGACTCGACGAATCAAAGTTTGTTCTTAAAGACGACTGTTCCTTTCGAAATTACCGAACCTACGCAAATGCCTTAATCCGGTTAAGCAACTAACTTATTTCTCCTCGCCTCGTAGCATTAATGTGAGAATAATAGTGAATAGAGTGAAAGGAAATACAAGTATTTGAGATTCTAAAGCTAATTTTATAAGATTATGATAAATCGATGCATGTCTTTTTATCAAAATTTGTGAAAACGTAAAATCTCTTAATACTCGAATTCAAAAGAAAATTATTCCTTATATATTTATTATTTGAATTTGAGGATTAAGAGATATTTATCTTTTCAAAAATTTTGATGGAAAGACATGCATCGATTTATCATAATCTCATAAAATTAGCTTTAGAATTTCAAATACTTGTATTTCCTCTATTATGCTCACTCTGTATATGCTTCCGGGATATAGTGTTTATGTTAGATGAAGGTAAACTTGCCGTATACGTCTTACATACACGCGGATCGATGTATGACTCATTACGTGAACTTGTTTTGTCAATATTTTAAGAATTCATTTGGATATATCGCTTCCATTTGAAATAAATCTCTTTCTCGCATACATTATATAACGGTCATTCAAAATTGAACAAAATTATACCTACAAAATAAAACAAAAACATTATTTAAAGTGTTTTATATGACCGAATAAATACGATATATTATATATAAGAATTATACGCAAAAATTATATTAAAAAATATGACAAGTATATGTTTTCGATTTGTGACACCTTCATGTTTTATATTGTTAAAACATCAGATTCAGTTACTAGAGCATTAAAATATCCACTCAAGCTCGTAAATCGGAGAATAAATACTGTTTAATAAAATGTTATGAAAAAAACTGATTTTTTCAAAGTTATATGTAATACATTGATATGTTTCATTAAAATATACATGCATATCAAATATAATTGGTCGATTATATTTTGGGTATTATATGCACCAAAAATAGAACGGAGATTAAACAAAATAACGTCACAAATTACATTCATTTACCGCAATAATCGACATATGACCTTTAATCCGATTTTTGTAATCGAAACGCAAGAGAAATTAAACAATCAACGATATTAAACACACAAAATATCAAAGATCCGCTTTCACGTGCCTATTTCTATTTATTTTGAATGAGATTTAACATGTGAAATAAAAATCGCACGCATTTGCATTACAAAAATCAAGTTTCGGTTTTCGCGTAAACTATTAACGAATAATCCATGCTGTTCGAAAACTTTTATCTGCCTAATGCCATGTTTCTTATTACCTCACCGTGTAATCATCAATCATTTAATTAATGCGACTGTCAATGTTATTTACGTCTGTACACACTGTGGATTCAACACCGTGGAACCATAGCATTAATAATTAGTCTAATAACGAGCCTTGTCTCGTCCAAACCGGAGATAGCACTTACACGGCAAACAATCGGAAAATTACCCTCGTTAATTCCATTATTTTCGACTAATTATGGCATTTGATAGCCTATTTAACATTTGTTAAAATGTATCATTATTTCGATCACTTTGCGAATATACTTTCCTTTCCAATTCTTGCGATATATTGAAGAATTAATGTTAAAATGTAAACAAGAATTTAATTATCGCATCTAGAATATCAAAAAATACAATTTTAATAATGAATTTTTTGATAAAAGCAGACTCGAGCTTTATTTAAAGAAAAAAAATCTATTTCTCCACTCTTCCAACATTTAATATTTCTGTTGTTAAAATTAAAATTTTATTAAAAGCTAAAATTAATTAAACTTTTGTTATCCACTCGATTTATTGAAACGTGATTCACAGGAAACTATTAATGCCTCGACATGAGGAAAAAGTTTTATTATCTATTCATGAATCCAAATGTGATTTTATTTATTAATTAAAATGTGATACGCAAAATATTGGTGATGCCTCGAGATTTGATTGAGAAAAAAATCAATTTAAAAAATTTTAAAAATTGCACAAAGCATCTATTATAATCCAATCCTGTATATCAAACAACGAAACAAAATCCGTATTTTATCATTAAAAGTCTAATTTAAAAAAAATTTCGTTCTATTTCATCGAAATTATCAATAACGCTTCTCATTTATGACATTTCCTGTATTTAATTCAAGCATAATATTATGCTTTCCTGATATTGACAGCAGAGACTACCCGTCACACGCAGTATGTCAACAACGTAACAAGGAATGATTTATGAATAGATTGTAAAGCCCATGCTGCCGCGCGTTCACGTCACGAAAAATCACGCATCTATTTCCCGGGCGGAAACGTGAATTTCATTATTTGCGAGACAACATATAGGTTCAATATGGTAAACTCGACGAGATGGATCATTGGAAAATCATCACGAGCCATTTCAAGTCTCGCGTGAGAAATATTTCCCTCCCGTATGTATTCGATCCAATCCAAGCCGTTAATCTGACTCTGGGATCTATATAGATTGTTTGAATCGCGGATGCTGCCGTGATATAACCGCGGAAACGCTAAATATTCGTTTGTCATTTCTGTCGACGCATACATAATGCACATGGGCATAATTCATAACGCGCCATTAGAACGTTATCGGGAAGGGAGGAAAAGGGGATAATCGCGAGGGGCCGTCGAATATTCAAAATGATCTATATGTTATTTAAAATCAATCAAATTCGTTATGGGGATCGGAAAGATTGGGAAGGAGAGAGGGAAACACGAAAATTCAATCTTCAGCATCAACCATAACGCAATATTTATCCAGATTGTCAAATCTACCGAGAGCAAATCTCGTAAAGTGTCTGTTACAAGTTTCGTCGGCGGAAAAGCGATGGAATAGAATCTATCGAATTATGTGTCTATCAAAATCAATCGTTACCATCGCCAATAATATTGCGCTTGACAAATCTACTCGTTTTATGCCATCATATTATAACCGCAGGCTTTTTGCCTGTAGAACACGAACTTAATGTTAATGTACTGATCAAATTTACTGTCAAAATGCTCATATATTGCTAACATTTTAAATCGACGCGGATAATTCTAAAATCTATCGAACAATATGTTACACAGACATACTTTGTATAGTGACGTTTACAGAATTAAATATTTCTATAATTAAGTAACAAACTGGCAGTAACGGTAATATTTGAAAAAAATACATGAATAAATTTTTTCAGCTTTTTATAAAGCTGCCCTTTTTATATAGTACACTTTTTGCGGACATCTCATCAACAATAATCGGATGAAACGTGACGTATTTATCTAACCGCGTCAATTTATTCGCCGCAGCGGCGGATTAAGCGCATAATCTGCGTATAACGCGATTCGCTCCATATTCACGCAATTTATTCGTCGTTTAGATCGAATCGCCGGTTTTAAGCGAACTCGACGCATATAAATATTAACCACCGCGCGCGCGAGATACTCGAGGTTTATTATTCGATCTCCTCGAATTGGAACGAAGCGATCTACGCTAACCGATCACCGCTCATCGTCGGCCTGTGTGTCGCGGCAATTAATTACGGCTCTCAAAGCAGTATTAAATTACCTCGTTTGATCGGACACTCCGATCGGATGCTCGATCCGCACCCGCTTATCTTCAACAGGTTTCACCGCATCATTCCAATGAGCGTTTTTCGTGCGTGAAAATTTTTTTTTTTTTCATCCATTTTTCCGCTCTTGTCGCATTTTCGCGACAAATTAAATAACCGTTTGCCTCCGTCAGCCACGTACAGAGAATGTTGGGATTGATGGCACAAAGCAAAACGGTACTGCTGATAAATATACCCGTGAAAATTCACACGCAGCCAACCTCTCTCCCTGTTCTACCGAGTATAAATAACGAAACACAGGGAAATGCAAATAACGGAGAAGCGAGTGTAAACGTGCGGTCTGATTTTTCTTTTACCATGCAGCGTTTTACCGCGTGCTTTCAATTGCAATTGAAGATCACTTCAATTGGTTAAATAATTCATTATGTAATAAAATATATTTCTGTGATTATATATGTCTATATGATTGTGCGCCATAATTCAATAAAGAATGATCCGTTATCTACGTTTTTGGCACGGATTTATAAAACTTCGACATATATTTTATCTTCAATCAATAAAATTTATCAAAACTGAATAAACTGTGTTTCTAGACTAAAAGAAAAAGAGTAAGAAAAAACAATTTATACACAAAAATTTGAATTATGTATGTAATCTTCTATGTTTTTAAGTTGCTAAATAAATGATGAGAGTAGTCATTTAAAATGATGAAAAAATAATCCAAATTTTTAAAAGTATCAAAATAAATTAATTTTAACAATAATACAGTTTACATTACCTAACTTAGTTATATTTTAAATAATTATTTGTATATGTAGTTTTGTTATTTATTCTTATAACTATTTTTTTACTAAAACTTAAAAACACGCGTCTAAAAATTAAATATCTCAATAATGTTAAGTCTAATATGAGAAGCGAAACTAATATGACAAATATAAAATTAAACAAATAGAAAGATTTAAGAATAAAAAAAATTAATTCTTTTATATTAAAAGAATCTTAAATTATTTTGTCTATTTATATTCTAATAATAATAACGATAAGAGAACTTACAAAAAATATACTACACAGTACACCATAAAAAAATGAATGACAACAAGGCCAAAGTTCAGGAAACTTCAGAAAAAATCCCTAACGTGTACTATTAATAAAATTTCAAGTATGAAAGTCCACTACTAATTATTTTAACATTCTTGTAACTAAACAATGTATACAAATGTATATTTTGTAGAAATGAATTGTCTTATTAATTTTACCATTTTTCTGAAGTATTTAAATTTAAAATATTTTATTTCTGATAAAAAAATTACAAAAAAGTAAACTATTTAGCAAAAATTAAATAATTTAAACAAAATTAATTGTATAAAAAAAAATTTATTTTGACTCTTCTGAAGTATTTTTCCAAGATCATTTTTTCAATAAAAAAAAGGATAATCATGTTACCTGTTACCGTTGTACTCAGCGACTCAAAAAAGCGCAAGAGTGCACTTATAATTTAGATTACATTTTTTAGAAAGAAATCAATTTTTACCCATTATTCTTTGCGATACCAGTTTCCGAGATATCTACCAAAAAGTTTATTTCAACTTTTACCGATAAATTTTTCATTATTAGAATATCTCCTCCTTTAAAGTTTCTTGTCTCTTTTGGGGTTAAACTCGAAGAGAACATCCGATTAGATATGACGTGTTTTCTCGCGCGCATGCAACGACGGCGACTCGCACATAATGCATTCCACACACGTGTTTTTATGATGCAATCTCGACTCGCTGGAGACGAGATATTACCTGATTTATTTCTCGAGGGCACATCTATACACATATACATATATACGCATACGAAGATAGAACGACGAGAAGAGAGCGACAGCCGCGTCTGTATTCTGGATTGCAGATACGTGTACAAGAAATTCCCGAGATTCACGCCCTCGGGGATGTCCCCTCTCGATCCTTCATTTTCCTCGACTTACGTTTTTAACCCCGACTGATGCGGCGAGTACATACGTCTTGTGTTCGAAAAGGTTTTCCTTCGGCGCAAAACACGCTTGCAATCGATCAATTCGTGGAACGAAATGTACTCGAGATCGTGGAAGGAAAGTCGACAAGTTGATAGTATGTATTTAAATAGTTTATTCGACGAAATAGTTTTCCGCAGAAATAAATACGGAGATAGAAAAACAAAAATCTCGAACTTTATATTTATATATAAAGAAAAAAAGAAGATTCTTATTATTATTGCAACGAGATTTTTTAGGTAAAATTACGTAATATATAATCTTCAACTATATTTATATTTGTGCTAGAATTACTTTGCATGGTGACGAATTGGTTCTCTCTTTATTTTATTTTTTTTTTTCACAAAAATTAGTCTAAATTGTAATTTTTTGCAATTATTGTCATTTACATATGTATTTGATATATAAAAATACTAAGCGCTCAAGAATAATGTATGATAACACTGAGTGTGTAAGAAAAATATTTCTGCAAATGAAGGAAATTTGCAATCTAATCCTGAGATTAAATGGACTTAGAATTGATTTTCTTAATACTATTTTTTTTTTGCTGTCAGCTGCGACTTGATTATCCTCGACTGATTTGCATTGCCAAGGGACTTATCCTAAAAGCTTCCGCTTAAAATAACATCCTCGATATACAACGTAGATAATCCTTCACCAGTCAAGCGAGTAAGCGCAATCGGCAATGTTTGATTTTATCTGTTTATAAGAAACGGAAATAGATCAACAGAAAGGAAGTCTGACAGAAAAAACTTAGGCGTTAGAAACTTCTACGATCTTTCGTTTGCAATAGTGCTATTGTTTGCATAAACGGCAAACTGACTTGCTTCGGATTTGCTACCAACAAGCATTCAGTTGCCTCATCATCGTTGCCTCTTAATGCATCGCTACGCAATCACGAAGTTTAGAAAATCAATTAGATTAAAGTTTATTTCGCAAAAGTTGATTTTGTACTGACACAAACCCATTCCTGTTCGGCATTATTACGCATTGAAATCTTTTTCAAAATGTGTGTATGTGTGTGTGTTTCAAAATTTACCGTCTTAACTTTAATTAAATCTGGAGTAAATTATATATATTTTTTGTTAAAATATTAAAACAATAGTAGTGTTTGTATTCTAAATATATGAAAAAATGAACAAATTAAGTTTTTAAAATGCGATTAAAATCAGATATCGAAATCTTGTTCTTTATTCGAATTGAAATGGATTTTACTTAAAATCAAAGTTAAAAAAATATTTGTCAATGAGAGGTTTTATTGTATTAAAATTAAAATTGAAAGCTTTGAAACATTCAAGCTGGTTAAGATCTCTATTAATTAAAATTCATTATTATAATTTATAATTAAATTGATTATTCGCAATGAATATCTTTTAACCCTTTTTTTCAATAATATAACTTACAATTAGATATTTCGATTGCTCTCAAGTAAAAGACAAAAACCTTTCGTATGCAATTTCTTGAAAAGGAATTAATTAGTTGTAAAATAGCTTTTGATGGTCTTGACTACTTTTGAGTATGCGCCAAGTATTATTGATTTCAACTTTACTCACGAGGCTACAAATTTAGACCAGTAAATAATCGATATTATTAAATAATGTAAAAATATGCTAATAGAAAAATTTCATACATTTCTTATTTTTACAATAAAAATTAATTAATCGTAAAATAATTAGCGTTAAATAATTTATTATTTAATAATAAAAGAGAAGAAGAGAGAATAAAAATTAATACTTTAAAATCATAAAAAAGTAACTACAATTACAATCACATATTTGTAATATTTAAAAAGCTAAACATCAAGATAAACCAAAAGTAATAAATAAAATAAAATAATTCGATAATAGCTCTTTTTTTCATCGTCCTTGTTGAATGTAATCATCGAGATATATAATACATCGGGAATGATCTTTTTCGTTCTCGATCAGTTATATGTTATGAATTATAAGTCCTAACGCTATTCATCGGAGAAGCAATAAGCAATTAAATTCTCAATCCAAAATCATATCATCCCCGAAAAAGCTCTCGACATTTGTGACTAATAGACGTGGAAACATCTCTAGAAACTTTATCGCCCACGTGACTCCAGAACACGTCAGCTCGATAACCGGAGGGGATGAGTCCACAAAATATCATTCGGCTGAACACACAGTGTCAATCGAACCCGAGTTTTATGGCATTAAATTGTTTCCGTATTTCCCGTATCCTACAGTAGTGCAGTCATCGTGTCTAACGTGTTAGAAAATAGCATCGAAAAAAAAATAGAATGCTGAAAAATGCTACTGATTACTATCGTAAAAAACGATGTACAAACGAAAAAGCTGTTTTAAAAAGAAAGATACAATTAAAGTCTCTATCTCATCGTATAGAATACTTGGAAGTTATAACGAGTTTATTTGATGAAACTGTAATTACATCCTTTTCTGTTAAATGACTTACAAGATCAAATAAAAACTTCTTCAAAAGCAGTTTTGTTGCTTATATTTCTTTCCTTAGCCATCTCTCTCATTTTAATTAATTTAATATTTTAAATATTGATTTTAAATCTAAAAAGAAGTAATATTAGATGAAGTAACGTTAATAGATATCTTCTTTTGAAGTAAGAGTTTATATCAATATTTCAAATAAATAAGAAAATTTAATGATATATCAAACTGACAGTAAAATAAAGATACACTTATTAAACTACAACTAATAAGCTTATTAAAAAAATACGGATCTGCATAAAGAATTCATTATTCACTTCAAAGGAATATTATGGTGTTTAAAGATCAACGTGTAATGATTTGACATAAACGATGGAACTATTGTGTACAACATTACGTTTACAATTAAACGTTTCGGACTACGTAAAGGCGTGTAAAACCTCATCAAAATTGCATACTTATTAAACCTAATGATACAACGTGGGCGAAAGCAGATTAAAGAGTAATTCGGGAGAACGATAAATTTCCCGTCTCAGCTGAGACAAAGCCCCAACGGCGAGATAATTAATCTGATTAATCCAAAGTTGGAATTCGCTAATATCGCTTAATAAATGAGAAAAATTCGATAAAATAGGAGCTGATAATCACATTGCATCAATTTTCATATGCGGTACTCACATACACGCGAGAGTTTATTAACTTTAGCGCAGAATAAAATTCGACGTTAATTTTTACATTTTTATATATTAATGATTTTACGATGTACACGAATTATACATATATGTAAAACTGCATCATGTAAATCATTTCCTTGCAAAGCTGAATTATAAACGGAATAATCACATCATATCCAGTAATTCCTATTATCGTATTCCATGTGCGGAGCAAACATTCTGCGAAACAATGTGAATATGGTTTGGATACAATGTCTGATCCCATTTCAAGTACGATAGCTTATCTCTGATAATTATAATGAGAATAATTCGCATCTGTTTCTTTAGAGATTGTACTAAATTATTACATATTAATTATAAAAGTTCACTTTTCAATCTCGTTATAAATAACATGCACTGGAGTTAAAAAAAATTTTTAGCATGATTAATCTACAGTCGATTCAATCATGTGGCCGGATTTTCAATAATTATTAGAAAGCAATCATCATGCGTAATAAATGTGAGAAGACAATCCCCGACCGTTAATGAATGCTAGAATATTGATTGCGTTATTAATTATTGCTGCACATTTTAGGCTGCGCTACTTATACATATACAGGGTGTCCGGTCGCGATCGCCCCTGCTCTATCTGCCCTTGAGCTATGGGGCGGTCGCGACCGGACACCCTGTATATTGATTGAAATGTTATATGGCAACTAAGCAAAGACACGTGCACTTTCCGTTGAGAATCTATTTTTCTTTAGCGCGAAAATGGGAAACCTCGTAGTTTCTTTAACTTTTCCTTTTTATTCGCGCGCTCTTTTCACTTCTTCCTTTTTCCAGTCGTAATCTTTACTTGCATGATGTTGCTTACAGCTTTTTCCTCAATCGACAGAGTGCATATCGTATACTTGATATTATATATTATGCTGGTTTATATTCTTTTTATATCTAGAGCTCCATAAACACTGACGTATATTATTGTTTCAATTTCGCGCTTTATAGAAAAGATGTTTCATTCAACATATTTTCATTTCATGTTAAATGATCATATGCAATGCTCGTATAATGTCTTGATACAATACAAGTTCTAATATAAATTCTTAAAATTTTCTCGAAGCTTGCGACAATGTAACCGCTTTTCGAAGAATCTCGTTAGACTTACATTGTACACGATGACCCATATTGTTTTGAAGTCAAGTGCAGAACGTGACGAATTGCTCTCTCTCTGTCTCCACGATATTTGTTACATAGAATCCAGACGCTATTTCGCCCTTCTTCATTTAAGCTTGAATCGAACAACGGGCTTATAATTACGAAATGGAGTTATTTGTGATCAAGTTGTAAATCGAATCTTCCAATATTCGAATAACTAGTAACGTAACAAATATGATGATGTATAAATGATCGTTAAATCAAAATGCGCTAGTTTCTCAATCATATTAAAAAATATAATTATATTTTTTTTTCTAAAATTTTTATATTTTATGTAATATAATTAAAATATATACAGTCTTTATATACGTGTGTATTATATATTTATATTACTTTTTATTAATTAAAGTGTAAAAAATATAAATTTCTTATATAATTTTGTATTTTATGAGAATTTTTAAATATTATTTTGTTTACTCAGTTTCAGATATCATCGATTTCAACGACATTCTATTCATCTAATACTTCTTCCAGAATCCGTGAATCACACGAGATACTGCGGATCGTTAGTCAATCTCAATTAATTACAGTAATAGTTATTAATTTTCTGTTAAAACACACACCGTGTCCTCCATTGTGTGTGTGTTATCTACAGCACAGAATGAAGCGAAGCCATAAATCGTTAAGAGAGAAATGAAGCTCCAACTAAAACTATCGAATTGCAATTTATTGCACTGAGCGATTGTGTGCAATCTTTGTAACCACCGAGATTCAGCGCTATAAAAATTTTTTCAATCGTTTGATTTTCTTCAATCGACTCGATTATACCTTTTATGTTTTTTCCAACATTTATGCACACTATAACTTCTATAACTCCGGTAGTAAGCACATGTATGTTTCTTACATTTCGTTATACAATCCCTTTTCTCTTATATTTATTATTTAAATTAACAAAAAAGTTCTTTTACTAAAAAAAAAAATACTTATTCTGTAATAACACTCGGAAAAATATAATTATACTTTCTTTAGTTTAATTAGAAAAAAACTACTATTTATTAATTAGAAAAAAAAGATAACTATTTATATGTTTAATTTAATAACACTTATTTCTTAAATATTTTGATATATTTTTATTATCTAAAAAAATGAATGTAAAAGAAAACATTATAGGTATCTATATTAGTATATTTCGCATAATTTTGGAAACTAACTTTTGCATGTAACACGCACATATTTTTCAAATTTCTTTATTTTTCAAAACCTTTAAAAGTACCATAGTTATTTATTTATTTATGTTCTCCTCGATTTATCGTTTCGATTTCTCGCATTTTTTGAAGCAAACAGTTCGAAAGAGATAATCTCAAAACACTCTCCGAGTTTCTGATAATTTATCTCCCGCTCCATTATCATAGATTTGTTTCCAGTTCCACTTTCTATTGCACAAAACGGTGAATTGTATGACAAAGTAGGCGTCAATAAGTTTACAAAATCATAGAGAAAAATGCAGAAACTAGCACCGTGAAATTTATATTAGAACAAAACGGAAAAGCATAAAATAGATCGAGTTTCCAATAAAATGTAGATTAATTATTTATAAAATATATATATATATATATATATATATAAAATATACATATTAGATATATAACGTAATAGTGTATAACATAAAATACTTGTAGAGTATATATGCATAAATGCATAAAAAATTGGGTATTTATATAATAATGGTTCTGCAGATAAAAATCTGTAGATGAGATAGAAATGTTTCAAAGTTATGACATAAAACAGCAATTAAATCATATTATCTCATCATCGTATTCCCGCTGCATTATACATATATGAATTTCATGTTGCTTGTTGAATAATCCTGTCACGTTGAATTTAGATTCAAGTTTCACATAAATCAAATGTAATTAATTTTATTACGTAAGATTATAAATAATATAAATGATAAGTTTATTCGTTATTTGTTCGAATAAAATTACAATATTTATGACATTTACAAAATTATAATATTTACATACTTATGTAATATTTTCACAAACGTATGTAATATGTTTAGTAAAAATATTTAATATTGCAAAATTAAAGAGTTTTATTAAATAAAAAAAATGTAACATTGAAAAAATTGTGACAAACTGTAATTATTGTTGCATTACAAATGATTGAATATTACGAAAATTTTAATTTTCTAATAATATTGTAAAAAGTTAGGAATATTTTAAAAGGCCTATTCTTTGTTTTTTAATTTCTTGTTGCAATTCCACGTATATCATAAATTCACCGTTCTCGATCGTCAAAAAATTATCATTCTTAATCGCTCATCGCGAAATGATTGAGCATCGCTTTTTTCTCATCAATTACAAGAGCCCGTTTCAGTGCGTAGCGAGCGAATTCGAATAAAAACGGAAGCACGAAAAGAAAATAAAATGAGAATTCTTGAGACATCAGTGCGCAAGAACAACAGAAGTTCTCTATATCTTCGGTTTCTAAGACAGTCTTTTCTCAGTCTTTGAAGTCATCGGTGCTCTATTGCAGTCTCTTTCCGACGCTTTTGCTTTTTATCATTAGTCTGCACATTGTCTTACACCGGCTTTTGTCCGGTCACCCCGGACCCGATCCCAACCCCGTCGCTTGAAGAATGTTTTTCTTTTCGATATTGTCTTTCTGTTAACCAACTCGTAGGATATTTTTGCTGGCCAACTCGCAGAATGTTATTGTATTGTCGGGACATTATATACGTCAAACTAATTACGTAACGACGCGATTCCATGAGAAATAACACATTTCTGTTCTCGTATAAATTTATCATCGCGGATTGAATAATAGTAACACTTTTTTTCATTTCAGCAAAACAGATGAGACATCGAGAGAGATGAATCCCCAGACTTTTATTCTCAAATAAATTCTTGATTGATATGTGCTGAGAAAAATATACAAGATGTCCTCTTATTAATCTTTCTACGCAATTATTTCCCAAATTATTCGTTGTTCGCAAAAATATTTTAAATAGACCTTGCTCCATAATAAAATGCCTCCCTCGAAACAGAATTAGTTCTATTTGAAACATTTTTTTTAACAGCAAACAGTTCGGAAGATAATTGTGTGGAAAGATTATACAAAGTATAAATCATCTATTCCTCGTTTAAAATAATATTTTTGTTAAAACAATAAGTTTACTCTCCTTAATTGATATTCGAAAAACGAATAAAAACGGAAAAAAATAATTTCAGTTATTCTTTAATTGTTTTACCTATCTACTATCTGTCAAATAATTTTTCGTTCTTTTTACTCACATGATGAAGTTATAAAAAATAAATAATGTCTTACTCATTTCTAAAAAAATTCAGAAAATAATATAAAAATTCTTTGGGTACTTTCGCGAGATCCTTTCAAGTTATGATCCTTTTAACACGGCATGCAACTGTCTTTATTTGCTGTCAACCACTTTGTCGTACTTTTTTTTCTCTTTCTCTTATCTAGCTCATTAGCACGTCCGTCCAAAAGATTTACTTCGTTATATCTCGTCTTTAGAAATTACCCAGACCGCTACCTCCAATAATTACTACCTTTGATTTCTTTTCCTTATCTTTTCTCTTTGTCTCCTTTTCTCGTGAAAACTTTCACCCTCTCTCTCTCTCTCTCTCTCTCTCTCTCTCTCTCTCTCTCTCTCTCTTTCTATTACTTTTCCTTTCGATTTTTCTCAGCAATTTGTCTCGAGTGCCGCGCGTTTCTCGATCTCTTCGACAACTATGTCAATCGCACCCATTTTCCATTTTATTTCAATCTCACGTTTCTCCTCGCTCATCGTATTCGAATTTCATCCGTAATCAAAGAGGATGGCATCTTAAATGTTAGGTTTCACGCACAGTGCTTTAATAAAACTCGGTGAAACGAATTAACGTATCTTGAAAAATAATTAATCTGCAAAAACAAATTTGTTGTCAACTCTCTGCACTAAGATATTAAATAGTAATGCTATATCATCGTAAATTTTATGTCGGAATTCGAATTGATTGAGTAGAGATTTTCGAGCCGGATGCACCGCACAATAAAACGTGACGGCAGCTGCTTCCGCATTTGCCTGATTTGTATTAGTGGATGCACCACTGCCAGTGTTAGTGGCAGGCAATTGTTTTCTGCGTTAATTAGTTTCCCTGAACTCTCCGGAGAAAATGCGCGCGGTGGTGGAAGCGGATTAATTTCCAGCATTATGGAGTTTAAATCCTTTTATTCACAGATAATTATAGTAGCATGTGACATACGTGCTAAATTTTGAAACCTAGCAATGTTACGATTATTATTATCTAACCGCAATTATATGCTGATACCACAGTTGCTTTTCTATATTTGCATTTTCACGCCATTTTCAAAATCATAACATGCAACGTTATTTATATATAATGTCTGTAATGAGAGTTAATAATATAATTATGACAAACAAATCTTTTACGGCGTTTTATTACCATAATTATTCAGTTTAGCAAAAACAACGAGCAAAATTATGATATTAAATAAAATGAAAATTATAATGTATATTAAATATAATTACGGTAGTAATGACAATAGAAGACTCGTTGGACTGGGTTTACGTATCAACCTGATTGTATAAATTAGATAGCAAAGTTCGCGGTGGTTAGGGAAACAACCAAAACTACCTCTACAAAAGCGTATACTGATTATATCAGAGCAGAAACGTGGTTTCGCAATGGCTGTCGATGCACAATGAAAGAGAGAAAGAGAAAAGCATATCTCAACAAAGGAAAAGTATACAGATATAACGTACGAAAATTAGAAATATACCCCAATGTCGTGCGGTCGTGTAAAACAAGAAATTTCTATAAGAGCCGAAAAAGAAAAAGTACTAGATCAAAATTTACGCAAGCTTCTTGAAAAAATGAATAATAATGTGTTTTATTTAAAATATTATCTGTTTTATAATTCTCTTAATTATAAGTTCATTAATTAAATATATATGTAAAATAAGAATAGTTATTCTATAATTATACTTTGAATATTCTAGTTTATAAATTGAAAGAGAAAGAAAATCACATATATAAATTTAACGATACTAAGAAATTATTTTAACTATAGTTGCCCATAGTGTTCAAGACTTCTGATAAAATATTAAGAAAGAAAACAGATCGAAAATATAATATTGATCGATATTTCTCTCTTGCATTCCATTACGCGCACGAACGAGCAGTGATACATGACAAGAAATAATTTTTGTCGCATTAATTGAATACACTAGCAATCTCCGAATACTCGGCCGCATTTTTGATCATATTATTTCCCAGCGGAATACTCCGTCCATTCTTTACATCGTTCGATTGAACCAATATTTTTTCAGCGCATCGGTTATTTCATTACTTCCGCTCGAACAATATTTCAAGAAATAAAATATCTAAAAATAAATATGTTAGACAAGAGCATCCTTTTGTAACATGAAATTACATGTAACGAATTTGTTTTTTATTTTAACAAAATGTAAATACAATTTTACATAAAAAGATTCTCTTGACTGCTTTTTTTAATTATTTTAATTGTCTTAAAAAGTGAAAATATAAAGAAATTTAAGAAAGAAAAAAATTTTGAATTTTTTTGACATTACTGTAAGAATATGATACTTTTCTATAATTAGCTAATTATAAATGCAAATTATTCTCATTTTTTAGCTATGTTAAATATGCGTTTCTTTAAAGTTTTCAGAATTAAAATTATAGCGTGATATTCGGATTCATATGAAACGAAGGAGGCGCTCGCGAAACTTGGTTAATTGGAAAATTTACGCGGCGCTCGCGGCATTATTATTATCCGTATAAGAGGAAACTTATCGTAATGAGAGATATCACTCGAGAAGTTTGAAATTTTGACGGATTCCAAGCGCTCTTTCGGTCCGTCTCGGCTTCTCTCTCCGATGTGTGAGCGCTGTAATAACGAATATTTTCGGGCAAGGGGGATTCGCCCAGGCGTGTCGAGAGAGAGCCTCCTAGATAGTTGTAGCCGGTCGACATGCTCGAATGGCGATGGTGGCGGAGTTACCGCGTTAGGATATTTTAAGCGGAAGGAACCGAGATCCGTCCAACCAGGAATTCCGCCGCGTTCAGCCACGATAATTTTGGCCAACTACAGCGTGCATAACTGTATCGCGAAATACTTTTACTTGTCCCTTCTACCCATGCTCAGTCGAAATTCCACCGAGAGAGGGAGAGAAAAAGAGAGAGAGAGAGAGAGAGAAAGAGAGAAAGAGAAATGCTCGACTTATCACGTATCTATATATCTATGTATACAGGGTGTATAAAGTTTCTTTTCAAGAAATAGATTTTCTGGTCAATTTGGAAACGATTTTTCCTTAGCGACTGAAAAAAGAATTTTTAACACAAATTTTTTTTACTTGATTTTAGATGAAGTTTATTTCGACCAATTTGAAGATGACTTTTTTTTATTGGATAATGAAAATGTTGAGGCATCAATAATTTTTTCAAGTTATAAGCGATTGAAAGAAAGAGCTTTTTATAAATTAAACTTTGAATTAAAAATTCAACATAAGTATATTTTTCGATTAATGAAGTTTACTTTAATAAAATATTAATTTAAGGTTTACAATTAATAACAAATATATAATAAATAATAATAAAAATTAGAAGCTTGTAAAAAATGATAATGATATTTTCGCTGACGAAAAATCGTCTTCAAATTGAATTTTGGAAATAAAATTTTAAGACACTTTGTAGATATACGTGTACATATAATCCTTAACGAATTTACGAGCA
Organism: Anoplolepis gracilipes; assembly: GCF_047496725.1. Lineage (NCBI taxonomy): Eukaryota > Metazoa > Arthropoda > Insecta > Hymenoptera > Formicidae > Anoplolepis > Anoplolepis gracilipes. Next base: position 3,719,408 of record NC_132981.1, read on the forward strand.
TTAAAGCGAGAGTACAATCAATCGAAAACGTAACGCGCATTAACTCCGTTCTCGCTTCAGACATAACTAACCCGCTCCTGTTACAGTTACTTGAACCGAATTCCGCCTTCTCTCATCTTCCTCTTGCTCTCCAACCATTTCCAAATCTGTTTATCTTACGGAGACCGGAGGATTATGTTAATCCCTGGGGTAGGTGCTCGGAGGTAAGCGCGTTGTTCTACGCGCGCTAAAGTGGAAATCACCACCTTCCGGTCGACGCTTGGGAGCGGGTGGAAAGCGGCCGCAGTCTTTCTCACTTACAACAAAAGTTCGAATTATGTCGGAAACTTTTCCTCCGAGGCCACTCCGAATATTTAAGATTAATATAGTAGAAAAGAGAAGAGAAAAGGAGAGTATAGTACAAACATATTAGTTATGATTACACATTTTTACAGTACTATTATTTCAACAATAACACACGTTATATATAATAATTTGAAAAAAAAAGAGAAAAATTATATTAATTTCCTGTTTCTTTTTTATATTTGTTTTTATGAATAAATAACTAGTCACGTGTGGCTGCATATATATTATGCATAATATATATATATATGTTTTGCAACAAGTAAACAATTTAATACAAATATGTAATATCTTTCCGTTAAATTTTAATGGTAAAAACTAAAAAATATTGTTAAAGCTTAATGGCAAAAAAACAAATAAACAAATTACATTTAATATATGCGCGTGTGCATGTATACATAAAGCGTGGAATAATAACTTGGAATAATTTAATACTTAATTTATTGTGCGAGCGTTTTTATATTATTCCCAAATCGATCGTAAAGCGCCCCGTAAATGCGTCTTTCACACAAGAAACTTTCCAAATAAATGAAAGAAAACAAACGCTCTTGCCGGCGGGAAGAAACGAAAGAAATAACGATAGATAAATGTTGTATAACGCACGACATATATCATCCAAGGAATCGCTATTATGAGATTAGCTCGCGTTTAGTTCCTCAGAGGATTATTCTTCTGGTTTCCCCAGTTTCTCTTGCAACGCGAAATAACGGAGAGCAGTAGATTATGGGGTACGTTAAAAGCTCATGTGCGTTGTATCATATAGCTTTTATCGTGCTTTTATCGCGCCGATACATTCGTCATTGCACCAGATGCAGTTTCCCGTGAAATTAAAAGGTCCCAATAAAGCGATAGTGGCTTGTACAATCCGAGTGTAAATAATATATAGAGTCGAAAAAATATTTATATTAAAGGGAGAATTAATTGCCGAATATTTATTCTATAAATTGTACGACCGCATAAGATTAAAAAATATGACTGTAATTAATCCTTTCTGCTCGAAAAAAGTATAATGTCATTTTTAACGATACTACTGAATCTATCATCGAACCTTTTATAGCATGACGATAGTGCAAAAGATACTCGATTCTCATTGAAAGGATCCATTAATCGCGCAACGCAGAGATAAAAGGGTTGATTTCGATAATGGAACATGCTTTCGGGCGCACGAATACTTACATCGGGGGACACATTGATTTTGTTAATGGAACAGCATTTAAACGCTGATTAATAGGCAATCTCAATTAATTGCAGATCAAAGCGATATACAATATATATATATATATATATATATATATATAAAAGTTACATTCCTTATTTAACCTACATAATTGTGGATTAAAAAATGCAATTTTACATCGAATTTCTAAAAAAGTAAAATCATAAAAAAAGTAAAAATATAAATAAAAATTAAAGGAGTAAAAAAATAAAAATATATAAAATTAAATTAAAATATAAAATGAGATACTTGATTCTCCCTAAATTCTGTTTGACCAAACGATTCTACTGTTGTTCTAACATGACATAATCTCAAAGTCATAAATCAAAGTATATCGATGCAAGCTAAATTTGACAGAGAAATATGTTCCTCACATACACATCTGCTTGATGTGCATGCGTAATAAAGTTTCGATATTGCAAAGGCTATTCTCGTCTCTCCACGTGAACCGAATTATAATATCCAAAGATAAACAATTTGTAAGAGGTTGTACTTAATTTTATATATGTATTTTATTTATGGTAAACTTAGTAATCGTGCGAATCTATGGGAAAGTTAGTTAGTGTGCCTCAACTATAATGATTTTATTACTGAAATTTTCAATAACATTATATGCATGTTTTTCGATTGCGATCGTCGAGAAAGGACTATCAAGGGTCGAAATTTGCAAACAGGATATAAATTGAAAATCATAAGTTTCAGTTTTAAGGACATAATCGGATCAGTAATAATATGCTGAAAACACGAAGCAAAATGTCATCGCATAATGAAAGTGTAAAATAGAGAAGGAAACTTATTCGTTTCGGTACGTCGACCACGAAGTAGCGAGGCACAAAGTGCTAGCTTTAAATTACTTTACGTCGCGAACAAGTTTACGGAAGATCGCGATTATGGTAATACCTCTTCGTTTTACAGCGGCTATCATAATTCGTTCTGTCACTCTCGACGAGGAAGAAGACATTCAAAATATTATTATTAAAAACAGCCCAAAATATCCATTTTCTCTCTCTTCCCTTCATCATATATAAATTAATAAGCGCACTTTCAGTGTATCTTGCAAAACTAACTGCGATTTACTTTATATATATATATATGTATATAAAAGTAATTTATAATATATATTACGTTTGTATATTTTTATCGTAAGATTAATTAAATAGAATGTAAATAAAATCATTTTGTGAAAAAAATTGCAGGATTACACCCACATAATTGCAAATATTAAGTAAATATTGGATCCCGACAGGATGTAACTCAATCTTTCGCAGATTGTTGATAAGGGATTTGATTGTAAATGCCAAAAAATTGCTTGCAGGTGAATGAAAAACGCTGCTATAAACGCGACGCAAATTCTGCAAATAATATTTTGCCACATAAAATAGAATTGGAAATGAAAATAAAAACAATTGATGTATACGAATTCCCGCCTCTGTGCGATATTAAATTGAAACAATTAATACAGTTGGTTTTAACCAATATTTAAATAACTGAAAGTAAATATTTCGTTACTACTGTGGCGTATAATAATCTGATATAACTAATTATATCAGAGTAATGCTAATTGTGTCACATGACATTTAAGAGTGACGTTCAATTCTTACGTATAATACATAATGATATAGATATGCGAATATTTAATAAATATTATTTAATAAATATTTATTAAATAATACTATTTATCTTATACACGTATAAAGTAATCAAGTTTGTTTTTTCATAACAAACACGGTCGATTAAATGACAATATTGACAAAATGCAAAAAAATTGGAAGACTCTTTCTCTTCGTCATTTTTAACCGCCTTCTATCGTGAATAAAAGAATGTTAAATTTAAAAGCGATATATTCGCGTGTTATTTTAGCGAAAAAGGAATACCCTCTTAAAAGCATCCTTTTACCGATCTTCATCCGTAAATTTCTGAAGAAAGAAAATTATACCCCTTTAGAAACGCTGCAAATGAGAGGAGGTGAGTCAAATGCTAAGGGTTGCACGTTCCGACAGACTTAATGTCGTAATGAGAAATGACGTTCGCCGGGAGAAGCGACCTCATTCAACACATCTTAATTCGGCGATCTGCCATCGTCAAAGTGAACTTTTCCGAATGAATTTTTCGTGGAGCGTTTTCTTTTTTTTTTTTTTTACGCAGAGACGATTTTTCATGCCTTATCTGGTTCCTTAAAAAAGTTTCTTGAAAATTTTCTGCGTTACTCATTCCGACAAAATGGTCGTCGTGTATCCACTCCGTAAAAAGTTCATTATTTATTTCGTTCATTTATCCTCTCACAAAAACTGTTTGAGATTACACATTTTACAATCAAGCTCAATATAATATTATGCCCGAGAATAATAAAAATTAAATTTCTTGTGTTAAACATGTTATCAAATATAAATTATAAATAATTTGTAATAATCTAAAAGAATAGTATCATAATATATAACTCCTCAAAAAAATTCATAAGCAAAATAATAATTAATTTATATTCAATTAAGAAAACGTTCGCACGCAGCGTGAACAAACGATCGACGTCATTTGTACGAAAAAAAAGCACGCGGGAATATCCGATGATATCCGATAAATTCGAAATCCATGGAAGCGAGGATTTAGTCCCGTAATGCGTGGCGCTTAAATCGAAACGCAATATACCTCGGAGAGAGTTTGGTTTGTACTAAAAACTGTCTTTCATTTGCGATTTTCACAACTCGTTGCAAATTCCGCAAACAATCTGCATATAAATTCTTCGTTCGTTACCTTACCTTTCCCGATTGGAAAAGTACCAACTGCCTCGTCACAAATACAACAGCAATATCTGTGTTTTATATCTCGCTACTTCTTTAGCCCTATAATAAGAATCATTTTTCAAGAAATATGTAACCTCCCTGTCTTACTACCCCTACTAACTCCTTCAAATCGATCGTATCGTATCGGACGCTCCAGATCCGCTCGAGGGTGCATCGAGTGCGCGCTTGCACATCACCTCCTCACGGCATTATGTCAGATTTTTCGCTGAATCGGAATTTGTCCGTATCTCGAAACGTGCACGGATAAAAGACCGAGCGAACCATCGCGAATTTATCAAGTACCACCGTGTTGTGTGTATCGATATTGCGCTTTGCGAAATTCTAGTCGCTGGGTTGCACGCCGAAACAATATGAAACAAAATCGTTAATTCGCAACTCGTTGTTTCAACAACAAAAATGAAATAACGCACAGAAAAACGTGAACAAAAAATACTTTGTAAATATGATATGAATGATGCACAAAATAAATGCTTTGGCAATTGTGAGCAATGATATAAACATAACTGATGTATTAAAAATTTTAAACATATTCAAAATTAAATTAAATATAAATTTAAATTTAAATTTTAAGTAATTAAAATTAAAATTTTAGTATGTTTAAAATTAATAAATATTTTACAAATAATTTTTAATCTCTAATTTTACAAACGCATTTTAAAATCTTTCAATATTGTATATACATAAATATTTAGATTATAATATTTTGAAAATATGTAAAGCTATTTTGACGTAGTTCTTCTCTCTATTTCTCTCCCCTTTCCACTCTTTTCTTTCTCATTCTATCTTTCACACAAGCAAAGATATATAAATTTTAAATATTATAAGTAATATTTAATACAATAATAAATATATAATGTATATAAAATTATCAACAAGTAGTTTTATAAAATCATTTAAATCAAAATAATTTTAATGATTTTATAAAACGGATAAAAGTAACAATACATGCTAGCTCTGATTCATTATCGTTACATGCATAAATTAAGAAAAAAATATTAATCTGCTTATTTGTATAATCGAATTGGTCTACATCATATATTTTAAATATAAAGAGAATGCAAGAGAGAGCAAAATAAAATTATATAAAATAAAATAAAATGCAAGATTAAAATTATTATTATTTTCTACCTGATCATATATTTCTTCGAACTTTCTCAAAACTTTTATGCAATTATTTATTTTATATTACACAAACAATTTTTTAATTGTGTGGTAAAATGTACCATACAATTTAGATTCAATAAATATAATTTATTCTGATTTAAATAAAATAATTTAAAAAATTAATTTTCTTAACAAACTTAACTCATTTTAATGCTTTTAAATTATCCATTATAAAATAAAATCCATAAAAATTTAAATTTACAATAACAGTAAATTATAAGTTAACTATAAGTTAAGTTAAATAACAAATTAAAAAATAAATATTACTCTGTCATCGGCCGATGCCTCTCCACAATTCTTTCTCTTCCTCTGCTTTATTATTATATATATATTCCTTCATGATATTTACACTCCCTCGCGAAAACACGGTTAAGCCGGCCGGCGTTAGGCGCAATATTTTTCCTTTATTTTTTTTTTTGGTTTTTAAAACAACTTTGTTTTAACATTATGTTAATATATCAGGCATTAAAATATGTCAAAAACAGTAAAGAACAAATTCGTAAATATTACAATAGATAAAAAAATCGCAATGTGTAGTAACATGGCTTAAAATAATATCTATTTGTATCTATTAGATATTGCGCCTAACGAAAGGTTAATTACGATCATTTGCGTACTAATAAACAGAATATGACAGCATCATGTAGCATTTTGTACGATATTCTACACTTTAATCACACACGACGTATCTGGTATGTTTACGAGCCAATCGCGGAAATAAATCACACGAACTAGTAATCTCTAGTTATCTGTAAACAATAATTACGCATCTCGTAATATGTAACTTCCATTATCACGCTCATATTGCAGGAGATATATTACGGCGCACGGAGAATCTGACGACGGTGCTTACTCGCTGAAGTACCTCGAGCGAATGACAAGGTGACCGAACGTAACAATGACGCGTATACATGTCGCCGCAGGTCGCGAGCGCCGAATACCGTGTTATTGAAAAATATTGCTACTACGAAATAGTTTACATATCTATCAGAAATAAAACCGTGTCCTTCACATTCTTGTCAGTGTGACGTAGTAAGGTACGCCTCTATCACGACGCTTCTATCACTATAGAAGGGGAAAAGGTCCGATACGCAGAGATAGTTATTATTCAGTTATATATTAAGCAATTCCTATTTTAAGCAACATGTTCTTCATCAAATTCTTTCCTATTATAAGAAAAATGTATACAAAATACTCTGCTTCTTTTGCATTTCAAATTAATGATTAATGATCGATGTATCACGGCTTTCGCAAGTATTATTCTTTATGATTATTATAATTATTATAATAATGATTGTCAACTTCGGTGATAACCGATATATTAAACTATTACAGGAAAATTATTTATTGAAATATGTAAATCGTTTATTCGATATATTTACATATTTGAAATAAAAATCGAAGTAATAAAAACTAAGAATCATGATTTTATTGTAACATTTACTTTTTCCAATATACTTATAAAATTGAATATATTTTAACTTTCTTTTTGAATGTTTTACTTATTTAAGCGTAATAATATGTTTGCTTTTTCCGAATTGAAATTGCGAAACAATATACGAATCATATAAATAATCGAAAAATTCTTTAGTAATAGAAAACTGTATAAAATACATCAATCATTAATATATTAAAGTTTCAAAAATAATGTATTTTGTATTTATTTTATAAAGCGTTAAAATATTTTATAACGATAAATTAACTATATTCGGCATTTGTATTATATAGAATTGTTGTTTACATGTGCATATATTTACATAGTTTCGTTATTTTCCCGATATAATTCGAAAGAGCAGACAATGTTGAGATTTTCCGTGTATCATAACATTCTCTCAAGCAATCTATTACGAGATAATAATTGCAAAATTTTAATTAATATATTTATTAATATTTATATTATAATACAAAATAATAATTGTTCTAAAGCAAAAGTTATAAATGAAAATTATTATTATGAATAATGTGTAAATTTTCTGTTATTCTAGTGCCAAATAAATCATATCTTCGCAATGTTTTTCCATGTATAAAATATATATATAAAATAGTACATATATATATATAAAATAGTAACAGTCGCGATATATTGTATATAATAAAATACACGTGTGGTCAACATCGGGAGTGTCCTGCAAAATATCACGCAACCGTCATGTTCATTAGTACATGTATGATCGTAATTAGTCGTGTTTTCGCAAGTGTGTCATGTAAGTGCCATAAAGAAACAGCACAAGATAAACAACAGAAAAAGAGGAAGCCTCAGAAAATATCGAGCAACAACGCAATCATAGAATAAGTGTAATTTATTTTATTACATAATTTGTATTCAACTTATTATTAGTAAAATTTATTGCTTGTTTATTTTTGTGATAGTAGAAGTATATTTTATATAATAAAGAAAAACAATTATTTATTAAAGACTTATAGAAATATTAACTCTATGCAAAAATTATTGGATGATTTTATACTATCCCTATTATAAAGTTACATTAACTTTACATTAAATGAAAGAGGCAATGCTTTTTTGTATTATTTTATTATGAATATGTTAAAAATATAATAAAATATATTGTTTTACAGATATTAAAAAACAAACATTTATTCTGAATATTTATAATTACATAATAAAAAACGTATTTTACGGTTGTAGAGTTAAGGTTGACGTATATAAATTACATACAATCAATCTAAATATATTTATCTTTATTGGATTTTTATAAATCTGCATGTATATATATATATAATTATTTTTCACAAGGGTGAAAAATAATAATTACGTTTGATAATGTCAATAATTTTGATTATAAAAAAAACTTTTGAATATCAGTTATTTAATGAAATTATTTTATTGTTAAATCGCGAAAGTTTTAAACTAACCGCAAAATACAATTAAAAAATCAGCGAAAATTAGTTAATTATAATCCATACTAAAAAAAGTGACGAAAACCCGTGAAGCGTGTTTAAGTCGAATTTCGAGATTTATATATTGTTGTACTTTCCGTGCGTCTGAGTGGCAATCAATGACGTTGAAAAATGAATGTTAATTTGTTAACAGTTTCTTGACAGTTCGTGAAGCGTGCGCTACTTCTAAATAAAAATAATATTTTTAATAAATTTGTAAAATATTTATTTATTACACACAAATAATTTTTATTATACTGTCATCTTTACAGCTATCATCGCATGCAAAACTCATGGACAAAAGAATCTAGATATTTTGATCCATGGAAAAACTTAATAAAGTTTGTTCGACATCATCGACCAATCGAATCTTGAAAAGAGAAGACAAGGTTGCGCACCTTTTTATGTTTCATCTTCGTATTAAAGTAACAAGCTAAACTTAATATTTACTGTATCTTCAAGAGATCATCTCTTAACACGCTGTTAAATTATTTATTAACAAGGACACTTTATATAAAGAACTAATATCTTGTAAAATCTTTAGTTGAGATATTGCTGAAGTGCTTTGTAGACTCATCTTTCAAACGGCTATAATTATTCTATTAATTTTGTACTTTATTGTGTTCTATATTCTTAGTTAAATATTAAAGTTATTTTTACTCAAATACTTGTAAATAAGTGACAGTACGAAGATGAATATCAAAATTAATTAAAATCAATCAAAAAGTGCAACAATATATATATTTTAAAAACTATTAATTTTTTTATCAATTCTCTCTATTTTAATCTATAATATACTTTTATATAAGTGTAAAAATGGAGTGTAAAAATAACTTATTTTTTATACTATATAAAAGAAAAAGGAAAAATATATGTACATGGACTTGCATGTTAGAAATTATAATATCATGTATATTGTAGGTATATATTGTAAGAATGGTATTGCTGTCGAAAGAACTCTCCAGTGACATATAAATATCTGGAATGTTAAACTGTTAGGAGAGCCGGAAGAGGATGAAACAGAAAATATCTTTAGACAAATTTTTCTTTTATGAGAAAGTAAAAGGAGCGAGAAAGAACTAATGTATACGTGAGTATTATCCATGACATAATTCCTAATATATAAATAATGAAAGAAATTTATGATTAATTTACATCGAGCGATCTTATTAATATTTTCTAGTTTTTTTCTTAAGAAGAATATCGTTAAATTGTCAGTTAAGCTTAGCGAGATATATCAAGTGCTTTCATTATTCAACACAAGGAAAATGAGAACATGGACTTAACCCTACAAATCCGAGAACGTGTGAAGAGATTATCGCGTTACATCCTGACAGAGAGTATGAAACGCGATGAAGATTAATTTTCGCAACTCAAATTTCTCGAGAGTCTATTCGCGTGAATTACAAGCCGAAATGCCAAGGGTATTAAATTAATGTACATTAAAGATATTAATTACGTTAAAATAAGTAAATACAATTATGTATAATTTTAGGTATAATTATACCTAAAAGAGACATGTATATATTATTTCAATATAAAATATAAATAACTAATCATACCATCTCTACTTTATCAAAATGTCTCAAAGTTTCCAAATCAATCACTTCTTGTCCAATATAATTTAATTATTTTTTTTTACTAGAAAATTATAGAATTGCATTCTTTAAGATGTAAATAAGTGGAGATTTGTGAAAAGCATTTTATTTATTGATTATGGATTAAATGTCTTAAATTCTAAACGAAACATGGTTAAATATTAATCAGTGCAAACGACGGTGACGAAATAATCTCGCGGATCTTCAGAGCAGAATAAAAAACACACGACAGATGAGATTTACCGGCATTATTTGTGTCGTATAATATCGTAGCGCTTTTTCTCGCGAGGAAGAAGCAGGCGGAATGCGATACGCGCGGCAAGCAAAGAAAAACGAGCGGTAAAAGTAAGAAAAGCTGAAGTTGCGGAGTGTAATGAGACAGGCGGCAAATCCTTTTCAACGAGTGGCGTTTACGATTTGCAGTTTTTGACACACACAATGTCGTAACATGAAAAACCCGACAGATCCATACGTCGTTGTCATTCGAAAAATAAGAAAGTATGAAAAATATGATAAGCAAAAATGCTAATAACGAAGATAGCCATATATTTTTAATAAATATATGTATCAAATACAGACTTTAAAATATATAATGATATTTTATTAGAAAATATATCTCTCATGTATAATATTAAATGCAATAAAAATTTTATGTAACACGTGTTGAAATAAAATAATGCCGTAAAACATACATTTTATCTTAAAGTTATAGTATATTACATAAAACTTTTAAATGTTAAATAAATTTTTCAACATATAAATAAAGACAGAAAAGCACCTGTGAGAATTTGATATGAAAAATATACGAAAATAACGGACACAACGCGGTGAAATTTCTGTTCGTGTAGTGAAAATCCCAAGACTGTGCTTTGTACTGTCAAAAAGGTTGAGTTTTTCGTTGTTAACGTTAAAGAGAAGATGGCATTAACCAAATCTCGACCTAAATTCTCTCTAAATGACCATCTATACATTCAACATAAAAATCTTCATACAACAAATGTAGAGTATTTTGCTAAAATATCTCGAATATTTTTCGTTGTCACACAACCGTTTTTTTGTTGTATACATCAGTCTGTATTTAACATTATTCTGTTATTATATTATTATATTCTATTCATATTATGTTGACAAAATTCAAACGTTGGGAATAATATGGATTTAAACTTTTTCATCATTCAAGTAAATAATTCCCGCTTTAAAAAAATAAATTGATTTTAAATTAATCGAGAAATGCACTTAAGAAAATTTCATAAAATTATTTAAAAATCACTTTCTATATCTTTATTACTACAATTTTTATTTTTACATTATTGTACTTTTATTTTTTTCTTGACGGATCTCAAATATAAGATTTTCGACATTGATATTCGTTTAGATAAATGTGCTGATAAATAAACAAAACAATCTCGCAGATGATACAAAGTACGAGAAAATCGAGTGCACTATACAGAATATATCAGACCATTTTTCAATTATGAGTTTTTTCAATTTTTGTTTTATCGTGTAGAAATTTAAATAGTGTACACCATCTTTCATGCAGAATTATTCAACCTTTAATACTACACATTAAAACTTCAAAATAAAATTAAGCGCATTTGGTCCAAGACGCTCTTATATATAGGTGATGCTTCCGGTTGTGGCTCTTGAACTATTTCGTCATAACTATTTCTCGACGCGAGAAGGTTCCTTTAAGACACGGGGAACTGGAAACATCGGCTTATCTCCGTGCCGTCGCCTAAGCAGATGAGGATATTGCAGCTTGCAAGCTGCACATTCATCCGATGCGAACTCACGGACGGGGATGATCCCTCCGGGTAGAGTTTCTTGGCGAAATTCGAATCGTGAGATGAAAGCACAAAGAATTTACTGCGTTCCGGCGATGTGATGGGTTGGGGAGGAGGGTCGAAAGGGAGGGATTCTTATCGCGCGCGAGAAACGCAACGAGAGAAACGCGCTCTAATCCCGTAACGCCCATAAATACCCGTTACTACACTGTAAGAAGAACGGCGTGGATTTATCGCACACTTTGCCATCGGCGGGAATGGAGATTCGACGAGGAAGCGCAACGAAATTACGAGCGCATCGCGAGATGCGCTGTCAAAATGTGCGGGAAGCTCCAAGTTTCTTGTTTCGTCGTCACAATGCGACATCGAATGTGGCTGGATAAAATTAATGTGCCTCGGGGGGCTCCAAAGAAAATGTTTCATCGAGCGAAAGAGATAAATGAAAGGGTGTTTCGTTGATAAAAAAAAAAAGAAAAAACGAAAAAATAAAAAGAAAAAGAGGAACAGTCGCGAAAATGTCGAAACGTCTCGTGAAAAGCTAGAAACGGAGTGAAACGGAGGATCCTTATTATATTCGCCGTTGAATTCGCAGAGCACAGTATCTCCCATGAAAGCATAGTCTCACTCACGAAAAACTTTCTCGAGAGCGAGCATAATTCGATGTGTATGTTCAGAACTAGAATGAATATTAAGGTCTATAATTGAAATAGACCTTAGAAATTGCGAGCACGTGATGATTCGCTCTAATCCTGACAATAAACGTGATTTCATTTACGGTAATGGATTCACGAGAATTATATAACGAAAATTTTAATCTCTCTCTATGTTTCTCATCAGACGTTTTTTTTCTTTTTTTCTCTCTCTCTCTCTCTCTCTCTTTTCTCTCGTGATTCTAAATTATCACTTTTTGCTTAACTCGCGCACGATTTTTGCTCGCAAAAAGGCATTTGAGAGACATGTTTATCCCGCGTTATCGTGAAGTATTCACGTCCTCGTGTGAAGAGTCAAAAGCCAAGGAACGCGGGAAATCACGTAACGCGGATTGTAGAGGAGAAATCGAACAGTATGTCTCGAGCATTGTGGAACTCATGGTACGTTCCCAGGGTGCATCCCACGTATAGCTATCGCAGCTCGCATGTACGAGAGGAATGTCAACATGCCGGCAAACGGTAGAGATATATGCTGATGTAGTGCCTAATACACGTGAGGCTCGCACACTAAAGACGATAATATATACAGGAGGCTAATGACCACTACACGTAAAGTAAAATTTAATAACTGAGTTATATACCCGCGAACACACCTTACTATATGAATCAGAGGTACAAATAAAACGAGAGAACAGTACGTGTAGCAAGAGAATAATCTGAGATAGGAGAATGGAATTGTGCGATCAATAAAGTTAAAGAAAAGAAGAAAAAAGACAAGATCTAGTTACTCCGGGAATGAGTCTTATAATCTGTAATTACAGAGAGGAAATTGATGTTGTGTATTACGTCTCGTGAATGTGAAGTAAAAGGAAACAAACTGAGGTAATAAATTAGAAATTGTGAAGAAAACAGGAAGAAAAATAAGAATGCTTCAAGCCGGTCAATGCCAAGGAAATAATTTACGCAAATAGAACCGTTGCTAATTTAATTTCTCTTTTATCCTCTAAATGTTGATAAATTAAAGTAACAGTGCAATTGCTCTTTAGATGACTTATTGTTAGTCCGATTAGTTGATTCTTTGAATTACGAAACATTGTTCACACAAGAGAAAAAAAAAAATAAAGCTTGTCGGGTCGGTTTTTAATTTAAACGTTATAACTTTTAACTTTTTATCTTGTTTTCCATTAAAAGAAGAATTACTGGTAATTCGCATCGTGAATCGAAACAAGCGGCGATAAAAGCAAATGATCTTTTGTATTATAACCAGCAGCATAATAATGAGAGAAAAAGAAGATGATGCAAAAAGCAGTTTTCCTTTCTAGCACGCAAAGAATTTGCTCGTTATGAAATAATTGTACGATTTTTTTAAAGCTACAAACGCAGGCGCTTTGAATCAGCTATTAAAGCGAACGTTAATTTGCAAAGAAATGACGTAAACGAATGTATAAAAAGTTCGCGGGAGAAAATTGCGTAAAAAAAACGTCATTTAATCGCTCAAACTTTATTTTCATAAAAGAATTGTAATTAACGAAACGTTCTCATTGAATATTTTTGCAGTATTAATATGTAGATACATGTGAAATGTTGTTTGAAAATGATTTGTAAATAAAAATCACAATAAAAAAGACGGTGAAAACGGATATGCCACGTGTATTGTATGTACAATATATATATATATTGTATTGTACTACATATGTGTATCGACTAGCAACCGTCACGTCAGATCGATTCTCGTCAATCTTGTAAAATTCATGTTCTCATTTCCAAAGATCGTGGCTATCTCGTGTATCATAAATTCCGTGAACAATAAATTCATGACCCGCCAGTCCATTATGTGTTTATCGACAAGTAAAGGTAAGTTGAGTAAAACGTCCAAATTTTTGCGATCCAGCTGTATACCTTCGCGATATTATATACAATCTGTATGTACAAGAATTGCAAAAGATGTCGTTTTATTTTCGCGCGACAAATTTCCATGTAAACTTTACAAGTAAAATCGCATAAAATTCAGATGAATCTTATTTCGGATGTCACATTGAGATTGAATATTATTAATTTATGCTGTAATGACGATTTTCATAAATCCGTGCAACATCTTTATTTTTCTTACGCGAAGCTAATGCGTTCAACTCTCATAAACACGATGAAGATACAAATCGTTTTCTGTGAAAGGTTAGCGGCTTTTAATATTATGACTTCTTTTACATGGTCCCAATGTCACGATCTGGCAATCCCGGAATTATCACATATACGTGTCTGAGCGAGAGAACATTATGCGATACTTAATTCTCGGGATTTATGTTTTAATTGCGTTCCACGATCAATAGAAATGAGAATATTCTTTTTGAAGAAATATCATCAAGAAGGAAAAAATGTAATTCGCGATCGCATCGTTGAATCAAGAATGTATGATGGACGATGGGCAAAGAAAGTAATTTATCTCTTTTCACGAGTAAACTCTCGAAAAGAGCTGACTCTATCTTATAACTCGCTACTTGTGTCAAAGCTCATCCATCCTTCTTTCCATCTAATATCAGTTTGATACACATACATATAAAGTATTCCATTTTCGCCGCGTCAAAGTTTAATAATAGACTCTTCAATAAATTGGACATGAATTTCTCTGCAATCGAATATTATGTCTGATCAGGAAGATAGTTAACAGTAAAAATTGAGGAGTTTGCGCAACTTCAACTTTTCAAATTGTACATAAATAACAGAGAAGTTGTAGGCTTTAACAGAAATTTGATTTAATGCTTGTGTTAAATTTTTTTTCTAAAATAATAATTTTCTTTAGATTTAATTAAATTTAACCAAATTTCTTTATAAAATATGTAATAATAATATGTAATAATAATAATTAATTAATTTAACAATTTGATAAAATTATAAAAAAGCACTAGAAATGTTTGTCTTACACTTTTTGCAAAAATTAGCATCATGACTAAATCAAATAAATATTTATGTAAATAAAATGTATTCTATATACATAGTAGTTTATTTAGGATATATTTAGGATAAAATTTGACAATTTTTTTTCCATAAAACACATTCGTATCCATGATTAAAAGTGATTAAAGGTTTTTATAACATTGTTGTCAAGGAGAGAGAAAAATTCTAATAAACATAAAAGAATTAGAATCAAACTATTGCAAGCGTGCTTAGCTCTATATCTCAGAGAAATTCTACGCTACAAAAATCACATATTTCACGATTGTCACATGTTCAATACGCACCGTAAATTCTTCCGCTGAAATTATTAGTTGTATAATTCCGCACATCTATCATGCACCAGAGGTTTCCTCAACGTTATATATGTATGCATAGGGGCTATTATATAAGTTTGAGAAAGTAATACATACGCGAGAAGTGCTCCACTTCAACGTCATGTTCTAAATCAAAATTTCAAAGGCTCTAATAAGCATTCGCCACCGCAAACTATTCTGTTGCAGCAAAACGGACGTGATGCAAACGTACAAAGAAAATCAGAGTAGTAAGAGCAATAAATTACGAGTGCCACCCCGACGCAATTCATCCGAGCATGCCCTTTATGCTAGTCAGATAATATGCTTTACAGGTTGACTCGAAACTGCTAATTTTCCTTTGTGAGACTTGTAATTAATTTAGAGCATCTCAACTTTTCCTTAATAAGACTATAATATGATAATATTGCGTAACATGATTATACTCGGGTTATGACTAAATCTCATTGGGCCGGTAGTACAAATACAAAATACATCAAATATAGCAAAAACTTGTAACCCTAATATAAATAAAAAAATTTTACTCTTTAATTTTAAATATTTTTTTGACAAAATTCTAATTTAAAATTTGGATATATTAATACGTTTTAATGCTAAAAATAGAAAAATGAAAAGTAACAGAGAAAAGTTCTTTAAGAAAATTTCTATTTAAAAAAAAATCTACTATAGATTTATTCAAGAGCCAATATGCGAAGATTTATTTGGTATAATTTAAAATTATCCTGTAGTTTTTTTCAAATCGTGTGCAGATATCGCGAGGCGAGATATATTGATAAAACCATCAATACGCGTAGAATGACTAAAATTGTCGTATTTAAACAAACGGCACACGCAAAACAATCGTCAAGGCAATTATATATGTATTCACTATACATATATAATGCTTGCCCTACTAAACGCGCGAAAATAATTTACAAATGCAAAAGTGACAGCGGTGCGGAATCAATCAATTCGGCATTATCATCGACGCGCGTGAAACAAACTGATAAAAACTAATATTTGACATCGCGGCAAAAAAAGCCAAAGAAAAACAATAGAGTGAAAAATGCGAAAAAGAAGGAAGTAAAATTAGTCGCAAAAATCGCAATCGAGAAAAGTGCCTTGTATAGACGTAACAGTTCGATAACACGTCTGTTCCTTGGATAATTTACTCACGTGGCTACGGCAACTCGTTTTTCTGTCTCTTTCTTTCGATCTCTCTTGGATTTATGTTGTACTGTGCAGCGTATTTTTTCCTATAAAAAGAAAAGTAAAGTGTATGAGTTTTTATTTCATTTTGATCTTTCCAAATTGAATAAAAGTTCTGCACACATATATAAATTGTGTACTTCAAAAAACTGCTATTTTCAAAAAAGGAATCCTTTATTCTTTACTTCATACTTTAATATATTACTTTAATTTATTCTCATTTACCCTTTTAAGACGAAAAAATCTATGAAATAATTTAAAAACAATTTTTTTCTCGATATTATCTCGATTCTACTCACTGGTAAATCGATAGACTTCAAAATGTTACACAGTCGAATACATTTTACATTAAGATTCAAGAAAATAAGAGATATTCTTTTTTTAAATTTTAACAACTGTTTAAATCGAGTCGGAGAAATTATATTAAATTTTCGCTGACATCTAGACATTCGATAATATCAATTCCTCGTACAAATTCAATAAAACTCTGGTAAAGAGATAATTTAACATTAATCTTTTATTCTTTAATTCGCGAAGAAGGATAATTTAATATCTATTTTCACCAATCTACATCGTTGACAAGCGATCGACTAACTCAGTGTGTATAATATAAATGTCTTCGTTAGAAATCGAAGACAGTCGAGGAACAGGGAGAAGGAGGAGTAGGAGAGAGGGTTTTGTAGGATTTCAGGGAGGATGGTGCAATGAAATCGGCGCGTACCCGGAAGTGACATATCCGGCTGGTTGCGGTAGGTCAGGCACGTATGTAACCAATATTCAGGGTGTTCATGTGACATACCAAGGACTTTCTACTACGGAGTCAGCCAGCCAGGCGGCTGCAAGCTCTCTCTCTCTCTCTCTCTCTCCCTCTCTCTCTTTCTCTCTCTCTTGTCCCCCGGGTCACCGTGCGCACAATCCCTCAGCATCCGGGTTCGAGAAACCAGGATTTCGTGTTGGCATACCCGTCGGTTTATCCCACCTCCCGCATTGACCATCGCACGCCCAAACCACCCTTCGACCTACAACCGACTTAACTAGCCACCAGACTAAGCGACGAAGCAATGTCCACTGCCGCGGTATTTGAACTATTTAAGCTCAGCGCAGGTTTAAATAATGAACGTTTGTGCTGTTTCGCCGAGAAAATTAGCCAACTAACTTAACCGGGCAATTTGTCGTCTCTCGCCTTCGTTCTCTTTTATTTTCTATCCCCGCGCATACCGCACATACCATACCGAGTGTACCATTATTTGCGGAGCTAACCGTGAGACTCGGGACCATTTTGTACAAGATTAATGCGAATGCATCGTGAGGATTTGTATTATTTAATCGTCAGTGATTTTCTTCTCTGACTCAGAACGCGCATCGTGGACCGCTCGATTTCTAAATTTTTTATTATTTTGTTACGAAAATCTTGTTACGGCTAGGAAACTGATTTCTCAACCTGAGAAATCAGATAAAATTCTACTTATTTTCAATAATAATGGCGTTAAAATACAAAATCTAAATTAGCAAATCTCAATCTAAATTGACCTCACTCGATATTTAAAGTATATTAAATTTCTTGTATTTTTTTCATGTCATGACATTAAAATGTAACAAATAAATTATAAATAATATCTTACTTGAAAAATTTAAAGAGAAAGGATGGTTTTTATTTGCGCATCGAGAGTAATAACGAACGCAATCAGCGTTAAGCTTCTTTCTTGTTCCAAGCTTCGCCCTACAGCGATATTGGTTCTTTCAATTTGTAACTTCACAAAACCAAAGTGGGTTGCATTAGCCGACAAAATCGACTATCCGCCTTCCGTCTTGAACAAGAAAGTTTTAATTGAATCTAGTGTCAAATGCGATCGTTCGACGAAACCGCTATATCAGCGTGTAAATACAATTGATATAAATTAGCGATAGAGAAAGGTAGAACGTAACCAAGAAGAACATTTTTGAACTCTGATATTTATTCCGTAAGAAATACAACAAAGGAAAAATGCATTAGTTTTGAAAAACACAATCAATGTCAGAAAAATAAGATTATTGGAAAGCAATACGTCATGGCATAAAAAAATACGAAATTTAATATACTTTAAATCTCGAATTAAGTCAGGTCAGTTTGAATTTTGCCAATTTTGATTCTGTATTTTAACGCCATTATTGACAATAAAGCTTGCAAAAAAAAAAAATAAATTAAAATAAAAGATAATAAAGAAAATAGTGACACGAAAAAATATAAAAGTGAAAAATAAATTTCAAGTATTAAAGTAAGTATTAGTAAGAAAACAAATTAGAGCCGCAAATATCATGCCTTGACGATGAAGGCAACACTGAAAGTAAAAGATTACGTCCCTAGAGAGTACATACTTCCATTCTTTCCACTTTTGGCACATCGATGAAAAATAGGGGTGAAATGCAGGAGTGAAACGCAGGGGTGAAACAAGACGGCGACGTATGTGCAATGAAAGAAGATCTTCTTGTATCCACCTCACCGTCGCCTCGATGACCTATTCTTCGGGGAAGGATTAAAAGGATTCTTACGTCATCCTTGCTCGAATGGACAACGGCTGAAACCCCTTCCCCCCCTCCTTCTTCCCTTCTTTCCTTCAACGCGAGCCAGCACGTATGAGTAATCACGCTTGTGCACATATACAAAAGCTCGGTCGAGCTTTTGTTCTCTTTTTGCTTTTAAGTTCGCCAATGAAGTTCAAGAATACAGATGAAACCAAAGCTCCGCTAGCAGCTATATACGTGTGACATTTCGAAAAACGGAAGGGAAAGAGAGAGAGAGAGAGAGAGAGAGAGAGAGAGAGAGAGAGAGAGAGAGAGAGACAGAGAGAGAAAGGAAGAGAAATATATACTGAAAGAAGATGAATACGAAGTCACGCGGTCGAGATGACGAAAGAGAGAGGTAAGAAGTTGAGGGAAAGAGGTAAGCAGAAGGAAGAAAGAGAGAAATCGGAGCTGACGGAATGGACGGGGGTGGTCGTGCCGTGAATGAAATGAGACTTGAACGACGAAAGCCAAGTGCATCCACTGCAGCCGAGCTACCTCCATCGGCGATGTGGAAGAAAACCCCGGAACGTGCCTGTGGAAAGCATAAATCCCAGATGCTCGTACCAGCGATTTACATCGGTGTCGTAAAGAGATCGACAATAATATCGCTATCTATATCGATATCATACCTAGATAGAGCAATGAATGTAATTTAAAAATGACAAGAAAGAGAAACGCGCACGTGTATTTAAACAATACTTGTGATTCAAGCTCTGAGAATTACAAAGCAATATTAATTTTTAATTACGTGATTACATAATGCAACATAAAAAGCTGACGGATGTTTGTGTTTAAATGCAGAATGCATCAAAGCAACGAAGCTTCGGAATGTCAACGTTCACAATAAATGAATGACGAGGTAGGCGGACATGGCGGAGTGACATTTCGAATAATTGACGGCTTTACACATGAGCTTTAAATAAATAGTTACGTATAACCGCTACGCGAAGGCATGCCAAAAATAGTGTAATCGTGCTTGCATAAAATATCAACGAAATCTCATGACGACACGACGATCAGAAATCGAAATAACCGATCGTTACGTAAACAGTATACATATGTATATAAAAGCAAATATGAACAGTTGATGCATATTGATAATATTCGGAGTAATATCGTAATTACGAATATTCGAATAAAGAACAATCTTTAAGAGAAGAGAAATATTTTTAAGGATGAAAAATACGATCCGACGATAGTAATAAAAAACGAAATATAGAACAGTAGTTACACGATTTTAATCAAATCGTACAACTTATACTTCTCGCCGAACGCATCTGATAAAATTCTCACGAGAATAAGTCACGAAAAAAATTAAACTTATCTAATTCGTCAAATCATCGTCCAGCCCGATAAGGATCGGATAGAAACCTTCGTGTAAAAAAAAACTCGAACACATTTGGACACAAACTTTTTTTAAAGCGTACCACGGCAGACCACGTGCTTCAACGATAAAGTTCACGGCGGCGAATTCAGATTATCAATACAATCTACCCTTTCGGCCTTCACATTTTTAAAATAACGCCGAACCCGACCGTCAACGGCGTCGATCGTGTCGCTGGTTACAGGTGAGGTGTTATTAAATGAGAGACTTTGCTCCCTTTGCGAGTGAATTAAGCGGTTGATTTCATGGTCGCGATATTATAGTCCTCGCGTGTATTTAAAAACACCTCGTACACCGCCTTCAACACCCTGTAGCTGACGAAATAGATTTGCACGCACTCACCGCAAAGAGATGCTTCGAGCGTGTTTCATATGTAATTAAATTTTATTTTACGTCTGCAAACATCTCACGAATATGCTTTAAGCCATGTAAGCTTAATCTTTTAAACTATTTGAGATAATCTCTTGCTTGATTTAACTTTCCTTTTCAACTTAACATTCGGCTAGAGTAAGTCTCCTTTGCGCCTGAAAAAGCATATCTGTACACATATTTCAGAAACTATTCTATTTCTATTATATCTAATAAAATTTTACAAAATTTTTACTTTGTGATGCGAGAATTAAAAAAAGTAAAATTGAGAATCAAAAATTAAATATCAAGAATTAAGTATTAAAATAACATTTATTTAGAATTTATAAAAATATACAAATAGCTTTTATTGTCAAATTACTTTAAAAATGGCAAAAAATAATAACTATTAAAAATGTTAATTACTTGAATATTTGTCCGTTTGTGCATAAATTGGTTGTTACTCAAAATGACTGATAATAAATGAGAGCAAGGTTTTAAAATCTAGTCATTGATAGTCTTTATATAATAAATATTTAATAGCTTAGGTCTATGTCTTGTAAAAAATCAACCATGAAAAACCAGCGACATATATTAACTAATAATGACTTTCTTATCTATGTATATAGATTACAAACTGATAACACAATTAATATATCATCTTTCTCTATGTATGTTATTCATATTCCAAATATATATATCTATCAGCATTTATGAGAGACGAAAAAAATAATTGATAACCCCTGACTTTTTAATTTTTAAATTAATTGTTTTATTTCAATATTTCATCATTGTAATTTATTTTACTTATTTAATTGTCCATTAATCTTACTTTAGTCGATCATATTTCTTTGCTTGGCTGAAAAACTTATCATACAAAAATAGGTAACATTATTTATTAAATCAAGCGAATCTATTGTGTTATTTAATAAATCATAAGAATTTTTTCGCGTATTTTACTTTCATAACAGCAAATCGTATAATAATATCGTCGCAAGATATAAAAACGTCTCAAAGATTTTCAACATTGCCTTTTCATCGAAGCTCCAGAAGCAGAGTACCTTTAGAGATCACATACTCGGATATCGCGCGGCATCCCTTATCTGCACGGAAATTCTTGCTTTGCAACCGTTTCCGCACGCTCGAGCAGACTCCCACGAATACCGCGATACGTTTCAGTATTCTTCGCGAGTTACGTACGGCCTATCTTGGCAGCTTTCGCTTTGTTCTCCCGCGATAGTCATGCCGCGATATCACGCGATCCGAAATTCAGACGATGTTTTCGTGAGAGGTCGAGTCTGCCGCTGATCGCAATCGCGAGTCACCCTCCATGCGCTCGGCGGCATTTTTTACGCATTTTCGAATTGTCATTTCGCTCTATGAACTCATTCGCTTTTAATAATCGCAGTTTTTTGCGTCATTATCAGTGCACGCATACATACATTGTTTACATGATGCATATTAAATCGAATCTCGATATCTTACACAATGATAAGATTATTATTGAATCGGAATCGAATAACAATATGATTATTAAAGAATTACATGAGATGACGGAAAAATAGCTAAATTACCTGAAAGTTTCGTTATAAGTTAGTTAAAAAGAAGAAGTAAAAGAATTTGCAAAAAAAAAAAAAAAAAAAAAAAAAAAAAAGAACAAGTGACTAAAGAATTAAGATTAAGCGATTGTCTAGGATTAAACGTAGAGTTTCAAGAAGTTGCAGACGAGGAAGAATTACACATTAAAACGCGCGATCCCTACAGTAAACGCGCGCGAATGCCAACGGCATACTCAATTAATGTTTCACGAACTAATTCAACACGGGGGAAAATATTCTCGCACGCTGGAAGACAAATCGAGACCTTTAAACTTTTGTTCCCGGCAATTTGCCGGGACTTACTTCTCCGTAAGAATTTCATTTTTCCGACGTGAGAGGAAAAAGTTTCGGATTTCAAGCGCAATCGAGCGTAACAGCGCGGCCGCAAAATTAAGGAAACGTTAGGAGCGAGTTTAAACTCCCGCTGCTCTTAACGATCCCCAAAGAATTAAATTTAACGACGGCCGAATCGTTCAGCCATCGCGAATTCGTTCGAGAGATCGAAGAAATATCATGTAATTTCAAACGCGTTGTTGCAAGTCAAATTGCGTCCTATGATAAATGCGAATTGAATTATTCATGGCAGAACTAACACAATATTTCTTCGCGCGATATTGGCTTTATAATTTCATACATCATTGATTCTCGACCAATTTATATTAAACATGTAAATATAATTTAACTTGTACACATTTAATTGATTAAATTTCACGAGGAAAAGAATAATTGGTTTGCCAATATTTGAACAATTTATCGCTGATTAATATTATTACATTGGTGTATACGAGAACCTTTTTTAATGTAACATTTTAACATCAGACTTTTTTATCCTATAAAAAGTATACGTAATAATTTATTTCATTCTCAAAAATTTGTCGAAATAATTATATTCAAAAACTCGTCCCAGAAATCGCGCATTGTCCTCGCGGGTCGTCTTAGAACAGATTCTTTTCGCGGGATATGTCGCCGACGCCTGAAAATGACTGGCACGTGTACATACACGACGCCAAAAGCGATTCTATTGTTGGACTGAACGTTGGCGTGTTTGCTCGAGGCAGATGCTTAAATCGAGATTAAATCCAATTAAGCTCGTCATCGGTGCCCGCGTAACTCTCGTCGTACGAGAGTGATTCCCGATCTCGTCCCGGCGATGAAAGAAAATCGATTACTCGGGTAGAGATGCTTCCCGAACAAGTATATAGATTTTTTCTTCTATAATATTACGGATAAATAAATAAAAAATATTATCACGATCAGACACGATCGATTATCTATGTTATTTTCTTACCAAATTAGTTTACACTCTCAAAAGTAAAACATTTTACGCGTGTAAAATGTTTCGTTGAATCTTTTATTTTTTACCTCCCTTTCTCTCTCTCTCTCTCTCTCTCTCTCTCTCTCTCTCTCTAAATTAATATATTCCAAAATATTACTCATTAAGTCTTTTTTTATAAAAACTATATATTTAAAAAAGATTTTTAAAAAAGTTTGAAAAATTACGATAAAATGAAATTTCCTTTAAAAACTGGTTTTAAACGTTGCATATTTAATGTAAAATGTATAATATATTTGATATAAGTTTTATAATATATTCGACAATTTTTTATAATAATTCAATTTTTCATAATAATTCGTCAATTTTTAATCTTTATTATGATCATCGTTAACTTTTAAAAAAGGATCGTAAAAATCAATTTAAAATTTCAAAAAATATTTTTATTTACTAGAGGAGGAAGTCAAAGACACATATTGGTCGTAAACTTCATTCGCGATTTATTGTCCGGTATAAATTCACGAGAGTAAAATAGAACCGTGTATATACATACACGCGGTTGTTCGGAGATTAGCGTAGCAACGTGTTCTTAGTGTTTTCACGTTCGTGTGAAAATGGATGTATATAATCCGCAGCACTTGTTTGGATGCTGTGGACTAAACCGGGAGAGAGAAGCGAAAGAGGAAATAAGAGTACGTGTGTACGTGCGACTCTCGTCTCATGTACATAACACATCCGAGAACAAAACGATAATCTACATCATCATATGCGTAGCCCGAACTTAGACAAAAAAAACACAAATTTAAATGATGAAAGCAGCCAACTAGATGTCATTTTAGATTTACAATGAAATTAAATGGCTGGTAAATTATTTTGTTCATTATATTTTTATGCGTTACGCTTATCCTCTTTTATTAGAAGTTAATCCTGAGTAAAATAACTAAACGTTAAAGAATTTAATGAAGGTAATTCTTTTTTTGTTAGCTCATTGGCAAGAATCCGTTTGTTTATAAATAAAAATGAAAATAATCCTTATACATATGGATTTTATATTTTAAGACTATAAAAGCTATATAAATATATAGGAACAGTTGCAGTTTAATTAAAAAATTGAATTAAAAAATTTACTTTATAGCTGATATGTGACAAAAGCATTAGAAGAGAATGACGTTGTCTTTTCACTAAATATTATTACTGATAACATGCAATGTACGAATGTATGTGCACATTGCTTAATTGGATTGTACCGTGACATAACGAAGCAAATTTTCTGTTGTCAGATATTATGTATACAATAAAGTTAGTTTTATTTTTAGTTATAATAAAGCACAAAGTTATAATTATTAAACAGAGGGCAACTGTATTTAATAATAAAAATGTAGTATTGTTTTTTCATAATCTAACAAAATATTTTAGACAAACTATTATAAAAAGCATATAATATTGAATAATGACAACTATGACAAGACTAATACGAGTTTTTGAACACTGCTACACTGATGCACATGTTGTACGTATTTACAGTACACGTCTTATTGTCAGTAACTCTCTCCTTCTCGATTAGCTACTTCACTGTCTAAATATTTCCCCTTTTTTCCTTTAAATGAGAATCTTAAAATTAAATTCGATTGTTTTTTATAAAAAATAAATTTGCTTTTCAAAATTTAAAATGACAACTATAATGACGATTATTATAGCAACGATTAAAAATCAATTGTTATGTTTATAATATAGCTGTTGTTATATTAGTTGTAAGATTAAATGTGCAAACAATTTAAGAAAGATTTTAAAGATAAAATACAATTTTATGCTTTCTTTTAAATATTTATTGTTAAATCTTAGTTAAATAATTATCCTATATATATTTAATTGAAGAACCGAGTAAAGAATCAAAATAATATTTATCATGAGAATCAACCCCCTACGGAAAAATATATTATGATATATAAGTATACTTGATATATTATATAGCGTGCACCAAAAGCTGATATTAACTCCATTACCCTTAAATTTATTCTGGTTTATATTTTAATTAATAACAACTTGCACACATACACACACTTTATAGGAGTTCAGCTTTATAAATTTCGCGGTAGGGCGTATCATACCATAAGGCTATCGAATTTTAGTTCACGAGCGTAGAACAGCTCGAGTGACGTGTGTCGTTCTCAAAAGCTTCCTTTCACACCGATAATTAATGCGAACAACACCATCCTCAAATTTAATTAACTCGGAGCTTTCGCAAAAGGGTTTATTTATGGTTATTTTCGCGACCGCGCACGCACGGGATAATATTTAATTTTGTGAGATTTCTTGGCAAAGAGAACATCTAATTATGCGGTGCTTGCATATTATTATATTCGACGCAAAAAGTACAACTCTGCAGTATGCACGTGTTTAACCTAAAAGCAGATGACTGTTCAAAATGGTGATATTTTAATGCACTTTTTCTACATGAATATTTAAATAAAGATAAAAAAATTTTTAACATTCAACAGTTTTAAAGTACAAACAAAATGCGTAATAATATTAATATCTCACGTAATATTTGCAAATATTCTGCACTGAAATCGTAATATGAACATGTTTGCAAATGTTAATTAGCACAATATAAAATTACATCAAAAATATGTAATTTAAAAAAAAGACATACAAAAATTATTATCTATCTTACAGTTGATCTCTACTTAATTTCTATTGTTTTTTCAATTTTAATTATCTAGATATTTTCTATTTGTAAACTGAGCTTTTGCTTAATAGAATCAAGCTGATTAAAACAATAAAGCTGTATTATTCCCGATGCGCAACCACCGACTAAACATTATTCTCGATGCAATCCTAATCAAGTTAAATACAAACTGTATACGAGACGCTCGTTAATTGAAGTTTATTTTTGCGGAGTCTATTTAAGAATTGTGTAGTAAGCGATACGTAAGCGGGCTTATCTCTTAACGACTGACCAGGTAAATCAATACTTCTGGCTTCTACAAAAAACGCACCGCTGCTGTATATCAGCGCGTTCCACTCGGTTGGATTAGGCTAGTAATCTAGTGAATTGGCTGACGTATCCATTGAATTCGGCCAAATTATGGTACCTTTCGCTTACGTAACGTTTATCCCCCACCCCCTTTCATCCTTTGATCGATACCAATTTTTCGCGCTGGAAAAATTTCTTCCAAGATATATATACGAGTACAAGCTAGAGATATAGAGATAACACGGATCACTCGTTAATACATTTTTGCAAATAAACAGAAGAAACGTTTCTTTGTTGCTGTGAAGTTTTAAATGACTTTAATCTCATATGCTTATTTTATTATTTATATATACAGTCTCTAATAAAAAAAAAAATTGCGAAATTCAAAAGTTGCTCCTCCAAAAAAGATATTTCTCAAAGTCTTATCTCGTGAAACTGTTTTCTGAAAATTCTCATTTGAAAGACGAACATGAAGAAACGATAAATGAGAGCCGGCTTGACGGAAACCGTGAGTGTAATTCGGCGTGCAGTAATTACACTTACATTCATTTCCCGGAGAGGAAAACGACTGCATCAGATGATTAAAAATCACGAGACTTTGTGATACAGCTAGCAAAAGGTGTGTGTGTGTGTGTGTGTGTGTGTGTGTGTTTATGTGTGTGAATCGTTTCATTACAAATTCTATTTTATCTTCTTTACGCATATTTTCTGCCAGCAGCAAAATTATGCTACAACATAGTTAGTTAATGTGCCTAATAAAACTTGCGGAATGCAGTTTTAAGCGTAATTATTGTTTATCTCATTAATAACATAAACAATATATATAGAATTATTACTATATATATAGCATATTTTTTTGTATTATTGTCTAGTGTCTTTGATAAATTAATAAAATCAATTTTAGCAAAAATTCGATTAGTCTATTTCCATAATTTCTAGTATTTGCGTGATTTTATATATCTCGATAGATCGGCAATTTAAGATTCTATTTTTTAAAAATGTGTATTTACACATATTTGAAATAAAATAAAGAATAAAATTTTATTCAACTATCAGTGAGCTAACTAAATTTTAATAAATCTTTCGCAAAATGTCAAACGTTCGATACGTCCATATACGCATTACGCATCTTTGACGTATCTCCTATCTTTTTTTCAACGCGCATGTAAGTTATCGACATCACACGTGTCGCGATAAAAATCATTGACATGCTACATCCGTCATTCATGACAACCTCGCATAGTCGTGGATATTCGTACACTATAAAGCCTTCACCATCGTAACATGATTTATTGAGTAAAAACCTCGAGTCTGTGCTTCTTTTCGTAAAACGAGCGAAGTGTATCGTCTGCGAATAATCTATTGCAAGCACGTTTTTCTGCCTAACTTGTTCTTATTCTCGTACGCACTTTATCCTACGATTACAATAGTGCAATTTCGTTGTTGCAACTACGTATGTTACATTACTATTGGCAGAGAGAAAATGTATAGCAATGGATTGAATCATCGATACGTTAATAACGTTAATAAATTGTGCAAATTGCATGTCAAAAATTTTAATCGACTAATTCAACATTATTGCTGTTGAATGGATCGCATCTTTGAAAAAGAATGACAGGCTACTTATTACTACTTTACAATCGACATAAATAATAAATAGTCTTGACATAATATTGTCAGAACATAATATCCAAGTTTCTGGCAGAGTCAGCTGTTAAGTATTGAGAATGCATAGTCGCGTTAATGATCTGAATCTGCACATGCAATTTGAAAGATACATACAAACTCACGTAGCCGTAATTAAAAATATCTGTGTTTTCATAATTAAAAGATTGAAATTAATTAAATTATATATTCAGTCATATTGTGTCTCTACAATATCTTATATTAAAAAATTAATCTAATATTTATATATTTAATCTTGATATTGATGATGATTTATATAATTAGTTATATCTGTAAGAAACTATTCTGGAGGATTTGAGTCGGCAAAAAATTTGACTCTTTTCGCTCATTCCTATTTGAACGTTCTTGTTTTAAACTTACTTCTAATACGCTTTAATTAATAATTACTGAACGAGATCAAATAACAGTGAAATATCATGTAGGATATTCACGTACGCTTATTAAAGTAAAATCAAATTTCTCCTACATACAATTATACAAATGGATTTGTCAAAATGGCGAACGTAAAAGTATCAGAAATACCTGAATGAATTAATGCACCGAATTAACATCACATATTTCGCAAATGGTTTCTAAAAATATCTTTTCAAGTCAATGGTATGCGCGAGCATAC
Source organism: Anoplolepis gracilipes (assembly GCF_047496725.1). NCBI lineage: Eukaryota > Metazoa > Arthropoda > Insecta > Hymenoptera > Formicidae > Anoplolepis > Anoplolepis gracilipes. Next base: position 3,748,732 of record NC_132981.1, read on the forward strand.
TTTATCGTTGAAAATACGGAGCACTGAAATCTTTGTTGCTTAAAATATAAAAGAAGTGTGCAAACGCACGTTTTTCGAAGAAATCCTCTACTATACTTTTTTATTGCGAGCATAGAAAGACCCGCTTCGCTATTTAGTATAAAGGTACGAAATGGGAAAGAAGACCAATGACATTATCCAACGATCGATTTAATGATATCACCGGGCTTTGTGAGATCTACTGCGGCAGAGGATATAGCAGATCCTTTTATTAACGAAGCTTTGTCGTTGCTTTGCCGATTCTCCATTCAGCCATTCCCTAATACTGACTTACTAAAGCTTGCGATTCTATATTGTGCATTGAATATTTCTTCGGATTTCATAGATTTATAGTTATAAAATAATTTTAAATACTAAACATTTTTGACGAGACAGATGATAAGTGTCACGTAGTAATAAATAATATGCAAATATCAAAATATTATATTTGTATACCTATAATTTTGTATACCTATAATTTTGCCTGTTGAAAACATTTAAAATAATCACAAATGATTAATAAGAATGTTTTTACATTACTAGCTTTTACTTCAAATATAAATTTACAAAAAAAATTTGATATTAAAAAACATTAAAAAGAATTTTTTTATTATGACTTATTTTTCATAAAAATTGTATAAGTTTTTTTTTATTTTTATGCAATACGCGAATTTTTAACTCGCCAAAACTGATTTTAAAAATAATCTATTAAAAATGATTTTTAAATATTCAATAATGGCCTCTAATAAAATACTTTCTCGCGCGGATTATTCCGTTCATTAGATCGTCGTATTGTCGCGGACGAGTGGGTTCGGAAAGGGTGGTTTCCAGACGAGCGATCTCTTAGATATCGCACTAGGCACCCAGAGAGGAAAATACAGAACTGACGTGTAAGAGAGAAACGAAAGAGAGAGAGAGAGAGAGAGAGAGAGAGAGAGAAAGAGAGGGAGAGAGAGAGAGAGATAGAACTAGCACTCGGGAATGTCGTCCATTGTTTTCCCTGCGACAATGGCATGCAAAACGGAAATGCAGGCGCATCCGTTGCGCTTTAAGATCCCGATCATTAACCCTTTCGGTACGGCATCACAAGAGCGCGAGACAATTATCTACAGCTGAGCGCGTCGAATTTGCGAATGTGTCTCTTACGATCGAGACACACTTGGACTTCGCGCTATAACATAATTATGTTAAATATCGACTTGTCAGGGACAAATAAAAAAAAACTATGAGTCAATTCTTATCAGAAATCTGTAGCGAACCTTATTTAATGACATATATAAATAAACATGAGCACTTCTTAGCCGTACAAATACCGGTTAAGATGGTTAAGAATATTTTCAGGCATGGCATATCTATACGTCGTCTTGTTTTTAGAATAATATATTGATGTCTCTCGTATAAAACGAAGGAATTTTTAAATTAGACGGTTATTACAAGCCTACAGAAATCAAGATCCCGTAAAGTTTTGCGCGCGCACGCTCTCTCGAATCGCGAAAGAACGATAAGCGATCCTGAAATAGTCAGATCTTTTGATCTAAATAAAATATCTCTCTGTTGTTGTTTTCGGAAATAAATTGTGGAAGAAACGCGCCAGCTTTCTCAGTGCCAAAATAAAATCATATTTCCGCCTGTGCTAAGTTGAATACATGACTGATCGCAAATGTTACTTTAGGTCAGGGATATTGCGACAACTATTTCAATTTATCGTCACGTAAATTAAAGTATTTATTAGCGTGCGCAAATAGACACGACGGTTTCCAAAAAATATGGTGTAATAACGAGTGCTCATAAAAAACCTGCGACAGCAATACGAAGCTGCGTGGGTGTAGCAGAAACGAACCTTTCCTACTGTTTTTTTTCAATCTTTGTGATAGGAAGCAGCATTGACGAAAAGGTGACGTCATCGCTGTAATAGCGAGAGAGAGAGAGAGAGAGAGAGAGAGAGAGAGAAAGAGAGATGTGATAAAATATCTTACAATTTTTACGCATATTCAATCATACGCTAAATTAGTTTTGTTAAACAACATAAAGAATCTTTGAAGAAGAACATTTGAAGAAAATTATCATTAGCTTCTCACATTCATATTAATAAAATTATCTTAATACCATAGATTATATATAAAAAGTGAAGATTATAATTTACGTTTTAATTCAAATTATAGACATCCACATTTTAAATAAAATGTAAACAATGATAATTCGTTATTATCAGAATAAGATACCTTGTGTATGCAAAAGAGAAGTAAAAACAGAATTCGAAATTCTACGTCCTTACAGCTGTTCAATGTTTTAACGTTTTGCAAGAGTTTCTAAATCGGTTGATATCGAGATAAAGAGGTGATCGACCTCAAGCACTGGCAGACAGTAATTTCATTGCGATGCATCGAGAGGGAGGCTGCTGGAATTACTGTCGATCGTAAGCGGTGATTCAGAAGCAAAAGATGCCGTCCATAAAAAATTATTAGAAATTGCGTGAAATTGAAGCAATTTTTAATTTTTATCCAAAAAAATAAGCATAGAGTAGTATAAAATATTTATTATGTTCGATATGTAAATTAGAGATAAAGAGTAAATTATATATATTCTTTTAAAAAGATAATAAATCAAAGAGCTTAGATAAATAATAAAACTCAACACGCGGATAAAGTGTTTTAATTTACAACCTTGACAATTTTCTTGACTAATTTGTATATTATTTTTTCGCATGGATAGATTATTATTCAGGTAAACAGTAATTAGTATATTGTAATTTAAAAGTCCCGAGTTTTTAAAACAATCTGAAGTTAATATAATTTTCTTAATCAAATTTTAAAGAAACATAATTGTCCTAACTTTGTAATATTTGATTATTATTCAATGTAATTTTGTAACTTGTAATTCTCTCAATGAATAATTCTCTCATGAATTCTCAATGAATAATTCGTTAGTAAAAGATATTGAGTTAAGTTTAAGCCATCAAAGTTGTGGAAATCAATACATTGTACTGTTGTAAACGCTAACTCACCATGGTCGCGTAATTCATTCGATTATGTCGTCAATAAAGAGGCCAATCAACTCAGGGAGACTCTATGAACATCCGACAATCACTTCCCGAGCAGCTTAATCTTAATAATTACTCGCTTTTTGTATTTAATAAATATTTACTCTGAAATAGTCTTATATATAATTATATATCTTAAATATAATATATATAAGTTTAAATATATATATATTCTGAAATAATCTGTTTCGAGATTATATTTCTCTTTTAATAGAAATGTAAAAAGTAAATATAAAATATTCATATTCATCACAAAGTTGAGACAATTTATGATAAAGACCTAAAGAGAAAAGTTAGCGTTTCATCGCGTATTATATAGAAAAAGTATCATATTTATTTGGCGTTCTTGTTAATCATAATTTTTTAATTGTCACTACTAAATAATCGTTATTAATAGTTAGTTGAAACACAAATTTTGTGAAACAAAATGTCATTATCCATTTATTAACTCAATATCTAAAACTCCTAACAATATAAGAAAAGCCAGATAGATAATTCCAGATTATATTCATTTTTTTGTCCTATAAATTCAGATTGCAAAGATACAAATACGTAACTAAATCCTCCCTTAAAAAGTTTTATAGCGTCATATCTGTCTTGCGATGAGAAATACGTCCCGATCAACTAAGCCAGCTCTTCCATTTCCATAGACTCTCGAGAAAACGATTTCCCGTTACACCGTTTTCCTCTCAGATGCAGCCGCATATTACTTGAGAACGCACTCTAACGAAACCAATGAAAATTCGAACTTGCCTCTCGGCGGCGGCGCCGGTGGGTCTGCGATCTTTACGAGACGACTGGACCAAGATCGCAATTAATTAGTGCAGCTTCTCCAAACTCCTCCAGTGCATCTCGCTACGAGGGTCTCTCAATGGCCAACGACAATGGCCTGACATTACCGTCAATTCCCGCTTTGCCAATAATGTCGCTAAATTGATTCCCTCAGAAACACATTTGCAAACGAATTTCAGATCCACCTAGTCAGTCCCCTGAGGATTTTTCAGTGAAATCGCTCGAAAAATTCTATCGACGATCGTCGTCGAACAAATGGACACCACTATTATTCGCAAGTACTCACAGTGTGATTCTGCACTCTCAGAGAATTAGCGTAAAGTTTTACAGCTCCAATTACAGTATCCTTGTATCTTTGTAGACATTCAATACGAACAGATGCTTAATCTAATCCGTGCTGGCAATGCGATCCCACGCGGTCGATCGCGGAGAGAATCGATATATTTATTGTACGTATATCGATCGCTATCTTTTCTCGCGCGGTGACTGTCACCGCAAATGTTGTGTAACACGCTACGCGAAATATATAAACGCACTCGAGATAAACGATCGTCGCACACTTTCAGTGCAGTACGCAGGTCAGTGAAAAGCCTTCAGTTTATCACTCGTAAAGTTACGATAAGAAAGTATGAAAATAAATAATAAAATAGAGAGCGTGAACTGTCTTGAGAACTATGACGACATTTCCGATTGTTATTTATTATTTACTTGAATTTTAACAGAACCGCAGTTCTATCTTTCGTTCAAAAAATAAGGATACAGTTCTTGTCACATTATATACAACTCGCGTTGTCGATCTCGATCGCGCGTTTAGAGAATCGTCAATAGTTCAAAGATGTTCGAAGAGAGAAGTAGTCACAGTAGCTGTCAAATCACACGTGAATCGTACGCACGCATCGCGTAAGATTCCGAACTATCGTCTTTTTCAAACATCATACTCTAAACTTAGCGACAGATAATCAAAAATCACGTGTTTTTCATCACGTTCACTGTCTATCGTCCTTAACCCCGGGTCACGTTGTAATTAATGTCATTATCGTCGCGTTAAAGAGACGTGTCAAGTAAACAATGTCGAAGGATCGCTCGGAAAATTTACGTGCGCGACGATCGCGCGTTTGCTCGCGATTCGAGCATTTGTCTTCCTGAAAAACGGAAGACGATTACAGCGGAGAACAGCGACGACGACATATCCGTTCGCAACGACGGCCGGCGTCGGACTGCTTTCGGCCGCCACTGTCAAGGGGTTTTATCGGCGGCGGGATAGTCGTGTTCTATACGCGAGCATCTCTTCCATTGACGGAATTTACTATCAATGAATCTTCCGCTTCTCTATAATAATAAATTACCGGTATATTACTACGATAGAGCTGTGTCGCACGATGAGAGAGTTCGTCGTTTGATATATATTTCATGGATTAAGTGATTTTTCCACCAAGTATAATTATCTCGCGATCATTTAATATAGGATTGCGATCTACGTAAACGAGAAAATTGCACAAAGTCCCCTTTGTAATGTTAAAAAAATTTTTTGAAGTAAACTTACAGAAACAGAATTAAGAATGTAATAAAATTAAAGCTACATGTAGTGCTTTTGAAATTAATTAACATAATTTTGAATCCTTTTTCTATGTTGTATTATAAAAATATATATTTATAAACATATGAAAAGTTAGCAAAATTGTGAAATTTTTAATTGTTAAAAGCAAAGCTTATAAAATATCGCGTATTTTAAAAATGTAAATAGATCCAAGTTCTTATAGTTAAAATAAGACATTGCTAACTTATTAAAAAAAGAAAAAAAAATAGAGAAAAGATCAGAAAAAATTTATTTTTGAAAATTTGATTGATCAGTTTTCATTATTATTTCGTCGCATACAGTTGCTTATAACTTAAAGTTCTCTATAATACCATCTTGTTCGAAAATATTATGGTCTCTTCTCTCTCCTCTATGCTATCTTCTTGTTCTCTCTTTCCTTCTCTCTCGCTTTTTCGCTCTCTCGCTCTCTCGCTCTCTAATTCATTAATTTATAATTAAGACTGAATGTGGTAAATTCATTTATATGTAGATGATAGGCATATCACTTCATTGCTTTATCTAAAAGTATAATATGAATAAAAAAGAGAGAAAAAGAGAAAAAGTAAACGAGATTAAATAGAAAGAGAGAGAACACGTGCTTACGTTATAAATAAAAAAGAGAGAATGGAAATGCAAAGCGCACAAGGCCACATAAGATAGAAAAAGATGCTATCCGATATTAAGAAATGCAAATTCGACATACATATACTCATCAGATATTGTTATAAGAATGCAAAAATATCGACTAATTAGGTGCTCCAGAGTTGTAAATAGATAACCAAACTTTCTCTTCAGTAACTGTCAAGCGCTTATCTGCTTAAAAAATTTAATTTAAAATATGAAGTAGAGTTACCTAATTAGCAAGATGTTTTAACTTGTAAATTTAAAAGTTAACATAAAAACATGACGTATAAAAAGTGTTCTCCGGTTAAGGTTGCCTCTAAATTTACGAGAAAATACTGTCTCAAAAATGCATATCTTATATAATTCTAATAAGATATAATCTTAAAAATTCAAATCTTACATAATCGAATCTGTGTAAAATTTAAATATCATAATAATATAATATCTTTAATAGTATGACATAGATGTACATATAATACAAATTTAAATACGTTATATTTTTTTAAAGTTTTATAATATTACTTTTGATTCGTCATGTTTTTTTAATTTTTAAATAGTCATATTACGTTATTAATAGTAGATTACAAATAATGTAGAATGCAATAATTTAACGAGTAACACGGACTTCAATCAATGGTATTTACTGGAATATCAATATATTCATCGCGTAGTATTTATCACGCTTACAAATCGTTAAAACGTATCACATATCGCATTATATAATACGTCAATAATAGCACGTGTGTAAGTAAGTGACCATTGACATTTTCTATTAATTAATTATTGAACACATATCAATCGTTAATCAATACTGCCGCTTTTATATATTAATTGTATATTATTTGATTTATTTTGATTGATACTTGTCGAATATAATTTCGGTAAATAATATATAATATGATAATCAATGAAATCAATGAAAGTGCATTATGTTAATTAAATTTCTGGAAAAATATATTTGTGATAATAATAGCGTGGATTATGAAAATTCATGATTTTATATCACAATGTATATTAGTGTTTACTTTGAAAATGTGCGTTTTTACGTTGACAATGAGAAAAAAATTAGTTGTATAGACTAAAATTTGTCGATAAATATTTTAGTTCCACTAAATTCAACAATTATTTGTTGCAATAAAAAGGATATAGTTAAGTTAAAACTAAATTTTTTTAGTGCAATAAAAATAATTGTAGAATGTAGTAGAACTAGATAATTGTCGGCAAATTTAGTCCGTAAATCCAATTTATTTTTTCAGTATAAACTAAGTTAATATATATAGATGCGTATTTTAATACAGATAATTTCTTTTCTGTCGCGTTTTACAATTTGAATTATGCTAGATATAAAAACCCATTAACGATAAAATTTAAAAGGTGCTATGCTTTTAAATATATATGTTTTTTTTTAATTTTTTAAAATATCCAAAATATCGAAAACATGATATGTTATCAAGATACGAAACAGATACGATTGTAAATTTAAATTTAACAACAGTCGCATCATATTATCTTTGTAGTAAACTAAAGATGTATGTCTTTATTGGTAACACGACCAGCACCACGATAGAATTGATTGCTATAGTTTAACAAGCAGGATTATCCCAAAACGCAAGGTAGTCGAGTGCTTCTCTGATTCACGATGATCTCACAGCACCATTATTTCGGCTTACGGTGACTTGCTCCGAGAGGACCGCAATGAAACCCATACCTACATGTCCAGGTCGACATCGCTCTCGCGTTATAGGTCACAGTTTGCGTGATATTGAAAACGGCACGTTTCGATGCGCATAAAGTGAGATCGATTTAAAAATCGGGTGTATCAGGAAATTGGTCTTTTGTCTATACTACTAGTCTGCCGCCATGACGTCAATGTCGATCACCATTAATTCTGAACAATATAAAACTCAGATTCGATAAATAATTGTTAATTAAAGAGAAGTATCCTTTTTATTCAAAAAATCTAATAAAAATAAATTTTCCTACTTATTTTATATTCTCTTAATTTTATTTATATTATACTTTATTTTTTATATAATTATTATAAATATATTGTTTTAAATATATTTTAAATTTATAAAAATAAAATGTTATTTATATAAATTTATAACAATAAAAATAAAATATTTTATGTTATATTTATATTATACATTAAAATATTATATATTAATCGAAAAAAATATACATAGAAGTGTGAGTAAAACTTGTTTATATAATCGTAATATTTAGTTAATGATGTAATGAAGTAAAATTGTACTTGTAACAAGAAAACAAAGAGTCAAGATAAAGAGAAAGAACACTGGCTCACTTCTCATTGAATGTCAGATGTAATTTCTATGAGATCAATTAAAGTGTGTTAAAATAATAACACATAACAATGATATATAGAGTGTCTCTGAACTTAGTGCACAAACTAGTATAGCGGCTTTAATACATGAAAACAAGTAAAAAATGTTTAACATATATTTATTAGACATTTTCAACTTGTTTTCTTATGTGTTAAACCACTATTGCCAGTTTTTGTACTGACAATGAGTTCAAAGATACCATGTACACACACACATATATATATATATATATATATATATATATATATATATATATGCATATATATGTATATGTATATGTCATTGTTGTAAAAATTTATTCCATTTGTAGCACTTCTTTGTCAGAAACAATGGGTTTATTCCAGCTCAAAAAGCACAAGTGACGCGTGTGTAGGTACGTACTAGTGTACCGGATTTTACCGATTTTTGCGACGAAAATGCTTTCAATGTATACCTACATAAAGTTTGTATAGTTTGCGCATATTGTTCGGTTTTAAACAAAAGAACATATATGTATATGTATACGAAACATTCGTGCGATATTCGCGCAATTTAATATCACGGTGCTAGATTTGAGATAACAATTTTTTGAATTATTAGAATTATCTGATACTAAATTTTAAAAATGTCTATCAGTCTTCAATGTAAAATTTATAATTTTCTAATTGATTTAGAAAAGAAATTTGTTTTTTAAAACAGGATTATCTAAATTTATTTCATTGCTTCAACTAATAAAAATATTTTACATAAATTTAAAATAATTAATATAAATAATAAAACATTGAAAATAAAGTTAATGCAAATAAAATTTTATCTCCGCATAAGAGAGCCTAATATTAAACCTCAATACAACATTATCTCGACCATAAATGTTAATTATTAAAAATTCCTAATATAAAATTTTCTGACGAATATAAAGTTAAAGATCTCTGTTAGTTTTATCATTCCAACATTATTTCGCAATATGAATAATGAAGCTGTAAAAATTTTACAGCTTTACGAGAAATCGATACATGTGTGAAATACAACGCGAAATAATGCACCATACATTTACTTGCGCGGACACTCTTTTTCTTGTTTCCCATATAACCTCTTTACCTCTTTGACTTTTTGTAACATGACATCAAAAGTTACATCGTTCCATCCGTTTTCCAAACGAACGAGCTACTCATGGTACAGTTTTTATCAATTTTGCAGTCGAGTTTACCTAGCTATTTTTTCACATTTTGAAGATATTTCCTTTTCTCGTGATGTGAAAACATTTATTTCGATTTAATTCATCCTCTTTATATTCTATTGATATATCATAAAGATATCTCAATTGCAAACATTTAAATTAGAGAAAATATTTTTGATAACAGGAATTATTAAAATGGAATATAGAATGCAATTTAATTATAAAGGGATCTATTCGTGTTCTTAAGCTAACATCTTTCTATATGTTATCATAATACTTCATTAACAGTAGAATAATCGCGAATAATTATCATTATTTTATACCAATATTGGTCATAATATAATCTTTCAAACAAAAACAAACGGTATTTTCTCTCGATATGCATTATTATTGTAAACATTTTTATTTATTGAGAAAATAATAATAAAATTATTCCATTTATTTTCAAAAAAACTTTCTTTCTATCGTTGTCTAATTTAAATTTTAAAAATATTTAAATTTCAAGAATATTAAAATAATTTATATCTAAAAATATAAAATCTAGTGAAAAATTTAAAAATTCATGTCTATTAAAGAAAATAAAATTATATCTCGACCATCAGCAATGGCAATAAATTTAATTGTTATTGCCTTGATGCGGATCGCTAGTTTAATATCGACTTCTCTCGTTTTCCTGATTTTACACGAAATTACTTTACGACCAATGTCGCAAACGACGCTTTGTACGACAGTTGTACGAACGTGCGTTTCCATTTCGCCGATTTTCTCGCTTTTTCCTCTTCGGCCTTACAGGCGCGACGATCGTATCGAATTCTGACGAACGATTCGAGTTTAACGCGAGGAGACGAACTAGCGCAATTTTTATTTCTTCTTTCGCAGTCGTTTCTCTGCGTTTGCTTCGGAAAATATCGCGAATGAGAACTCCGCGACCAATCGTAATGACTACCCACACCAATTAACGCGGTCTATTTCCACTTTTTATCGATCGAAATTATATTCACGTCCATCTCCAATTGGTTATGTCGTCGGAGTTTTGCCTTCTCATTGCGAAAGAATTCTGACAGTGAGTGAGAAGTAAAGCTCAATATCGCCACTTCTTTATGAGAGTCTTTATCAACATGCAGAAAAATAGAAAGGAAAATTGCTGCATCAATATATTATAGTTTTATTAATCTATGTAAATGAGCTACCTTCATTTACAAAATGAATTATTTATCATATAAGATAATGTAAAGTTATTAGATGGAGGAAAAAACTCTTACCATCTATAATAACTTTAACATCATCTTATCCATAATAAAAAAATTAATAAAAACCCGTGAACTGTGTTCAAGTCGAATTTTGAAATTTATATTGTTGCACTTTTTCCGTGCGTCTAATTGGCGATCAATAAATATTAATTATGAATATTAATTCAATTTGTTGACAATTCGGTAAAGCATGCGCTATGTGCTACTTCCAAATAAAAATGATAAAAATGCATGTTTAAGTAAATATAAATTACTATTTTACTATAATAACTATTATAATTCCATAAATATTTTTAATAAACTTGTAAAATATTTATTTATTTATTACAAATAATTTTTATCATTCTGTCATCTTTGCATCTATTATCGCATCCAAAACTTAATAAAGTTTATTCGACATCATTAACCAATCAATAATATATAATTTAACAATTTAATAAATTTAATATTAAATAACTACACTTCTTTTAATATCAATACATTTACTAACCCCATTTACGAAATACGACACTTCACAAACATTCACTTCACGACATCATCGATCGTCAATCAAACACACGGAAAAAGTGCAATAATATAAATCTCGAATGTTTTATCCCCGTATTGAAGTAGCAAGTCAAACTTAATTTTATCCATCTTCAAGAGATCATCTCTTAGTACGCTGTCAAATTATTAATAAGGACAACTTATATAAAGAGCTAATATCTTGCAAAGTCTTGTGATTGCTCTCTCTTGTAAAGTGCTTTGTGGACTCATCTTCAAACGACTATGATTATTCTATTAATTTTATTGTTCCTTGTGTTCTGTATTCTTAATTCAATATTAAAGTTAATATATTACCTTTTAAAAAAGGGCTTTTTTTGTGCAAATATTTGTAAATGAATGATAATACGAAGATGAATATGAAAATTAATTAAAATCAATTAGAAAGCACAACAATAATATATCACGAAAACTATTAATTCTTTTATCAATTTTCTCTATTTTAATATAAAATATACTTTTTTTATATAGGTGAATGTAAAAATAACTATTTTTTTATACTATATAAAAGAAGAGAAAAATATATGTACATAAAATTACACGCAGAAGTTATAATATCGTGCATATTATGGGTGAAATGAATGGTACTGTTGTCGAAAGAACTCTCAAGTGACATATATGAATGTCTAGTTGAACTGTTAGAAGAGCCGGAAGAGGATGAAACGGAAAATGTCTTGGACAAATGTTTTTTTTATGACAAAGTAAAAGGGACAAGAAAGAACCAATGTCTATACGTGAATATCCATGAAATAATTCCGAGTATGATAAATAATTTATTTTGTACATGAAAGTAGCTCATTCACACAGATTAATAAAACTATAATATATTGATGCAGCGATTTTCCTTTTTCTGCATGTTGATAAAAGATTGACGGCTCTCATTTTTCTTTGTGGCGGCCGAGCAAAAGCACTTCTTTCTCACAGAAGTATGAACGTAAATTTCTCGTAGAAAATTTGATTTATCCATCTATCGCGCGCGTGTATGTTAGGCGAAAATTTTCAATTTATCTTCCGCGTTTCTATGTCTTCAATATGGAAAATCCACAGATCTAAATATGTACATAAACATATTTTCTCTATTAAATATTTTGTAGATTGTGAAAGTGTTTTATCACCCAAATAATACATATACTACAGTTTAAATATATTCTTAATTTAAGCTGTATTGTATGTATTGGAAAAAATGTATGATTATTTATTTTGAAAACGCTAGTTTTATTATCTATTATATAACATTTTGACGCCATAATAGTACAATTAATTTTTTTTTGCACATTACTCTTGTAACTTGGATGACGCTGATCAAATTTTAATCTTTTCGTGATAACAAAATGTTCCCTGAATAATTTGCTATCAAAATATGCAAGTTTTAAATTTTTTTGCTTGTAAAATAAATTTAAAAGAAAACTAAAAACCGATCAGCGCTATCAAAGCCATAAGAATAAAGTGGTTTAAAGAAATTAATTGATCGTACTATTATGGCGTCAAAATGTTTCCCGAATTATAATCGAATTATATTAATATCTTAATATTACATATCATCTATTTTTAAAATATTGTGTGAATTCACTTTTGAAATTGTCGCTAAAGTCAATATTATACAACAATCTATCCACATCTCATTAAAATGTATAATATTCAAAAATTGACTTTCAAAAAAGCCATTTTTTTGTAGTAAAACCTTAAATTTAAACTATAATATACTTTGCAAGTATAATAAAATTTTTAATCTACAAAATCTTTAAAGCACTACAGAACCTTTAGAAAAAAAAGAAGATTAAATAATCTTATTTCAATGACTATTTAAATATTCCTTAATTTTTGTAATTAATTTCCAATATAAAAATTGATGTATATATAGAGAGATACAAAATAAAAGGTGAAAATTAAAATAGAAAAGATTCAACGATATCTTAAGAAAAATTTTACGCTTCTAGACTCGAGAATTGATTGACGAGAAGTGAGCAGATTCGTTGTTTTATTAATTAATATTTCTAATTACTAAATAGCAATCATTAGTAATACGAAAATTGTATGTTAGATATATTCGTATGCTAGATATATTTCATAAGTTTACGGGCGCGTGTGGCACTCGTCTGTTTATTACAACGAAAACGATAGCATATTACGTAAACACGTAGTAGCATGCAATATCGCGCTCGAGAACGAGCTTGGCAGATATTAAAGTTGCCCGATATTATCATATAATATTGCCACTCGGTTGTCGTCGGCCGCGAAGATATGCCATTAAATGCAACCGAATAACTTTTACAATTAAAATCTAGGTCGCTGAACATCACCGTACCCTTCGTACCGGCTACTTGTCAGTCTAATTAACCCTTAACTGACAAAGTACGAATGTGTTACATAACTGGTGGAATAGCCTCAATAATTTAGTTTTCCATTACGTTTTTTAATAGTTAATTAAAGATTAAATCAATTCAAAATACTTTAAATAAAAAATAAAATTTTGATTAAAGAAAAAAATATAATATCAATTTTTTAACCTTTAATTTAATTATTATCACAACTAATAGGAATGACAATCGTGCAAAGCTTATAGATTTCTTTTCTATAACTTTCTATGTATTTTTAAATCTTCTGTCATTTCTTTTTGTGTACTTAATTTTTAAATTAATGCGACAACTTTGACAATAAACATCAATGTCCAATCATTCTGACTTTACGACTTGTGTAATAATATAGAAGAGTCAAAGATGATGAAGAGAAATAGCAGTAGTATGATCATTAATTCAATTACATTTAGAAAGAATAAAAGAGAGATTTCTATTATTAATAATGTGCAAATTCTCTCTCTCTCTCTCTCTCTCTCTCTCTCTCTCTCTCTAAATGTAATTGAATTAATGATCGTACCATTGCCATTAATAATATATATATATAATAAATAATATATATAAATAATAAATTTATAATAATAATAAAATATATATAATAAATTTACGTAAATATGTGTATGTATATATTTGCGTAATAATTAAGACATTTTAATTCCTTCAATTATTGTTTCGCTGAATGATTAGCATGCAATATACATTTTGTGAGATACGAAGTAAGACATGAACAACAAAGAGTAAGACATGATAAAGTTCGTACGAGAAGAGGGAATTTACAGAAAGCGCATTGTAAGGATATTCTGAGACATTTGTATGAGAAATTGCGCAACAATTAAGTCTACGAATTTGTTTGTCAAGTCCTGAGAACTAGCAGATGCCAGCGATTTTGAATCAAAACGCTTCGTTAAAACGTCGTGTCTTTGCAGCTCAATGTCGCTTATTTTCTCATAATTAATTTCCTGGATTATTTACACTATTAGACTCTCATTATAATCTCATTCACTAAATCATTATAATCTCATTCACAATTTAAAAATCTGATATTTTATTAAAAAATTTTTTTAGTTGCACGTTTTAACTTCCATGAGAACGAGACAAATAAAAAAATTGTGTATTACTTAATTATCAAATAATAATTTTGTGATGTTTGTTAGAATTTTCTGAATAAATACGATATAATTATTGTTGACTATGCGATTGGTGTTAAAGGTAAAAGACCTTATCAATTTTATGCTGAAAAGTAGAACAAAAGTTAAAAATCAGATCACTCAATTTATCATCAAGCGGGAATTAGTGGGATAAAACAAGCTCCTGCCACTTTTTATGATTGACGTTACCTTTATTACAATTTTGATTTATTTATTACGATTTATTTGAGATTATTTTGGTGTTCTTGAGAATATGTATTATATTTAAAGAGAAAATATATTTCAGAATATAAATCAGAATCTTTCTGATTTACGCCCAACCGTAATCGATATTATACTATAAAGAGATTTGTATTGTATAAGTTTTATATATATATATATCGCTAAATATTGCTATTAATTTTTTAATTTTGAGAAGATTGATATTTATTTTTTGCAGATATATTTTTTAAATAGAATAAAAATTCTATTCTTTTCATAGATATCAATCTTAATAATATATTTTATTTATATAAAACAAGGAATGTAAAAATTAGTTTTATATAATTGAATTCAAATAAAAAATTGATCAAATCAAAATTGTGTAATATAAATCAAATGCACTATAAATTTTTTCACAATTCTCGCAATAAAAATTTGATTAAAAAAAAATTAAGAAACACTTTATTTTCAAAATATTCAAGTATATCGTGATAAAAAATAGGAGACAAAACGATGTGTCGAATTAATCTTTAGCTAATTTTCCCTGCCTTTATCGTAAATCTGTTTTTGTATGTCTCGTTAACATTCTAGCATCTCTTACCTCGACGATGAGCTCGACTTACTTCTATTGGAGCTTCTGTGGTTATAATGATGCCTATCCGTAATCTGATCGATACAGTAACACGAGAGATCGTTGAAGGATAAAGTATATTTATACCAGCGATTAGACAAGATCGCGCTCGGCGTTTCGCAAAGGGTGGCGTAACACGCGATATCGCGTAAGGATTCGTCGGAAATTATCGAACACGAGGGATTATGTTTCGGTCCTTCGAACTCGACGGCTGACACGTCACGTATTTGCTTGACAAATAAGCATCTCAGGACAAATCACGCTCTTAAGCAGCTTGTGCTCGCAAAGAAAGCGAATTTAGTAGCCGTCAATGAATTCTGCGGCTTATTGTTAGTCCTGATAACAATACATCTTGAGACTACAAAGCACAAGGTCTTATTGCCTCGAAAACGCAGATGTTATACGGAAAGACATACTTTCATCTTTAAGGTAAAATAGAGTTCTGAATATTTATTGATTCTAAATTATATAAATTTCGTTTAAATATATATAGTAATATATATTTATTATCATGATTCTGCATGTGGGTATCAAAAAATTAAATTTAAACAAATTGAAATGTTGTAAATTTAATTTCTTAATTTTGTTAATTAATATTCATAATATTGTTATAATATAATATATAAAATAATTAAAACTTTGATGATTAACACATGGCCTTTACATTATCAATAATATGATATTATTAAAAAAGAGATTTCTTATATTTCTAATAATTTTCTAAAGAAAGATTTAATCCAATATATTACACAAAAATTACACAAAAATCACTGAAGAAACTGTGAAATATTAAATAAGTGTATCTCTCAGGAAATATATACTATTAGGAAAATATTAATGATTATTAACAAAAACACACATTATATAATAAATAAATAAATAAACATTTGTACAAAAATAATAAATAAAAATAATAAATTAAATAATAAAATAAAATTTAAAATATTAATTAATCTTAAATTACATTTTATTTAAAAATATTTAATATTTATTATTGTAATTACGCATATAAAATACATAATCATGTTTTTAAAAAAATTAATTTATAGAAATTAAAATTTTGTAGCATTATTATGATATATACAATGTATATATATATATATATATATATATATATATAGTCTAATAATTAAAATTTTTATAATGCAAGATTTTTAGATTGTAAATAAAATAAATAATAAATAATTAAAATACATGAAATATAATAAATAAATATATAGAATAAAAATAGAATAAATAAAAGATAAAATAAAAAAAAGTTTTTAATTCTAATAACTCTAAAATAAGATTCGATTCAATATATATAAAGTATGTAATAGTCGTGGAAAGTCGTGAAGTATTAAATGTGATGGGAAAATATTAAATATTACGAGAGAGAGAGAGAGAGAGAGAGAGAGAGAGAGAGAGAGAGAGAGAATACATATACACAAAATAAAGATAATAATTATACATATATGTATATGTATATGTACATACGCAAAATAGAGATAATATTCCTCGATAAACGAACGCTTGTATATAATAATAAACCAATGTACTTACCAAATTAAATCAGCTCGTCATAAAATCGTCCTCTCACCCGTTATCAAGTTCAAGTTGCGTCGATTACACGAAAAACGCAAACGAAAAAGTATACGACGAATAACGACTGTACTCGATAAATGATACTTTCCGACGATCGCGCGACACTTTATCCGGCACTCCCGATTATCATCTATGCACACGACGCGGTCTTATATATTGAATAACGCGAAAACTGCGGAGACGACGCGGTGAGACGACTCCGAATTTCAGAAGCGACGCTGCGCGAGACCGCGGAAATGGCGCGCATGCGCACTACTACCCGTCTCGCGAAACTCGCGTCGAGCGTCGAGTCCAAAATCACTCCGATCGCACGAAACGGAAATATTAGAAACGCACGTTGAACAACGATTACTTTTGATAATTGATACCTTCCGACACTCGCTCGACACTTCTCCTAGCATTTTCGACTATCGTGTACAAGCACAATGCGATTTTAAACATTAAATAATACGAAAACTACGGAGACGACGCGCTCCGCTCCGATTCACCGCGCGCTATACGAAGACTACGTCGAAAGTAGCTATGCGCATGCGCGCTACTTCGCGCGCTCCCTGCCTTAGGTCTCGTTTACAATAGAGTCGTAAGTCGTAAGAAATTAATCAATCTGATTCGATTATTCTTCTCTAAATTTAACTGTGATTGGTTAATTTTTTATGACTTACGATTTACGATTCTATTGTAGACAAAGTCTTAGGAAAATATTCGTAGCTGAATTATCATATATTGTGTTATATCTACAGATATATATAATTCATGTATATAGATTCAAATATATAAAAGTATCGTTTAAAGAAAGTTTATAAATATATGATTTCAAATTATATTATTAATCATAACGCAATTATTAAATAATTAAATAACGAAAATCGAGGACTGTAATTCGAAACCACGGTAGCGATACGCGAAGATAATGTCAAAAATAACAGAATGCATCCGTGTTTCTTTTCTATGCGTTTCCTTTTCCTAATAATAAGATAAATATTTATAGCTACAGTATTTATATATTTTGTCAGATTTATAGGTAAATTCATATAACTAGATACTGTTTAATAAGTTTATGGATACGTGGTTTCAAATTAAAAATAATATATTCTATCAATAGAAATAAGAGAAAAAACACATATTAACGTATAAAAAGTAATTTCACTATATTCTAAAATATGAACTCTTGTCTATACAAGATCAATAAAATTCTATTACTTCACATGTGTAAGAGAGAGAGAGAGAGAGAAATATTGCATTATAATAAATTTATATAATTAAGAAAAAAAGTATAAATAGATTGATATTGGATTTTATAAAATATAAATAAATTTAATAATAATGAAGTATATAAATTATAATATTATATTTGATAAAAGACTAAAAAAAATAAATTATCACAATATTATTTACAATTCTAGAGACGATATAGATAACGAATGAATAAAACAGTCGAATTTATATATATCAATTTTATTTAAACAATATCTGTTTCATTTATATATATATATATATAATATAATACAATATGTATCATTCCCTTCTGCTCACTCTCGCAGCAACATTCATAATAATTCTCTACGCATTCTAACTTCTAGCATAAAAATACGGACATAATTTGAAGTCTCTTGCTCACGATTTTACGTACATATACGTACGTACACATGCATACACATTTATTCTCTCTCTCTTTCTCTTTCTATTCACATACTATCTTTATATTTTTTTCTCTTCACGTTTTAGTCAAAATGAGTCTTCTAAAAAAATTCACCAAAGCTCCTTTTGACATTCCAAATTATTTCTAATTTTCAAATTAATACACCTAACACATGTGTGCAACATGAAATCATCGATACGAATTTCGATCAGTTTTATTAGCGATCTAAAATCGTTCGATTTAATCAACGTTCACCGAGTTTAATTCACTGAGACAAATGACGAAAAAATCTAAACCTTTACAATCCATGATAACTTCATAATAACTAAATTTAATAGATTATAAGTACACGCAGATTATTTGCGTGATGAGTCTTAAGCATACTTCTACATTCACGATATATGTCTCTTTCAATTAAAAAACTTTAGTGGCCCTATGTTTCTCGGTATGTTACGTCCTGATTTTAAAGGAAATAACCGAAAATAAAAGTTGATCTTCCTTTGAGAGTTCTTCGAAAAAAAGAAACAACTCACACTACATAAAATGTAAAAATAGTCTAACGTTTTAAAACCTTACTCAAAGAAATCCGATTCTCGAAGAATTGCTGCTGTTTTAAAAAAAATGTTTTATATAAAAAAAAAAAAAAGTAAACTCACACGACCTAAAAATACAATGATACGAGTGAAAGAGACGCTTTGTTCGCTATAAAAAAGGAATGATTCAACTAAAAATTTGCAATAAATCGATCAAAAATAAAAGCAAAGATTATCTTCGACTTCTCCTGCATGTTTTAAAATTTAATGTTTTTACTCCTTCGTTGCTTTGGAATTAAACAATATTCCTTTCATATCTCGCTATATAAAAATAATGAGCTTATATATGTAAGATGAAAATGATCGTTATTATAAGCTCGAGTGACTTTATTAAACAAAATAAAAGAGTCAAGAAATCAAAATGGAATTTAAGGAAGTTTGATATTTCACGATGGCGATTCTAATCTTTTTTCTGACAATAGCGAGAAAAACGCTGTTATTTATATATTACAAATGGAAATGAAAGAGAAATCTTTAAATATCACAAGAAAAATTTCTAAAAATAATTCGAAACCGTTTTGACACTTGAAATATCTTGCTCTTTTTAACGATAATATCAGTGACAACTATGTAATACCATGCGTAAAATGGATAATCTCAGACTTTGCACTGCATAACATCTATGCCTTACATAAATGCGCACTTATCCCACTATTCGTTTCTCAAAAATGCTCGTAAGACTTACGTCGAGAGATTTAAATTGTTCCATCTCATTTATTCTTTTATCTCACAGACTTTTATCAAATAGTTTGTCTTACGCTCTTACGCTCGAATAAAAATAAATATTTCCGATTGTGTTCCTAGAAAAATTGTTGCAAGCTATATGTATAATATACAATCGTATTTATCTAATTAGATTATTAAGTATTCTTATTATAAGCCCATCTGTGTGTTTCCGGTCTATACCGGAAAAACCGAGAGAAGATAGTTTCTCTCTTATTCTGTAAAGTCGAACTTCAGTCATACCCCAAAACGCATTGCATCCTCGCTTGATGCACTTGCATCGAGTATAATTCTTTGCCCGTCTCACATATCGGTGCTTAAGAATCATAAACAATTAAGATCGTATGACTCGAGTACTTATAGAAACGGATGTATTTTACATCATCACATGCTTTTCAATTCTATTTCTTATTATTAAGGGATCTAGAGACTTCGCCTATTAGAAAGGCTAATATAAATGTTCTTTGTAGAGTCCTTTTTTTTCACGAGGAAAGAGATCTCTCCGGCTACTTTTTTTTCTCTTCGAAAGAGGAAATTCGGAAAAACTCGATGGATCGCGATGGGACCTCTCGCGACATTCATTAATTCGCTGTATGTTTTAGCGGATAATTAGTGCACGACTGGACCGATCTTCCTCGACTAACTCACATAAAATTTCGTTCTACAAATTTATTTTCTCAATGTAATTTTAATGGCTTTGTTATACATTTTTTATATGTTTTTCCTCTCTCTGTACTAAAACTCCAAAAATGTGTGGCCATATAAAAGAAATCTGTTGGAATTTATATCTGAAGATATAATATACCTTTATTTAATTAACGAAAAGCATATCTCACTTTACATATAAAAGAAATCTGTTGGAATTTATATCTGAAGCAATAATATACCTTTATTTAATTAACGAAAAGCATATCTCACTTTACATATATACATACATATACATATATATATATATATATATACATACATATACATATATATATATATATATATATATATATATATATATATGTATATAAAAGCTAAAAAGCAAATATTTCATTGAATTTTAAATAAATTTTTGTCAGTAAAAATAACGATAAAAAATTCCATCAATTTCTCTAAATGCGTTAAGTAAATAAAGGTAAAAAAAAAAAATAAGGTACAACCTATTCTATTTTTATTATTATATTTAAGCCTTTGGAGGAAGAAAAAGAGAGAGAGAGAGAGGGAGGGGGGAGAGAGAGAGAGAGAGAGAGAGAGAGAGAGAGAGAGAGAGAGAGAGAGAGAGAGAGAGAGAGAGAGACTCTCTCTCTTGATAACACTGATCCCGTCGCGATCGCGAACAACAGTGGTGCGCGATTTTCGTTGGAAAGAGACAGATAAAAGATTGTGGAATATCGATGGTTCGCATGTATTATCAGTCGCAGAGATCGATCGGCGTGGGACAACCTCGACCGTCGTCTCGGGGAAATAGAAGACAAAGCAAAATTGTAAAAGATTAACCAAGTGGAGGAATATTACATTGGCAGTGTTACAGTATACGATAAACGTGACAAACATAAGATCAAGACTAAAAATGTACTGAACGCTTGAGAATTTTTTCCTTCAAGATCGACAATTCTTAGCTGGTATAGAATTGAAAGAGTGGCGTTAGTTATGTTTATTTGAGAGTTTTACTCTCCGAGAGATATTGATTCACATTGAATTGAAAGTGAATCTCAATGTTCATTGGACAATTTGAGTATCTAAGAATGATCTTTCAATAGTAAAACTCTCAAGTGTAGCGTAAGAACGGGATGAAGAAAACTATGAGCGCCAGTGGAACATGGTCCTTATAATTTAAAATCAACACTAATAGCGAATTCAGTTGAATGCACTTACAAGGGAACCCTTGTTAGTATGCACTGTTGCACCTAATGACAATGTATTTTTTTCGATGCAAAAATTTATTCTAGATGGATATCTTAAAACTTTTGCATTTCGATCTTAATCCTTCCATTACCAAAATTCTTGATTACTGACACGCGGATGTATAAAGATTTCTTGTAGATTAAAATTTATTAAACTACCAAAACTTTCGATACTGACAGCTGATTGTGTGAATGCATTTGTAGCAACGAAAGGATTAAAAGCGCTCGCTCACATTTGTACACAAATCATATAGTAAAAAAAATATGCAATCGCAATATAATATATACAATAAACTTTAATAAAATATGTTTAATATTTGGCGCTCATAAGAGAAGAGTTATAAGTCTCTTAAATGAGACTATTCTTCTTCGCTATTCGAGTACAAAAGCTCGTATCAAAAAGTAAATTCGGCAACAAATAATAATCAGATATATATGTATATATGTTACCGTTGACGAAAGACCATTTTTTTAGACGCGGCCAGTAATTACGATTTTATTTCTAATTATATAATAATTTTATATAATAATTGATTATGTCGAGTGCTATCTAGTCTTCTACGTGCGCAATAACGATTTATTCACATCTATAGAGCTTTCTTTGGTACGAAAAATATATTTGAGATAGAATGCGCATTATCGCTTAAAAGGGAGGGATTCTAATTTATAATATACAATATACGTCTCTTTGACCACAACACGCCTTTACATAAATTAATATTTTAAACAAAATATAAGGAAAAAATTATATGAGTATTAAATGTCAAAATAAAATGCATTACATTATGCCAATTCGAGTAATAACAGATCACGCCATTTATTACTCACTCGTTCAATGCATTAATATATATATATATATATATATATATATATATATATATATATATATATATATATATAAATACGTACATCATATCCACAAAAAAAAAAAAGCTTAACTATTGTAACACAGATTAACGTATTTATAAGGGAAATATTTAATATGTATATATTTATAAGTCTGACGGCAATAACTCCCTTTTTTCGTGTTATCACGAAAGTTTCGCGAAGAAAAAGACTGTGCTGGTTTCTGAATATAATTCCACGGATATGAACAGGAGGCTGGAACTTTTCTCTAAGTATTATACGATGATTACTATCATTATGTTCTCGTTAATAATATATACAAAATTTATGAAATTTTCGCGATAAATTATTTTCTTGTATTTGAAATAGTGAGAGGAAATGTACGAATTTAATGTATAAAATGGAAGTACGCGATATTACTCATTCTTATACAATTGTGGATAAATATACGATAGAATATAAAAATAACGTAACACAAGCAGCCGTCTGCAAATTATTAAAAAATGTAAAAACATACAATTATTTTAAACATATTAATTAAATGCTCAGAAAGACTCACGCAACTAACGTGCGAAATAACTAGCACTCGTTACTTGTCTCTTGAATTAGAACCGAATCCTCGAACGAAATGATTATACTGTAACGGCTATAAATTTTGTTTTCGTTCGATTAAATGTTCGAGCATAATTGGAGAACTTCTAATGTGTAAAACTGCTAATTAAATTACGCTATTAATTTAACTGGTATTTTAATCCTGCAAATTTGCGATCATGTGATGAAGTTTAATAGCAGCAATGGTTAACCAAAATTACGAAATAAGTAGAAATATTCATTCTTCTTGTTCGATCAATTGTAACCAAAGCTTGCCTCGACAAATGATTTTCGTTTATATAAAAAAGAGAAATGCTCATTTGGCACAATATTCTAATGCGAAATGCACACATGACCAAATACGCGGTTTGTACCTTCTATAAATCTGCATCAGTTACAATTATCTCTGCTCACCTCGATCGATTTAGAATATGAATCTTATACACATTCGCTACAAATGAATGCATTAATAATGAATTCTTTGACGTACAGATTCGGTCTTTCCATTCACCTCAATATCGTACATGTTTGGATCTTCATTATTAATAATAAGCATCTTCGTTTACGAAGTCGACAAAATACAGCCTATTTACAGCTTATGTCGAAGCGTTGTACTTCTTCGAATTCAATCATTTCAGTAACATTAATGGATTCTTTTAATATCTTTTATGGCATTTATAAACTTTCATCCACTGCATTGCAGAAATTATGAGACAACAAAGAAATAAAAAATTTGACAAGATATGCTATATTTAATTCTTCCAAACTAAAGTAAATTTTTATTGTTAAATTTGTAAGATTTATAAATATAATTTTACAGATTGATAAATTTATAAAAATTATTTTTAAAAATTTCGTAAATTTAAATCTGCACACGCGTTCTCGTTTGATTATAAATGAATAAGTTCATAAAAAAAAAAGCAGTGAATAAAAGTTTTTCAAATACACACGAGGCCAGTTTATTCACACGAGCAAACGTATCGTTTAAGAAAAATGTAGATCATCTAATTATCTATATATACAACACTGTACATCGTTAATCGAGATTCAGAAAGATAATTCCTATGTCAGCTGAATAATCAATGCGGGCATCCCTTTTGGAGCACGGAGATATTACAATACACCTCAATTCTGCGTTGCTTGTCGTGGTTATCAGATGTAGATCTAATCCGATCAATTCTTTACGAAAGGCGATCCTTTTACTCGATAACGAAAGACGCGCGCGTACACTTATATCTAATATTAAACGTTCAGCCAAGTTTTCGGATAGCTGAATCGTTTGATTTACCAATCAGTTGCACGTGTAGAATCGACGAATAAAATTCTCGCGTATTTTTTCGCCTCGATTTAAGTGCAATCGTTGCAGTAACTTCTTCACTCTGTCAGAGTTCAAAGATAAAAGTCCTGCCGTATTAAGCGTGGGCAAGACATCACAGAAATAACTCTAAGGCTCATTGTAGTCACGTCTCACCGTAATGTCTCTGCTACCGTTTTATCGTTAAATACAAGTAGAGTCCGGATGTTGACTGGCGGACTTCCTCGTCTTCTTCGGCTCTTTTGTCGTTAATTCCTGAGATGGTCTACGCTGGCTGCCTAACGTCACCAGGGCAGATGCGACGGCTAAACCAGCGCTCTGTCCAGCTGGTGTGTAAGGCTCGCCACCAGTCGGCATTCTGACTAGCAGAGACAGGACCGCCGCTCTGTTACCACAACAAGGCTCTAACGCGATCGGACTAGGAGGAACATCCTGTAATAGAAAAACAAATTCCATAAACCAAAGCATGTTATTTTGTTAAGAATGTGAAATATCAAGAAACAAAAAAAAATCGTATTTACCTTCTTCTTTTTACGACAATTACTAAAGTCAGTATCACCGTGTTCCAGATCTGTGGTGTCAATGTCGCGTCTCTCAATCTCTACTACAACTTGACTGAAAGCTCTGCTGGCCATCTGTTCCATTTCTAGGAAGAGACGTTGTCTTCGTCGATACATATCGTACTTTTGTTTGATCTTCCACAGAATGGCGGCCACCAATAACAGAGCGAGAAAACACCTGTGTGGTGGCATGTAATCTCTAGTTTACAAGTAAGTACTGCCTGAGGTTCAATATGACGGAAAGAATATAGAAAATTTGGAAAAAATAAAACATTAGGCCAATAGTTGTCTCGTCGTCTCTCAAGATTACTCTTTGCATTGCGTTTAAAGGGATTTAACATAACATTAACTCATATTATTTCAAATTAAAAATCACACCAAAATCTAACTTATGATACTTACGTGCAAAATGTAATGAAAAACTGTTGCAGATTCAATTTGGAATACTGGGAGAATGAGATCTGAATCCATACTGGCGGTTGAAAGTCGTAAACATACACGTAGAATGTGGTGAAAGTATTATTATCTTCGCTGCCAAAATTGTAATCCGCCTTGCTGAAACGATGCTTGTACATGGTCGTCGTGCAATTTGCGCCGAGCAACAGCGGCTTTTCCGGATTGTTCACTTTTTTGATAGTAATATTCATCTTGGCAAGTACGGAACACGTGATGGAGAATTCGGCATCTATATCGGCTTTCGGAGGTGAATTTTTGAAGTTAATGGCCCGATAGTAACGATCCTCCTTTTTGCTTAAGTTAAATGTAAATTGATAATCAATAGCCAAGTCATCTGAAACATAAATACACGTACAATGAGGTATATAAATTACATAGAGAAGTTAATGGAATATAGAATAAAAAGCATATTTTTTATCAATTGACTCACAAAAACAAGATCCTTTATTCGTAGGATCTCCATTATAAAGACCGGACACGTCACAACGTTCGCAGTGATCGCCAATAATGCCTTTGGTCGTGCAAAAACATTTGCCCGTTTCGCTTGTGCATTGCGTGCCTTGATTGTTGCAGGAGCAAGCTGTAATAATCACGCGCAAGTGTCACATTCAATTGGTTCTCTCTTTCTTTCTCTCTCTCACTCGTTCGTGACTATTAAAAGAGATACCGTGGCATGTGAAAAGAAAATTACATACATTGACATGTTGCTCCGTTGAGTGGACTGCCATAGTAACCGGAGATACATCTATCACAGTGTGGTCCATGAGTCAAGTTTCCACACGGTTGAATGCAGACATTGCTGTTTGGAAGACACTTACTATGCCCGTTGCACTGACAGGCTGCGAGAATAAAAACCGTATCAATGATACATAGGCTTGATTATAGGTATACAAAACACGATCAATAAACAACTCGCTTACTCGGACATTTCGTGAAGTACCAGTGTTCAAACGGGCATGTCTCTAAGCTCTTGCTGCTAGGACCACGAGCTCCACCGGGCAAACACACACCTTTCCCGGTACCCGATCCATCGTCACACCAGCCGCATCCAGGATCTGAACGACAAGTCGCGCATGATGAATAGAAGTTACACCAGTCCTTGCCAGTCTCTGTGGGACGACACCTAGCTTCCATCGTAGTCCACTCGCGGCATTGTCCGTAAGGAAAACTGGCCGGATATGCGTTCTTGTCTACGCACCTGGCCTCATTTTGACACCAGATGCAATCGCCTTCCGTGCAGTTGCGACACGTTGTATACTCTATGCACGGATTAGCACGGCACGCGTCACTTGATGTTTGCGGTGTAACTGGTAATATTACGCCGTGGAATGTGCCGTTTGGAAACATCTATTTTAAAAGTTGACAAGATTAAATATATAATATATCCGTTTTATTTTTTTGCAAGTTAAGATTGTTATATAAACAGATTAGATTAATATATTGAAAATTTATTCATTTTTATTTAAACATAATTTCTAAATTATATATATCCGTGATTTCTGAAATGTTTAGAAAAATATTTATATTTAAATATTTCGTTTATCGCTCTGTATACTGTATATATAGTCAACAAAATGTATTCGTACACACGTACCGGCGGAAGCCTTGAATCTCTTTGCGGCTTGCAGCGATCAGGCCCATTGGACCAAGACCAATAACAACGCGGATTAGATTCGCAAGCATGGCATGTGTGGAGTAGTAAACACTCGACGCCGGTCGCCTGGCACTGAGTTACGTTCTTAATAATAAGATTTGAATTCGGTGAATTAGGATGATCTCGACATTTTTCATGTAAACAGCCCTTGCCACACCAGACGCAATTATACGAGGTTTGCAAGCAAGACGTGCAGTCGATGAAGAGCTTACAGAGCTCCTCGTGCGACGTCATGCCACGCGGTGGCGTGTCATCCAAACATTTCATGTAAGTGTCGTCGTCTTTCTTGAGCATATGTCTCGCGATATGCACGCATCGACCGTCTTGTTTGTGCCACACGCATTTCACGCCTATCCTGGCGTTCAGGCACTGATTCTGATTTGTAAGATGTTCACAATTGCCTGGAGTATATCTACGCAATAAGGAAATGTTAACATGTAACATAAATCATTTAAAATTTTTTTCCTCTTATAATAAAACGCACTATCGTACCTCAACATGTCAGAGAGCATTTCACCATTGAAACCGCCATAGATGTATATTGACTTCTCGAAAACCGTCGCGCTATGACCATATCGCGGAAGATCACTCACGTCTCTAGGCATGATATATTGATGCCAGGTGTCGCACACGACGTCGTAGCCAAGCGTATCGGCTGAATAACATCGTGCGCCGTGCGATTGTTGCGTATCATTGTGCATGTTACCGCCAAACACCAACATCAGTCCGCCGTAAACAAAGGTGGCCGTGTGAAAGAAACGCGCCGACGGTGCCGATGTAAGCAGACGCCATACGTGATCATTGGGATTATATGAATACATTCGGCTGGTCAACACCTGCGTGCTGTGCGATTCTGACACGTAACCGCCGTACACATAGATGAGATTCGTGAGAGGATCGTAGGCGGAACTGTGACCGTAACCGCCCTTCACTGGGAAACCTTTCGTTTCGATAATCTGCCACTCGCGCGTACCTAAATAGTACTCCTGGACGGTGTTTAAGTAACCATATTGCGGCGAAAAGCCGAATATCACAACCATTTTCTCTTTCTTGTTCTGGCTTTGCACCAAAGTCGCAGTGTGTCCAGCTACCTATAAAAACAGAAAGATAATCGATATTATACTATAAGATATTATATTAAGATCCAATTGAAAATTAAAGAATAAGAGTCAGCATCGACTGATATTATCGTTAGAAAAAATTTAAAAATTTCATTAAACTTTCAATAATTAAGAATTCAAAAACTGATTGTAAGAACATTACTTATCATTATAAAATATTATTACATTTTATATAGATATAAAAATTATTTCTTAATATAAAATTATATTTTTTCTTAAATATAAGATTTTTTTTCGGAAAAACTAAACAGACGTACTTTTAGCGGCCCACACATTGTTCTGTTGTGACAACTATCGTACACGGTGACATTCTCCCAGACCTTGGCGGATACATCGAACGCCCAGATCTCGTTGGTCATGGTGGAGTTTTGCAAGGCACCGCCATACATGAATATCTTGTCGCCGAAGAGTACGCACGAGTGCGCATAACGTGGCAACGGCGCGCGACCCTCGACGTGAGGCGTCTCCCAGACGTTGCCGTTATAATCATATACGTATATCATCTTGGCACGGTGAAAACTCTCGCCGCCAACCACATACAGGGAATCTTTCCAGACGATAGAACAGTGACTGGCCGACCCATCTGGTGGCAAATCCTTGTACGTGACACTCTCCCAAAATCCACGATCGCCCTTTTGGCTGCAGTCTGCGCCTAAATCCCGAAAATCATACGTATATATAAATGGAGATTTATTTTATTTCGAGTTAAACGCAGATAGTTCATGAGAAATTATATAGTAAATTCCAGTTTTATTTTAGATCGCCTAAATATATTCTACATTTTCAAAACATATGTTATATATTCAACGAATACATGCTATATTTGTCACATTTATTATATTATAATTATGACGTTATAAATATGAATATATGGTACATTAACTTGAATATCGTATATCACGATTTTTATTTCAGTCGCGTAATATTATTACACCAATATATTATTTTAAATTTGTAAAATAATCAGAATTTTTTATGAATTTATTTAAGTATATTCATTTTTTAATAGTTACTGACATTAAAAATATCAAAATAAATCTTATTTTTAGATAATCGTATTATATATTATAATTATAATTTTATTATATAATTGTAAACGGTGTTTCGTTATCAACTATACAACTAACGATAATGTCACACGGCTAAATCATGATTTTTTTCTCATGATCTTTTCCTTACCTTTGTAGCCGTTAGAGCAGCGGCAGTGATGACTCTCGCGATCACATTCACCCTGTCCATGATGATACGAGCAATTGTTCGGGCATACCTGCACATCACAGGCTTCACCGGTCCACGTGGCGTCGCAGGTACACGTGCCTTCAATGCACACTCCATGGCCGGAACAGTCGATATGAGAATATCTGGAAATGACGTATGTATGTAATTTGGAATATCATTGATTTGTGTTGGTGACAATCACACATTCTGATTAAATTCAATATTTAGAGATAACAAGAAATGCAGTTGTAGCATGTATCGTAACGTATGGGATCTACTTAAATAACGAAACTGAACTCAAATATTTTTTTTAACAGAATCTGTCCAAAGATCTTATACCTAAGTTAAATATAGTAAGAGAGAGAGAGAGAGGGAGAGAGAGATTTAGATGTAGAAAGAAATTGTACTAGTTTCTCACATGTCATAAAGTATCAAAACATCCAAGCACTGGCTTGACAAAGTGTTAACTATACTATAATCTCGAAAAATGCTCCTCTCGACAGACTGGTTTTTGTCATGATTCTGTCCGTTCATCGTCTTCTGATCACAGGTAACGTTATCAAATATGACACAGATACGGTTACGCGTATTTCCGGTTCTCAGAGGAAGCTCGATAAAGTTTCTAAGCCGGGGGCGACCCAATTACGAGTTATCGGTAGTTGCCATCCCGTGTAATCTCGGCAGTCCCTCTCTCTCTCTCTTTCTTTCTTTATTATGTATATTATATTATCTCTTTCGGATTTAATGCTACTTTTATCAAATTGCATATTTCGCAAGATTTTTTTTCTTTTTTTAGACACATATAATTGTCGTCCAGCGCGCCTCTTTTTCTCCGCCAAGAGTTATGCACACATAATTTATATATCTGCCTCAGATATCGCTATAAAATTTTCTATACGGATAACGTGAGTCATCCGGCACGTGTGACTCAAATTATGTCATTATTCGCTAAAAGCCACCGTATAATAATAGTTCGTTTTTTAAACTCGACCGATATTATGATTTATCTTGCATCGTAAAAATAAACAAGAGAATTCCATAAAATATCTCGCTTCATTTTTTTCTCATCTCGCAAAACCATTTTTTGCGAACAAAGTAATCAACCACGCGTAACGTGTTGTGGTTATTTGTACCTTCATCCAGAACGAAATACATATTACTTTCGAAACCATTGATTTAATTTAATAGAATCTACGAAGTGTGTCCCATTTTATTTTTAACGTATCTCCAATGAGAGAAGATAAAAAAAATATCTTTTATTTCCGCTGCAAGGGAAGTAAACAGAATCGAGAAGATGAAAGAGAAATAACATGGACTCGATCGTTAAGTAGACCACAGTCAGAGATATTTATGCCTGTTCAGCTATCTGAGCCAAATTATCAAAGCATAAAAAAATATATATTAAAATTATTTGCTTAAGATTAAACTATCTAGCCCTTCGTAACTTTTCAATAGCTGAAAAAATATCAAAAATAGCAAATAATTTTCATATATATTTTTTTATGTTTTGCTAATTTGACTCACAATCAGATATCTTAATATATCGCGCAGTCGGTGACTCACCTGCTCGGACAAGCGTTGATTTTATACGTAATATTGAAGCCGCTCATGTTGTACGCGACGTCGGAATAAAAGTGCAGTAGCACACTGCCGGATCGCGCTATTACTTCCGGCACCCGACGTATGTGATAGCCGTCTTTGTGCATCAGGCCGGAAAAGACGGCCAACAGCGGTGCCTCGACGCTGTCACCGTCGTAGATGTATAGATGGTCCCAGCCGCATTCTGTTGCGAATTGCTCCACGTGCATACGAATCTTGGTGTTTGGGCTGCTCTCGATCAACCAGGAGCACTTTACATCCGCTGTGTAGTTGCCGAAACCATCGTGGATGATGCCACTTCTCTCTGATAGTCTGTCGAAAGAAATAAAACAGATCGTGATGAATCGATGCAAACATTAAATTGTTAAATTGTAATGCGAAATCATTTTGTAATTAAAGTTAAATAGTAATGCCAAAAAACAGTATGCGATATGATTTTTAATTATGTAGTGACTTTAGTATGTAGTGATAATAATGTGACGAATTAAGATCTTATCAAGACTTGAAAGTGATGAGTAGAGGGAGAAAGAGAGATATCTACTTGAAAAAATTGAAAAAAGCTTGTACACAAATATTTTATATAATATTAGTGAGATCAAGATTTTAATGAAAACAATGAAAAATTAATAATAGACTGAAGGAAATCTGATAAAATTATATTTACGTGATAGATAAATATAATTTACACAGACCTTAACGATGTAAAGATATGTTTCGACGTTAATTGTTAAAAATAGCTTTTGTTGTAAACAAGTGGAGGTACTAATAAGTATAGGCAGTAAAAAAGGCAAACATATATCTTATGAAATACGCAGAGTGCAAAGTTCAGTGTAGAAATATGCGGTTAAGAGATTTTTTCTCGATTTTCCACGCATATTTTTATAACTTCATCTCATTCTCATTGACAACTAATTGCCATATGAATAATAAATAAAAATCCCATAAATTCAATCAAATTCGCATTTGTATACTCGAATGAATAATCGAACATAATCCCAATGATCCAAGCGATTGCTTAGATATAATATTAAATGGCACTTATATTGCATAGATACATATATTGGGGCGGATGCAACAAGCATGACACGGAAGAGCGAGATCAACGGGCACAGCATCGTCAACGGCAGAGCAGTCTAGCATGCTACTAACTTCATTAATTGCTCCCCATTTTGTTCCAACGACCGCTGGCAAGTCTATAATAATAAGGGAGATGCGCGAAGCAGATCGAAAGCCAGCTGAATGAAAAAACGACGTTTGACGTCCTTGACAGATCCAGACGATGAGAGAAAGTGCGGTGCATCTTAACGCTGCGCAGCACCTGCATTTTTCTGCGCTTAAATGCAAAGGTATGGAAACGAGCGCATCGTGATTAAATGAGGGTGCATTAAATGAAAGAGTATTAAGCTTGAAACTCGGGTTTTAATTCTAAAAAGAAAAGAGAAGGAATTTAATCTTAAATATAAAAGGAGATCCTTGAGACTTGTCAATATTTAGTTTTTTTATGACATTTTCTTTTATGTAATTAAAAATAATGTCAAGTTATCTTATAGTGCTCAACACACAGTATAGCTTTTACAATTAAGAGAGATTATTTTCTATTATTTTGTTACGTGGGACCTTCTTTTTCATTGAAAAGCCACGCAAAGAATTCTGATATCCCGATTTCAATTGCCAATTGATTCTGAAATATCAAAAGAGAAGTTATATAAACGAGATTTTACATATAATAAGCCTGTGAAAATGTCAGTAATGTACTAACAATAAGATAACAAGATCGTTTTCAATGCTCATTCGATCGTGATTTTATTAGAAATAATAAACAAAGTAATATTCAATGTTGCTAATCAAATACAATATTAAAGAAAAATATTAATAAAAATAAATTAAAAAAAAGACAATATACTAACCAATAATATGCTGGAAAAAATATATAATGTAATATAATATAATCTGACATAATTAAAGGAAATAAAATTTAATAGAGCAAAAACATGTTAACTACGCGGAATAACAAAGCACGCGAAACACCTGCGCTTTAAGTAACACGTTTTACAACCACAGACAACACGTAACAAGAGAGGATGTGCGACGACGACGACGGAGGAATAACAATATGTTGTGTAAAAAAGAATGCAGCTTTCGTGAAGACGTATCCGGTATCAATGAATCGACAACGAATACCATGTCGATACTTATGCCACGTGTATTTACATATATATTACATTGTAGTATATACAATGACATTACGCGGTTCTCATGATTAACCGCGATTTTATCTTTTGATCATTTATCTGGCGAACAATTTTACGTTACATAAATATACAGAATACTTAAAAAATGATCAGCTCTCTTTGCGAATAGATGAATCCAGAATCGAGAACAATAGCTATATTGTTGTGGTATTGATCTTCAAACTGCTGACAGTTAAAAACACAGGTGGTTTTAAAAAATAGTTTCAATGAGATAGCACAACGCATAGAGTATTCTCTTATCTGTCAAACCATTTCCGTGATAGATGAGCTCATCTTTTTCGTGTAAAACTTTATCGCGAAACAAGAATGCCATTTGTGCATCGAAAAAGGTAATTCTCTATACTCTATATAGTAATAATAATTACGAAAAACACATGTCATACAGACATAAAAAGAGATTTAAAATTTTTACATTTTTTAAAATGCTCGAGTTATCATATTATATTATACATTTTTCAACGCAAAAATAAAAAAAAAATGTTATTAAAATATATTAGCATTGTTATATTAATAATATAAATTAAGTTTATTAATAATGTAACAATAATGATTAACCGCGTAATAATAATGATAATCTATTTTAGACAATTTATTTTTCTATTTCGACAGAAAATGGACAAATTGCTTTACCAATATATAAAAGATTTCGAAAGAAAAACAAAGACAATATAAATAAGATCGTAGATTATTAGCCTTCTTCGAGAATTGCACGGTATGAGTCGCTGTCGCAATTACCGAAGTTGCAACACGGCTGTTGTAGTGTGAGCTTCTGAAGAAATTGTACTGAAAGTCAGAATAAACTTAATATATTACATATATTGTATAAGACTGAACACGCGATTCTGAACTTAAAGAGCTCAGAATAAAATAATGTAATCATGAATTTCTTATAAATAACAGCTGATTAATCAGCTCTGGGAAAAGGGTGAAAAACCTTTGAAAGCTTTCAAAGCTCTTTATCTTCTATGGTACAAAATAATTGGCAGTAATATATTTTAAAAAATTATACATGAATTATATTCATCATAAAAAAATTGTTCACGACAGAAATAAATAAAAGAGATGTAAAAATATATCTTGAAAATATTTTGCATAAAAAATATAATATTGGATTACAAAAATTATTAAAATATAAATATGAATAAATAATGATAAATATATAAATATGGATATGAATGAAAAAATAAAAATGATAAGATATAACGATAAGAAAGACTTTGTAACATAAGAACAGAATACAAGATAATCTTCTTCTTTTTAATTCTTACTATGTGCAATTATGATACAGATATACGATCTACATAATAGATCTCGTTTAAAATTATCTATGATAAGAATTAGAAGTGGATCAATGTAAAATGACATATGTTAGATTCTTGTCGAGCGTTAACGCCCGATTATCGATGATGTAAGGCCACACAAAATTTCTCATCTTATTAAGAGTGCCTCGTAAATATCCTGGTTAGAATTAACGAGCCTCATTCATAAACGCAGAATCTTTGTCGTTTTTTTGTGATAATCAACAAGTCGGATGAGTCACATTTGACGTCAAGTTCGACGACCGATGGGTTTATTCTTTATTTGAAATCGAAAAATATAAGTGGCGTAAAATTCGTGCAAGTTGAAAAACATAAAATCAACGACAAGTATAAATAAATTCGCTCGTCGTCGCAAAAATTTCTATTTGTATATGACTATCAAACAACTCTTTCTACGAAGGAAATTGATTAAAATCGATTTTAAAATCGTTTTCTTGTCAGCTGCTTAAGTTTTAAACGATGTAAATAAGTCACAGATAAGAACTTCTTTCCGTTATTAATCAATATCAATTAGTCAATTAAGAAAACAATTAGTCTTAGAAAACAAGATTCTTCGTCGTGACATTAAAAAAAAACACCCGAAAAGCAAGTTAGAAAGTATTTAGTGATAGAAAGTTATTAATATCAATGACATCATAGTGATGACCAACATATTGCCTGATATCATAATGATTCCAAGTAATTTAGTAGAGATGTGAAACTTTAAACGCCCATTGTATATGTATAATGAAACGAAAAGATGAATACATTAATCATTTATTATTTTGCTATCGTTAAATTTATCATTCTCATAAGATTTGCATGGATTTGAATTCAGAACGCGATATTCCATTCAATTATGATTTCGTGAGAAGATTAAAATAAAACAGTTAAACCTGGAACGGAGATTCGAATAAATGTGTTGCTATGAGACATATTTTAGATTATCTTCGTGAAAGTTCTCCAGAATCTCTATTTATGTAACTATGTAGCTAACGAAAGTATGACAAGATTAAACAAGACTAAAAATAAGAGTTGAGGTAAATAAAAGGATTAGTAGACGAAACAGAAGTTTGTCAAAAAAAAAATCGAGTTGTTAAAAAAATACTTTATACTAAAAAATACTTATTTTAACAAAAAAGAATACTTTAACAAGAGAAATGTACTTAGCACGTGTAAAATGAAGTTTCTTCGTGATTCATCGAGAAATATAATTTAATTCTGATTCGAGACTTCGGAATCGACGAGGGACCGGACTTTACGACGATGTCACGGCTGTTAAAATTGCATTCACTTGCACTTAATGCGCCATAATGACGGAGAATTTATCGATGTTCAAGTAGGAGAAATTATTGGTGAAAAGCATCTTCCTTAGTAGCGTAAAAAGCAAAATATATTAAAAACAAAATATACTAAAAAATGTAAAACAAAATGAATAAAAATGCATAGGATTCGTATATTCTATTATTCAAAAGAATATTGTAAACGATTAAATTTTATTTGCTCACATACTGCATTTAACACGTATGAGAAAAAATGATAATAGCTTTCCAAACTTTTTTATAATATTTCGGAATTAAAAAGCGGAGATTTTTAAAAGCATAGAGAAAAAAGAAAAACTTTAAAAGCTTTGCTCTTTTCTCAACTTTGTGACGTTTTACTTGAAATGAAACGAGCTTTCACTTGCTCGTTTAAAGAGAATAAAGAGAAAAGCAACAAGAATGTAAAAAAGTTACAGCTAAAAAGAGTAAACTTAATGAGATGCTCTCCGACAAAAAATAGTCGTAATAAGAATATTTTAACATGTCAACGTAAAACTTAGCCAACGTGTTGTTACGTTATAAAGTGATTATTTTGGGAAATTATTTCGACCTACAATCGTTTGTTCATGTTTCAATTTCAAAAGTCAATTAAAAATTTCTCACCTTTGTTTTTTGATATCAGGTTCTAAAAATTTTATTGTGCATACATATTTCTATAAATATATATATATTATTTTTCTGTTTTGACGTATATGTTCTTTATGTGGCTTAAACTCTACAACAAAACAACAATAAAATAATCTTTTCGAAAATTCAAAAAAAATTGATAATAGTAGGTTGAATAATACTTTTGTTAAAATTTTATACCACGTTTTCTAATTATTTCAGCAATATGTGAATTAAATTATAAGATGCGAACTTTGCGAGTACATGTTTTCTAATTTTCCCAAGACGTGATTTAGTAATAGACTTTACGCTTCGATAGTAGAAAGTTGACGCAACATCTAAAAATAAATTCATATATATTTATTTACTCAAATCTTATTTTATACATTTATTCGGAACAAAAATAAATCATTTTTTAGATTCTACATAAACTGTAATCCTATGTGAATGTACACCCATATTTATATTCAATTTTATTCATCTTGTTGACAGAGTATGTTTCATAATTCTCAAAAACCACAGACAGAGTATTTATTCTTTACATGTCTCACATTTATTATTCGTATTTTTATCAAAAGCTTAATTAGTAAGTTACTCGTCACTTCAATCTCCCTTTTAATGGATCTTAAGTGAATCACTTTAGAACGCAGATTAAAAGCTGCCTTCGGCGTAAAAGTTACTTGCTAAATTTTCATGGAGAAATACTATTGACTTGAAACTTTTTTGAGAACAGACACTTCCAATTTGACGATTCTCATTTTTATTTTCCACGATAAGTCTTGCGAAACTTTGTCACAGAAATCACGAAGACGGCTTAACATCGTTTGCCAGACACCAAGACGTAGAGTTCATAAAAATTGCGAATTCTACCGGTTTTCAATCCGGTTTTTATTAGCACTGACCGGCGTGCGCGTAATTAAAACTAATACGTCGGGGTGGAATAAAATTTTTCAAGAACCGTGTGAACCAATTTATACTTTTCTGTCAAAACTGGTGAGCACGTCGAAGAAAAAGGGAAGACAATCTTCTATTTTTAAACTCAGAATATTTAGATCAAAAATTAAAAAATCATAATCGTTCGATAACAGTTCTTAGGATTTTCCGCGATTTTTATTCGCGAACGAATGGAACGCGACAATTGACATAATCTAATTTTTCTTCTCTACATACATCGATCAGAAATTCAACTCATATTTCGATTTTAATCCTCGCTCCACATCGCTACGAACTGGTTCGCTGTATTGTACCCGCGAGCGAAATAAACAACGCGTCGGATGAAATGAAGAGCCCACGCAAAGGTTCCTCTCGAGAAGCAATAAAAGTTGCTCGGCGTCAGCGGAATGTGCGTTCATTTAATTGTCGCATATATTGCGAGGCCAATATTGAAGAATTCAACTCTCGGCAATTTCAACAACATGCAATGTAGGCGCTCCATGATCACATTGCTGGAAAATAAATTCAAAACGAGAATTAGTTTGAGTGAGATTCTTTGCGTTGTATAATATATCCACTAGATTTTTATAGCAATTATATACACTATCAAAGCAAGATTGAAAAAAAATGTTATTTGTCTATCTCTCTCTTTCTCTCTCTTTAGAGAATTCACATGCTTTAAAGTGTACCACATTTACATAACACAAATGTAAAAAGTTACACTTTGTATATATATTTTAAATTAAATTATTAAAGGAAATAAAAAGCATCAATATATAAAAGAAATAAAACGCAAATATGCCTTTACTAATTTATATATTAAAGAGCCACTTTATTTATTTATATTATATAAAATTATATTTTTTTATATTATAAAGTATATCTTAATTATAATTATAATATTATATGATATTCATTAAATTAGTCGATGTTGCAAGACTCAAGAGCAGAACGGTAACAAAAAACGGCATCCTTTAAAGGATCATTTGCATTCAAACAATAAAAAAAAATGATTTTTTATTTAAACTGAAAACAGCTTAACGGTGAGTCGGTTCGTTGTACGAGTGTAACAAACCTGTCAATAGATGTGTATTGACATATACTTCAAACGCATCGATAAACGCATTGAAATGCAAGTACATAACTTTTCCGTACGGACTAGTATGCTCGATGAAAAAGGAAACAAAAAATATGAATGACAACATGTGGAGATAATTTAATTTAACGCGCCACGACCACGAGAATAACGAGTACGTTTCTCGATCGATGGAAAAAGTACCATCGCTGTGTTCTATTCCATTTTTATGTCAATTCCTCTGAAAAGGTAGATAATTCTATTTTAGTGCAGAATTTCAGGCAAAAAATGTACATAAATATTAAAATTGATTAGAAATTTATTGGAAATATTTTTTTTATTATATAGTTTAAAGATTTTTCAAAAGTAAATTGGAGCGCAGATGATTTTATTTTTGTCTATAGAAATAGTATAAATGAATAAAAAAAAAAGCGTTTTAAATAAACTTAAAATACAAAACGAGATTTTTGTATTATCAGTAATTTTTTTTCAATAACAGCAGTTTTCGAGATGTAACATCGACTTCTGTTCTCGAGAGAAAATCCTAAGATTTCCGTGCTATCTACAGAACTCGTTTCGGGACTTGATCGATTTCGTTATGGAACGAAGAGGAATCAGATACAACGGATCAGCGGACGAAAGACTGTCGTCCGGATCAGGAGAGGAGGCTTTATGGCCGAAGTGACATTTGGAACGCTTTCCAATTTCGCCGGAGTCTATCCACCTCGTGAGAGACGTAACAGTTTTGCGGACGCGGCTATGGTCGACGAAACTCAGATCGCAAATACGATTAACCCCCCAGACTATTCTCGTCGAGATCGGGTTAGGTCCCGCATCTTTACGTTAGAAATGAGAAGAAATGTGTGGATAAACGAAGAGACTTCGATACTAAAAGCTCTGCAGTAAAGAATACTGACCGACATTAATTGTAAGGCACTTGAAGGTACAAGTCTCTCGAGAGAGCAAGTATATCTTCATGGTGTAGAATTTAATGACACGGCACATACACATTATAATCATGCGCTTTAATCATCACTTTCCCAACATGTCTGTTATCTTAAGATATTCGATTCGTTCTCATATTTTTGAAAGAGTATATCTTTTTATTTAAATATGTATTAAATTTCAGGGTAAATAAGTAGCCTTGCAACGAAATCGTCAGTATCGACAGAAAAACAAAGATAAGTGATAATAATATGTATAGATAGCAAAATAAGTGATAAATAATACGCATAGATAACAAAATAACAAATACTGGCACAATGAAAATATTAACTACATTTACTGAAGTATAATATTTTACTAAAATGTTAAAGCATGCGATATTGCACCATAACCATCATCTAATTATATTATAGAATGCAATTACAAAGTTTTCTTTTCTTTCGCGTTTGATATGCAGAAAGTGCATTACATACATATTGTAGTAAAGTATATATAGTATATAAAGTAGTTATCTGATCAAGCTTTATATCGATTTATAATTCACTTATTTGATCTTTCTATTTTCTGAATAAATGTCTTATCTATTTAAAATATCTTTTACATGCAAATCTATACAGAATATCAAATAATTAAATAAAATCGACAAGAAATTTTATAACAATATTTGTTCTTCAAATATCGTAAATCTAAAGTTTTTTATATTTTAGATAACTATTCGACATTATATTAAACAATATTATAAAATTTTATATATTAAACAATTAATATAAAATTTTATATTATATTTATACATTATATTAAACAATATTATAAAATGTTTCACCATTTTTCTCAAATATTGATTTATTAAGACAAAAATTAGTAATTGATTCAACATTAGTAATAATAGTATTTTTCAGTTATAAACAATTGTAAATTATAAAGTTTTAATAAATAAGATTTTTAGCGAATAAAAAAACTTATTCTTCAATTAATTTCAAACGAATTTTAACATACTAATAATCTGAACTTTGATAATAATAAAAAGTTAATATAGAAATATCTCCATATTATTTTGACCGATTATTTCTATTTATTATTACAAATGACAGATTATTTAAGGCTACAACATAAAAAAGTTAGTCGTAACCGTAAGCAAATCGATCAATTACAGTCAAACATTTTCTCAATGTAGTAAAAAACTTTTTTACGTGTCACGGCCTTAAGGATTTATACTTGTACTGAATTTAATAAAAACTGATCAAATAATAATTCTTGCGGCAACGGCGAAACCATGTTTGAATATTAACACCAATATCGATCTGTATTTTAGTATGCAAATAAGATGGCTTCTCGGATATCGTGTTTATTATTAAATAAATTGTTTTGGATAGTGTTTATTATTAAAATATTAAGTTACGTGACATATCAGATTGAAATGTATTGAACGGTAAAACATAAAATGCAGAGTGTTAACATATTTTCTTTTAACATAATTTCTCTTTTTAATTAAAAAAAAAAATACTTTAAGCGAAAAATGTGGAAAGATGTTACAGCGTTAAATATCTTTTTCATTCAAAACTTACTAAAAGAGAAAAAGTGATTTTATTTGAAATCAAAACTCCTTATCATAATATTTTTTTCTTCAAGTAACGGAATTTGTGATGAGAGTATTATAGTAAGTAAATAGCTTCGAAATTGTACACACAACTTTTGCTTTAAACACTTTTTTTCTAAACAATTTAGTATTTTTTGAGATACTAATCGCACTTGGAGCACGTCTCTGTACGTGCATCGCTACTATATTTGTACATAAGTCACCGCACGTGCTCGGACAAGAGCGAAGTCCTATAGAGAAGATAGCGCATGAGTAGGTAGAGTTATGCATAATGTAACACATGCCGTGAAACAAAACGCCTTCTCCACGATAACAAAATCGATGTGCGGAGGATACGGCTAGAAATTGAGAAAGGGCAAGTTGCGAAGACGAGAAAACTGCAAAATTGCATTCAATGTTCAAAATTACAAACGACAGAAGACGCTTGTCACTAATTCTTTATATGACAAAAAGAAGAGTTTCGGTAGAGCAATGTCGTTAAAAAGATATTCTTGTAAATAATATTCTTGTTGTAATAAGGAAGAGAAGAGGGAAAGATAAAAAAATATAATGCATTTGTTACACACAAGAAATACATAATATGCGTATACATGTGCATATAATAATCTTGTAGCACATAGTTAGAATGGAAAGTTCATTACTGGCATAATATGTTTGCTACTAGTAATTTTTTCACGATAATAAATATGTAATAAGAAATGTGATCTTATGTATGACGAGAAAGTAAAATCCTAAACACGTAAAATGCACTGTTACAAGCTTCCTACTTGAGTTAATAAAATTTCACAGCAATATTCAAGAAAAAAAAACGAGAAATTGTTCTCTAAATATTTCGAAATTTATATAAATATGTTATTATATAAAAAGATTGTGTATGTCATGTATCAGCTATAATAAAAAGTTTCTTAGATTTTTTCATTCTAATATTATATAACACAGTGCAGAAGAAAAAATCAAGACAAAGTGCCAAAGTCAATAAAATGCAGGAGGAAAAATTTATATCTAGCAAGAACTAAGTTTGCGCGGCAGAAAATCTGAAATCGGCTTTAATATTCTATTCATGTCAGTAAGATTCTGTATTTCGCACACGGTTGAAAATGTAGCGCGCTCCGCGAGATACACAAAAATCTCGAAAGCTAGTGCCAGAATATGCGGATATTCGCAATTCGCGATGTGTGAATAGTATAATATAAAAATATATATAAAAAAAAAAAAAAAAATCGGATTGAACGAATTTAATGAATCTTCCATCTGCACTATTCACAAATTATAAACGCGCATAATCTGATAGCAGCTAAAGAGATACAAGATTTAGTATCGATGATTAAAACAGCTTAATACGATTCGAGCCAAGCATACACATGGCTCTAATTAAATTCACAGCTTAATACAATATTACTAATGAATAATTTAACGATATTATCGTGTCAGCAGCAACCGCGAAATAGCTGTTCACATAGAAAGGCAAACGAAATAGCATTGCTTTATAGGATAGGATTAT
The DNA here is from genome assembly GCF_047496725.1 of Anoplolepis gracilipes. Taxonomy (NCBI): domain Eukaryota; kingdom Metazoa; phylum Arthropoda; class Insecta; order Hymenoptera; family Formicidae; genus Anoplolepis; species Anoplolepis gracilipes. Next base: position 3,791,730 of record NC_132981.1, read on the forward strand.
ATACGATACTTCACATGGAAGGTTAATTGCAAATAATAGAGATAGAACGTTTGTTCCTTGTATTGTATATTTGTCGACAATAGATAGTAGTATCCTATATACGAATACTATTATCTATTATCGACAAATATATAATAATACTATTTAATATTATTATATATTGACATATGTATATTGATGATTAACATAATAACGTTAAATTATGAACAAAATTGAAATATCTAAATTTGTTGAAGGCCAAGAAATTTTCCAAAGACGAAATATAGCTTTTTTAAATTACTAGGAACAAAGAGAAAATTATTTCTAAATATATATACATATATGTATATATATATATATATATAATATACAATTAAGATAGAATTCAAAGATAATAATGAGCAATAATTATCTTAATAGAGCTTTGAAATCGGCGCAAATGATGTCAAATGACGTTCACTACATTGAAAGAAGCATTAATAATCTGTGCTACAGAATTGTAAAAGCACACGAGACACATAGTAGACAAGGAAAAATTATTGACATGAGTAATTAATATTGCATGGCTATTATCGACCAATTAACTCGCGAACGATCATGTTATAAGCGATGCCCGAATAAAAAATCAGTTCTTTTTTGCGTCAATGATTATAAAAAATTATCTCCGTAAATCATTATCGATTTCCATCCACTAGAATATATAAACAGATCAATCTTGATTCGTCTGTATTTATTGATCAATTCAAAGTCGATAATTGATAAATAAATAGATATACGCGAAATTATATATTGTAAGCTAATGGAATTGCGAGTAAATTATACATTCGCTTTTCATTCGAAGCAAAACAGCTTTTTCAATACAATCCAGCACGAATTAACGAGATAATGTGTGACACGCTTGGAGAGGCCGCGCTTTTTAAGAAGCAATTTCGTTTCGACCTCTTCCCACGACGGGCACATAAGGGCGCACTATAGGGATGCACACAGCACTTTGCAACGGGAAACAAACGGGAATGGAGGGACATAATTAGTACCGCTATATAGAGACCAAAAGCTTGGCCTAACCAACTAACGAGCTTTTGCATTCACGCGTCTTCTGTCGTCGACGATACAGTTTGCATTGCCGGTGCAGACGAACGTATTACGCGAATACAATAGAAGACATGCTCTGAAAACCTCACATCTTTATCTATTCATGTCTCTCTCGCTCTCTCTCTCGTATGCTTTTGTCACGTGTATCGTCACGCAAAGACAGATAGAGTCGCACGCAGCGCGCGAATGCATATAAAGAAAATACATGAGCAAAGTGTAAATAAATTTATGATGGCTGCAGTCGTTTCCAAGATGCGAATACTGATTACAGAGATTATATAGAATGTTTGAACGTTTTCGAATTAAATGAAATAATATATTTAATAAGAATTTTATTTGAAATTAATTTATATAAAATTAAATACATAAAATTAAAATATATATGGTCATAACTTTAATATTTTTTTAATTCGCAAATAAAAGATATTCCAAATTACATGAATATTTTGAGATATTCTACATTGTAAAAAGTGACAAAGTGTCTGAAGTTTTCTTACAAACTGTCTGAATTTTCAGACACCCTTCTAAACTTTCAGAAAAATGACTCTGATAATTAAGACAGACTGCCTGAAATTATTTACAGACACCCAGATATATGAAAATTGAGACAAAAATGTGAATTCTCCAAGTTCTTACACAATTTCTTACTGTGTAATATACAATTTCTATTCGTTTTTAAACACGCTAAATAACGATTCATAAGGCTAAAGTCAGGCGTAGCAATTTAACTTCGAACTGTTGGCTAGTCAATTTTTGTATATAAAAATTATATATATGTATAGCGATGAAGAGAAAGAGAAAGAGAGTGAGAGAAATTGCATCGTAATGCATTATATAAAGTTATATAAAGTGTTAAAGAGAAGCAGAAAAGAAGATGATGCGACCTATTCGTAGTCTATTCACGCTCGCGATGCCTATCAATCATTGTCACCGACACTGCGACGCTCCGAGCCGGAATTAACTTTTTAGAGAAAATTTCACGCGAGTTCGACCGCGCTCAAATGCGAGTGACTATTCGATTTTCCTTGGCACAAACTTTTCCGAGAAATATCGCGAAATTTGAGAATATTCATCTAAACTAAAAAAAAAGGACAAAAAATTCGTCCTTTTCCGTTTTGAAGAAAAACTTTCTTGCAATTTCCGGAACGTACGATGAAATGCAATATTGAAATCAAAATCAAAATATTCTATCGAGATTTATTTATAACAACCTGAAAAAAAATATCTCAAAGTATTAAAGGCTCAATAAAATATATAAGTCAAATTTGTAATATCCTTATTACAAATAAACAAAATTTCAATATTTAATTCACAATTATATTTATAATTTGAAACAATTCTTAATATTTATATATTTGTTTATTTTCATGCATTTATATTTTATATTTTATTTTATATTATATATTATACTTAAATTTAAATATATTTAAAAGATGTATTCAACACTAATACAAATAAATATTATATTCTTTAATAATAATATAAAAATAAGTGTTATTGAATTTTTAATGTCAACACATACACACACACACACACACACACACACACAGTATTCAGAAATCTGAATATTATGAAAGATATGAATATCCAAATATATATCTTTGAATATGGACTGAATATTCGTGGCGAATATCTTCAAATATTCGCTAAATATTTAAAAAGGAGTAGGAATATTCAAGGAATGTCGTATCTATGACAGAATAGTACCTACATATTCTCAATATCCATTGAATATCCATTAAATATATAAGAAAATATCCAAGAATATCCGAATAAGTATCTCCGTAGACTCCGATCTCGCTCGTTCCAGCGTTCTTACCGCGACATGACGACTGATCGAGTAAAGTGTGCGTATGTACCTTTGACATTTTCATCTCAGAAACTCCGAACGTGAACATCTGGCTACGAACGGGACTTGAGGTGTGTATAGTGAGAGAGTACATATGAGCTATCCAATGTAAAAGGAAAAATGTGATTTCTATATATTAATATTTCACGATTATTATACGCATTAATTACACAGATTCCGAATTCTTGAAAAAAATTGCCGAGTTTAGAACGCAGCGACGATCAAAACTTTATGTTTAAAAAATCATTGTCAATCTCAGAACGATTCCAATTTAAAAAGTTGTGATCTTTGCGAGAATATCTATGTGATTTGACTTGTTGCTAAAATGTATTATTAATTTAAAAGAAAAGAAGTAAAACAGCATATAAATATTTCTCTCATACATGTATATATAATCAATTTAAAATTTGTATTTCAAATTGATAATCTAAACTTTAAACAACTACGTATTATCTTAAAACAATAGAATGTTTTACATTTACATGTACAAACGGATGGAATATTTTTGCTCGATCCCTACAAGCAAATTTCTCATAATCAGCATCCGGGACAGAGAGCACTTTCCCCATCGCTCTTAACGACGACAATCCATCGGATAGGTCAGGCAAACCTAAATCTCTCTGATCCTCCGCAAAGGCTGTCAGACTCTCGTCAATGGTCAGTATCATCGCAAGATACCGACGAGAGCTTGCTTTTTGTCCAGGTATATACATAAGCTAAGTATCTCGAAACAACAATAGGGTTGTTGGGTTGTACCCTACACTTTTTCTTCGAATAAAAAAAAAATGTGATAATAACAATAAAGTCTACTCAAATCTTGTAACAAAATGTAGTGACAAAGTAATGAAATATATTGATTATATTGACAGAGATATAGACATATATTTATAATTTACAATATAAAAGCAAAATTATCAGAGAAAATTTTTTTTAATTCCCTGCGCCCCTAAACTCTGTGAAAATTTCCTGATTTCTCCAGGTAAAAAAAAAAATTCCCCAAGAATTCCTGGTTTTCCATGTTTTTTCAAGGAATATATACCCTGAACAAATGATCGGCTCGTTTCGGCTTGCTTGGATAAAGGAAAGTAGAACAAAGAAGCTAATAATGTGCCACACAAGCAGGAGCTTGAGAATGTCTCTTTCGAAGAGACGCACCAAAAGTACGCATGCACGCACGCACGCACACACGCAGACGTTTATTTACGTCGCGCGTCCAAGAGAGGTGGGTGAATCTCTCCATCACCCGGAACACGCGATCGAAGCGACGAGAACGACCTAGAAAGCGGCGAGATACCGTTGCACTTGACACGGACAGTGCGCGCGTACGTACGGGATACGTATGTGCGCTACATACGCACTGTACGTGCATGATATCTCACCGCATACCCGCACGTCGTCCTCTGGACGTGAAAGAAAAACAGATGAGAAACGCAGATACAAATACATGCCATGAATAGAGGAAAGATCTCGCGACAGATCTTCCCTGTCACTTTCCCGCAACAGCTGACAGAGTGACAACTTACCTGACCTTCCCACCGCAGAACTGACAATGCGTGCCCTGCCAGCCCTCGCGACACACGCAGCTGCCATTTACGCAGTCACCGTTGATGCAGGTGTCGAGGTCGCAGCCCATCTCTATCGTCGGCGACGAAGAGGAAGAGGAAGCGGCGTCGCTTACGCGCATCACCCAGCAGCAGACGAACACCGCCCACGGTAGGAACGTCGCCCACGGCACCGCGACCGCCGCGGCGTCGCTGCCATGGCCGCGTCGCCGTCGCTGCCACCGTCGATCCCGCACCACCGCGGCGATCTCGTCGTCGTCGTCGTCGTCGCCGTTGCCGTTGCCGCCGCCGCCGCTGCCACGACGAGATCGCCGCCACTGATCTTTCCGACGATACTTGGACTTATATAGGAACAAAAACATGTGCACGATCTCTGCCATTTTGATAGGCTCCCATGTCAGGGACAATGGCCGCAACGGATGCACCGACGAGGAACGCGCATACGAGGGACACGACAACGACGGACAAAATCGGACAGCCCTCACCGACCTTCCCGTTAATTTCCGACGCGACTCCTCCAGTCAACCTCCAACTGTCTCACCCGACGTACTCGCGCGACTCGCTGCTACTGCCTGCTACGCGCTCGCGAGCTCGCGGAAAGAGCGCGCAGACGCCACGGTCGACCGATGACGTGTATATACATAGATGAGGTACATGGGAAACCATAAATTGCTCCGCAAAGGATATCAGCGGAGACAGCTGTATCAATGAAATGTCTTGCTCTTTTCTTTCGTCAGAAATAGAGGAGCAAATTTATGAAAAAACCGGCTAGTAATTCTATCCTGTTTATTCGAGCGAATGTCTTTCACTCGCGTAGAGATTCGATATGCGAGGGACAGTCTAGGTATTCCACGTCTATGATTGTGAGTTTCACCGGCACAGAGACCGCCACCATCCACTCACGCATTCGCACGATTTTTCTGGCTGCACGTTGCTTAATTCATTCTTATATAATGCATACATCTTTTTTATTATTAAATAGGGAGCTATATAATATTTAAACAAGTTTCTAACGCACACAGATTGCGAGATAGCCACTACATTCTGCTGTCACATTTTGTTTTAACTTGCTCTATATATATATACATATATCTTTGCCACTATTCTATAAAATAATAAGTCTTTCTATCCATGAACAGATAAATATTTAACGGCAAATAATAAAATAAATATTTTATTCTTTATCAAAATTTATTTCCATCAGACTTATTTATTCTATTTAGCGATGAATATTAAAAAAATACAAATAAATAGGTGATGAAAGTTTTTATCTTACATTTAATTTTATTTCACAAGAAATTGGAAGAATGGTTTATTCATTATATGCGGCATTTAAAATTCATGAAAGAACTTAATTTTCTCAATAAAATTTTTATCGTGTTAAAAAGAAAAAGACGAAAAAAATTTGTAAGAATCTACAGTCTTAAAATTGATCATGTAGGTAAAAAAAATAAATATTATAGTATATAAAGTGTGAGTCTCAGTCTATATAGTCTAACAAAAAACTCCTTTATAATATTATTATTATTATTTAATATTACATACATATATTTTATACATATATGTATTATAATTTATTATAATTCTAAAAGAAGGATTATTCTAAGGTTTGTTTTTTTCGAACTAAAAACTTCTGCACTATAATGTACATAAAATTGAACTGAATATATATAAATATTTATTGAATAAAGAATATTAATATTTTTTATTCAATGAGACAAATATATATTTAGAGTTTTAGAAAAGAGAGAGAGGAGAAACAAAGGATGCAGTCAGTGTAGGAATAAAAAAAACAAATCTAAAATAGCATACACGTGTGAACTTGCGATTTGCGACACGTCTCGCAAGTTATAGAACAGGCGCGAGTTATGATTGCGTTTCGCAACGGTTAAGGTTAGGTTACCCTGTGATAGACAAGACGTTGTACCGCTAATGTTCGGACGAGAGTACATACTTGGCCAGACAGACGTAGACTTGAAGCGCCGGCGTCAGCCGGCCGATCAGGAACGCGAGAGCGACTTGTCATCGACAGCGTGACATCGGTGACTCGTATCATCCACGTGTCGTAGTTCCGGAGGGAGGTTAAGCTATGGCGAAGTACCTGATACAGATCATCGTGATGGGCACGCAGGTCGTCGGTAAAGCGTTCGCACGTGCTCTGCGTCAGGAGATCGCGGCGAGTCAGGAGGCGGCGAGACGGGCCGGTGGCGGAAGACAGGGTGCCCAACACGTGGCCACCAACACCAGGACCGGGCTGTCGTTGGACGAGGCGTTTCGTATCCTTAACGTCGACCATTCTGATAAGACCGAGGTGATCGAGCGAAACTACAAGTATCTTATGGAAGCTAATGACAGAACGAAGGGCGGCTCGTTCTACCTGCTGTCGAAGGTTGTACGTGCTAAGGAACGCATAGACGAGGAACTGAGGAACCAGAAAACAACGGCACCTCCACCGCAAACGGACTCGACGAGCGGTGAAGAAACTTCCAGGCAGCCATGAGACTCACTCCTAGTCTAAATTTACTTATTTCAATTCTAGAAAACTCTCTTGTACATAAATATCATAATTAATAATAAATAGATTCTGATCTCTTAATTAGAATGGTTTTCACATGGCATAGTTATTCTTTTTGTTCGGTACATGTTGTAAATATGTGATATACCATCTTAGAGACATCAGCCTGAACAGATATTTTAAATTTATCAATTTACTTTCAAATTTATTTTTAACATATTTAATGCTTAAAATTTTTATATAAATATAAAAATGCTATTTTTGGATTAAAAAGTATGAATTAAATTTATGAACTATTGCATCATATTGCGTGAGGATGTATAAGTAAAAAAGACAAGTAGTATCCATGTATATATGTATGTATATTCAGGAGATATATTGATTTTTATAAAAATTTGTCAAGTTCTCGCTCTTTTACGAAACTTCTCTTTCGTTTTAGCTACAGTTTTCAAATTATAGCACTTTATTTCGTTAAACCGGCTACTATCGCATCCTGCGGTTCAATTCTATTCTGTGCCTGGCGTATGATCAATCGCTCTTGATTGTGGCGTACAGACCATAAACTTGGCAAGTATTTTGGTTCCATTGTGGTAAGAAAATGTTCTCTCCACATACGTTCCAATTCAACGAGCCCACCTTCTTTCTTTTGAAAATATTGTACAACCTATTGTATAAAAATTAGACAGCATGAAAATTTTATGGATATATGTTTAAATATTAAAAACATAAATTATTAATTTAATTTAATTTTATAAATTATTAAAATAAATAAATACTTTCAAGCCATGCGGCTGGCATTTGTACTGATTAGGAACAGGTTGAATCAATGCATTCTTCAATTGCTCGTTCAGGTTATTAAGCAGCTCTGGGGTAATCTTTTGTTGTCCTGTATGTTCTAGTATGCATTTTTCAAGTTCTTCGCGTCGTCGCGGAGGTAACATTATTCTATCCTTCAAAGCCTTAACAGCGGAGTGTAATTTTCGATAGTTTTGCATAAATTTATCCCGTACATGCGTCATCGGCCCAATCAGTGGTGCATCGCACATGTCTGCTAACTTTCTTCTGAGCTGCAGATCATGATTATTGCTAATTTCGTGACAAGATGGGCACAGGAGTAACACATCGTGAGATTGATGTGCCTTCATTACCACTGAAAAGAAGATTCAATATTTTATACAATATTTTATACATTATTATATACAGAAAAAATTATATGTATTTTTATGTTTATACTTATACTATATTGTCATTTTTAACTGTCATGTTTATATCATTGTAAGATGTATATTGTTATAAAAAAAAGATGCTAACGTGGGAAATATTTTCTATACTCTCGCGGCACGACGTTCTTTCTAATAAATTTCTCTGTGCATCCACATACTACACATTGATTAATTTTTACTTGTGTATAATACTGTCCAACTTCTCCCAATGCTCGACCAGATGGCTCGAAATTTAATCTTACTGTATATGGCTCTGTCTCCACAAGTTCGCCCAATTTTTTCGTAATATACCATTCCGCCTTTTTGCGGTCGCAAGTACACAATATATCTCCATCAGGCGCTTGTAAGTAACAATTATGATATAACGGTTTGATCCTTGTAGGAATCGTATTTTTATGTTCGTTACTATCGTCTTTATTTAATATTGGTGACTTTTTCTTAATGTTTAAAATAGTAGTATTATCTACACTTGGTGATCGCAGACCTAAGAACCTTAAACAGATATATATTAATGTATTCTTTGTACATATATATTAATATAATGTAAATTTAATATAATTTATATGAAAAATAACTCATAAATTTTCTTACCCTGTATCAACTGTATTAGCAGGCACGCCATGAATGCGTACATTTACATCATTGCTCAATATATTGCACAAGTAAATCCCTAATCTCTGCCAGAATGAATACTTTTCTTTATCTTTTTGCATTATCTGTAACGAAATTCAAATGTAAAGAGTATAATTTATTATAATAATTATACATATTAAAAATGTTATAAATTAATGTTCCTTACTTTACGATAAATGATAACGGATGCAAGTGCATCACAAGCAGCATATGCCACTTGTTCGTCTGTTAGGGTGCTAGCGTCCCAGTCACCGCACCTTACTTCTATCATTTTGTCCATCTCAATGTTAAGATATTCTAAACTCATGGCAGCTAAACTTTTTCGGCTCGGTAAATGGAGGTTTTCAGCTAAAGTTCTTAAATCAAGAGTTCCATTAACTCTGCATCCATAATCCTTAACTAACTTTTGTCCATCATCGAAGGAAGCAATTCCAACTTTCAAAATGTGTTTAGTAGCTAATAATTCCTGTAAACAATACAACAAATATTATTAGAAATTAATTTTGTTAATGTTATATATATTTAGATAATAGTTGTATACTTTTTGTAAAATATACCTTAAGTTTAGGTGGAATATATCCAATCTTTCCAATGCGAAATAGAGCAACTACTCCATTATAAGTAGCCAATTGTAACAGAGAAACTGGTCCCGCTTTGACCCATTCGCAATCAAAACCAAGTATGCCATCAGACAAATTACTATGAAAAAAGTATGTACAATTAGTTGATAATTTTACTATAATAATGCATGTAAAGAAAAATTTCAATGTAAATTTATATAAAAGAAAAAATGAAAATTCTCTGAATTCTTGTCCCTTTTAACTAAGCATAATAAAATTTGTTTTATTGCGAGACAATAAAATTCTTAAATCACACAAAATATATATAATAAATACATTCTCTTTCATATATAGATATTTTGCGACGGTTTAATTTCCCAAATAATATCATAATGTTGGAAGTATTCTAGATCTTTCTACAAGAATTTCAAGGTCAATAGAGGTGCTATCTTTCATGTACACAACATTCTGGTATTCAATACTCTTGTCAAAAACAAAAAATGTAAACAATAATTATGAAAACAACCGTTTCGATCATGGAAAGTTACAAGAAATAATAACGTTCTAACGTTCGTACGATATTTAAAAATATTGTGCGCGAGCAAAATACTTAATCTTAAAATATGACAATAATCTCGTTATAATTTTACCAGCGAATACGTTGTACAGCATAATCGCATTTCTCCGGTGAGTCTGCTAGAATAATTTTATCTAATATAAGTTTAATTTCCTTGTTGTCATCGTTATTCTCATTATTATTCAAATCTTGTTTATCTTCATCATCTGACTCTTTCTCGGATTTATTTTTACAGGTATCATCGCTCCGATCTTTATCTCGATTTTTTATATTTTTATACAAATGTTTTACACTACGAAGCACGTTGTTCCGATACTTCGATGCCAAAAAGACAAGTCCCACGGTCACGCAAACGAGAAACATATTGCTGCGCGCGGGAACCATTAATTAAAGGGAAAACGCAATTAAGATAAACGGAAAATTGGAAGATTAAAAAACCTCTTATTTACAATTCCGATTCGCGTTATTTACACGCACGAGCAATTCGTTTAATGTTACAATTTTATAAATATCACTCGATTATTGAAACTTCGACTATCGCTAACGATTACGCGGGAACGCAACTGGGTGAGATCAATTTTTATCACTCAATTTTTATCAAAATCACAGTATAATAAATTTCTCAAATGTTATACATTTAGATATATATATATACATATAAAACTGATGTAATTTAGCGATTATTCAACATGAATAAATCTACTAGTACTCGAAATCGCGGTCGCGCCTGTCTTGAAACTTTCGTATAAAACAATCATCTCGGTGAACAGCTCTGACACATCGAAGTTTAGAGAGGTTCAAAAGAACCCGTAGCTCCAGAAAAAAACGACCGGCGTACACGGCTACGGGTGTCACATGGACGACTACGAAAATGATTCGGATTAAACACTCTTATATCAGCTGTTTCAGTCGATTCTCGACAAGCGCGATTCGTCCCGTCATCGAGAATCGAAGTTTTTCCATCTCTGTTTCTCAAAGCAAGTAAAAAAGAAAGATCTTCTTCGTCCCTTCGGAATTTTATTAAATATTTTTTTTCCGACGTATAAAAAAATCATCTCGAATAAAGAGTATAAAATGCATTTTTTTTTTTTTTTTTTTTTTTTTTGACAAGACTGCCAAGAGAGATAGCAAATATAATTATCGAATATATCGATATATATCGAGACATGTGATTGGTTGGTGCTCGTGTACGTAGTACTGGATATTCAATATGGCGTATTTATTCTCGCGTAGATATTTCCTGTTATCCATAGTTATCGCTTGGAGATACATTTCTGATCTTTCTTCTCATCACGCCTGACTCGTCTATATCTCTATAGTATAAAGTATAGTTTCCTATCTATAGCGCTCGTAGATTTTGTTTTTGCACGTCATTGTTTGGCGCGATTCAAGTTTTATTTAGGTTATATGGTTATTAGGCTATTATACAATAGTATCCCAAACGGTAATGAGCTAGTGTTGTCTATAAGGATCTTTAAGATAAACAATGATAACTTGCGCGGTCAACGGTTGCCCCTCCACCCAGACCACGAAGATAAACGGCAATCCAATATCGTTCTTCCCTTTCCCAGATAATGACTTGTAAGTGTATTTTTAAGAATAATTATTGGAGTCAAATCATCAATATATAAATTATTAACTGTTTTTATGCTGATTTTCAGAAGGAAGAGTCAATGGCTTCACAATTGCAACTTGGCGTCGGGTGTTATCAGCAATAAGAAATCTCTCTATCTCTGCGAGTTGCATTTTGAAAGAAGTTACTTTACCGCATCAAATAATTTGAAAGTAAACTCGGTTCCCACCCTGTTTGGTAGAATAGAAGGTTTGTAAGTTTACATAAGTTTACATAAAGTAATTTGATAGATCACTCAATGAATGTATTATTTAAATATTTGATATTAATGATATATATTTACAGACTAATAATAATATCTATAATATAATACAAATGTATCTTTAATTTTATGTATGTTAAATAATTATTAATTATTTTTTAACTTTTTAATTAATAATAATAATAATAATTTGGTAATAAGAGTTTATATATAAATATATTAGAAAATTATTTAGAAATATATAACTATTGTAATATAATTTTATTGTATTTATATGTTTGTGTATAGTATAGTCCATAATATTTTAAAGTATTGTAATCATATATATTTATCTTCTTATAGAACCTCCAAAGAAATTAAATAAGGTTGAAAAAGAACCACAAAAAGAATCAAAACAAAAAAAGTTAGATGAACATTCGCATACTTTAGTAACACCACCACAGAGTCCATTCATGCAAGATAATGTAAATCTATTTTTTTTAGCAATATGTTGTCAATATATGTTTATAAAATATTAATTTTTTTTTATAGGAATTTACATTTATATTTATATATTACATTGCAGGCTGAAGATACAGCTAATAGAAATAAAGCAAATGTATCAATTGATGGAACAGTGGCTGTAAATGGTTCTGCCACTTCGAGTTCTGTATTGCAAGAGAATGTTCAAACAAATACGAAAACATATCGTTTGATAATACAAATTGATAAGATACGAGGTAAACCAAGCCCAAAGTGTAAAAAGACAGTACCTTCAATAATGGTTAATAATGATGCAAAAGTCATAAGCGAACAAGAGAAGAGCAAGCTTCGACCATTATTTATTAAAAGACCCTGTGGTCAGGGTGGCTGCAAATTAAGAAGATGTGTTTATAATTCAAAGTTAGCATTTCAATGTGAACTATGTAATAAATATTATGTTACAAAGAAAGAGGAAATCAAAAGCTACTCTTGTACTATATGTAGCAAGAGTTTTCCTAATCCACAAGCATTATATATGCATATTAAAAAACATTTTACATGTGATATTTGTGAAACAGAATGCAGTTCTCAAACAGGTTACGACAAACATGTAAGATTACATGTTAGTACTGATCCATTATGTCCATATAAATGTCACCAGTGTCAAAAGACATTTGAATTAAAAGAAAGTGTCAAACAGCATTGTTTGGAGCATCCTAAGATAAAACTACAGAAATCTCTTTTTCAAGTCTCGCCTTCTGTTACTACAATAATCTCTCCACAAAATGATTATCGATGCGTGAATTGTAATATTAATTTTAAAAGCGATCAAGCATACAGGTAAACTATTTTTTTATATAAATAATATTGAAAAATTTTTTGTTACAAGTATTATTTATACTTAGAAAATATGTTTATATGTGTGTAATTTTAAATAGATAAAATATGCTTATATATCACAAGTTATTAACTTCATCTCTTTTT